>NC_135649.1:47640769-48277500 GCF_053574225.1 Canis aureus
GTTTATCTGATATAAGGATGGCTACCCCTGCTTTCTTTTGAGGACCATTCAAATGGTACATGGTTCTCCAACCTTTTATTTTCAGGCTGTAGGTGTCCTTCTGTCTAAAATGAGTCTCTTGTAGACAGCAAATAGATGGGTCCTGCTTTTTTATCCATTCTGAAACCCTGCGCCTTTTGATGGGGTCATTAAGCCCGTTCACATTCAGAGTTACTATCGAGAGATATGAGTTTAGTGTCATCATGATATCTATTCAGTCCTTGTTTTTGTGGACTGTTCCACTGAACTTCTTCTTAAAGGGGAATTTTAAGAGTCCCCCTTAAAATTTCTTGCAGAGCTGGTTTGGAGGTCACATATTCTTTTAGTTGCTGCCTGTCTTGGAAGCTCTTTATCTCTCCTTCCATTTTGAATGAGAGCCTTGCTGGATAAAGTATTCTTGGTTGCATGTTCTTCTCATTTAGGACCCTGAATATATCCTGCCAGCCCTTTCTGGCCTGCCAGGTCTCTGTGGAGAGGTCTGCTGTTACCCTAATACTCCTCCCCATAAAAGTCAGGGATTTCTTGTCTCTTGCTGCTTTAAGGATCTTCTCTTTATCTTTGGAATTTGCAAGCTTCACTATTAAATGTCTAGGTGTTGAACGGTTTTTATTGATTTTAGGGGGAGATCTCTCTATTTCCTGGATCTGAATGCCTGTTTCCCTTCCCAGATTAGGAAAGTTTTCAGCTAGGATTCGTTCAAATACATATTCTGGCCCTCTGTCCCTTTTGGCACCCTCTGGAACCCCAATTAAACGTAGGTTTTTCTTTCTCAGGGTGTCGTTTATTTCCCTTAATCTATCTTCATGGTCTTTTAATTGTTTGTCTCTTTTTTCCTCAGTTTCCCTCTTTGCCATCAACTTGTCTTCTATGTCACTCACTTGTTCTTCCAGCTCATTAACCCTGTCATTAGGACTTCTAGTTTGGATTGCATCTCATTCAATTGATTTTTAATTTCTGCCTGATTGGATCTAAATTCTGCAGTCATGAAGTCTCTTGAGTCCCTTATGCTTTTTTCTAGAGCCACCAGTAGCTTTATAATAGTGCTTCTGAATTGGCTTTCTGACATTGAATTGTAATCCAGATTTTGTAACTCTGTGGGAGAGAGGACTGTTTCTGATTCTTTCTTTTGAGGTGAGGTTTTCCTTCTAGTCATTTTGCTCTGTGCAGAGTGGCCAAAAGTATGTTGTATTGGGAAAAGGAGAAAAAGAGAGGAGAGAAAGAAGAGAAGAGAAAAAGAAAAAAGAAAAAAGGAAGAAGAAAAGAAAAAAAGAGAAGAAAAAAGAAAGAAAGGGAAAAAAGGGTGGGGGAAGGAAACAAATCAAAAAGTGAAAAAAAAAAAAAAAACCACGGGGGAGTATCTTCTGATTCCGTATACTTTAAGTCCCTTGACTTCCCCTGGATCTTGTCCGTCTAGCTGGTCTTCTGGGGGAGGGACCTGTTGTCCTGATTTTCAGGTGTTAGCACTTGGGGGAGCTGCTCTGCCCCCTGCCTGGCGCAGGCCTCAGTGGGGGTTGTTTACCCCGTGAGGCCCCAGGAGCAACAGCCCTAGTGGCGGGGCCAGCTCTGGAAACCTGGATTCAGCTCGGGCAGGAACTCCGGAGCTCTCCGTCTGCAGGGCCTGGATGCTCCAGGGGCGGGGCCGCTGATCTGCTCAGCTCAGGGCAGGAGCGTCCTTGCTGTCCTGGGCCCTCCTGGCCTCTGCCTGTCCCGGGGGTGGGGGGAGGCCGGATCCTGGGCTGTGTCCCAGCGCCCAGGGCGCCCGGGCCTGCGCTGTTGGATTCGGCTCCGGACCGAGCAGCACCCTCTCCGCGGAGCCTCCGCCCGAGCCCCTCTGAGCTGCTCCCGGGTCCAGCCATGCCTGCTGCAGCCCTTCAGGGAGCTCAGCGCACTCTCCCCGGGGCGCAGTTCCTCTGTTACTGTCCCAGGGTGCCTGAGGGCATCCCCGCCCTCCTGGGGTCCTGCTCCAAATCCCTGCGAGGCTTTTCCGCCCAGGAAGATTGGTGCAGCTCCTGATTCTCCGGGATGGAGCTCTCCTGTCCTGGTGGCACTCGCCCCGGCCTTAGCCTGGCTCCTCCCGGGGCCCCTCCCCTTGGATGACTTTTGTTTCTTTATTTCTTTTTTCCCCGTCTTCCTACCTTGATAGAAGCGTGAACTCTTCTCACTGTAGCATTCCAGCTGTTCTCTCTTTAAATCTCAGGCCGAATTCATAGATTTTCAGGATGATTTGAAGGTTATCTAGGTAATTTGGTGGGGACAGGTGATTTGGAGACCCTACTCTTCCGCCATCTTGCCCCTCCCTTTCCTTCTCATTTCCCGTTTCAATGCTGGGTTTCTAGGACTTGGTGGTCAAGCTTGAACTAATCTTCCTGGAAATGGAGGTCATACCTCATGGAGGGTAGGGGTGGGTAACAACATCCATGTTGCTTCCTGTGGGTATTTCCAGTCATGCAGGTCTGAAGATGAAGAGAGGGAAGGTTGAGATGCAGATGTAGAATTAGACTGATAGTGTCTGGCACACAGTAGACACCCAATATCTAATTAATTAACTAATTAATTAGATATAGATGTAGGCATGAACAGGAAAGGAAGCTGTGCATGCATCCTTTAGATCTTTTTGTACAAATGAATTTTTCATAAAGAATTTGGATCACACTGTACTTCTTGTCTTGTGACGTGCTTTGAAGAAACATTTTGCTTCTGTTCATAAAAAGTATGCCTTTTCATTGGGGTGCAGGGTGGCAGGGGAGAACAGCTATAGATTATGGAGAACAATGCTACCTGGTGACCAGAGTCAGAACTGCAGGTGTGAAAGACTCAACTAGGAGGCTTGGCAAAAGGTAGGCAATGGAAAGGCCTGTGGTGTTGGTGATGAGGGAGGGAGGTGAATAGATTCCATATCATAGGCTAGATAGATAGATAGATAGATATTTCTAGACTTTTCTACACACTGGCAGTCATCCTTCTACGTTCACACCCATCCTGGGATCTTTAAGCTTGGACTAGAAATCCAGCCCCTCTGTGAACTAAGTAAAAGTTGCATGATGAATGTTTGATGAACTTAGTTGAATGGATGAACTTAATGTTGGGTACTTAGTTGAATGAACTAAGTAAAAGTGTATGATGAATAATTGGTGTGGGGAAGTGTGAGACAGAGAAACATACACAAACATGTGTATACAGAAAACTGCCAAATAAATTGTTTTGATCTGCTTGCAAAGCCGTGAATATATAAGTATCATATTTGTAATCAGCTTGCAATTATTTTACCTTTTCAATATTTTTTCAATGTTTCCATGTTTAAAACACCATAGAAATGAAGATTTATAAAACAAAAATATCTCTATCTCCGACAGTGCATATGCAGTGAATTATTATCAGAGACATCTATTCAGTGTGCTACTTTCATACTGCAGGATATGAACATGTTTCTACGTTGCTAAATAAACATATTTCTACACTATTACTTTGTGACTCAGTAGCTGATTTACCTGTTTTACAAAGCTTGATCTCAAGAGTTGGTCCTGTTGCCAGTTAATGCTTCTCTTTGTCTAACACATATAAAAAAAACTATAGAAATACATATTTTTAAAAGCTGAAATTACTATGTTGCTCCCATCTGTCCCTACCTTTTTCCAACACCATGGTACAAAGATATTCTCTGTTAACTTATTGGTGCCTATTTCCCAAATTTTTCTCTGTATGTAGTGCACTAACATATTTAATCACACGCATACCTATACACCCATGTTAATATATATTCTTTTGCAGAAATGGGGTCATATTTTGCTTTAGACATTATGGTATCCTTATTTCACTTGGTATGGCTTATTTAGACTGGCATGTTTTCATGTGTTTATTAGGCATTTATATTCCTTGTTATGTGCATCCACTCTTGATACCATTGACCTATCTCTATTGTTTAAGAACATTTTGCACATTGCATATGTAAACAGGTGTCTGAATGTAAGTTGTAAATGATTTCTCCCAGATTTTCACACACCCTTTAACGTTTGCTGTGCAGATGGTATTTGATTCTTTTTAATGAGAGTTAGTATTTTAAAAGTATTTCTGCACATTGTTTGAAAAAGAGCAAGCGAATAATAATGCCTTCAGAGATGTGGAATGATGGCTCATAGGACAAATGGGTGACAGCTTAATGAGTTGTTGTAACTCCTGGAACAGTAATTTACAAGGTTGTTTCCTGGATTTTGTTACTTACGTTTTAACTTCTGTCCCCTGATCATTGGTAAGTATTGGTCTTGCACAGAGTACTTGGGATTCAATGAGCTGAACTGTAAAATACCTTTCATATAGCAGCTGTCCATGTTAATATCCTACCACTCAGTTTCCCTTTTCAAAAGGCAACAGTGTGTGTTGCTTCCTGGGTCCCCTTCAACACCCCAAGAATCAGCCAGTCTGTGTGGCCCCCATATCCAGGCCTCTTGGCTCATGGCTTATGGGGCAGGATTTCATCCCCACCATCATCTTCATGCCAAATGAGGACATAACACCGCTCAATTTCCATATCAGGGAAGGTTCCCACTATCAGTCCTTAAGCCCTGGAAATCCATCATCCAAAGGGGAGGCTGCTGATTGGCCTGTGAGGATGGCAAGGGATAGATGTCTGACTCTGGAAAACTTACACAGCTCTGTGAGTCTGAGGTTGGCCGTCTGTAAAGTGGGACTAAGGGTGCCTGCTTCCAGACTTCTAAGAAGAAGAGGAGAACACCTCAAAGAATGTTTGGCCTGTAGTAGAACTTGAGGTATATTACTCCTGGCCTACCCTGCCTCCTCTGCCCATGAAGTAGAAGATTTGAAACATCATCTGGAAGTCTAGCAGCATGAAGTGAACTTTGGTCCCATTTCATCATTTCCTTTTCCCCCTTGTGCTTTCCTGTCTCCTTATTTTACTTCTACTTTGACATGAATTAAGTTTATTTTTTTATTTTTTTATTTGTCTTTTTTACTGAGCCTCAGGAAGAAGAGATAGTATAGAAGAACAAATAATAGTAACAGGTCAGCTAAATAGAAGATGAGAGTCATCAAACATGGGTCTCATTTGCCAGACCCATCACTGACCACAGGACCTTGAGTGAGTCCCCTCCCTGTGCTGGCCTCCAGCCTAACCCAGAAGAACACTCAATGTGTACACAGGGGTTGGGGCAGGGGCCTTGGGGTCAGAAGGATGCTGGGAATCAGTATTTGCATAATCTTGAACAAATAATGTATCCCACTGTGTGTGCTATAATTGTTGGTATCTTTTATTATTGTTATTGCTAGTGTTGCTGTTTTCAGTTTTATTAGTATTATTAATTATTCCTGCCATCCAGCCAACGTGTGAATGATAGAAGTGGGTATTAACTGCCAGATAGTACAAGATAGTTCATTTACAGAGGAACCCAGCTGAGGGTGGGGAATAGAGGAAGTGAAGACAGAGAATAAATGTGAAGTAAGCAGACAGGTACTGGGCTCTCTGAGTACCATCTTCACCTGACCCTGGGAAGGTTCTGACCCCAGGGCACTCCTGGTTTTCAACTGCAGACAGCAGCAACCTGGGGACTGCCCTGGAGCCATGGGGCTGAAGGGCTATGTCCTCATCAGCTCTCTCCCCATCAAGGGCCACCAGTGCTGCCCCTCCATCTAAACCCATCTCCTTTCCCTTTGCTCCTGGGTATCAGGGAAGGTCTAACTGTGGAACCTCCTAGAACTGACCTTGAAGGGCTTTCCTCATACAAATGATTTTCTATCCACTGCAGTCTCTGAAAGTTGTCCTGTACACCAGCAAGCAGGGAGGGGTCTCTGAGATAAAGACAGAAATGCCTACCTCTCAGAGGCATGTCATAGCTACATGTTTTTGCCTGACATATTGTACTCTGATAAGTAATGACTATCCATTTCCTATACACAATATATTAATATAGACATATGTACACAGAACTATCTCCTCTCTCTCTGTCTCTCTCTCTTTTCTCTCTGAATATTCCTGAGAATAACAATCTCCAGCTTTCTTTTCTCATTCAGTATCTCATCTCAATGTTTGCAGCTACATTTTTGTAGTTACTGTGTTTGGATAGCTTTTCACAGATTAGTTGGGCATTCCTATTGCTTTTAATAACAATTCTAGGTTAATTTCAGTTTCTGATATCTCTACTGTTTTTTTTTTTTTTTTTTACATATCAAGGACTTTTATCCTATGTCATCCATATATGTGGGTAATTTTTCCTTCCCAGGTTTTCATGTGCTCTTTAACGCTATTTTTTCCCAAGAAAATGTTGTTTTTAAATTTGAGTAGATTTGTATGACTAAGCAATTATACTGTTCCCTCTATAAAAACATTTTAATAATATGCCAGGGGCACAGAGCACCATCTCCAGGTTTACCAGGGTAACAGATCATTCTCTGCCTCAACAGCCACATGGCCCTGGGCACACACACAGCCTGGGCTTTAGGGGGTCCAGGATTTTAGACTCTACCCCACTGTTCCCAAAGAGTCTCCGACCCTCTCTGACTTTACCTTTCTTCATCTGTGGTACAAAAATGCCTGCCTCAAATGGATTTTGCAGGGATTTGACACAACATGCAATGTCATTCTTTATTATCAGAAGAATCAGGGGGACCCTGGCTGGCTCAGTCTGTAGAGCACATGACTCTTGATCTCAAGGTTGTGAGTTCCAGCCCTGTGTTGGGTGTAGAGATTACTTAAAAATAAAATCTAAAAAAAAAAAAAAAAAAAGAATCAGGGATTCTGAGTGAGACAAATAAACAGAACTACGGTGCCCTTTGGGTGGATTAGTATCAGTTAGATATTGGCTTCCCAGCCTCAAGCAACCACCTGCTCAATCACAGGGATCTACTCAGACTAGAAGAAAAACACAACAAAGATGCTGAGGATGAAGATGACCACACTCAAGGGTTTCTTGTCAGGGATACGTTCTCAGGGTCCTGCACCAGCCTGGGTGAGGTCCTCCTCTGGGATTGTGTGCTTGGCCTGGAGGAAGTGAAGGGAGGGATATGGGAGATCAGCAGAGCCAGGAGCCCTGAGTCTCATCCCCAGGTCATTCAGTCTCCACTCACTTGGCCTGAATTCCTGGGCCTCACCTTGGGCCAGGTGAGAACCAGTGTACTCCCAGGGGCTGTCGTGAAGTCACCTGGGCTAGAGAAAGGACAGGTGGCATCCATTAGGACCAAAGTGGTGACAGTCTGACTGCACAGTGCCATTTCACAATCTACGCAAAGCAAACATGGCTCCATATTTACCGCAACATATGCACTGGAAAGAGCCCTGTGGCACAATGAGTACTGGGAAAACTCCTGAAACCAACATGTCTGTCAATAAAGAAATGAGACCCAAAGAATTCATAATATAATATACACCTGTTCAAAACAACTAGGTAATTTAATGTGTATGGAGACAGAAATGTTCAGGATGATGAGTGAGATCAACAAGCAAAACACATTACCTGCAAGTTCCCATTATTCCCTCCTTGGTTCCTCCCAGCAACCTCCTATCTCCATGCACCCCCAACACTCACTTCTGAGACCACTGGAGGTTCGTCCCAGACTGGGTAGTAGAGAAAGCCTGCGTCCTTCCTGCTGCTCCTGGGAGAGGGTGGGCAAGGAGCTGCAAGAGGGTGTGGGAATCTGGGATAGAGGAAGTGCTCTGGGTCTCCTTGGGGCTGGTGTCCCTCACAATAGCGTGTTATTCATGATGCATACACTGGAGAAACATGAACCCTGGGACAGCTGGACAGCTGGACAACCCCAGTCCTCCAACAATGGTCCTGCTCCCATTGCCACTCAGCAACCAAGTTCCTTCCATATCCTTACTGTGCCTGCCCCCAGACTCTTTGGTTGGTACCTCTACCCCTCCCAGAGACCACCTTTGGAGAGATTATCAACCAGGGTAGCTAGATTAGGAGGTTTACCTGCACCCCAGGGATGGTTTTCTTTTTAATTTTTATTTATTTATGATAGTCACACACACACACACACACAGAGAGAGAGAGAGAGAGAGAGAGGCAGAGACACAGGCAGAAGGAGAAGCAGGCTCCATGCACCGGGAGCCCGACGTGGGATTCGATCCCGGGTCTCCAGGATCGCGCCCTGGGCCAAAGGCAGGCGCCAAACCGCTGTGCCACCCAGGGATCCCCCAGGGATGGTTTTATAGTCTCATTTACTCCATAAAATGGCCTAAGGATTGGACTGTCTAACTCCATTTTCAGAGTAAGACACTGAGTCACAGCAATGTCTTGACCAAAGTCACACAGCTAGTATGTTTTGGGTCTGGGAAAGAACCCATATTCCTATTCTATACCCTCATGCCCTTAACCACTAGGCTAGACTCTTTGGATCTACCTGTTGGTTTTCCACAATATTGAGAAAACACCGAGGACTGAAGAACCACATTCCCCATAACCTTAAAGGGTTGTGGGAGTTCCACCCACAACACAGCATTCACCTGGAATTGCTGGTGGGGGTAGCAGTGAAGGTCTGGATGAAGGTACAGATAAACTTACAAAAAGGTGAATGTCACTTATATATCAATGAAACTGGGTTGGGAGGGGGTATGGGAAGAAGTTATGAACGGAACCCTAAGGCTTTCTTTCCACTTCAACAACAAACAACAATACCCCCTTTGAATTACATATGCTTGACACCATCACACAGCATTCCCTATCAGGGTCTTATGATGATACTCATGCTGAAGAAGACAATTGTTCTCTGGGAATCAAGGTGTCAGGATGGGGAGGGCAACAATAGGAAGATCTGCTTCCAGTGACAGGGATTGTTACTATGTACAGACCCTGTGACAGTCACTTCACAAGGTCGTTTGATTCAACTTTTACAGCAGCCCAAAAGATGGACATTATTAGGCCCCTTTTGCAAATGAGGAAAATGAGAGGTTAAGTAATGGGCCAAGTTCAGAAAGTAAGGATTTGGGGTGAGAGCCATCACTCCACAACCTGTGTCCCTAACACCCAGGATGTGCAGGTTAGACAGGCATGGGCACACAGCCCGGTGTGTCCCACCTACACCACATGTCCAAGACACCAGGGCCCTGCACACCTCCCCTGTGGACTGACCCAGAGGAAAAGCACATTTTCTCCTTTTCCTCTTCCCTCCCATGTCTTCTGCACCCCTCATATTCTTCCTCTCTCTCCTCCATTTCCTTTCCCCTATGTAGCATCCACCTAGACAGTCCTGACTCCTTTCTCCAATACCACCAGAAGCAACATTTGGAACCCAGACTCTAGGGCTGTCTTCACGTTTCTGCTTCCCTCCCTTCCTTCAAGTCCCTACCAAAGGCTCCAGAGAGAAGAGGGAATGGGGTGGGAGCCCAGGGCTCTGCTACCTCACTAGGGGTCCAGCATTCTGCAGGACCATGACCCCCACCGCCCATCCTGGGATGGCCCAGGATGCTGGGGCAGGGAGATGAGTGAGACAAGGCCCAGGAGGCAGAGAGGGAGGGGGGTGAAGACAGAAGACGGGGTAAAGGTAGGAGGGGAGACGTAAGAGAGACACAGGGGAGTAGAGACAAAGAATGAAGAGAAAGCAAAGCAAAGGGAAGGGAAAGAAGCTCTACCATGGTGGTGGGGTCAGGGAGGAAGAGAGAAGGAGGAAATGGCTTCATGGCTGCAGCCTTTTCCTTCATCTGCCCTGTCACCCAAGGTAGGAATGGAAAACATGCATGTGTTGGGCTGGGGGCCCATTGGATGCTGGTTGAAACTTTGTCACCTGTGTGAGCTCAATTCGAGCTGGGCATGGAGAACAAGGCAACCACGGGGGCAGGAGACCTGTCCCAGAAGGAGTAAAGGGTCAAGCCCCAGGTCAACATAGGGCTGAGGGTCTGTGGTCTCCTCTTATGACCACTGCCCTCTCTCCTGATGGCCCCTGTGCACCTGTGATTATCTCAGTTGGTTCCTCGCCTGAGGGATTATATCCATGTCAGGCTCACCAGGGTTCCCCTGAAGGACCAGTCAGGTTGATGAGATGTGTGGAGGGAGGGGAGGGGGAAGTTCCTCTGAGAGGCCTGTCCTTCATTCTCAAGCACCTCTGCCCTCTGCCTTCCATCCCTGCCCCAGGAACGCTCTCTGCTCACTGGCAGTCACCCACTTCTGGCCCCCTGACTCAGGGAACCCTGGTGTCTCCCAAGGAGGGCCCAGCTCCTGGCATTCAGCCAAAGGAACAGGACCTCAGCCCTCAGCATGGGGCAGGAAAGCCATTAAGGCCACCTGAGATTGGGGGTGGGATACATCTGGTTCAAGAAAAGGAGGCTCCCTCTCAGAACAAGGGAGGGAAGCCTTGTCTCAGAAGGGAGTAGGAAGACCTGTCTCAGCATGAAACCCTGGGCTGGAGGACCCTTCTCGGTCCAGGACACCAGCACCTGGCTCAAGGTGTTCACTCTGATCCTGGAAAGGAGCGGGATTCCTGCTTCCTAGAACACACCCATGGGAAGGCCTGAGTCTTAGTCTATTCAGGCTACTATAACAAAATACTACCAACTAGGTGTCTGGTAAATGACAGAAACTTACTGCTATCCATTCCGTAGGCTTAAAGTCTAGATCAAGGCAGCAGCATGGTCGCTTTCTGATGAGGGCCCTCTTCCTGGTTCATACCTGGCACTTTCTTGTTATGTCCTCACATGGTAGAAAGGGTTAGGGATCTCTCTGGAGCCCTTTATATAAGGGCACTCATCCCATTCAGGAGTGTTGCATCCTCATGACCTAAGCATTTCCCAAAAACCCACCTCCTGATACTGTCATCTTTGGGTGTCAGGATTTTTATAATTTTCCAGGGTGGGATGGGGGACACAAACATCCAGAACATAGCAACATGTTAGAGAAAGCTGAGAGAGCAGAAGATGGTAAGAAAGAGACCCCAGACCAGGCAAACAGGTAAGCAGGTCAGAAGAAGGAAAGGAGACCTCTAGGCACAGGTGAGGGACACAGAAAGAAGAGAAGGCAGAGCATGTGGTCCTCCGCATGGCTGCTACTTCCCGCAGACAGGCACTGCTGGGTAACTCAGGCTCCCAGGGTCAGAGGTCCCCAGGAAAGTTGACATGGATTCCCTTCTGGCCACAGCTCTACAACCTTCAGCCCCTTCGCTTTGTTCAACTTTCAGGCTAACTTCTGCTGAGAAATATGAGGAGGGAATTGTAAAAGGAATCCCAAGGAAAGAGAGACATGTGCACCCCTATACCCCCAGCCCCCACCTTTCCACATAGGTACCTTCTACCACCTCCTGTCATCTCTCAAATGAGTGCTACCACACACTGTCAACCCCAACTTTGATCTGGATCCCTCTTTCCATCTCATTTTTGGAGATGTTCAGGATCTTGACTGTGGAGACCTATAAAATGTCATATAGGCCATCTAGCGCTGTATGGCCTGTGGCTGCACAGGTTCAAGGACAACAGCTTTTGGTGAAGAAGAGTTAGAGTGATGGCTACTATGTATGGCCTCAGAGACAAATCTTCCCTCCAGCCCATGGGTTCCATCCTCTACCATAAGGACAGCACTGGGCCTAGGGTCTTACCTCAGGGAAATTCTCTTCAATGATCTGCAGGGTGGCAGCCATGCAATTTCCCCAATTCAGGATTATATCAGTATCATGTCCCACCCACCAAATCTTTGGGAAGCCAACAGGAGGCAACCAGAAGGCTGAGAAGGGTCCAGAGCCAGTACCAACCTCTCCCCACATTACCATCCCTCAGTCTTCCTTCCAAGCAGATCCCTGTGCCCTCACATGCCCTAGAATTACTGTTGTCAACTGTACCTGGGTCAAAGCAGAGCCTCTGGAGGTCAAGGGTTTGCTGGGAGACATCATAGTGTTTGTTCATGGTCGCCTGCAGAGAGAGATGGAGAGAGCCACTGTGAAGCTCTGGTGGGGGTAGAGAAATTAGGGACTGGAGGAAGAAGAGGTGGGTCTGGATGTTGGCTCACAAAGGGCCTTGATCCTGCATTACTTTTATCTGCTCCATTTCTTCTGGCTCCAACTTGTACCACACCAAGTAGGGTACATCAGAAGGACTGACAAAAGGTATCTATAGATAGAAAGGAAGGGTAGGGTAAGCACCAGGAACTCTCATGCTAAATAAGACAACCAACCTCTGGCCTGTCCTCCTTCCCCAAGACTCTCATTCTAAAGGAGAAGACCAACCCCTGGCCATGTCCTCAGCATGCGCCTTCTGGTTCTCTTCATTACACATCTTATAGCCAGTACCCTTCAATGAGCAGTCAGTGTCAGCATCCTGGACAAAGTACTAGGTCTGTGTTTTCACATAGTGGAATCACAGGCAGCACAAGCAACAGAAAAAGTCTTGGAGAACCAACTCTTCCCCTTCCCTGTGCCCATTTCTCTGGCTTCACCATTCTCTCATACATCACCAGTGGTGAAGGGGACACTGCAATGGCTCAGGATTGAATTCAGTAGCCATGTATTATACTTTCTCCCATAGGGCATCTAGGGGGTATAAGGATAGCAGAGAAGAGTGACAACACGGAATTAAGGCTGGAGAACAGATCCTCTTCCAACCATCTACTGAACTTGAAAAGAAACTGCTAAAAAAGGGACCATGGACATAATTTCTTACATTTGTGCCAAATATGGATTTTTTAAATCCCCTTTCTCTCCTTCAGAGCTCTCCTCCAAATAAACACTTAAGATATTAGACATGATCTTCCTTTTATAAATTTCCAGGAGATCCCACCTTGTGAAGATGCTACTTGCCATTTAGACAAGGTCTCCAGGGATTTAACCCCCCATCTCCCACATTCACCTTGAGCCAAACTCAGGCATCCAGTGGAATGTTGTTCCATCCAGTGGAAAGCTGTTCCATCTCCTTTGCCTTTAGCCATCCTCTACTCTAATCTCTTTATATCACTTCTGTGGACCTGCCCTTAGATGACCAAGGCTGATATCTTCTAGTAAAAGAAGAAAAAAAGAAGGATACATTACAGAACCCATCTATCCTAGCAAAGTAACCTAGCATCTCTACACAAGACCAACACAACTGCCCCTGACCTGTCTCTCTTGCACATTCCATACATTTGCAAGGACACTCGCTGTGATCCTGAACCAGCTCCCATGGTTCCATCCCACCAGTGCACCCCTATTTCCCTCCCTGGAGGAATTCTCTTTCCATATATTCACATTAGCATAGGCAAGGCTTTAATAATGCCATTGGCTTCTCCTATGGTAGAGTCAGTTGGCCTAGTGGGTGCTGTAGGGATGTGGAGAGAAAGAAGGACTCCATGAATTCTAAAAAAATGATTTCTACATTTTTGCCCACAGATACCAGGACTACCATTAGGACTGCTTGACCAGTAATTAATTCCTAGGCTCTGTCATGTAGAAAATAAGGATATAGTTAACTACACAGGGTTATGTATGCCACTGGCTAGTACATGTCAACTGTGATGACTGATCACTTACCGTTGTAAAAACAAAACAAAACAAAACAACAACAATAACAACAACAACAAAAACAAACCACCATCAACAACAAACATTGTGCCCATGGACCCCAAAGGGAGTCACTTGAACTAAGCCCATGTCACCAAACCGAGACTGAATACATAACCTATTTGTAGTTTCAGTCTGCATCACAAATATAATCTAATCTAGTCAGTCTAGAATCTCCTGGTCAGTACTAATGATGTAATATGCCTAATAGATCCCTGCCATCCCTTAAAAGGAAGGTGACCTTGTCTTAAACAATCCACTATTTTCTAGTAATTTCCTTGTCCTGCCTCCTTCTGCCTATAAAAGTCTTCTGTTTTGTACAGCTCTTAGGAGCTTCTTTCCATTTGCTGCATGGGATGCTGCCCAATTCACGGATTGTTGAATAAATCCAATGGATCTTTAAATTTTACTCAGCTGAATTTTTTTTCTTAACACTCTTATTCGGGGATCCACATAAGTATCATTCATTGTTGTTTCTCCATCTTGTTCACAGATGCATGAAGGATGAATGCCAGAAATGTCATGTTTATACTGGTTTTCATAATTCCTTGGGAAACACCCAGGTATCCAGCTCCTCTTTGAAAGGAAGTATGTCTATCAATGTACTCTGAAATCAGGAAGAAGAGTATAAAAGAAACAAAATTAAAACCAAATCAAAGTAGAAAATATACCAATGACCCAAATAACAGAGCAAAGTCCTGTGATAGCATTTATGGATAATGAAGAAATATCATTGACTTTTTTTCATCTAAAAAGAAATATAGCAAGCAGCATGCTTAAAAGTTTGGAAAATTCCACTGTGCATCTGCCTCCTGGGAGATGAGCGGTAGCAAGAATTCTCAGGCCAGGAGAGAACAAGCACAGGAAGAAGGGTTGGGCAAAGAGTCCATTCTGAGATCTTAGTTCCTGCTCTGCCATTTCCAGGCTGGGTGACCTGGCACAAGTTAATTAATGACTATAACTCCCTCCTCCAACCTGAGCTCTAAGCTAATAATAGAATCTGCCCTGACTGTGTGATGTTATGTTTCAAGAGTCAAAGGCAAGTTCCCCACCTGAATGGAGAAGTATATAAATGAACAGCAAGTCTGAAGAAATATCCAGCATTAAGCCTGGTGAGACAAAATGATGGAAGATTTGGAAAGAGAAGGGGCAAGAGTTGAAGGTGTTATAGCAAATAACATTAACGCACGTTCAATTGTTCCCCCCCAAAAAGAAAGGGAGCAATACAGAAGATATATTTAGAGAAATGATAGTTGAGAAGTTTAAAAAGTGACAAAAGACATCAAGTTGTAGATTCACGAACCTCTGTGTTTGTCCAGCCTAGAGTGGTATGAGGAAAACCAAACCTAGGCCTATCACAGTAACACTGTTGACATCCAGAGATAGTACTCAAAGCTGAGAGAGGAAGAAAAGGCAGGTCATCCTCAAAGAGGCATCAATCAGACTGGAATCTCATCTTTCAACAGAAACAATGGAATCTAAAACAGAATGAGCTTATATCTTCCAAGTGCAGAAGGAAAATAATTGCAAACCTAGAATTCCACACCTAGAAAGAAATGTCTTTCAAAAAAGGAAAGCAGTCATTTTAATGTAACAAATAGGCAAATTTGGCACTCAAAGTCTCAAGTTAAAGGAAATAGCAAAGTTTCTTCTTCAGGCAGAAGAAATATGACCCCAGGTGGAAAGGCAGATATGGAAAAGAAAGAAAATTACATTGATGAATATGTGAACAAGTTTAACTGAGTGTTAACTGTGTAATTTACAATTTGGGAAGGGCAAATTAAAACAGCATTTTAATTTTCTCCATATTTAAATCCCAGAAAACATTATTGTCACATATTATACAGTTAACACTCAGTTAAACTTGTTTACATATTCACCAATGTAGTTTTCTTTCTTTCTTGGAATTCTCTGTGATGAGAATGATAAGCCTGTCTTTTGTATGTCAGTGAGACGACTTTTGGAAAACTTCTAAGGTTGAGGGCTGGTTGCCAGGAGAACCAACCGTGTGATTAGAGGTTTAAAACAGTCAGTCCCACTCCTCTGACCCCTGGGGAGGGGAGAGGGACTGGAGATTGAGTCCAATCGCCAATGGCCAATGATTTATCATGACTATGTAATGAAGCCTCCATGGTGATAGTTCATCTGCAGGACTGTGGACTTTTAACATTTTGTCCCCTTTTCAGTGGGCCAAAGTAAAAATATTCATTGACCATTACAGTTATTTGCTGACCTTTTTTGATGGTGACACTATTGCGACCAAATTGACTTTACCATCTTGGCTTTAGTAAGTATAGAAGGCAATGGATTACCATCTTTATTGCTCTAGTGTGTTAAACATTATATGCTAGTAGAATCTAGTTTAATTATTTCAGGTGGAAAAGTATTCTTTGTGTTTCCATTCTGAATGTGTTTGGACTAAACAAACAATAAACTCTGATGTCTGAAGGAAAAAAAAAGGACTGGGTTCAGAGCTTCCAGATTAGTAAGAAAGAATGCATCCTTGTGCCACCGTGTCATGCCCCAAATTCCATTGGGACAGAAGCCTCTGCGTTTGGAGCCTCACTCCATGTATCTCTTCATCTGGCTATTGATTCCTATTCTTTAATATCCTTTGTAATAAACCAATAATCTAGTGAGGAAATGGATTTCTTGGGTTCTGTGAGGCACTCCAGCAAATTAATCAAACCCAAGGGAAGGGGTTGTGGGAACCTCTGACTTACAGCCAGTCAGTCAGAAGCACATGTAACAACTTGGACTTGAGATTGGCATCTGAAGTAGAGGGCGGTCATGTGGGACTGAGCCCTCAACCTGTGGAATCTGAATCTATCTGCAGTTAGATAGTGTCAAAATTGAGTTAAATTATAGGACACCCAGCTTCTGTAGGAGACTTGCTTGCATGTGTGGGGGGAAATCCCACACACTGGAATAGCATACAGGATATTAAAAGTTAAAACTGGCAGAAGTAAATGGAGAAGTGGACAAATCCACTATCATAACTGGAAATTTTTAACACATCTCACTGAGTGGTAGCTAAAACAGGCAAACAAAAATTCAGTTAGATGAAATAGATTTAAACAATATTATTAACAAGTGCTCGCTTCAGCAGCACATATACTAAAATTGGAATGATACAGAGAAGATTAGCATGGCCCCTGTGCGAGGACGACATGGAAATTTGTAAAGCACTCTGTATTTAAAAAAATAAATGGAATATTACTCAGCCATTAGAAACGACAAATACCCACCATTTGCTTCGACGTGGATGGAACTGGAGGGTATTATGCTGAGTGAAATAAGTCAATCGGAGAAGGACAAACATAATATGGTCTCATTCATTTGGGGAATATAAAAAGTAGTGAAAGGGAATAAAGGGGAAAGGAGAAAAAATGAGTGGGAAATATCAGAAAGGGAGACAGAACATGAAAGACTCCTAACTCTGGGAAACGAACTAGGGGTGGTGGAAAGGGAGGTGGGCGGGGGGTGGCGGTGACTGGGTGACAGGCACTGAGGTGGGCACTTGATGGGATGAGCACTGGGTGTTATTCTATATGTTGGCAAATTGAACACCAATAAAATAAATTTATAAAAAATAAATACATAAATAATAATAAATAAATAAATGTTACTAATAAATTTATTTACTTAATTGACACAGGACAGTGCACATAATAACTACACATGGAACACTGCAGAATAAGTTACCCGCTGGGCCATAAAGGAAGCCTTGAGTAACTTCCATGAGCATAATACAATCTAGCCTGAATGGTCGGTATGAAAATTCAAAGGTAATGTTGGGTTCTCTGCCCCTGTCCTGCCTTTACATGAATCCCAAGAATGTTAATTCCCAATAATCCCCACCTCCTTCAGCTCCAAATGACTCTTTCCAGGTACAAAACCCTGGACTTGAGAGGAGCCCATGACTCAGGCCTTTCCCCTCAACTAGATGTCTTTCTCTTTTTTTTTTTAATCAACTAGATGTCTTAAAATATTCCTGAGATTTGCTTTAATCAGGTATGTTAAGATGACAGATATGGAGACAATGTCCTTGAAAGAGGAGTTTATTACCTATGCTCCCAAGAGGAGGGGACATGCCATAACACTCAGGGCCACATAAGGAAACACCCGGGTTGGTCAGGAGCAGAGAGAATGAGGGGAAAACATGATCCATAGTCATTATTCTGGCTTTATGAGAAGGATTGGGAGAGGTAGGATGAGTATGCTGTGTATAACTTTAGATTGGATAGTTTGAATAATTTTGGTGGGCTCTGGACTAGAAGGGTGGCCCTTAGTTGTCCAGTATCTGGAGTTGGGGTGATTTGGGGCAAAGAGAATATTGAATGGGGGTGTGAGAGTTTGATAAAGGAGGTGGTGGGAGGTGTGGACTTTAGATTGGTTGGTCTGCATATGAAAACTATTGATTGCTATCTCAAGGGATTAGCTCACCCTAGGAGAGACCCTCACCAGGTCCACAAGGCCCCTATTTTGTCACAGCATCATAAAATATAGTTAATAGAAACCCCGATGAATATGCCAAGGGGAAGATTTCACCTGAGTCATGACCACAGCCGCAGGAGGGAGAGGTTTTCTATGTAGAACTAGGATAGGTGTGCCATGGTCCATGTCCTCAAGAGAACAGAAAACACTCATCCTGGGCACTTGCCACCCGCTCCATCTAAAAGGGGACTGCTGGGTGTCTTTTTGGATGGGGCTGGGAAGGGGGGCCCAGAACCCTCTTGGCCTGGGGGGTCCCGAGACCGAAGACCAGCAATGACCAACCCACCCATGGGCTGACCTGCGTACAGTTACCTGTCACCAACGTCCTCACAGGGGGCTCATGAGGTGAATCCGTGGGGTCTGTAGCTGGAGGTTTGGAGAAGATCCCTGAGAAAGGCAATTCTAGACCCCAAACCACTTTGTCAGGGCCACACAAACAAGATGGAGTCCTAATGGGAAAACCCTTTTCCCAAGGGCATAGAGAGGAAAGCTCTGGCAGCCAGAAGAAAACAAAGGCAAAAAGCAAAGCAAAACAAGCCACATAACTACCCATTCTTACTTCCCCCTGAGTTTTGCGACCAGCCTAATGCCCCAGGAGCCATTTCCAAATGCACCACTCTTGCACAGGAGGCCAACCAGAGTCAGGAGGCCTGGGACCCAGGTACTTGTAGCTATAAATCCAAGAGATTCCGTGGCCCACTGTATAACATGGTGTTCTTCCACTTTTCCTCAAAAAGGGACTCTGACCACATAGTCACCAGCTCCTTGCTTTCTCTGAGGTTGCTGAGTCTTAGATACAGGAGTTTCTCTGGGATCACTCAGATACTACTTAGAGAAATAGAAACTGGAACTGGCTCCAGAAGACAGGATGATGCTGCCATGCACAGCTGCAATGAGCTCTTTCTGCAAAACCCTTGAGCAACATGGGTTTGAACCACACAGGTCCATTTATAAGCAGATTTATGCTTTACAATACAATATCATAAATGTATTTTCTCTTATGATTTTCTTTTCTCTAGCTTACTTTCTTGTAGGGGTACAGTATACATACAAAATATGTGTTAGCCAACTGGTTGTGTTATCAGTAAGGCTTCCAGTCAACAGTAAGCTATTAGCAGTTAAGTTTTTGGAGAGTCAAAAGTCGTAGATGGATTTTTGACCTAGCTGGGGGGAGTTGATCCCCCAACCTCCTAGCTGTTCAAGGAACAACTGTATATGAGATCTGAAATAAAGTAACAGAAACAGTTGGAATAGCCACATGGCAGGCAGTAACTCCAGCACATTCCAAAGGGCTTACACACAAAACAGTTGTGAAGTGTAAGGAAACAGCAAACAGTTGGTGGGTCTCTGTGAGGAGAGTATGGAAAAAAGCACGGTTTTTCCTTTAAAAAATGTAGTCAATGGGAGGCCACCACCAGAAAGATGGTGGAAGAGTAGGGTCCCCAAGTCACCCGGCCCCACCAACTTACTTAGATAACTTTCAAGCCATCCTGAACACCTACAAATTGGATCTGAGATTTAAAGAGAGGACAGCCAGAACGCTACAGAGAGAAGGGTTTTCGCTTCTAACAAGGTAGGAAGGCAGAAAAAATAAAAATAAAAAAGAATCAAGTGGGGGAGGGGCACCACGAGAAGCCTCGCTAAGGCCAGCGGAGAAAGCCTCTGGGACAGGAAAGCCCAGCCCCGGAGAAGCGGGAACTTTAAAAAATCCGCACCGGATTCTTCCCGGATGAAAAGGCGCTTAGCAGGGAAACCGGGCAGAACCACAAGAGGGGCAGAGGAGCCTCCAGTCTCCCGGAGTCACTAATAGAGGAAGTGCTGCCCCGGAGGAGAGCGCGCTGCACTCCTTGGGCCGATCTCGGTCAAGGGCTGGAGCGCGCCCCAGGCGGGGCACCGGGAGAAGCCGGTTGGTCAGTGGGCGGCTCTGGACCGAGGGGGCTGCGCCCTGCTGCCTTCGGAGCCGCGCCCTGGGAGCATGATTCCAGCAGCACAGGCCCGGGATCCCAGGGCACCGAGGGGACGCAGCCCCTGATCCTGCGCTCCCCACCGCTGACAGGCGGAAGCGGGGTGGGCACAGGACAGCGAGGACTCTCCTGCCGCCGGGCACCCCCAAGCTGTGCAGATCAGCGCACCGGTGCCGCCCGGGAGCATCTAGGCCAGTGCAGACTGGGAGACTGCGTTAGTTACTAGCCAGGAGCTGACTCCACAGCTGGGTAGCTGGCCACTGCCATTGTGTCGCCCTGTGCCTGGGAGAGGCGGGGCCACCAGGCAACAGAGGCCCCAGCGGGCAACTGCAACCACTGGGCCCCCGCAACCAGCAGGGGGCGGGTCAGCTCCACCAGGTACACACACCTGAGCGTCAGCACAGCAGGCCCTTCCCCCAGAAGACCAGCTGGAAGGACAGGGGAAGAGCAAGTTCTTCACCACGCAGCGCTGGAAAGCTCCAGGGAAGTCGAGGGATTTACAGTATATAGAAATAGAGGGTACCCCTCCGATTTTTTTTCTTCTTTTTTCCAGTACAACTCGTTTTTATATCAGACTGTAAATTTCCAAATTTTTTCTCTTTTCCCACCTTAACTGCAATATTTTACCACCTCTTCATGTTTAAGATTCTTCCTTTTTGACTTTCATATTTCTACAATTTCATATTTCGATAATTACAATTATCCTAGATCTATTTTCCACTTTTCGATTCCCTTCAACATACTCAACTTAATTTTGGGAGATATACAGGATACCTATTTCTGTTTTGTTTGTGTTTTTTGGTATCTCTGATTCATTTTGTTCTACAATGGCAGTTCTACATTTTGTTCTACAATGGCAGAACTTAATACCTTCTAAAATATGACCAGCATGCACCCAGGACCAAGTGGTATACGGTGCTGCTTCATTCTGTGAGATTCCTCATTCCCATTCTGCCTCCCTTCTTCCTTCCTTCCTTCCTTCCTTCCTTCTTTCCTTCCTTCCTTTCTTTCTTTCTTTCTTTCTTTCTTTCTTTCTTTCTTTCCTCTTTCTTTCTTTATTGGAGTTCAATTTGCCAACATATAGCATAAAACCCAGTCCTCATCCCATCAAGTGTCCCCCTCAGTGCCCATCACCCAGTCACCCCCACCCCCCGCCCACCTACCTTTCCACCACCCCTTGTTCGATTCCCAGAGTTAGGAGTAAGTCACTCAGCATAATACCCTCCAGATCCATCTACATCAAAGCAAATGATGGGTATTTGTCGTTTCTAATGGCTGAGTAATATTCCATTGTATACGCAGACCACATCTTCTTTATCCATTCATTTTTGATGGACACCGAGGCTCCTTCTACAGTGCGGCTATTGTGACATAGCTGCTATAAACATCGGGGTGCAGGTGTCCCGGCCTTTCACTGCATCTGTATCTTTGGGGTAAATCCCCAGCAGTGCAATTGCTGGGTCCTAGGGCAGATCTATTTATAACCCTTTGAGGAACCTCCACACAGTTTTCCAGAGGGGCTGCACCAGTTCACATTCCCACCAACAGTGCAAGAGGGTTCCCCTTTCTCCACATCCTCTCCAACATTTGTTGTTTCCTGCCTTGTTAATTTTCCCATTCTCACTGGAGTCAGGTGGGATCTCATTGTGGTTTTGATTTGTAGTTCCCTGATGGCCAGTGATGCGGAGCATTTTCTCATGTGCTTTTTGGCCATGTCTATGTCTTCCTCTGTGAGATTTCTGTTCATGTCTTCTGCCCATTTCATAATTGGATTGTTTCTTTGCTGTTGAGTTTTTAAGTTCTTTATAGATCTTGGATACTAGTCCTTTATCTGATACGTCACTTGCAAATATCTTCTCCCATTCTTTGGCTGTCTTTTAGTTCTGTTGACTGTTTCTTTTGCTGTGCACAAGCTACTTATCTTGATGAAGTCACAATAATTAATTTTTGCTTTAGATTTTCTTGCCTTCATGGATGTTTCTTGCAAGAAGTTACTGTGGCCAAGTTCTAAAAGGGGATTGCCTGTGTTCTCCTCTAGGATTTTGATGGAATCTTGTCTCACATTTAGATCTTTCATGCATTTTGAGTTTATCTTTGGTCCAGTTTCATTCTTCTGCATGTGGATGTCCAATTTTCCCAGCACCATTTATTGAAGAGACTGTCTTTTATCCAGTGGATAGTCTTTCCTGCTTTGTCGAATATTCGTTGACCATAATGTTGAGGGCCCACTTCTGGGTTCTCTATTCCGTCCCACTGATCTATGTGCCTGTTTTTTTTTATGTGCCTGTTTTTGTGCCAGTACCACCCTGTCTTGATGAACACAGCTTTGTAGTACAACCTGAAATCTGGCATTGGGATGCCCCCAGATATGGTTTTCTTTTTTAATATTCCCCTGGCTATTCCGGGTCTTTTCTGATTCCAAACAAAACTTAAGATGATTTGTTCCAACTCTCTGAAGAAAGTCCATGGAATTTCGATAGGGATTGCATTAAATGTGTAAATTGCCCTAGGTAGCATTGACATTGTCACAATATTAAGCCCTTCCAATCCATGAGCATGGAATATTTTTCCATCTCTTTGTGTCTTCCTCAATTTCTTTCAGAAGTGTTCTGTAGTTTTGAGGGTATAGATCCTTTACATTTTTGGTTAGGTTTATTCCTAGGTATCTTATGCTTTTGGGTGCAATTGTAAATGGGATTGACTCCTTAATTTCTCTTTCTTCAGTCTCATTGTTAGTCTATAGAAATGCCACTGACTTCTGGGCATTGATTTTGCATCCTGCCACACTGCCAAATTGCTGTATGAGTTCCAGCAATCTTGGGGTGGAGTCTTTTGGGTTGTCTAGGTACAGTATCATGTCATCTGTGAAGAGGGAGAGTTTGACTTCTTCTTTGCTAATTTGAATGCCTTTTATTTCTTTTTCTTGCCTGATTGCGGAGGCTAGGACTTCTAGTACTATGTTGAATAGGAGTGGTGAGAGTAGACATCCCTGTCTTTTTCCTGATCTTAGGGGAAAGGCTCCCAGTGCTTCCCCATTGAGAATGATATTTGCTGTGGGCTTTTCGTAGATGGCTTTTAAGATGCTGAGGAATGTTCCCTCGATCCCTACACTCTGAAGAGTTTTGATCAGGAATGGATGCTGTATTTTGTCAAATGCTTTCTCTGCATCTAATGAGAGGATCCTATGGTTCTTGGTTTTTCTCTTGCCGATATGATCAATCACATTGATTGCTTTACGAGTGTTGCACCAGCCTTGCATCCCAGGGATAAATCCTACTTGTTCATGGTGAATAATCTTCTTAATGTATTGCTGGATTATATAGGCTAGTATCTAGTTGAGAATTTTTGCATCCGTGTTCATCAGGGATACTGGTCTATAATTCATCCCTGTTCATCAGGGATACTGGTCTATAATTCTCCTTTTCTCCTTTTTGCATCCTTGTTCATCAAGGATACTGGTCTATAATTCTCCAGTCTTTGTCTGGTTTTGGAATTAAGGTGATGCTTGCCTCATAGAACGAGTTTGGAAGTACTCCATCTCTTTCTATCTTTCTGAACAGCTTTAGTATAATAGATATGGTTTCTCCTTTAAACGTTTGATAGAATCCCCCTGGAAAGCCATCTGGCCCCGGAGTTTTGTGTCTTGGGAGGTTTTTGATGACTGCTTCAATTTCCTCCCTGATTATTGGCCTGTTCAGGTTTTCTCTTTCTTCTTGTGCCAGTTTTGGTAGTTTGTGTTTTTCCAGAAATGCGTCCATTTCTTCTAGATTGCCTAATTTATTGGCGTATAGCTGTTCATAATATGTTTTAAAAATCGTTTGTTTGCTCATAATATGTTTTTAAAATCGTTTGTATTTCCTTGGTGTTGGTGGGGAACTCTCTTTTCTCATTCATGACTTTATTAATTTTAGTCTTTTATCTCTTCTTTCTAATAAGGCTGGCTAATGTTTTATCTATTTTATTCATTCTTTCAAAGAACTAACTCCTGGATGGTTGATCTCTTCCACAGTTCTTCTGGTCTCTATTTCATTGAGTTCTGCTCAAATCTTTATTAACTCTCTTCTTCTGCTGGGTGTAGGATCTATTTGCTGTTTTTTCTCCAGCTGCTTTAGGTGCAAGGTTACTTTTGTATTTGAGTTCTTTCCAGTTTTCGGATGGATGCTTGTATTGCGATGTATTCCCCCTCAGGACTGCTTTTGCTGTATCCCAAAGATTTTGAACGGTTGTATCTTCATTCTCATTACTTTCCATGAATCTTTTTAATTCTTCTGTAATTTCCTGGTTGATCCTTTCATCTTTTAGCAGGATGGTCCTTAACCTCCACGTGTTTGATATCCTTCCAAACTTCTTTTTTTTTTTCCTTCCAAACTTCTTCTTGTGATTTAGTTCTAGTTTCAAAGCATTATGATCTGAAAGTATGTAGGTGACCATCCCAATCTTTTGGTATTGGTTATGTCCTGATTTGTGACCGAGTATGTGGTCTATCCTGGAGAATGTTCCATGAGCACTTGAGAAGAATGTGTATTCAGTTCATATGGATGTAAAGTTCTGTAAATATCTGTGAAATCCATCTGGTCCAGTGTATCATTTAAAGCTCTTGTTTTGGACAGCCCTGGTGGCGCAGCGTTTGGTGCTGCTTGCAGCCCGGGGTGTGATCCTGGGGACCTGGGTTCAAGTCCCATGTCCGGCTCCCTGCGTGAAGCCTGCTTCTCCCTCTGCCTGTGTCTCTGCATGTCTCTCTCTCTCTCTATGTCTCTATGATTAAGTAAATAAAATCTTTAAAAAGATAAAGAAAATAAAGCTCTTGTTTCGTTGGAGATGTTGTGCTTAGGATATCTGTCATTTACAGAAAGCGCCATGTCGAAGTCTCCAGTATTAGTGTATTATTATCTAAGGATGTCTTAACGTTGGTTATTAATTGAATGATATACTTGGCAGCTCCCACATTCAGGGCATAGATATTCATGATTGTTAGGTCCTCTTGTTGGATAGATGCTTTAAGTATAATATAGTGTCCCTCTTCATCTCTTACTGCAGCCTTTGGGATAAACTTTATCTGATATAAGGATGGCTACCCTGCTTTCTTTGTGGACCATTTCAATGGTAAATGGTTCTCCAACCTTTTATTTTCAGGCTGTAGGTGTCCTTATGTCTAAAATGAGTCTCTTATCGACAGCAAATAGATGGCTCTTGCTTTTTTATCCAGTCTGAAACCCTGCGCCTTTTGATGGGGTCATTAAGCCCATTCACGTTCAGAGTTACTATTGAAAGATATGAATTTAGGGTCATCATGATACCTATTCAGTCCCTGTTTTTGTGGATTGTTCCCTTGGACTTCCTCTTTCTATTACAGAATCCCCCTTAGTATTTCTTGCAGAGCTGGCTTGGTGGTCACATATTTTTTCAGTTTCTGCCTATCTTGGAAGCTCTTTATCTCTCCTTCTATTCTGAATGAGAGCCTTGCTGGAAAAAGTATACTTGGCTGCAGGTTCTTCTCATTTAGGACCCTGAATATATCCTGCCAGCCCTTTCTGGCCTGCCAGGTCTCTGTGGAGAGGTCTTCTGTGAATCTAATATTTCTCCCCATAAAACTTAGAGATTTCTTGTCTCTTGCTGCATTAAGGATCTTCTCTTTATCTTTGGAATTTGCAAGTTTCACTCTTAAATGTAGAGGTGTTAAGTGGTTTTTATTGATTTTAGGGGGATCTCTCTATCTCCTGGATCTGAACGCCTGTTTCCCTTCCCAAGTTAGGAAAGTTCTCAGCTATGATTTGTTCAAATACATATTCTGGACCTTTGTCCCTTTCAGTGCCCTTGGGAACCCCAATTAAACGTATATTTTTCCTTCTGAGGCTGTTATTTATTTCCCTTAATGTATCTTCATGATCTTTTAATTGTTTTTCTCTTTTTTCCTCAGTTTCCCTCCTTGCCATCAACTTGCCTTCTATGTTACTCACTCGTTCTTCTACCTCATTAACCCTTGTCCTTAGGACCTCTAGTTTGGATTGTATCTCATTTAACTGATTTTTAATTTCTGCCTGATTAGATCTAAATTCTGCAGTCATGAAGTCTCTGGAATCCTTTATGCTTTTTTCTAGAGCCACCATTAGCTTTATGATTGTACTTCTGAATTGGCTTTCTGTCTTTGAATTGTAATCCAAATTTTGTAACTTTGTGGTAGAGAGGACTCTTTCTGATTCTTTCTTTTGAGGTGAGTTTTTCCTTCTAGTCATTTTGCTCAGTGCAGAGTGGCCAAAAACAAGTTTTAATGGAAAAAGGAGAAAAAGAAAGAAGAGAAAAAAGAAAAGAAGGAAAAAAAAAGAAAAAAAGGGGGGGAAGCAAACAGAAAACAAAAAACAAAGGGGAGTATCCTCTGATTCTATATACTGTAAATCCCTCGACTTCCCTTAGAACTTTTCAGTGTTGCTTGGTCAATAACTTGCTTTTCCCCTGTCCTTCTAGCTGGTCTTCTGGGGGAGGGGCCTGCTTTGCTGCTCAGCCCCCTGCCTGGTGCACGGCTCAGTGGGAGTTGTTTATCCTGTTTATCCTGTGAGGCCAGTGTGAGGCTCAGTGGGTGTTGTTTATCCTGTGAGGCCCCAGGAGGAACAACAGTGGTGGCAGCCAGCTCTCCAGCTCTGGACTCAGCTCCGGCAGGAACTATGGCAGCTCCCCGTCCGCAAGGGCCTGGATGCTCCAGAGGTGGGTGGCGCCAATCTTCACAGCTCGGGGCCCAGTAGCCAGAGTGTCCTCGCTGTCCTGGGCCCTCCCAGCCTCCGCCTGTCCCTGGGGGGAGCCCCAGATCCTGGGCTGTGTCCCCCAGCTCCCTGGGCTCCGGGGCCTGCACTGCTGGAATCGCGCTCCCAGGCCGCACAGTGCCCTCAGTGCAGAGCCGACGCCAGAGCCACCCAAGCTGCTCCAGGGCCCTGCTGGGGCACGCTGCAGCCCTTTAGGGAGTTTGGCCGCGGTGTTGTGGCTCGCTCTCCCCGGGGTGCAGGTCCTCTGTTAGTGCCCCCGGGAGCCTGAGGGCATCCCCGCCCCTCCTGGGATCCTGCTCCAACTCCCTGCCAGTGGCTTTTCGTCTGGGAAGATTGGTGAAACTTTTGCTTCTCCGGATTGGGGCTTTTCTTTCCTGGGGGCACTCACAACGGCCTTAGCCTGGCTCTTCGCAGGGCCCCTCCCCCTTGGATGCCTTTTGTTTATTTCTTTTTTACCCGTCTTCCTACCTTGATAGAGGCTCGAACTCTCTTCTCAGCATTCCAGCTGTTCTCTCTTTAAATCTCAGACCGAATTCATAGGTTTTCAGGATGATTTGAAAGCTATCTAGGTAATTTGGTGGGGACAGGTGACTTGGGGACCCTACTCTTCCACCATCTTGCCCCCTCCGGCCCTACCCCCCTCTTTTATGTTATTTATGCTTTGGTGGTCAATGTTGGGGCTTTCAACACGTACTTCTGGTTTATATAAATTTAGGACTGAGCATCTTCTAACATACAGTACTTAATATACTCAGAACCAAGAGGATCACCCTCTAGGACCACTCAGGTAGACTACATTCTCCCTCTACCACAACTACATCACTGTCACCATCTCCCAGGCCCCCCCTTTTTTCTTCTTTTTTTTTTTCCACTTTACTTTTCTCTCTCTCTCTCTCTCTCTCTCTCTCTCTCTTTTTAGCTCTTTTAAATTTCTTCTGCTTTGGGATTCTTGGCCTTTATTTTTTACTGCTTTGTTTTAAAGTTTGTTTTTCACTATGCTGGTTCTTTTGTTTTATTTCGTTCTGATCTTTGTTTTCAATTTCTGGTCTCTGACTTCGTCAGAATCAACTAGGGTGAGATTTACTTAGGTCGGGGTTGATTTTCTTGACTCAGTCCGCTGATACAGCCACTCTGCACTGAGCAAAATGACTAGAAGGAAGAACTCACCACAGAAGAAAGAATCAGAAACAGTACTGTGACAGAGTTACAGAATTTGATTTAAAATGTAATGTCAGAAAACCAATTCAGAAGCACAATTATAAGGCTACTGGTGGCTCTGGAAAAAAGCATAAAGGATTCAAGAGACTTCCTGAGTGCTGAATTTCGATATAATCAGGCCAAAATTAAAAATCAATTGAATGAGATGCAATCCAAACTGGAGGTCCTAACGACGAGGGTTAATGAAGTAGAAGAAAGAATGAGCGACATAGAAGACAACTTAATGGAAAGGAAGGAAGCTGAGGAAAAAAGAGAAAAACAATTACAAGACCATGAAAAGGTTAAGGGAAATAAATGATAGCCGCAGAAGGAAAAATCTATGTGTAACTGGGGTTCCAGAGCACCAAGGGGGACAGAGGACTAGAAAGCATATTTGAACAAATCATAGTTGAGAACTTCCCTAATTTGGGGAGGGAAACAGGCATTCAGATCCAGGAGATAGGTTCCCCCCCCAAAAAAATCAATAAAAACCATTCAACACCCCGACATTTAATAGTGAAACTTACAAACTCCAAAGATAAAGAGAAAATCCTTAAAGCAGCAAGAAACAAGAGATCCCTAACTTAATGTGGAGAAATGTTAGATTAACAGCAGACCTCTCCACAGAGACCTGGCAGGCCAGAAAGGGCTGGCAGGATATATTCAGGGTCCTAAATGAGAAGAACCTGCAGCCAAGAATACTTTATCCAGCAAGGCTCACATTCAGAAAAGAAGCAGAGATAAAGAGCTTCCAAGATAGGCAGAAACTGAAAGAATATGTGACCACCAAACCCACTGTGCAAGAAATATTAAGGGGGACGCTGTAAAATAAAGAGGATGCCCAAAGAAATAATTCACAAAAACAGGGACTGAATAGGTATTATGATGACACTAAATTCATATCGTTCAATTGTAACTCTGAACATATCGTTCAATAGTAACTCTGAACATAAATGATCCCACCAAAAGGGATCAACACAGGGTTTCAGACTCTATAAAAAAGCAAGACCCATATGTATGCTGTCTACAGGAGACTCATTTTAGACCTAAGGACACCTTAGCCTGAAAATGAAAGGGTGGAGAACCATCTACCATTCAAATGGTCCTCAAAAGAAAGCTCTGGTAGCAATCCTCATGTCAGATAAGTTAAAGTTTATCCCAAAGACTGTAGTGAGAGATGAAGAGGGACACTATATCATACTTAAAGGGTCTATCCAACAAAATGACCTAACAATCATGACTATATATGCCCCGAATGCGGGAGCTGCCAAGTATATCAATTAATAACCAAAATAAAGACATACTTAGATAATAATACACTAATACTGGGAGACTTCGTCATGGCACTTTCTACAAATGACAGATATTCTAACCACAGCATCCCCAAAGAAACAAGAGCTTTAAATGATACACTGGACTAGATGGATTTCACAGATATTTACAGAACTTTGTATCCGAACACAACTGAATACACATTCTTCTCAAGTGCCCATGGAACTTTCTCCAGAATAGACCACATACCAAAAGATTGGGATTGTCCCCTGATATTTTCAGACCACAATGCTTTGAAACTTGAATTCAATCACAATAGGAAATTGGGAAGAAACTCAAACACACGGAGGTTAAAGAGCATCCTGCTAGGGTTCCCTGGGTGGCTCAGTGGTTTTGCCTGCCTTTGGCCCAGGGCATGATCCTGAAGTCTCGGGATCGAGTCCCCCTTCAGGCTCCCTGCATGGAGCCTACTTGTCCCTCTGCCTGTGTCTCTCCTCTCTCTCTCTCTCTCTGTCTATCATAAATAAATAAATAATATATATATATTTTTTAAATAATATATTTTTTTTAAAAAAGAGCATCCTGCTAAAAGATGAATGGGTCAATGAGGAAATTAGAGAAGAATTAAAAAGATTCATGGAAACTAATGAAAGTGAAGATACAACTATTCAAAATCTTTGGGATATGGAAAAAACAGTCCTAAGAGGGAAATATATCACAATCCAAGCATCCCTCAAAGATTTGGAAAAATAAACTCAAATACACAAACTAACCTTGCACTTAAAGGAACTGGAGAAAGAAGAGCAAATAAAACCTACACCAAGCAGAAGAGAGTAAATAAAGATTCGAGCAGAACTTAATGAAATAAAGACCAGAAGAACTGTAAAACAGAGCAACTAAACCAGGAGTTGGTTCTGGTTCTTTGAAAGAATTAATAAGATAGGATAAACCATTACAATTAATATTGTGACAATGTCTATGCTACCCAGGGCAATTTACACGTTCAATGTAATCCCTATTAAAATACCATGGTCTTAAAAAAAATAAATAATAAATAAATGAAATAAAATACCATGGTCTTTCTTCAGATAGCTGGAACAAATAATCTTAAGATTTGTGTGGATCCAGAAAAGACCCCAAATAGCCAGGGGAATATTGAAAAAGAAAATCAGAGTCCGGGGCATCACGATGCCCAATTTCAAGTTGTGCTACCAAGCTGTGATCATCAAGACAGGGTGGTACTGGCACAAAAACAGACACATTGATCAATGGAACACAATAGAGAATCCAGAAATGGGCCCTCAACTCTATGGTCAACTAATACTCGAGAAAGCAGGAAAGACTATCCACTGGAAAAAGGACAGTCTCTTCAATAAATGGTGCTGGGAAATTGGACAGCCACGTGCAGAAGAATGAATTTAGACCATTCTCTTACACCTTACACAAAGATAAACTCAAAATGGATGAAAGATCTAAATGTGAGACAAGATTCCATCAAAATCCTAGAGGAGAACACAGGCAACCCCCTTTTTTAACTCGGCCACAACTTCTTGCAAGATACATCTATGAAGGCAAGGGAAACAATAGCAAAAATGAATTATTGGGACTTAATCAAGATAAAAAGCTTCTGCCCAGCAAAAGAAACAGTCAACAAAACTAAAAGACAACCTACAGAATGGGAGAAGATACTTGCAAATGACGTATCAGATAAAGGGCTAATATCCAAGGTCTATAAAGAACATATTAAACTCAACAGCCAAGAAACAAAAATCCAATCATGAAACGAGTAAAAAACATGAACAGAAGTCTCCCAGAGGAAGATATAGACATGGCCAAGAAGCACATGAGTAAATGCTCCACATCGCTGGCCATCAGGGAAATACAAATCAAAACCACAATGAGATACCACCTCACACCAGTGAGAATGGGGAAAATGAACAAGATAGGAAACAACAAATGTTGGAGAGGATGTGGAGAAAGAGGCACCCTCTTGCATTGTTGGTGGGAATGTGAACTCGTGCAGCCACTCTGGAAAACTGTGTGGAGATTCCTCAAAGAGTTAAAAATAGATGTGCCCTATGACCCAGCAATTGCCCTGCTTGGGCAAATTGATACAGATGCAGTGAAACGCCGGGATACCTGCACCCTGATGTTTATAGGAACAATGTCCACAATAGCCAAACTGTGGAAGGAGCCTCGGTGTCCATCGAAAGATGAATGGATAAAGAAGATGTGGTATATGTATACAACGGAATATTAGCCATTAGAAAGGACAAATACCCACCATTTGCTTCAATGTGGATAGAACTAGAGGGTATTATGCTGAGTGAAATAAGTCAATTGGAGAAGGACAAACATTACATGGTCTCATTCACTTGGGGAATATAAAAAAATAGTTGAAAGGGAATAAAGGGAAAGGAGGAAAATGAGTGGGAAATATCAGAGAGGGTGACAGAACATGAGAGACTCCTAGCTCTGGGAAACAAACAAGGAGTGGTTGAAAGGGGGGTGGGCGGGGGATGGGGGTGACTGGGTTATGGGCTCTGAGGGGGGCACTTGGCAGATGAGCACTGGGTGTTAATCTATATGTTGGCAATTTGAACTCCAATAAAGAAATACCCCCCCAAAAATGATGCCAATGACTGAGAAAATGTTTGAAAATCATATATCTGTCTAATGCCTTTTATCCAGAATATAGAAAATCTCTTAAAATTCAGTGAGAAACCAATCAATTAGGATTTATTCCTGTAATGCAAAGGTGGTTAGATATTCAAAAATCAATCAATGTGGTACATCACATCAAAAAAAGAAAGGATAAAAACCATATGATCATGTCAATGGATGCAGAATAAGCAAGCATTTGACAAAGGATAATATCCAATCATTATAAAAATCCTCAACAAAGTAGGTTTAGAGGGAACATATTTCAATATAATAAAGGCCATAAATGAAAAACTCACAGCAAACATTATTCTCAATGGGCAAATCCTGAGAGCTTCCCCCCTATGATTGGGAATAATAGAAGAATGTCCACACTCACCACTTTTATTCAGAATAATAGCGAAAGTTCTAGCCCCAGCAATCAGACAAGAAAAAGTTATAAGGCATCCACATTGGTAAGGAAGAAGCAAAACTTTCACTATTTGCAGATGACATGATACTGTATATAGAAAACTCAAAAGATAGCATCAAAAAACTTAAAACTGATGAATGAATTCAATAAGGTCATAGGGTACAAAATAAATATAGAGGAATCTGTTGCACGTCTATACACTAATAATGAAATAACAGAAAGAGAAACTAAGAAAGCAATCCCATTTACAATTGCACAAATGAATAAAATACCCAGGAACAAATTTAACCAAGAAGTTGAAAGACCTGTACTCTGTAAACTATAAAACATTGATGAAAGAAATTCAAGATCACACACACACACACACACACACACACACACACACACACAAAAAAAAACCTGGAAAGATATTCCATGCTCATCAATTGGAAGAACAAATATTGTTAAATTATCTAAACTACCCAAGGCAATCTACACATTTAATGCAATCCCTATCAAAATACCAACAGCATTTTTAACAGAACAAGAACAAAAAAATCCTAAAATGTGTACAGAACCACAAAAGACCCCAAATAGCCATAGCAATCTTAAAAAGAAAAAAGCTGTTGTCTCACAATTTCAGACTTCCAAGTTATACCACAAAGCTGCAGGAACCAGAATAATGTGGCACTGGCACAAAAATAGACACATAGATCAATAGAACAGTACTGAAAACCTTGAAACAAACCCACTGCCATATGATCAATTAATCTTTGAAAAAAGCTGTAAAGAATATGCAATTGGAAAAAAATCTCTTCAACAAATGGAGCTATGAAAATTGGTCAACTATAAAGAAATGAATGATATTGGACCACTTTCTCACACTATACACAAAAATAAACCCAAAATGGTTTAAGTATCCAAGTGTGAAAATTGAAACCATAAAAATCCAAGAAGAGAGCTCAGGAAGTAATATCTCTGACATTGGACAAAGCAACATTTTTCTAGATATGTCTCCTGAGTTAAGGGAAACAAAACAAAGAATAAACTACTGAGATTACATCAAAATAAAAAGTTCTTCAAGTGAAGGAAATAATAAAACTAAAAGATATTTCTTAATGATGAGTCCAATAAACAGTATCTAAAAATCTATAAAGAAGTCCTACAACTCAACACCCAAAACCCAAGTAATGCAATAAAAAAATGGGGAGAAGACATGCAAAGACATTTCTTCGAAGAAGACATACAGATAGCCTACAGACACATGAAAAGATGTTCAACATCTCTCATCCTCAGAGAAATGCAAATCAAAACTACAATGAGAGCGGGGAGGAGCAAGATGGCGGAAGAGTAGGGTCTCCAAATCACCTGTCCCCACCAAACTACCTAGATAACCTTCAAATCATCCTGAAAATATACGAATTCGGCCTGAGATTTAAAGAGAGAGCAGCTGGAATGCTACAGTGAGAAGAGTTCGCGGTTCTATCAAGGTAGGAAGACTGGGAAAAAAGAAATAAAGAAACAAAAGGCATCCAAGGGGGAGGGGCCCCGGGAGGATCCGGGCTAAGGCCGGGGTGAGTGTCCCCAGGACAGGAGAGCCCCGTCCCAGAGAAGCAGGAGATTCACCAATCTTCCCCGGCAGAAAGGCGCCCGCAGGGAGTTAGAGCAGGACCCAGGAGGGCGGGGAAGCCCTCAGGCTCCCTGGGACACTAACAGACACCTGCACCCCGGGGAGAGTGCGCGGAGCTCCCTAAAGGGCTGCAGCGCACGTCGGGATCCGGGAGCAGCTCGGCGGGGCTCGGGCGGCGGCTCCGCGGAGGGGGCTGCCCAGCTGGGAGCGCAAATCCAACAGCGCAGACCAGGAGCACAGGGCGCTGGGACACAGCCCAGGATCCGGCCTCCCCCCGGGACAGGCAGAGGCTGGGAGGGCACAGGACAGCAAGGACGCTCCTGCCCCGAGCTGAGCAGATCAGCGGCCCCGCCCCCAGAGCCTCCAGGCCCTGCAAAGAGAGCTCCGGAGTTACAGCGGGAACTGAATCCAGGGCTCTAGAGCTGGCCACCACCACTGTAGTTGTTCCTTCTGGGGCCTCACGGGGTAAACAACCCCCACTGAGCCCTGCACCAGGCAGGGGGCAGAGCAGCTCCCCCAAGTGCTAACACCAGAAAATCAGCACAACAGGCCCCTCCCCGAGAAGACCAGCTAGACGGACAAGTTCCAAGGGGAAGTCAAGGGACTTAAACTATACAGAATCAGAAGATAGTCCCCCATGGTTTTTTGTTTTTTGTTTTGTTTTGTTTTTTTCTTTCTGATTAGTTTACTTGCCCCACCCCTTTTTCCCTTTCTTTCTTTTTTTTCTCTTTTTCTTCTCTTCTTTTTCCTTCCTTTTTTCTTTTTCTCTTTTCTGTCCTTTCTCTCCTCTCCTTTTCTCCTTTTCCCAATACAACTTGTTTTTGGCCACCCTGCCCTGAGCAAAACGACTAGAAGGAAAACCTCACCTCAAAAGAAAGAATCAGAAACAGTCCTCTCTCCCACAGAGTTACAAAATCTGGATTACAATTCAATGTCAGAAAGCCAATTCATAAGCATTATTATACAGCTACTGGTGGCTCTACAAAAAGCATAAAGGACTCAAGAGACTTCATGACTGCAGAATTTAGATCCAATCAAGCAGAAATTAAAAATCAATGAAATGAAATGAAATCCAAACTAGAAGTCCTAATGACAGGGTTAACGAGCTGGAAGAATGAGTGAGTGACATAGAAGACAAGTTGATGGCAAAGAGGGAAACTGAGGAAAAAAGAGACAAACAATTAAAAGACCATGAAGATAGATTAAGGGAAATAAACGACAGCCTGAGTAAGAAAAACCTACGTTTAATTGGGGTTCCCGAGGGCGCCGAAAGGGACAAAGGGCCAGAATATGTATTTGGACAAATCCTAGCTGAAAACTTTCCTAATCTGGGAAGGGAAGCAGGCATTCAGATCCAGGAAATAGAGAGATCCCCCCCTAAAATCAATAAAAACCATTGAACACCTCGACATTTAATAGTGAAGCTTGCAAATTCCAAAGATAAAGAGAAGATCCTTAAAGCAGCAAGAGACAAGAAATCCCTGACTTTTATGGGGAAAAGTATTAGAGTAACAGAAGACCTCTCCACAGAGACCTGGCAGGCCAGAAAGGGCTGGCAGGATATATTCAGGGTCCTAAATGAGAAGAACATGCAACCAAGAATACTTTATCCAGCAAAGCTCTCATTCAAAATGGAAGAAGAGATAAAGAGCTTCAAAGACAGGCAGCAACTAAAAGAATATGTGACCTCCAAACCAGATCTGCAAGAAATTTTAAGGGGGACTCTTAAAATTCCCCTTTAAGAAGAACTTCAGTGGAACAATCCACAAAAACAAGGACTGAATAGATATCATGATGACACTAAACTTATACTTTTCAACAGTAACTCTGAAAGTGAACGGGCTTAATGACCCCATCAAAAGGCACAGGGTATCAGACTGGATAAAAAAAGCAGGACCCATCTATTAGCTGTCTATAAGAGACTCCTTTTAGACAGAAGGACACCTACAGCCTGAAAATAAAAGGTCGGAGAACCATTTACCATTCAAATGGTCCTCAGAAGAAGGCAGGGGTAGCCATCCTTATATCAGATAAACTAAAATTTACCTCGAAGACTGTAGTAGGAGATGAAGAGGGACACTATCTCATACTTAAAGGATCTATCCAACAAGAGGACTTAACAATCCTCAATATATATGCCCCGAATGTGAGAGCTGCCAAATATTTAAACCAATTAATAACCAAAGTGAAGAAATACTTAGGGAATAATACACTTATACTTGGTGACTTCAATCTAGCTCTTTCTATACTTGATAGGTCTTCTAAGCACATCTCCAAAGAAATGAGAGCTTTAAATGATACACTGGACTAGATGGATTTCACAGATATCTACAGAACTTTACATCCAAACTCAACTGAATACACATTCTTCTCAAGCGCACATGGAACTTTCTCCAGAATAGACCACATACTGGGTCACAAATCGGGTCTCAACCGACACCAAAAGATTGGGATCGTCCCCTGCATATTCTCAGACCATAATGCCTTGAAATGAGAACTAAATCACAACAAGAAGTTTGGAAGGACCTCAAACACGTGGAGGTTAAGAACCTTCCTGCTAAAAGATGAAAGGGTCAACCAGGAAATTAAGGAAGAATTAAAAAGATTCATGGAAACTAATGAGAATGAAGATACAACCGTTCAAAATCTTTGGGATGCAGCAAAAGCAGTCCTGAGGGGGAAACACATTGCAATACAAGCATCCATTCAAAAACTGGAAATAACTCAAATACAAAAGCTAACCTTACACCTAAAGGAGCTAGAGAAAAACCAGCAAATAGATCCTACACCCAGCAGAAGAAGAGAGTTAATAAAGATTCGAGCAGAACTCAATGAAATCGAGACCAGAAGAACTGTAGAACAGATCAACAAAACCAGGAGTTGGTTCTTTGAAAGAATTAAGAAGATAGATAAGCCATTCACCAACCTTATTAAAAAGAAGAGAGAGAAGACTTAATAAAACCATGAATGAGAACGGAGAGGTCACTACCAACACCAAAGAAATACAAACGATTTTAAAAACATATTATGAACAGCTATACGCCAATAAATTAGGCAATCTAGAAGAAATGGACGCATTCCTGGAAAGCCACAAACTACCAAACTGGAACAGGAGGAAATAGAAAACCTGAACAGGCCAATAACCAGGGAGGAAATTGAAGCAGTCATCAAAAACCTCCCAAGACACAAAGTCCAGGGCCAGATGGCTTCCCAGGGGGATCCTGTCAAACTTTTAAAGAAGAAACCATACCTATTCTCCTAAAGCTGTTTGGAAAGATAGAAAGAGATGGAGTACTTCCAAATTCGTTCTATGAGGCCAGCATCACCTTAATTCCAAAACCAGACAAAGACCCCACCAAAAAGGAGAATTACAGACCAATATCCCTGATGAACATGGATGCAAAAATTCTCAACAAGATACTAGCCAAGAGGATCCGAGAGTACATTAAGAAAATTATTCACCATGCCCAAGTAGGATTTATCCCCGGGACACAAGGCTGGTTCAACACTCGTAAAACAATCAATGTGATTCATCATAACAGCAAGAGAAAAACCAAGAACCATATGATCCTCTCATTAGATGCAGAGAAAGCATTTGACAAAATACAGCATCCATTCCTGATCAAAACTCTTCAGAGTGTAGGGATAGAGGGAACATTCCTCAACATCTTAAAAGTCATCTACGAAAAGCCCACAGCAAATATCATTCTCAATGGGGAAGCACTGGGAGCCTTTCCCCTAAGATCAGGAACAAGACAGGGATGTCCACTCTCACCACTGCTATTCAACAAAGTACTGGAAATCCTAGCTTCAGCAATCAGACAGCAAAAAGACATTAAAGGCATTCAAATTGGCAAAGAAGAAGTCAAACTCTCCCTCTTCGCCAATGACATGATACTCTACATAGAAAACCCAAAAGCCTCCACCCCATGATTGCTAGAACTCATACAGCAATTTGGTAGCATGGCAGGATACAAAATCAATGCCCAGAAATCAGTGGCATTTCTATACACTAACAATGAGACTGAAGAAAGAGAAATTAAGGAGTCAATCCCATTTACAATTGCACCCAAAAGCATAAGATACCTAGGAATCAACCTAACCAAAGAGGTAAAGGATCTATACCCTAAAAAGTATAGGACACTCCTGAAAGAAATTGAGGAAGACACAAAGAGATGGAAAAATATTCCATGCTCATGGATTGGCAGAATTAATATTGTGGAAATGTCAATGTTACCCAGGGCAATTTACACGTTTAATGCAATCCCTATCAAAATACCATGGACTTTCTTCAGAGAGTTAGAACAAATAATTTTAAGATTTGTGTGGAATCAGAAAAGACCCCGAATAGCCAGGGGAATGTTAAAAAAGAAAACCATAGCTGGGGGCATCACAATGCCAGATTTCAGGTTGTACTACAAAGCTGTGGTCATCAAGACAGTGTGGTACTGGCACAAAAACAGACACATAGATCAGTGGAACAGAATAGAAAATCCAGAAGTGGACCCTGTACTTTATGGTCAACTAATATTTATAAAGGAGGAAAGACTATCCATTGGAAGAAAGACAGTCTCTTCAATAAATGGTGCTGGGAAAATTGGACATCCACATGCAGAAGAATGAAACTAGACCACTCTCTTTCACCATACACAAAGATAAACTCAAAATGGATGAGGGATCTAAATGTTTGACAAGATTCCATCAAAATCCTAGAGGAGAACAGAGGCAACACCCTTTTTGAACTTGGCCACAGTAACTTCTTGCAAGATATATCCACGAAGGCAAAAGAAACAAAAGCAAAAATTAACTATTGGGACTTCATCAAGATAAGAAGCTTTTGCACAGCAAAGGATACAGTCAACAAAACTAAAAGACAACCTACAGAATAGAAGATATTTGAAAATGACGTATCAGATCAAGGGCTAATTTCCAAGATATATAAAGAACTTATTCAACTCTACACCAAAGAAACAAACAATCCAATCATGAAATGGGCAAAAGACATGAACAGAGGGGGGAGGAGCAAGATGGCGGAAGAGTAGGGTCTCCAAATCACCTGTCTCCACTAAATTACCTAGAAAACCTTCAAATTATCCTGAAAATCTATCAATTCCGCCTGAGATTTAAAGAGAGAGCAGCTGGAATGCTACAGTGAGAAGAGTTCGCGCATCTATCAAGGTAGGAAGTCGGGGAAAAAGAAGTAAAGAAACAAAGGCCTCCAAGGGGGAGGGGCCCCGCGAGGAGCCGGGCTGAGGCCGGGGCGAGTGTCCCCAGGACAGGAGAGCCCCGTCCCGGAGACACAGGAGCTGCACCGACCTTCCCGGGCGGAAAGGGGCTCTCAGGGAGTTGGAGCAGGACCCAGGAGGGCGGGGGTGCCCTCGGGCTCCCCGGGACAGTAACAGAGCAACTGCGTGCCCAGGAGAGTGCGCCGAGCTCCCCAAGGGCTGCAGCGCGCACGGCGGGACCCGGCGGGACCCGGAGCAGCTGGAGGGGCTCGGGCGGCGGCTCCGGGGAGGGGGCTGCGCGGCCCCGGGAGCAGCTCGGAGGGGCTCGGGCAGAGGAAGAGGCTCCGTGCGGAGGGGCCTGCGCGGTTCCAGGAGCAGCTTGGAGGGGCTCGGGCAGCAGCTCCGCGGAGGGGGTTGCGCAGCCCGGGAGCGCGAATCCAACAGCGCAGGCTCCGGAGCACAGAGCGCCGGGACACAGCCCAGGATCCGGCCTCCCCCGGGACAGGCAGAGGCCGGGAGGGCCCAGGACCGCAAGGACGCTCCTGCCCCCGAGCTGAGCAGATCAGCGGCCCCGCCCCGGAGCCTCCAGGCCCTGCAGGCGGAGAGCTCCGGAGTTCCTGCCGGAGCTGAATCCAGGTTTCCAGAGCTGCCCCGCCACTGGGGCTGTTCCTCCTGTGGCCTCACGGGGTAAACAACCCCCACTGAGCCCTACACCAGGCAGGGGGCACAGCAGCTCCCCCAACTGCTAACACCTGAAAATCAGCACAACAGGCCCCTCCCCCAGAACACCAGCTAGACGGACAACTTCCAGGAGAAGCCAAGGGACTTAAAGTACACAGAATCAGAAGATACTCCCCCGTGGTTCTTTTTTTGTTTGTTTGTTTGTTTTGTTTTGTTTTGTTTTGCTTTTTGATTTGTTTCCTTCCCCCACCCCCTTTTTTTTCTCCTTTCTTTTTCTTTCTCTTTTTCTTCTTTTTTTTTTTCGTTTTTTTTTTCTTCGTTTTTTTCTCTTTTCTTTCCTTCTTTCTCTCCTCTCTTTTTCTCTTTTTCCCAATACAACTTGCTTTTGGCCACTCTGCACTGAGCAAAACGACTAGAAGGAAAACCTCACCTCAAAAGAAAGAATCAGAAACAGTCCTCTCTCCCACAGAGTTACAAAATCTGGATTACAATTCAATGTCAGAAAGCCAATTCAGAAGCACTATTATACAGCTACTGGTGGCTCTAGAAAAAAACATAAAGGACTCAAGAGACTTCATGACTGCAGAATTTAGAGCTAATCAGGCAGAAATTAAAAATCAATTGAATGAGATGCAATCCAAACTAGAAGTCCTAACGATGAGGGTTAACGAGGTGGAAGAACGAGTGAGTGACATAGAAGACAAGTTGATAGCAAAGAGGGAAACTGAGGAAAAAGAGACAAACAATTAAAAGACCATGAAGATAGATTAAGGGAAATAAACGACAGCCTGAGAAAGAAAAACCTACGTTTAATTGGGGTTCCCGAGGGCGCCGAAAGGGCCAGAGGGCCAGAATATGTATTTGAACAAATTCTAGCTGAAAACTTTCCTAACCTGGGAAGGGAAACAGGCATTCAGATCCAGGAAATAGAGAGATCCCCCCCTAAAATCAATAAAAACCGTTCAACACCTCGACATTTAATAGTGAAGCTTGCAAATTCCAAAGATAAAGAGAAGATCCTTAAAGCAGCAAGAGACAAGAAATCCCTGACTTTTATGGGGAGGAGTATTAGGGTAACAGCAGACCTCTCCACAGAGACCTGGCAGGCCAGAAAGGGCTGGCAGGATATATTCAGGGTCCTAAATGAGAAAAACATGCATTCTTGGTTAAGAATACTTTATCCAGCAAGGCTCTCATTCAAAATGGAAGGAGAGATAAAGAGCTTCCAAGACAGGCAGCAACTAAAAGAATATGTGACCTCCAAACCAGCTCTGCAAGAAATTTTAAGGGGGACTCTTAAAATTCCCCTTTAAGAAGAAGTTCAGTGGAACAATCCACAAAAACAAGGACTGAATAGATATCATGATGACACTAAACTCATATCTCTCAATAGTAACTCTGAATGTGAACGGGCTTAATGACCCCATCAAAAGGCGCAGGGTTTCAGACTGGATAAAAAAGCAGGACCCATCTATTTGCTGTCTACAAGAGACTCATTTTAGACAGAAGGACACCTACAGCCTGAAAATAAAAGGTGGAGAACCATTTGCCATTCGAATGGTCCTCAAAAGAAAGCAGGGGTAGCCATCCTTATATCAGATAAACTAAAATTTACCCCAAAGACTGCAGTGAGAGATGAAGAGGGACACTATATCATACTTAAAGCATCTATTCAACAAGAGGACTTAACAATCCTCAATATATATGCCCCGAATGTGGGAGCAGCCAAATATATAAATCAATTATTAACCAAAGTGAAGAAATACTTAGATAATAATACACTTATACTTGGTGACTTCAATCTAGCTCTTTCTATACTCAATAGGTCTTCTAAGCACAACATCTCCAAAGAAACGAGAGCTTTAAATGATACACTGGACCAGATGGATTTCACAGATATCTACAGAACTTTACATCCAAACTCAACTGAATACACATTCTTCTCAAGCGCACATGGAACTTTCTCCAGAATAGACCACATATTGGGTCACAAATCGGGTCTGAACCGATACCAAAAGATTGGGATTGTCCCCTGCATATTCTCAGACCATAATGCCTTGAAATTAGAACTAAATCACAACAAGAAGTTTGGAAGGACCTCAAACACGTGGAGGTTAAGGACCATCCTGCTAAAAGATAAAAGGGTCAACCAGGAAATTAAGGAAGAATTAAAAAGATTCATGGAAACTAATGAGAATGAAGATACAACCGTTCAAAATCTTTGGGAGGCAGCAAAAGCAGTCCTAAGGGGGAAATACATCGCAATACAAGCATCCATTCAAAAACAGGAAAGAACTCAAATACAAAAGCTAACCTTACACATAAAAGAGCTAGAGAAAAAACAGCAAATAGATCCTACATCCAAGAGAAGAAGGGAGTTAATAAAGATTCGAGCAGAACTCAACGAAATCGAGACCAGAAGAACTGTGGAACAGATCAACAGAACCAGGAGTTGGTTCTTTGAAAGAATTAATAAGATAGATAAACCATTAGCCAGCCTTATTAAAAAGAAGAGAGAGAAGACTCAAATTAATAAAATCATGAATGAGAAAAGAGAGGTCACTACCAACACCAAGGAAATACAAACGATTTTAAAAACATATTATGAACAGCTATACGCCTATAAATTAGGCAATCTAGAAGAAATGGACGCATTCCTGGAAAGCCACAAACTACCAAAACTGGAACAGGAAGAAATAGAAAACCTTAACAGGCCAATAACCAGGGAGGAAATTGAAGCAGTCATCAAAAACCTCCCAAGACAAAAGAGTCCAGGGCCAGATGGCTTCCCAGGGGAATTTTATCAAACGTTTAAAGAAGAAACCATACCTATTCTCCTAAAGCTGTTTGGAAAGATAGAAAGAGATGGAGTACTTCCAAATTCGTTCTATGAAGCCAGCAGCACCTTAATTCCAAAACCAGACGAAGACCCCACGAAAAAGGAGAATTACAAACCAATATCCCTGATGAACATGGATGCAAAAATTCTCAACAAGATACTGGCCAATAGGATCCAACAGTACATTAAGAAAATTATTCACCATGACTAAGTAGTATTTATCCCTGGGACACAAGGCTGGTTCAACACCCGTAAAACAATAAATGTGATTCATCATATCAGCAAGAGAAAAACCAAGAACCATATGATCCTCTTATTGGATGCAGAGAAAGCACTTGACAAAATACAGCATCCATTCCTGATCAAAACTCTTCAGAGTGTAGGGATAGAGGGAACATTCCTCGACCTCTTAAAAGCCATCTATGAAAAGCCCACAGCAAATATCATTCTCAATGGGGAAGCACTGGGAGCCTTTCCCCTAAGATCAGGAACAAGACAGGGATGTCCACTCTCACCACTGCTATTCAACATAGTACTGGAAGTCCTAGCTTCAGCAATCAGACAACAAAAAGACATTAAAGGCATTCAAATTGGCAAAGAAGAAGTCAAACCCTCCCTCTTCGCTGATGACATGATACTCTACATAGAAAACCCAAAAGTCTCCACCCCAAGATTGCTAGAACTCATACAGCAATTCGGCAGCGTGGCAGGAGACAAAATCAATGCCCAGAAGTCAGTGGCATTTCTATACACTAACAATGAGACTGAAGAAAGAGAAATTAAGGAGTCCATCCCATTTACAATTGCACCCAAAAGCATAAGATACCTAGGAATCTACCTAACCAAAGAGGTGAGGGATCTATACCCTCAAAACTATAGAACACTTCTGAAAGAAATTGAGGAAGACACAAAGAGATGGAAAAATATTCCATGCTCATGGATTGGCAGAATTAATATTGTGAAAATGTCAATGTTACCCAGGGCAATATACACGTTTAATGCAATCCCTATCAAAATACCATGGACTTTCTTCAGAGAGTTAGAACAAATAATTTTAAGATTTGTGTGGAATCAGAAAAGACCCCGAATAGCCAGGGGAATTTTAAAAAAGAAAACCATATCTGGGGGCATCCCAATGCCAGATTTCAGGTTGTACTACAAAGCTGTGGTCATCAAGACAGTGTGGTACTGGCACAAAAACAGACACATAGATCAGTGGAACAGAATAGAGAATCCAGAAGTGGACCATGAACTTTATGGGCAACTAATATTCGATAAAGGAGGAAAGACTATCCATTGGAAGAAAGACAGTCTCTTCAATAAATGGTGCTGGGAAAATTGGACATCCACATGCAGAAGAATGAAACTAGACCACTCTCTTTCACCATACACAAAGATAAACTCAAAATGGATGAGGGATCTAAATGTGAGACAAGATTCCATCAAAATCCTAGAGAAGAACACAGGCAACACCCTTTTTGAACTCGGCCATATTAACTTCTTGCAAGATACATCCACGAAGGCAAAAGAAACAAAAGCAAAAATGAACTATTGAGACTTCATCAAGATAAGAAGCTTTTGCACAGCAAAGGATACAGTCAACAAAACTCAAAGACAACCTACAGAATGGGAGAAGATATTTGCAAATGATGCATCAGATAAAGGGCTAGTTTCCAAGATCTATAAAGAACTTCTTAAACTCAACACCAAAGAAACAAACAATCCAATCATGAAATGGGCAAAAGACATGAACAGAAATCTCACAGAGGATGACATAGACATGGCCAACATGCATATGAGAAAATGCTCTGCATCACTTGCCATCAGGGAAATACAAATCAAAACCACAATGAGATACCACCTCACACCAGTGAGAATGGGGAAAATTACCAAGGCAGGAAACCACAAATGTTGGAGAGGATGCGGAGAAAGGGGAACCCTCTTCCACTGTTGGTGGTATGTGAACTGGTGCAGCCACTCTGGAAAACTGTGTGGAGTTTCCTCAAAGACTTAAAAATAGACCTGCCCTACGACCCAGCAATTGCACTGTTGGGGATTTACCCCAAAGATACAGATGCAATGAAACGCCGGGACACCTGCACCCCAATGTTTATAGCAGCAATGTCCACAATAGCCAAACTGTGGAAGGAGCCTCGGTGTCCATCGGAAGATGAATGGATAAAGATGTGGTTTATGTATTCAATGGAATATTCCTCAGCCATTAGAAACGACAAATACCCACCATTTGCTTCAATACTTTAAATATGCACAGTATATTGGATGGCAATTAGATCCCAAAGAAACATTTGAAATACATTTTCATTTTTCTAAGTCTCTCATGAAATTAAATAAATCAGGAGAACAAGTCTCAGTAGTATGTTCTTTTCATATTAACAGATATACACCATCTTATTAAATTGGTCCACACTACATATAACTAAATAGAAATAATCATTACTACCTATTGCAACATCAATTTATCATCAGAAAAATATATGTAAATTTATTGTACATTCATATTAAATATAAAGATCCTTCCTCAATCTAGATAATTCACTGCTTTCAGTCAAATAAATCATCTCTAAAATGGGACTCAGGGCTACTACACGGCTTGTAGCTGCTGATGGAATGAAATTCTATCCTCAAATCCTCTTTCTCATAATGAGATCAAAGTAGCTTCTCTATGTTTAGACTAGTTTGTGAACCTCACAGGAGTTATTCCACAACATGATTTTATCTGATCCATAAACTTACTTGAGCCAGGAATCAGATCCTCCCAGGGAAGTAAAGTGTTGGGGTTCTCTTAAGGAATACTGTCCTTGAATCTGGACTAGAAGCTTCAGCAGCCATCAGGACACAGATCCTCAAAACTTGCTTCCTTCAGGCACCTGATATTAGATGAGTTACTGGCCAGAAGAGCTGCACAGTGACTGATGTGTAATCACTGTTTTACTGGTGTAACTATGTGCCCAGAATCATGCTAGGCACTAGGTTAATCAATTGTATCAACAACTTTGATACAATTGGCTCGCGATCATAATAACTACACGTTTTAATGGGCTTCTCACCAGGGCCTTAACGTCTTTTCTTCATCTATCCCTTAAGCAAAATTGAAAAGGAGTAAGAAGTGGCCTGAATTCATACAGGCATTCATGATTCTGCAGTAACCACTGGGCAATAGGTTTATTCATGTATATCACTAAATGTTCTCAGTGATCCTGTGGTTAAGCATTATTACCCCCACTGTACAGAGGAGGAAGCTGGGCCTCAGAGAGAGTCGTTACCTTTCTTTCTCTTGCCCCTGCCTTTCAAGGAAAGCAGCTCTAGGACACCCCTGGTGCAGGACCACACCCACTGGGGCTGGGCAAGACCACAATGGTTTTACCTATGACACAGCCAGGGCACCAAGCCCTACATGGGGAAAGAGGAGATTTGGATATGTATCCTTTTGTCTCCCCACACACCAAGGTGGACCAGCCCCCACCACAGGGACCCACACTCTCAGCTGAATCTCAAACACCTGAAGGCTGAATCCTGCAATCCTAGCCAAAACACACCTGTCTCACAATCACCACATTGGCCTCAATTATCTATAGCGACCACAACAAGTAGGCTTGTCTTCCACACCAGAAATGCCTCTGCACACTCATTCACCCTCTGGACTCTCACTGAAAGCAGAACAGCGTGGTATATCAGGCGACCACGTGAGAAAGCATAGTAATTAGAGGCACTGAAGTGAGACCAGGGCAATTGGTAGAACTCTGCCCACATTGATGGAACCAAGAATGCCCCTGTTGTGAGGATTTTTCTTTGTTTTAGAGGCAAGATGGGAGTCATTACACAGAGTCCCAGGTAGTATCCTAGGGTTCTTGGAGATGAGCTAGGCCTTGGACACTTAGCATGCAAAATCAAGGCCATGCTAAACAGTTATCCATCTGTAGCAGAAAACTAGGATACTATCTATAATGCAAATTAATGATATAGACAAAAAATGTCATTTAAGAAGTCTTAGAGATATTTCAGGGAAGCAGGCCTAGAATAATATAATCATTTATTAGGCAAAAACCTAGTCAATTGAACCATACATTGGCTTATCCCAGGAAACTCTTGTCCACCATTCCTGATATTTTTTACAAATGGAGAGACATTCATGACCAATATACTTCCAGCCCCTCTATAGCCTTGTTCTTTCTCTTTTGCAGGAATAACTTACCTGGTTACCTTATTAGTGAATATGGAAGAAGAAACAGAGGTCACATAGCCCAGGCCCTCTCTTTGTTTGAAACTCATGGTATTAATCCTGCTCAGAGAGCGTATGTTCTGCTCTGTCCCTCTGTGTCTTAATGAGCTCATAACTCTTCTCCCCTTGTCTGTGTCTTATCAGCTCCTCTACTACTCCTAAGATCTTGTTCCTAAATACTTGAGTAATTAAGGGGTGCCCAAAATATACTGCTTCTCCACATATGAGCTCTGAAACAACCAAAAGTATGACAAAAAATAAGGAGTGCAATACATCAGCTCTATTCCTTATAAAGCTGATATTGAAGAGAGTGGTTTAGATCAGCAGGCAAGGTGATTCTTCTTAATTAACCCCAGGATTGGACATATTTGTCCACCCAGCTACACTGGAATGAGATAGTGACCAAGGCCAAGGATTGAAATGCATATCTGCTGCCTAGGAAGGAGTCCTATCTATGTGTGCCCAAAGAAAGTATTTCCTTAGCAAGGCTATCCCTATACAGGATGAAGTGTTTCAAGGCACCTTCCTTTATTCTCAAAGTGAATAAAAACCCTTTGTTCTGATTTCATACTGACCAAGCAAACTTCTGAAGATATATGGCTTTCCATGTGGCCCATATACCCAGTTATAGTAGTAGCCTCTCAATTCCTTAACATTGTGATTGCAGTGGAGGCTCATGTCATGGAGACGGTTGTAATGAAGGCTCTAAATTCCAAGAGTAGAGTGAGAATCATACATATATCATGAAAGTTCCCCTTGGTAATCCATTCAAGAAGAAATTGAAATGGTCAGAAATTGATAATCATACATAAACCCACGTGTGGACTATAGCCAAAAGTATAACAAGTCCTACCAAGGCTTCAAGGAAAAGAGGATCTCTATTTTATCCAATGATAGCAGACCACAGAAAAGAGGAAGAGTTCACCCAAACCACAATTTTTGGACAACAATTTCTTCCTATCAAAATCTTCAAAAATAGCCATTTTTTATCTGTCAAAATTAGATCATCATCATTTTTTAAACTTTTAATGGAATGCAGATCTAAGTAATGGTCTTCAGAGGCTGCAAAAACTTCAGGTGAAAAGCATATGAGAAATTTTATAATGGATAGATCAAGCTAACAACACCTAAACCTAGTGATCAATATCTACATAGGTGAGACAATCAGACACATTGAACCTCCTGGTATAACACTATAGGAAGTATGTGACCCACCACATTGAAGTACTCTTGCCAAAAACTGAGTTAGATCAAGCCTCTAACTGTAATAGCCAATTTATAGGAAATAGGAAGGATTAGAGGCACATAAAGTACAACATAATACAGATACAATTAGCAAAATCTAGAATGAAAATTCTAGCAAAGGTCCATAGACCTTCAGCAAATAAAATCAAAATTTAAATAAAAAGAAAAAACATTCTTTAGATTAAGCGAGACAATGCAACAGAGAGTTTAATTAAAGAATAATTAAAACAGAAAGTAAAATTAAAACCACGGTAAGATACTACCACATGCCCACCAGAATAATAAATAAAAAGATGGAAAATACAACAAGTGTCGGAGAGGAGGCAGAGCACTGGAACTCTCACCCACTGCTGGTGGAAATATAAATTAGAAGAACCACTTGGAAAAATGAATTGGCAGTATTTACTGAGCTGAACAAAGACATACCTTATGACTCAGAAATGCCACTCTTAGGTCAATGGTAGTTACAGGCCCAAAAGAAATGTAAGGATTTCTCTAGACAAAAGATTATGTACATTTTTTGGTGAATGACATTCACAGCACCATAATTTATAATAAGACAAAGACTAGAAAATACCCGAATCCCCATACTGGATACATTTATTGTGAAATATCCAAACAGTATAATACTATGTATCTGTAAGAATGAATAATCTACCAGTATAGATAGCAATAATGTAAATCTCACACATAACATGTTGACTGAAAGGAGTCAGATATAAAAGAGGTCATATTGGATCATTCCAGGAAATTTTCCTTCTAATCTTCCAATACAGTTGGGGACTGGATAAGAAAATCAATATTCCATTTCTTTTGCTTCCTTATATTACCTGGGGGGTAGGTAACCTCAGAGCATTATACATTGTCTGAGCCCTTGAAAAGTGTCTTACTAAACATAGGAACAGGTTAATGCTATGTCTGATGAACAAGCAACTGGGTGCAAGACAGAAGACAGACCTGGCCCCAGTGTCAGACCTAGTCTACTAACTCTTAATGACTGTGGGTAAGTCACCATACCTCATTTGGCCTCACCGGCCAAAGATAGTCTGAAAGCCCTGCCTCCCAAACAATGAAGCCTAGGGCATAGAACAATGTGATTCCCATCTGTAAAAGTACTTTAAGTTCCTTATAGGGAAAAGAATTACCCTGGAATTCCAAGGAATTATCTTAACAGCCAAGTTTAGTATAGTAACTGTGATGATTGCTACCTTTTTCCTCCTGTTTTTATAATTACTACATTTTTGTTTTTCTTAAATAAATACCTCTGTATTTGGCAAAATGCCTACCGAAGCATAGTTTCTACTCAAAGTGATATGGTGCTAGTCTAACATCAACCATCATGTGTTCAGATAGTTCAAGAAATATATTTTTATTCTTCTTAAGTACACTGGTTAGGAGTATGAGCTCTGGAGAGAGACTGAATCCAAACCCCTAGAGTTCTACCAGTTCCAAAGTGTATGACTTAGAATACTAAAAGTATTCTTCACCAAAAAAAACTTCACCTTACAATAACTTAGTTGTTTCATCTGTAAAACTAAGATTATGACCATAGAAGAAACAAGCTTTAAAAAATATTCCCTCATGTTTGGGCTTTTAAAAAGATGGTTAGGAATCACATTATCTTAAAAATGTAACTGTAGAAATGTTGGGATAGCTGACTTTATGTGACCTTGAAAAAGGAAAAATTGTCTCAATAAGTCAGTTCCCTCTTCTGTAAAATCGAAAAAGCAATCAGCCCTACCTCATGAATTGTTGCTTTGTGAATTAATTCACTTATTATATGAAAATCCTTAAAACAGTACTCAGCATACTGTAATAGCTCAAAAAAGTGATCTACTTTTAATAAAAACCTAGAAGTTCAGATTTTTACAGTTTTGATAGTTTTACAAAAGTTTTCATGTGTCTTTAATAATGCTTAATAATCATATGACTGAATCTTACTCATCCATTGATGGGTGTTTTAAATTACTTTCACTATAATCACTGTTGGATATCTGACTAATTATCTTGAAAATGTCCCAAAAGCACTTGGAACAACCAACCTCAGGAAACAGCACCACCATTTCTGCACATGGCTGAACAAAAACCTAAGGGCTCATCCAGGATCCTCACATACCCCCACCACAGCCACTGCAGGTCCTGCCTGTCCTACCTACAACACACCCTGTCTAGGGCCACCACAGACCCCTGAACACTGGGACTATCCATCCTTGTCTGTCCTCTGGACTTCTATAAGATTTTCCATATGGTTATCTCCACAGCCATCTTGCTCCTATCCAGTCCATTCTCTTCATGGAGGGAGAGTCACCTTGTGAGCACATGAATCACTATCACATTTTAACCATCCACCCTCAGTACAACTCCAATCTCCTTACAGCCCAAATGATGTGGCTACTGTGTGTCCTTCAACCTAATCTCCTACCACCTGCACTTTGTCTGCCAGGCTCCAGCCACTCAAGCTCATCATCAGCTTCTAGAATACCTAGTGCCACATCCTGGCTTCTTGTCATTCAGGACTCAGCTCAAATGCACTTCAGAAAGAGCTTCACTGACAACCCCATCCATAATAATCTCTGTCCTCATTTTCTACTCTATTTATGTGTTCATTTTCTTTTTTTTTTTATTTTTTTTTTAAATTTTTATTTTTTTATGATAGTCACAGAGAGAGAGAGAGAGAGGAGAGAGAGGCAGAGACACAGGCAGAGGGAGAAGCAGGCTCCATGCGCCGGGAGCCTGATGTGGGATTCGATCCCGGGTCTCCAGGATCGTGCCCTGGGCCAAAGGCAGGCGCTAAACCGCTGCGCCACCCAGGGATCCCTATGTGTTCATTTTCATGAAAGCACACACATCCATATGGAATTGCCCCACTTATTGGTGTGTTTACCTGCTTATTGCCAGTTTTTTCAAACTACAATGAAACTCCGGCAATACCACTTGTCATTTACTGTACTATGTCCGCAGTGCTGAGTTCAGTGCCTCACATTTAGATCATTGATTTAATATTATGTAAGTAAAGGGACTGCTACCTGACACTTCAAAGAAGACACAGACATTTAAAGCCAAGTAGCAAGAGAAATTAACAAATAAATTAGATGTTAAATGATTCAAAATCTTAAGACCTTTGATTTATCTACAGCAGTGCTTTCAAACTTGGATGAATATCTCAACTAACTGGAGAAACTTAAAAAATGTAGGCATCTTACACTCCACTACTCTGATTTTGATTCAGAAGACCTATGGTAGGCCTATGAGTCTACAGTTTTACAAGCACACCCTGACAATGTTGATGAGGTGGTCTATGGACCACACTTGGAAAAGTCCTGACTTAAACAGTTGACATCCATGTAGCATTAATTTAATGGCTACCATGCAGAGTTCTTTGGTATTTAGGGTATCTATAGTAATATAATTATTTAAAAAGTGCACTGGTCCTTCCCTCCCACTTATAAATACAGATTGTTTTCCCACATGGAATTACACTTAAACTCTAGAGTGTTCCTGTGTGGTGGGAAAGGTTTGGTACTGTTATCCTGTTATATAGACAAGGTGGTGGAAGACTAGTGACTTACCCAAAGTATCCCAGTTTTGGGATATCTTCATTCTTGCTCCACCAAATTATCTAGCACACTGGGCATCACATTTGGCTCTTTATCACCTCCTGTTCTGGGGCTCAGAGTCCACACCTCCTCTAATGTTCCACAAGGAAGAGGCAGGGAATCCCACAGTATATGGAATAGAGAGAAAAGTAAAAGGGAAAAAGAGCACATGACATTCAGTGGACAGGGGTGAGGATGTACTTGTCTTGCACCACCCAGGTCACTGGAAGCCATGCAATGACACTATGCCTCTTCCCCAGCTCCAGTCTAAAGCCCTCTCCCACACACAGTGGTGACACTGAAGCTCTCACACCACGAAAATGTGGGTTCAACCCTGCTTGCTGTACATATCCAAGTTTTCTCTTCAGTAGTTATACTATGATGTTAATGTTAGAGGAATCAAAAGAATGAAGGTTGCAACACTGGAATGGGGAGCTAACATTGCTGAGGGCCTACTAAATGTCATACGTTGTTGGTTGCTATTTTTTATTTTCAAATTCACAAAGGAATACTCTGAGGTAGGCAACATTACTTCTTTTCTACAGAGAGGGGATAGTCAAGCTCAGAGAAGAACATACACATTCAAAAAAATCTTAGGGAGGTGTTGAATGGACACAGAGATCACCTTTACAGGCAAACTCTGGCCAATTCTGGGACTAGTTGCAATCAAAATACATAATGGTAATAAACTCTGAGCAAAAATAGGAATCTATTATACTTATATAATTGAAAACAATTTCTTACTTATATAATTAATTCATTATCGAGAGGTGAAAAGGGGAAAGCTTGACCCTGCACTCAAACGTTAATTAATAATTCTAGAAGGAATGACAAAATTGGGAAAGCAATATTTGACTTAAACCATAGTAACAAGTGACTCAGGCAAGAATAGAAATGGATACTCAGACCACATCTAATACCACCAGTCACTGAGTCACCATGATAACCATGCTGGCCAAGTAAATAAAGGTGGGGAAGAATATACAATATTCACCCTGATTAGGTTCCAATATGTGTTACAAATTAAATAGAACTGACATAGCACACAGTAATTAACCTCAAGTATCCTCCACAATAAAGATTTCTAGCAGCTTCAGCAACATACACGTACATAAATACATATTCACAAAAATACATGCTCTAGGGATCCCTGGGTGGCGCAGCGGTTTGGCGCCTGCCTTTGGCCCAGGGCGCGATCCTGGAGACCCGGGATCGAATCCCACGTCGGGCTCCCGGTGCATGGAGCCTGCTTCTCCCTCCTCCTGTGTCTCTGCCTCTCTCTCTCTCTCTCTCTCTGTGACTATCATAAAAAAACAAATAAAAATTAAAAAAAAATACATGCTCTATTTCTCTCTCCCTCTCTTCCACCATCCTCTAATCTCTCTCACCAAGATCGCAGGAATTTATTGACGTGGATTCACTGGCATGTAAAGAAGAAAATTCCCACAATTCAACAGATTCATTTCTGGCCACACACATAAATTTCAAAGCTTAGTAACTATTTTAGTGACGGATTTTTCTGGATATGGTAACCTATAAAATTGTCTCTGGGACATTTTTCTCCCTAGTTTCAAAAGGTTTGCAATAATGGATAAAAACTAACAAGGAAATACAGGCAATGCATGTTATGGATCAAGTATGTTTTCCAGTCTAGAGTAGCCTGTAGTTTCAACCAAAAATATTCCTCAACAGCTTCTGTTGAACATTTGACTGCTGACACTCCAGCGAATATAAAATACATGATACCATATGATTTCACTCATATGTGGAATTTAAGAAACAAAACAAATGAGTAAAGGAGGAAAATGAGAAAGTCACAAACCAAAAAAACATACTCTTAATTATACAGAACAAACGGCAACCAGAAGGGAGGTAGGTAGGGGAATGGGTGAAATAGATGATAGGGATTAAGGAGTGCACATGTGATGAAAACTGGGTGTTGTATGGAAGTGTTGAATCACTATATTATACACCTAAAACTAAGGTTACATTGCATGCTAACCAACTGGAATTTAAACAAAAACCTAAAAAAGAAAATAGATGAAGATTTTATTTTAAAATATTGCCGTTTATAAGAATAACAGGAAGTATGAGATACTTAGGAATAATCTGTCCATGGATGTGCAATGCCTGTACATTTAACATTACAAAACATTGGTGTTCGCTTCAGCAGCACATATACTAAAATTGGAATGATACAGAGAAGATTAGCATGGCCCCTGAGCAAGGGGAAATTCGTGAAGCGCTCCAAATTAAAAACAACAACAACAACAACAACAACAACCAATAAATAAATAAATAAATAAATAAATAAATAAATAAATATAAAAACCATTGCTCAGAGAAATTAAATAAGACTTAAATAATAGAGGGATACACCATTTTCATGGTTTATAAGACTCAGGATTGTTAAGATATCTATTCTCTCAAACTGATATATAGATTCAGTGCAATCCCAGTATAAATTCTAAAAATGTCTTTTTAAAGAAATTGACAGGGATCCCTGGGTGGCTTAGCGGTTTAGCACCTGCCTTCGGCCCAGGGCGTGATCCTGGAGACCTGAGATCGAGTCCCACATAGGGCTCCCTGCATGGAGCCTACTTCTCCCTCTGCCTGCGTTTCTGCCTCTCTCTCTATGTGTGTCTCTCATGAATAAGTAAAACTAAATCTTTTTTTTAAAAAAAAAGAAAGAAATTGACATAATGCATAGTAATTAACCACAGAAATTAACCAATTTCATGAGGAAATGAAAGGCCTTAGACTATGAAAAACAACTTTGAAAACAAGAGGGATGGAAAATAAACATTACCTGATTTCAAAACTCATTACAAACCTATAAGCATCAAGACAGTATTTGTATTGGGGTGAAGGTAGGAATGAATATCAAAGGAATAAAATGAGTCCAGAAATAGACCCACTCATATATGGACAAATGATTTTCAACAAAGCTATAAAAGCAATTCAGTGAAGAAAGGATAGTCTTTTCAACAAATGGTGCTCAGAGAAGAGGATATCCATATATGCAAACAAGCTATAATCCATATATATATATATATATATATATATATATATATCCATATACAAAAGTTAACTCAAAATGTATCATATACATAAATATAAAAGCAAAAACTGAAAAATTCTACCTTGAGTTAGATAAAGATTTCATAGATGAGATCACCAAAACCACAGCCCATAAGTGAACAAATCGATAAACCAGATTCCTCAAAGTTAAAAATGTCATTTCCTCCAAAGACACTGTTGAGAAAATGAAAAGACAAGCCGCTGACTCAGAGAAAGTTTGAAAACATATATCTTTTTTTTTAAAAGATTTTATTTATTTATTTATTTGACAGAGAGAGATAGTACAAGCAGAGGGAGCAGAAGGCAGAGGGAGAAAGACAAGCAGGCTCCCAGCTGAGCAGGGAGCCCAACGTGAGCCTGGATCCCAGGACCCTGAGATCATGACCTGAGCCGAAGGCAGATGCTTAACCAACAGAGCCACCCAGGCACCCCTGAAAATCATATATCTGATAAAGGATGTGTATGAAGAATTTGGAAAATCTCACGGAAGTCAATAAGGAAACAGACACTTCAATAAATATATGGGCAAAAGTTTTGAATAGACATTTCCCAGAAAAAATAGTCAAATGTCAAACAAGTACATGAAAAGATGCTCAACGTCATTAATCATTGGGGAAATGCAAATAAAAACTACAGCAAGATACTATCTGTAAGATTGGCTAAAATTAAAAAGACTGAACACACCAAGTCTTGTTAAGGTTGTGGGGGATGAAATGCTCATACAAATGCTGGTGGAAATGAAAACTGGTATGACTACTTTGGAAAACAGTTTGGCAGTTTCTTACAATATTAATCACATAATTATCATATGATGCAGCCATTGCACTCCTAAGTATTTATCCTAGAGGAATATAGTGTATGTCTATGCAAGTACTAATACACAAATGTTCATAGCACCTTTTTTAAACGAGTCTTCCCCAAGAAAGAACCCCAAATTGAAAAACATATATCAATAGGTGAAATAACTATCAACAGGTCAATGGATAAAACAAATTGTAGTACATTCACACACTAGAATACTACTAAGCAATAAAAGAATGAACTATTGACATATGCAACTAAATGAATAAATCTAAAAATAAATACCATGAATGAACAAAGCCAGATCCCCCCAAAAAGAATAAAACTTAAATCTATAAATCTATGGTAACAGGAACTATTTGTGCTTGGGGATAGTACAGTGAGAGAGGTAGGGAGGCTCTGCAGTACAGAACTGAAAATGTTATGTCCTGGAAACGGAATAATAATGACATTTAAACAGGTCAAGCTACAGGGTAATTAATATTTTTGAAGTACAAAAATTCTTGTAACTGATATTTTAGCTAACACTTGAAAAATTCCTGGCTTCTTAAAATATTTCATTATATGATGGTTAAAAACATGATGAGCATGGAAGAATCCATATTACAATTTCAATTGATAGGAAGACCTGTGAACCAATGGCACATTTCAACACCCATCTGAGAGATACAGGGAAATCACTGATTATTATACTGTCAGAAAAGTATATGTAACTTTAGGTACATCCATGTTAAACATAAAGATCCTTCCTCAGGCTAAACAATTCATTGCTTGCAAACAAAGCATTTCTAAAAGGGGCCTCAGAGCAACTGCAAAGCATGTAGTTGCTGATGTAATGACATTCAACCTTCTCTCATGATGAGATCAAAGTAGATTCTCTACTTTTGGGCTAGTTTGTGAACCTCACAGAAGCTATCCCACAACATGCTTTTATTGCATCCATGAACTCACCTGAGCCAAAAATAAGATCCTGCCAAAGATGTGCAGTGTTGGGGTCTCCTGAGAACTGCTGCCCTTGAACCTTGAAGTAGAAGCTTCAGCAGCCAGCTGGACACAGATTCTCAGAACCTGCCACCTTCAGACATCTGATATGATCCCTGTCAGCTGCATGAAGAGCTGCGCAAGAAGAAACAGATCCAGCAAAATCAGGTCGCTTTACTTAAGTAACTATGCGCCCAGCACCATGCTAGGCTCTAGGTTATGGACGACAGTGATAAAATTAGGTACTGATCCTAACAACCAGATGTTACAATAGACTTCTCACCGGGGCTCTCTCGTTCACTCTCTCTCTCCTTTTCTCGTCTAAACCCTCATTAAAAGGTTGAAAAGGAATAAGAAGTGTCCTGAATTCATTCAGGTTTTCATGATCCCGTAATAACCACATGGCCATGAGCTTGTTTATGTGTATCACTAAATGTTCTCAGCGATCCCGTGAATTATAAGCATTCTTAACATCATTTTACAGGGGGAAAAGCTGGGGCTCAGACTCCTTACCCGTCTTCTTCCCGCGCCCCTGCATTGAGAGGAATGCAGCCCCAGGACACCCTGGGAGAGCAGGACCGACATTCACTGCCGACATTCACTGCCATCGGGAGGGACTCCAATGACTTTGACCTAAAAGACTGCTGGGGAACCAAGCCCCAAAGTGGGAAAGAGGAGACTCGAGTCTGGATCCCTTTGTCTCCCCGCACTCCATGGTGGCTCAGCCTCCACCGCGGAGACTCATGCTCTCAGCTGAGTCCCAAACACGTGAAGGCGGGACCTACCTGATCCCCCAGGGCACGTCTGTCTCTATTAAAAAGTCATCATGGTAGCCACACCGATGTTAGGTTTCTACGGCAATCGCGAAGTGGGCTCGTCTTCCACACTGGAAATGTCTCCACGCATGACTCCACCCATTGGCCCTTTGCTGAAAGCAAAACACCTTCTCTCTTCAGGCCAGCACTTGAGAAAACATAGTAATTAGAGGCACTACACTGGGACCCAGGCAGTTGGTGGAAATCTGCCCGGGTTGATGAAACAAGAATGCCCCTATCTTCGGGAATTTCATTTGCATTAAGGAGACAGCAGGGGGTATTATCAATACACAGAATCCCATGGAAGTATCCTAGGGTTCTTGGAGATGAGCTACCCTCTGGAGGGAGAACATGTAAAATCCAGGCCACGCTAAGCTGTTAGCCTTTTGCACCAGAAAACTAAGAAATTGTCTATTATCTTGTGACTGAATGATCTAGATACATACGTACTAATGTCATTCAAGAAATGTCAGAATTGGGATCCCTGGGTGGCTCAGCGGCTTAGCGCCTGCCTTTGGCCCAGGGTGCGATCCTGGAGTCCCCGGTTGAGTCCCACATCGGGCTCCTGACATGGAGCCTGCTTCTCCCTCCTCCTGTGTCTCTGCCTCTCTCTCTCTCTCTCTCTGTCTATAATAAATAAATAAATAAATAAATAAATAAATAAATAAATAAATAAATCTATCTTAAAAAAAAGAAGAAGAAATGTCAGAATTATTTCTAGGAGGCAGGCCTAGGATAATATAGTCATTTAGTAGGAAGAAACCTAGTCAATTGTGCTATCCTGGGGAATTCTTATCCACCATTCCTAATGTTCTCTTCCAAGTGGAGGGACATTCATGACCAAAACACTTCCAGGCCCTCTACATAGTCACTCTCTTTTACTGGGATGACTTACCTAATTGGTGAGGTTAGTAGGAGAAAAGGGATTGTACAGCTCAGACCTTCTCCCTCCAAAACTCTTATAGCAAGTTGTCTTTTTGGAGCACATGTCTTACTCTGCCCTCAGGGATGGGTCTTACAATTGGCCCACAGCTCTTGTCCATTTTCTGTGTCTCACTGGCTCACCAATTATTCCTTTATTTTTTCTTCAAAATGCTTGTGTCTTTATTGCTCCCTGTAAATACACCCCTGCTCCATGTCTGAGCTGTAGACCAACTAGGGAATATGAAAAAAAAAAGAATAAGGAGAATAATACATCAACTATATTCCTTATAAAAGTGATCTTAGAGAGAGTGGCTTCGATTTGCTGGCAAGTGAATTTCCCATTAATGAGCTCCAGAAGTGGACAGACTGATCCACTCAGCAGTGCTGCATTGAGACAGTCATAGATGCCACAGACTGCAGTGCTGATCTATCTGCTGTCTGGTAAAGGAGTCCTGTTTTTGTGTACTCAAACAGAGTAGCTTCCTGCCAAAGGCAATCCCAGTAGCAGGAGAAAGTGTTTCAGGACACCTACTTTGAGAAACACTTCTCAAAGTGAATAAATACCCTTTGTCCTGAATGAATATCCAAAACCCAACCTCTGAGGCTTTCGCTCATGTAACATCTTATAGCAACACTTTTTTGGTATCTTAATTCTTGTGATTTCATAATTATTATGAAATTATTTTCCAATTTCCAAGACTAGTGTGAATGCCATATACAGTAAAAATTTCCCTTGGAAATCCCCTCATGAAGGAACTGATGAAATGCTTGGAAATGTACTCCTACACAAAAACCACCACACAAACTATAGGCAAAACTATAACAAAGTCCCACCAATCCTTCAAGAATAAGAGAATCCCTATCTTATCCAATGATAACAGAACACAGAAAAAAAGGGAACATTCACCAAAATAATAATACTTTGAATATTCATGTCTGCTTAGCAAACATTCCAAAACAATATTATTTTTCAGGATTGTATGGGTTGACTGGGCTCAGTCTGTTCTGTATGATGTCTGTTAAATGGGGTTGCAGTCATCTGGAGGCACCTCTCAGCTGGAACTTCCAAGAGAGCTCATTCACATGAATGAAGATTGGTGCTGGCCCAAGCTCACAGGGGCTGTTGAGTGGAACACTTTGGATGTTCTCCACAGAGCTCTCCATGTGTAGGGTTATCAGATAAAACACAGGACTAGTTAAATTTGAATTCCAGAAAATCAACAAATAATTTTTTAAAGATTTTATTTATTTATTCATGAGAGACACAAAGATAGAGGCAGAGACATAGTCAGAGGGAGAAGCAGGCTCCCTGCAGGGAGCCTGATGGGAGACTCGATCCCAGGACCCTGGGATCACAACCTGAGCCAAAGGCAAATGCTCTCAACCACTGAGCCACCCAGGTGCCCCTCAACAAATAATTTTTTAAGTGCAAGTGTGATGGTTAATTTCATGTGTCAACATGACTGGGCATGGTGCCCAGATATCTAGTTAAAAATTATTCCAGGGATCCCTGGGTGGCGCAGCGGTTTGGCGCCTGCCTTTGGCCCAGGGCGCGATCCTGGAGACCCGAGATCGAATCCCACGTTGGGCTCCTGGTGCATGGAGCCTGCTTCTCCCTCTGCCTATGTCTCTGCCTCTCTCTCTCTCTCTCTCTGTGTGTGTGACTATCATAAATAAATAAAAATTAAAAAAATTATTCCATTATTTCTGTGAAAGTGTTTTTAAATGATATTAACATTTAAATAGGTTGACTTTGAGCAAAGTAGATGAAGTTTTGAATAGAACAAAATATTGACCCCTCACATGCAAAAGAAATTTTGCAGCATATGGTGTTCGGACATTTTATAATGGTTTAATAACTTGAGTGGCCTTTGACACAGAAGTACGGTTTCCACCAAAAGGGAATTTCAAGTGAAGCTTTAGAAAAAGTTCATCACGGTGATTCTAATATGCCCCTGGCTGAGAAAGCAGATCAAAATGCCACAGAAGTACCCTGATCCAGGAAGAAAAAGGCAGCTACTATTTATGATGAAAGAGAACTTCGACTCCCTCCATTTTGACCTCAGTCTGTACTTTCTAATTTATTAAGTTCTTCTTTTCAGCTTATCTCTTAACTCAGATAAAATACCCTGTGGGCAAAGCATCCCCTTATCAGAACAGAAACTACCCACTCAATCAATAAGGACTTCCATGAGCCAGCAAGACCTCACCTGTGACTGACCCCAAGTCAATGATCAGCCTGACCTTTGTTCCCTGTCTGCATGTACCACCAACCTTTGCCCCCACATTTTCCTTATAAAGTTGTTGAAAATTGACCTCTGTGCTCTGAGGCCAAAATATGTAATGCAAACAGAGAATTTGGGTATAAAGAGGAACAATAGTGTTATTGCTTTGCCAGACAAAGGAGGCTGCAGCAGTCTAAGGCCTTCAAAACTGCAAGCTATGCTGAGTGAAATAAGTCAATTGGAGAAGGACAAAAATTATATGGTCTCATTCATTTGGGGAATATAAATAATAGTGAAAGGGAATAAAGGGGAAAGGAGAAAAAATAAGTGGGAAATATCAGAAAGGGAGACAGAATATGGAAGACTCCTAACTCTGGGAAACGAACTAGGGGTGGTGGAAGGAGAGGAGGGCGGGGGGTGGGGGTGACTGGGTGGCGGGCACTGAGGTGGGCAATTGACGGGATGAGCACTGGGTGTTAATCTGTATGTTGGCAAATTTAACACCAATAAAAAGTAAATTTATTATTAAAAACAAACCTGCAAGCTCGCCCCCACCCCCCAAAAGGGCTGGGGATGGTTATAGAGAAATACAGGATCTAGCCAGTTTTGACAGGAATTGTGCGTATGCTGCCAACCTCATTTGTCATTTCTTCAGGGTGGTACCAGATTCCTGAAACAAAAGGTCAAGAAAGGAGGAGAGGAGTTTTGTGGAAGAGAGGAAAAAGGTCACTTTAAAATTGAGCTTCGCTAAAGCATTAATGCAGCCATGTTTATTTCTGTTCAACTTTATACTTTCAAGCAGTTTCACTTAAATAAACCTGGAAGTATTTTAAACACCTTGGAGATAGTCTTTCAGACTTAGTCCACTATCTTCCATGTATTGGCATCACTGAAATAATTTCCTTTCTTGTTTTACCACCACTCATCTTTCTGCCTTTGAATTTTGTCAGTGACAAATAGCAGAACCTAGTCTGTTTGGGGACCCCAGAGTCAGGTGCTCTGGCACCTTTGCACCCCAAATACAATGAAGTAGATGGTTTAGAGGGGACCTACCACTACATTCTTAAAGTTAGTGACTGGATTTAAAATGTTTGAAGTCCTATGACTACACTGGTGGTGAAGTACTACTATCCTCTCTTTATGGATGCATATGATCCCAAAGCACGTGCTCCTGAGCGCAGACATGCATGGCAAAGAGGTTGCTCCCCAGGTCTACTACCAGAGCCAGGGTTGGAACCTGGCATCTAGGGCACTTTTAGTTGCTGGTGACACACCTTTAGCGAAGATATCAGGTCACATACTGATGAGGTGGTTAATCTCTGTCTTTCCTGTTTACCCTCTCTGCAGCAGGGAAACAGGCTTGATGCACCTTCTCCTTGACTCAGGGAGGTTTTGAAGAGGTTGGAAGCAAAAGCTGTCTGAAGCCCATGTCTCTTCTACCCTTCATAAAAACGACCTGACAACAAAGACTATGTTACTTGTAACTGTTATGGCAGGGAAGGTCTCTGAAGACAGAGAGAGCCAAAAAGAGAGACTTCTCCCAGACAGGGGACGTAAGAGGTCTAGAGATCCTTCCTGGAGAAGGTACATGAGCACTGTTCCATATCAACACTTGGGGTTGCTCCTTGGTTGGCCCATTGAGGTTGTGCATCCAGCCATATGACAGATTGTCCTGTTCAGATCAAAGTTGGATGATGCATGGGCAGCCCCGGTGGCCCAGCGGTTTAGCACCGCCTTCAGCCCAGAGTGTGATCCTGGGGTCCCGGGATCAAGTCCCATGTCGGGCTCCTTGCATGGAGCCTGCCTCTCCCTCTGCCTGTGTCTCTGCCTCTCTCCCTCCCTCTCTCTCTCTCTTTCTGTGTGTGTGTGTGTGTGTGTCTGTCTGTCTGTCTGTCATGAATAAATAAGTAAAATCTTAAAGTTGGATGATGCAGGGTCAGTGGGTCAGAAGGCACAGAGCCAGCTAGGGTAGTGGTCAGCTCAGCCCTAAGCAGTGTGGACATATGTGTATTGATGGCAGGGGCCTCCCCAACGTGTATCTGCAGGATAATTCTCACAAGTGGTACTGCTTTGTCAAAGAGCTTGAACATTTAATATTTTAAACAATCACCACCTATTTGAGATTTAAAATCTCTTTACTAGTATATATCCCAACCAACCATAAGATAAGAACACTTGTTTATCCAGATTTGTATAATGATATTATTATTCACATTATTAATATTTGCTAATATGAAATCCTATTGTTGGAAAGTTAGATTACTTTTCATTTTTCCCTTTTTTCTTTTTTAAAGATTTTGTTTGTTTGAGAGAGAGAGAGGACAAGGTGGGAGAGGAGAAGAGGGAGAGGAATAAGCAGACTCCCTGCTGAGCAGGAAGATGGGCATGAGACCTGATTCAAGGACCCTGAGATCCTGAGCCAAAGGCAGATGCTTAACAGACTGAGCCACCCAGGTGCCCCCCTTTTTTAATATAAATGATAAATACTTCACATGTGCTTTTCTATGTGTAAACATAATGGTCCCACTTGATAGCTCAGAATATGGCCTTGAATAATTCTATAGTTTTGCAAGAAAAACTAACCAGTGACTTTGAATTTATGCTGCATCAAGTTTAACCTGAAACTGGAGCCATGAGATCTCCAGACATTGCTGAGAGAGTGCATATTGGTACAGCCTCTTTGCAGAGACATTTTGTAACATCTATGAGAGAGGAAAGTGAGACCCTTTCAGCTATTGCATTCTTATGTCTGGACTGCAAAGTCCTGAGTACTTGTACAAGCACAATCATGGTAGTAGCATGGCTGAAAATATCAAAATAGTTCCAAAGCCATCTTATTAGAGAAATCTCAGAAACACTATTTTCAATGAAAAAAACTTCAATAAGATGTATATAAATATATTACTTATATAATTAGGGTTTAAAATATGCAAAGGAATTATGTTTGTTTAGGGATGAATTCATAACTAATGAAATGTGGAACAAAGCATGAGGATGATAAAAACAAATTCTGGGTAGTAGTTCTTTCTAGGAATGAGGTAATCAGAGAATTTACACAGTGATGTCCACTCTTTGTAAGATTTACTTTTAACCTGGTTATGTACATGTTTCCCTATTGTAGTATTTGCCATATGGGTTACTCAGGGTTCTTCAGAGAAACAGAACCAAAGGACAGATATAGTTAAAGATGATGTAGATACAGACCTACAGATACAGACATACAAATATCTAGAATGAGATTATAAGTTATTGGCTTGTGTGAATATGGAGGCTGAAAAGTCCAATAATTTGCTGTCTGCAAGCTGGAGGCCCAGGAGAGCCAGTGGTGTAAATCCCAATTCAAGGGCAAGGAGAAGATGAATTTCTCATCTCAAAGAGTCAGGCAGGAACACAGCACATTTTCTTTTCCTCTGCCTTTTTTGTTCTAGTCAGGCCCTCAATGGATTGGATGATGCTCACATTGGGCATCACATTGGGGAGGGCAATTTGCTTTACTCTATCTGCCAATTCAAATACTAATTTCATATAGAAACACCCTCACATACACAGCCAGAAATAACTGGGCATCCTGTGACCCAGTCAAGTTGATACACAAAATTAAGTACCATGTATACCTTTTGAAATGTCTGAAATCTGGGGCTCCTGGGTGGCTCAGTCAGTTAAGTGTCTGACTTCAATTCAGGTCATGATATCAGAGTCCTGGGAAGGGGCCCTGCATCAGGCTTCCCACTGAGTGGGGAGTCTGCTTATCCCTCTCCCTCTACCCCTCCCTGCACTGGTGCTCTCTCTATCAAGTAAATAAAATCTTTCAAAAAAAAGTCTGAAATCTAAAAAAAATAAATGTCTGAAATCTAACATATTTGACATGAATTGCTAATGGACTTTATCTCTGGTTAACAATAATCTATCATCCATTTAGAAAATGTGGAAAATGCATTCAAATACCAATATAAATATACCCATAACCTTCAACTCTACTTTGCAGTAGTAAGGTTATCACAGCGGTTTTTTTCCTCTAATTATTTGCTCTACATACATTTGCTCTTGTGTGCATCCACACATATATATTGTGTACACATTGAATATAGATTTTACTTAACAAAAATGTGTTAATTTTCTATTGGTGTGCAACCAGAAATCTCATGACTGAAAGCTATATCCATTTATTAGCTTACAGGTGTGTAGGTCATATGTCTGGTGCAGCATGAGATGTTGTGTTCTTTGCTCAGAGTCACACAAGACTGGAATCAAAATGTCAGTATCAGCTCCACTGAATTATTTTCTGGAAGCTCTGAGAAAAATTCCACTTCCAAGATCATTCTTATTGCTGACAGAAGTCATTTTCTAGTGGCTCTTAGACTGCAGTCCCTGATTCTTTGATGGTTGTCAATCAAAGAATTGTCAGGGTGCTCTTAACACCTAGTGGTTACTCCAATTCCATGTCACATGGCTACCATTATCCTCCAGCCAGCAATGGTGTGTTGTATATTTCTTGCAATTTGAATCTCTGACTTCTCCTCTTATGAATAGCCAGAGAAAATTGTCTGCTTAAGGGATCATCTGATAAGGTCAGGCCCTCAAGATAATCTCCATTTTGCCACATAGCATACAATCACAAAAGTGGTATCTCTTCATATTTTTTGTTTTATCCACACTCAAATGGAAGAGTGTGGATTATACAAGGGTGAGGATCAATGGAGGTCATCTTAGAATTCTGCCTGCCACCTGGAGTTTCAGATAAAAAAGAAGTCAGGGCACCTGGGTGGCTCAGTCGGTTAAGCATCTGCTTTGGCCCAGATCATGATCTCATGGTTCTGGGATCGAGTCCCACATGGAGCTCCCTGCTCAGTGAGGAGTCTGCTTCTTCCTTTAATTCTGCCTCTCTCCCTCTGTTCATGCTCTCTCTCTCTCTCTCTCAAATAACTAAAATCTTTAAAAGAAAAAAGAAAAGTCATGCAACCATCAACCAATGGTGTTCAAATTTCAACTGAGTTTTCTGACCCAAATGTTGGGCCACCACTATAGAGCATTGTGGTATTAGGGCTGAGGCCAGCCCACGGGGTGACTAACTCAAGGTTCTGTAGTCAGGGATGTGTCTGATCTCCTGACTTCAGTCTTCTGTCCAGCACCCATGTTATTTTACTCTGTATTATCTATTTACCTCAGAATCAAATGGAAACTGCTCTTCTTCTAGTGCCAAAATAGATAATAAACAAAGGGGGCAGTAAAAATATGTTTTAACAGGAAATAGTTGTAGTGATTTTTTTCTCTTTCTCCAACATCCACAGGCAATTCATCCCATAACTCAGAACTGACATCAAAGCAAATACATTTAAAAACATGAGGTACCTGGGTACCTGGGCTCAGTCCGTTAAGCATCATACTCTTGATTTTGGATCAGGACATGGTCTCAAAGTCATGAGATCAAGCCTGGTTAAGATTCTCTCTCTGCACTCCTGGGTGGCTCAATGGTTGAGCTTCTGCCTTTGGCTTGGGGCATGATCTCAGGGTCCTGGGATCAAGTCCCACATCGGGCTCCTGGCAGGGAGTCTGCTTCTCCTTCTGCCTATGTCTCTGCATGTCTGTGTCTCTCGTGAATAAATAAATAAAATATTTAAAAAAGAAGATTCTCTCTTCCTCTGCCCCTCTTCCCTACTCATGTATTCTCTCTCTTAAAAAAGGAAATACATTATGGGGATATATTTCAGCTTTTGCTACTAACTTTCCAGATGCTCTCTATGCCAGTAATTCTTTTTGGTTTAGGTCAATGTCATCTCTTCTCTAAGAGGAAGAGGCAGATGGGCCAGGATTGATATATGTTGAAACCCTACTATTTTCCATATGTAGTTTACAGATTTTCTCATTTGCTCCTTAAGCAGCATTTTGAGAAAGGTATCACGAGTTTCATATCACAGATGACCAAGTTCAGGCTCACAGAGCCTGATAAGTGGCAAGATTAATATGAGGTTCTATCTCTTGCCATCCCCACAATGAACCAGTAGCTTCCTATTTGGAAAGTGATAGTTTTATATTTGCTTGGCATTGTGGCTTGATGAGTACATACTAACAACTTCTTCTGTTAGGGAAGATGATGGTGACCAAATCCTTCCCCTTAGATCAAGAAGCTTAGCCGTGTGGTCACATGAATTGGCTGACCCCTGAGGCCCAACGATTCCACCTCACTGACATCAGTTTGTGACTAAACTGGGCTAATGAAATATGAGAGTATATGGAGTGTGCCCTTTCAAAGTAGGGATGTTAAGAATCATTGAAGGTGGGCAGCACAGGTGGCTCAGTGGTTTAGTGCCGCTTTCAGCCCAGGGTGTGATCCTGGAGACCTGGAATTGAGTCCCACGTTGGGCTCCCTGCATGGAGTCTGCTTCTCCCTCTGCCTGTGTCTCTGCCTCTCTCTCTGTCTCTCATGAATAAATAAATAAAAATCTTTAAAAAAAAGAATCATTGAAGGATTCTCTTTTTCTCTCTGCTTCAGCAATGTCCCAGATTTCTTATAAGATAGTTTAACTTTTTTAATCCTCCAGTAACACTAGAGTATGAGAATTTAAACAATAACAGGAATGCTTAGGAAAAAAGATGGTAAATGGCTTCTACCCATATTTGGCCTGCCAGAAGATCAACTCAGATCACATGATCTAAATATAAGTCAGTAGCTAGGAGAAGGTACATGTTCTATCTAAGACCACACAGAAAATAGTTTGTCAGGAACTAGAAGCAATATCTTCCTTTTACTATATTACTTCTCTTCAGAAGATCTGTCATGCTTTGTCCTTCTCTGGGAATGTATCTTGATGGAGACACAAGAAGAACCCAGATATCCAGCTAATGGGCAATCCTGATGTTAACGCTCCAAGAAGATTCCCAAGAGGTCACTAAAGGTACAATGACTCCATGGAAATGGGGCAACAATTTTGCCCCTATTCCATGTACATTAAGATAACTCTAAAATACAGAAGTGACAACACCTCTTATACATAATGTGGATTTGTATGAGTTTATTTTCCTTCTTATTTCCATATTCCATTTTCCTTCCTGTTGTTATATTTTTTAGGATACAATTTTGTTTTTTAGAGTCATGTAGTTTAGGTTAATGTCATATTAGAAGCAGAATTTAGGAAGCATGGAAAGAAGCATTCTAATACTCAGGTCTGTACTGGCCAGACACTGATAAGACCTTAAGTCCTGTTTCTCTAACTCTTTACAACTATTCTATAAGTTAGGTATGAGTATTCTCTATTATAATTAATTCCTTCTTCCAGGCATTCTGGAAGGTTGGAAGGCTGACTTCCAGGCTGACTGCTATGGTCTGAACATTTGAATCCCCCTCAATTCATACATCAAAATACTAATATCCACTGTGATGCCGTTAGGAGGTGAGGCTTTGGGAGATGATTAGGTCATAAGGGTGAGCTCTCATGAATGGGAATATTACCAACATAAAAGAGGCCCTAGAAAGATCCCTTGCCCCTTCCACCATGTAAGTTTACAGTGAAAAAGCAACCATTTAGGAAGTGGGCTTTTGCCAGAACTGGACCATGGTGGCATCCCAATCTTGAACTTCCACCCTCCAGTACCGTGATAAATAAATTTCTGTTGTTTATAAGCTACTGGTCTGTGGTATTTTGTTATAGCAGCCCAAATGCAAAAGGACACTCCTAGAAGTCAAATACAATTTCCAAGGATATATGCTTGGCAAGAGGCAGCATGGCTATTCTAATCCAGGTTTGTCAGACTTCAAAGAAATGACATTGACTCACAAAATAGAAACATACATGAATTTTTCTTCTTCCCTCCACACATTCTCCAGATCATGCTGTCCCTCAAATATATTTAAATCTGTAGTTTACACACTCCTGCCCTCTCCGCTGTTAGTGGGATGAAGCTCTGCCAGACTCCCATCAGCGGATCCATCCTCAGAAACTAGGAAGATGAAAGAGTCCTTCTCCCTTTTCCCTTTCAATGTATTAATCAGCTTCTATTTTCACAGGCCCACTGAGGCTGGAAGGAAAAGGGACCAATACCCCAAGTCAGACAATGACTGCACAGTCCTCACAGGACCAAGGGGGTGGGGCACTGGATGCCTCCTGATACGCATCTCTCTGAGCCCAGTGGATCAGTCCAAGAGAGCAGGATCCATCCCTGGGCAAGAGCTAGAAATTACAGGTTCAGCTCAGCTCAACAGTTTTAGACATGAAGATATTTAGTCATAGAGTAAGGCAGTCCATGGAGTAGATTGTTCTTCCAAGGTATGCCTGGGTGGCTCAGTGTTTGGGCGTCTGCCTTTGGCTCAGGGCGTGATCCTCAGTTTGGGGATCAAGTCCCACAATGAGCTCCCTGCATGGGGTCTGCTTCTCCCTCTGCCTATGTATCTGCCTCTCTCTGTGTGTCATAAATAAATAAATAAATAAATAAATAAATAAATAAAATCTTTTAAAAAATTGTTCTTCCAAAAAAATTAATTTAAGGTGTCCTGGGAAAGTGAGCTGGGCAAAGAGCTTCTGAGAAATCATCTCTTCTCCTGGGAGCAATTGGAGAAGAGGATGGAAAGAGGGCCCTTGAATGAAGCCTAACTACATGTAGCAAAAGGTATAACATTTCTCTTCTCGCTCGATGTGCTAGCAAAACTTAATCAGGCCATTTCCCCCATTTTCATATTTTGGCAAAACACACATTATGTTATGTTAAAATGTTATCATTTTAACCATTTTAAGGTGTATGATTCATAGCATTACGTACATTCATAATGTTGTGCAAGCATTAACACTATCTAGTTTCAGAACATTCCTTCATCCTACAAGAAACCCCATATCAATTAAGCACTCACTCCTCATTTTCCCCTCTTTCCCCACAGCCCCTGACAGTGAAACTTCTTCTTCCTAACTTGCTTATTCTGAATATTTCAAATAAATGGAATCATACAAATGGCCGTTTGCATCTAGCTTCTTTTAGTTAGCATAATGATTTTTTGTTTGGTTGGTTTTTTTAGATTTAAATTTTTTAGATTTAAACTCAAGTTAGTTTGCATATAGTGTATTATTAGTTTCAGTAGCATAATTTTTTCAGGTTCATACATTGTGTAAATGAATGAAGACCACCCAAATGAGAACAAATAAAGGCTATTTTTTTCATACCTTGTTATAGGAAGAAAGTTCTTCACTATTATTTTTGTATTACTAGTTATTTAGTATTATTTACTATGTAAGTATTATTACTTACATTTGAAAGTCTAAGGCAACAGGGGAAGGTAAAATGTTTATAGTGGAAAAAAGGGAGTTTCAGGTATGTTCTAATTGAAGACTGTTAGCAAGGGGGGGTATTTATTGTATAAATAGAATCATATAACATGTGACCTTTGCATCTTGATTCTTTCACTTAGCATGATGTTTTTCAGGTTTATCCATATTGAAACATGTATCAGTACTTTACTTGTTTTTACAGCTGTGTATACACCACATTCTGTTTATCTAGTCACTTGCTTATGGATGGTCAATTCTATCTTGTAACCCCAAGATTCATCTAGGAGATTCTGATGAGGGACAAACTCTTAGGTGATCCAATTCAAATTACACATATAAATTATTATTTTGCAAAGGAAAAAATAATGTAAGAATGTACAATGGAGTATTGGGTATATAAGAGAAGATACAGAAAATAATTTAATATCCATAATAGAACATTGGTAAATTAATGAAGGCAATTTCTACAAATAATGGAATACTATGCCACCATTAAAAATAAATTAGGGCAGCCTGGGTGGCTCAGCAGTTTAGTGCCACCTTAGCCCAGGGCAAGATCCTGGAGACCCAGGATCGAGTCACACATCCGGCTCCCTGCATGGAGCCTGCTTCTCCCTCTGCCTGTGTCTCTGCCTCTTTCTGTCTCTCTCTGAGTCTCTCATGAATAAATAAATAAAATCTTTTTAAAAATTAATTAATTAATTAAATGTGAAATAGGAAATGAGTTTCACCTATCAGATTGGCAAAAAATTTTTTATAATACATTTATTTTTTATAGGTGTTCAATTTGACAACATACAGAATAACACCCAGTGTTCATCCCGTCAAGTGCCACCCTCAGTACCCATCATCCATTCACCCCCACCCCCCGCCCTCCTCCCCTGACACTCCCCCAGTTCATTTCCCAGAGTTAGGAGTCCTTATGTTCTGTCTCCCTTTCTGATATTACCCACAAATTTCTTCTCCCTTCCCTTACAATCCCTTTCACTATTATTTATAATCCCCAAATGAATGAGAACATATACTGTTTGTCCTTCTCCAATTGACTTATTTCACTCAACATAATACCCACCAGTTCCATCCACGTTGAAGCAAATGGTGGGTATTTGTCATTTCTAATGGCTGAGTAATATTCCATTGTATACATAAACCACATCTTCTTTATTCACTTCATCTTTCGATGGACACCGAGGCTCCTTCCACAGTTTGGCTATGGTGTCTTGATGACTGTCTTGATGACCACAGCTTTGTAGTACAACCTGAAATCTGGCATTGTGATGCCCCCAGATATGGTTTTCTTTTTTAAAATTCCCCTGGCTATTCGGGGGCTTTTCTGATTCCAAACAAATCTTAACATAATTTGTTCTAACTCTCTGAAGAAACTCCATGGTGTTTTGATAGAGATTGCATTAAACGTGTATATTGCCCTGGGTAACATTGACATTTTCACAATATTAATTCTGCTAATCCATGAGCATGGAATATTTTTCCATCTCTTTGTGTCTTCCTCAATTTCTTTCAGGAGTGTCCTATACTTTTTAGGGTATAGATCCTTTACCGCTTTGGTTAGGTTTATTCCTAGGTATCTCATGCTTTTGGGTGCAATTGTAAATGGGATTGACTCCTTAATTTCTCTTTCTTCAGTCTCATTGTTAGTGTGTAGAAATGCCACTGATTTCTGGGCATTGATTTTGTATCCTGCCACGCTACCAAATTGCTGTATGAGTTCTAGCAATCTTGGGGTGGAGACTTTTGGGTTTTCTACGTAGAGTATCATGTCATCGGTGAAGAAGGAGAGTTTGACTTCTTCTTTGCCAATTAGAATGCCTTTAATGTCTTTTTGTTGGCTGGTTGCTGAGGCTATGACTTCCAGTACTATGTTGAATAGCAGTGGTGAGAGTGAACTTCCCTGTCTTGTTCCTGATCTTAGGGGAAAGGCTCCCAGCGCTTCCCCATTGAGAATGATATTTGCTGTGGGCTTTTCGTAGATGACTTTTAAGATGTTGAGGAATGTTCCCTCTATCCCTACACTCTGAAGAGTTTTGATCAGAAATGGATGCTGTATTTTGTCAAATGCTTTCTCTGCATCTATTGAGAGGATCATATGGTTCTTGGTTTTTCTCTTGCTGATATGATGAATCACATTGATTGTTTTACGAGTGTTGAACCAGCCTTGTGTCCCGGGGATAAATCCTACTTGGTCATGGTGAATAATTTTCTTAATGTACTCTTGGATCCTCTTGGCTAGTATCTTGTTGAGAATTTTTGCATCCATGTTCATCAGGGATATTGGTCTGTAATTCTCCTTTTTGGTGGGTTCTTTGTCTGGTTTTGGAATTAAGGTGATGCTGGCCTCATAGAACGAATTTGGAAGCACTCCATCTCTTTCTATCTTTCCAAACAGCTTTAGCAGAATAGGTATGGTTTCTTCTTTAAATGATTGATAGAATTCCCCTGGGAAGCCATCTGGCCCTGGACTTTTGTGTCTTGGGAGGTTTTTGATGACTGCTTCAATTTCCTCCCTGGTTGTTTGCCTGGTCAGGTTTTCTATTTCTTCCTGTTCCACTTTTGGTAGTTTGTGGCTTTCCAGGAATGCGTCCATTTCTTCTAGATTGCCTAATTTATTGGCGTATAGCTGTTCATAATATGCTTTTAAAATCGTTTGTATTTCCTTGGTGTTGGTAGTGATCTCTCCTTTCTCATTCATGATTTTATTAATTTGAATCTTCTCTCTCTTCTTTTTAATAAGGCTGGCTAATGGTTTATCCATCTTATTAATTCTTTCAAAGAACCATCTCCTGGTTTGTTGATCTGTTCCACAGTTCTTCTGGTCTCGATTTTGTTGAGTTCTGCTCAATCTTTATTAACTCTGTTCTGCTGGGTGTAGGATCTATTTGCTGTTTTTTCTCTAGCTCCTTTATGTGTAAGGTTAGCTTTTGTATTTGAGTTCTTTCCAGGTTTTGAATGGATGCTTGTATTGCGATTTATTTCCCCCTTAGGACTTCTTTTGCTGCATTCGAAAGATTTTGAACGGTTGTATCTTCATTCTCATTAGTTTCCATCTATCTTTTTAATTCTTCCTTAATTTCCTGGTTGGCCCTTTCATCTTTTAGCAGGATGGTCCCAACCTCCACGTGTTTGAAGTCCTTCCAAACTTCTTGTTGTGATTTAGTTCTAATTTCAAGGCATTATGGTCTGAGACTATGCAGGGGATGATCCCAATCTTTTGGTATCGGTTCAGACCCGATTTGTGACCCAGTATGTGGTTTATTCTGGAGAAAGTTCCATGTGCACTTGAGAAGAATGTGTATTCAGTTGCGTTTGGATGTAAAGTTCTGTAGATATCTGTGAAATCCATCTGGTCCAGTGTATCATTTAAAGCTCTCATTTCTTTGGAGATGTTGTGTTTAGAAGACCTATCGAGTGTAGAAAGCGTTAGATTGAAGTCACCAAGTATTAGTTTATTATTATCTAAGTATATCTTTACTTTGGTTATTAATTGATTTATATATTTGGCAGCTCCCACATTCGGGGCATATATATTGAGGATTGTTAAGTCCTCTTGTTGGATAGATCCTTTAAGTATGATATAGGGCCCCTCTTCATCTCTCACTACAGTCTTCGGGGTAAATTTTAGTTCATCTGATATAAGGATGGCTACCCCTGCTTTCTTTTGAGGACCATTTGAATGGTAAATGGTTCTCCAACCTTTTATTTTCAGGCTGAAAGTGTCCTTCTGTCTAAAATGAGTCTCTTGTAGACAGCAAATACATGGGTCCTGCTTTTTTATCCAGTCTGAAACCCTGTACCTTTTGATGGGGTCATTAAGCCCGTTCACGTTCAGAGTTACTATTGAAAGATGAGTTTAGTGTCATCATGATATCTATTCAGTCCTTGATTTTGTGGATTGTTCCACTGGACTTCTTCTAAAGGGGAATTTTAAGAGTCCTCCTTAAAATTTCTTTTTTTTACAATAAATTTATTTTTTATAGGTGTTCAATTTGCCAACATACAGAATAACACCCAGTGCTCATCCCGTCAAGTGCCACCCTCAGTGCCCGTCACCCATTCACCCCCCTGCCCTCCTCCCCTTCCACCACCCCTATTTCGTTTCTCAGAGTTAGGAGTCTTTATGTTCTGTCTCCCTTTCTTATATTTCCCACACATTTCTCCTCCCTTCCCTTATATTCCCTTTCACTATTATTTATATTCCCCAAATGAATGAGAACCCATTAAAATTTCTTGCAGAGCTGGTTTGGAGGTCACATATTCTTTCAGTTCCTGCCTGTCTTGGAAGCTCTTTATCTCTCCTTCCATTCTGAATGAGAGCCTTGCTGGATAAAGTGTTCTTGGTTGCATGTTTTTCTCATTTATGACGCTGAATATATCCTGCTAGCCATTTCTGGCCTGCCAGGTCTCTGTGGAGAGAGGTCTGCTGTTACCCTAATACTCCTCGCCATAAAAGTCAGGGATTTCTTGTCTCTTGCTGCTTTAAGGATCTCTTTATCTTTGAAATTTGCAAGTTTCACTCTTATATGTTGAGGTGTTGAACGGTTTTTATTGATTTTAGGGGGGATCTCTCTATTTCCTGGATCTGAATGCCTGTTTCCCTTCCCAGATTAGGAAAGTTTTCAGCTAGGATTTGTTCAAATACATACTCTGGCCCTCTGGCCCTTTCGGCGCCCTTGGGAACCCTAGTTAAACGTAGGTTTTTCTTCCTCAGGCTGTCGTTTATTTCCCTTAATCTATCCTCATGGTCTTTTAATTGTTTGTCTCTTTTTTCCTCAGTTTCCCTCTTTGCCATTAACTTGTCTTCTATGTCACTGACTCGTTCTTCCACTTCGTGAACCCTCGTCGTTAGGACTTCTAGTTTGGATTGCATCTCATTCAATTGATTTTTAATTTCTGCCTGATTAGATCTAAATTCTGCAGTCATGAAGTCTCTTGAATCCTTTATGCTTTTTTCTATAGCCACCAGTAGCTGTATAATAGTGCTTCTGAATTGGCTTTCTGACATTGAATTTTAATCCAGATTTTGTAACTCTGTGGGAGAGAGGACTGTTTCTGATTCTTTCTTTTGAGGTGAGGTTTTCCTTCTAGTCATTTTGCTCAGTGCAGAGTGGCCAAAAGCAAGTTGTATTGGGAAAAGGAGAAAAAGAGCGGAGAGAAAGAAGGAAAGAAAAGAGAAAAAGAAAAAAGAAAAAAAGAAGAAAAAAGAGAAGAAAAAGAGAAAGAAAAAGAAAGAAAGGGAAAAAGGGTGGGGGAAGCAAACAGAAATCAAAAGCAAAAAAAAAAAAAAAAAAAAAAAAACCACGGGGGAGTATCTTCTGATTGTGTTTACTTTAAGTCCCTTGACTTCTCCTGGAACTTTCCATCTAGCTGATCTTCTGGGGGAGGGGCCTGTTGTGCTGATTTTCAGGTGTTAGCACTTGGGGGAGCTGCTCTGCCCCCTGCCTGGTGCTGGGCTCAGTGGGGGTTGTTTACCCCGTGAGGCCCCTGGAGGAACAACCCCAGTGTCTGTGGCAGCTCTGGAAACCTTGATTCAGCTCCCACAGTAACTACGGAGCTCTCAGCCTGCAGGGGCCTGGATGCTCCAGGGGCGGGGCCGTTGATCTGCTCAGCAGGAGCGTCCTTGCTGTCCTGGGCCCTCCTGGCCTCTACCTGTCCAGGAGGGGAGGGTGGAGGCCGGGCCTGTGCTGTTGGATTTGCGCTCCCGGCAGCTCAGCCCCCTCCACGGAGCCACCGCCCGAGCCCCTCCGAGCTGCTCCCGGGTCCAGCCGTGTGGGCTGCAGCCCTTTAGGGAGCTCAGCGCACTCTCCCCGGGTGCAGGTGTCTGTTAGTGTCCCAGGGAGCCTGAGGGCATCCCCGCCCTCCCGGGGTCCTGCTCTAACTCCCTGCTAGCGCCTTTCCACCCGGGAAGATTGGTGAAGCTCCTGCTTCTCCAGGATGGAGCTCTCCTGTCCTGGGGACACTCGCCCCGGCCTTAGCCCAGCTCCTCACGGGGCCCCTCCCCCTTGGATGCCTTTTGTTTATTTCTTTTTTCCCTGTCTTCCCACCTTGATAGAAGCATGAACTCTTCTCACTGTAGCATTCCAGCTGTTCTCTCTTTAAATCTCAGGCCAAATTCGTAGATTTTCAGGATGATTTGAAGTTTATCTAGGTAATTTGGTGGGGACAGGTGACTTGGGGACCCTACTCTTCCGCCATCTTGCCCCTCCTCCCCACATTGTAGTTCTAATTCTACTTTCTTGCTGGGACACGGGGACAGATTATATAGAATGTCTTGAGCCCTGGAGTGCTGTTTCATGGTTTAGTCGAGTTCCTTCCTGTGTAAAAGGAAGGTGTGAGCAGATGGCAGGTGATTCCAAGACTACATGCGAGCTTTCACACACCCTGGGCAGTCTACCTGTGGCTCCAGAGCTTGAGCTAATACCGCAATTTTTTTTTTAAAAGATTGATGATATCCAGTGTTGCTAAAGGTATAGAAAAGCAAATACTTTCACAAACTGTTGGTGGGAATACAAATACATGCAATCATTTTGGAGATCAAATTAGCAAAACTTATTAAAATTGAATGATGTATCTATTTGCAAATGCAGTTACACTTCTAAGAAATTGTAATATAAAACTATTTCTATGTATTCAAAGAGACATGTAGTTCAATTTTGTATTAAATAGAATTCTCCCTAGAAGCAGAACCAATAAAGTATATATAAGAAGGTTTATTATAGAAATTGACTTACTTCAGTTATAGACCCTGAGAAGTTCCACAATCTGCCATGCCTAAGCTGGAGTGGAGTCCATGGTGGAACTGTTAGTTGGAGGCTGAAGGCCTGAGAACAGGGCAGTTGAAATCCTGGAGTCCAAGGGCCCAAGAAGCAGGAGCTCTAATGTCCAAGGGCAGGAGAAGGTGGATGTAGCAACTGAATAAGTGAAGGAATTTACTCTTCCTTCATCTTTTTGTTCTACATGGACCCTCAAAGGTGATGCCCTCTCACATTGGTGAGGACTGATATCTTCTCAGTCTTTGGATTCAAATGCTAATCTTTTCCAGAAACACCTTCACAAATGAACCTAGAAGTAACATTTAACCAGTTATCTGGGCATCCCTTAGCTCAGTTGAGTTGACTCATAAAATTAACCATTACAGGGGCACATGGGTGGCTCAGTGGTTGAGCGTCTGCCTTCAGCTCATGGCATGATCCCGGGTTCTGGGATCGAGTCCCATATCAGTTTCCTTGCAGGGAGCCTGCTTCTACCTCTGCCTATGTCTCTGCCTCTCTCTCTCTCTGTGCCTCACGTGAATAAATAAATAAAATCTTTAAAAAATTAACCATCACAGATGTTAACTGAACTTGAATTTAATAGCAGAAGAATGGGAAATAAATGTCTATCACCTGAGAACTTGTTAAACAGACCATAAAACATCCATACAATGGAATACTAAAACACTACAAAAAAGAAGGTTTAAAAATACTGAAACAGAAAGCTATCAAAGACAAATTGTGAAGTAAAAAAAATAAGTTGCAGAATTATTTATGAACATGTAATATATATGCATATATATGTGCCTACATTGAGCTGAAGGCTGGGTTAAGGCTCTTTTATGTCAGTAGGTTTGTGGTGGTAGAGGTGAATACCAAACCAGGCAGTGTTTTCTCTTCTAGATTGACTTCAAAGAAGTTCCCATGTCCATTGTGAGTCATGGCAGAGGCCCCACCCTTATTTCTTCCATTTTTTAAACATCCTAAGCAGAATTTCTGACATTGATCTGTATTTTTTAAATTCACTTCATTCCCTTGCTATTCAAAATGTGGTCCACATGTAGAGAGGGGTAATGCAGACAGAGCTAAGCATACTTCCTGAATTGTGGAGATGGAGCCAAGAGTGTAGGGAGGTCAAGGAATCTAGAGTTCATTTGGCAGACAGGAGGGATACACAGAGAGAGAAATCTAGAGAGCTATAGAAGGACCCCCATGGGAATTCATCAGAGCACTGATAACCTCTTGTGTGTGAAGAAAATTCTCAAGTTTAAGGAAGAACAACCTGAAAGTATCGGAGTGCTTGGCACTCACACAGGGCCACAAATAGTCCCAATCCACCAGTCAAAACCTCAAAACTCATGAAGCATTGGATAGAATTATCAGAAGGATTTACATCAGTAGCAGGTAATAATTAGTCCTAGACTAAATAAAGATCGGGTTCCACTTAACATAACTTAAAACAAGACCTAAAAGGATAAACCTGTTCTCAAGCAATTTAATGCATCCCAGAACCAGACTCGTGAATATTTATGAGTACAAAAATTATACAGGAGGCAAAAATGCCAACCTCCCAATCTCTCTTAAGAAAAATAATAGGTATGAGCCACACATATAAGGACAATTGATTTTTGACATGGGAAAATATGATTTATTGCAGAAGTGATAGTGTTTTCAACAAATGATGCTAGAAAACTTGGACATGCAAATTTTTAAAAGAAAAAAGATTGAATTTTTACTTCACATGGTACACAAAAATTAACTCAAAGTGGATCAAATTTAAATGTAAAATCTAAAAATCTTAAACTTCTAAAAGAAACACAGAGTATCTTTGTGGCCTTAGGTTAGACAGATATTTCTTAGACATGACACCAAAAGAACAATCTATAGAAAAACAAATTGAGAGGTGTCTGGGTGGCTAAGTTGGTTAAGTGTCTGTCTTTGGCTCAGGTCATGATCCCAGGGTCCTGGGATGGAGCCCTGCATTAGGCTCCCTGCTCAGCAGGGAGTCTGCTTCTCCCTCTGCCCCTCTCCTTGCTCATGCTTTCTCTCTCTCTCTCTCTCAAATAAATAAAATCTTTTTTAAAAAGGAAAAACAAATTGATAAATTAGACCTCATCAAACCTAAAAAAATTTTCTTTGTGAAAGCCATTGGTAACATAATAAAAAGACATGCTATAAACTGGCATAAAACTCTATAATACATATACATAATACAGGACTTGTATTCAGAGTATTTAAGAAAGAACTCTTAAAAGTCAATAAGAAAATACCTTCCTGGGATCCCTGGGTGGCGCAGCGGTTTGGCGCCTGCCTTTGGCCCAGGGCGCGATCCTGGAGACCCAGGATCGAATCCCACGTCGGGCTCCCAGTGCATGGAGCCTGCTTCTCCCTCTGCCTATGTCTCTGCCTCTCTCTCTGTGTGTGTGACTATCATAAATAAATAAAAAATCTAAAAAAAAGAAAATACCTTCCTTCTCTGGAAATAGGCTAAATATTTGACTAGACATATTACCAAGAAGATATACAGGTAACCAAAAAGCACAGGAAACAATGCTCAACATTATTGTTCATTAAAGAAATGAAAATTAAAGCCACAATGAAACACTAGTGCACACTTATTTGAATAGCTAAAATTGAAAAGACTGACCACACCAAGTGTTGATGAGGAGATTAAGAAACTAAAATTCTCCTACATTGCTTGTTGGCATGTAAAATGATACAACTACTGTGGAAAAACAGATTAAAGGAAAAATGAGTGGGAAAACTTAGAGGATGACAAAACATGAGACTCCTAACTCTGGGAAATGAACAAGGGGAAGTGTAAGGGGAGGTGGGCAGAGGGATGGGGTGACTGGGTGACAGGCACTGAAAGGGGTACTTGATGGGGTGAGCACTGGGTGTCATACTATATGTTGGCAAATCAAACTTCAGTTAAAAATATATAAAAATGTAAAAAGGTTTCCTTAAAAGTTAAAAACATATACCTTTCATATAATATAATCATTCCACTTAAAGGTATTTATGCAAAGGAAATAAAGGCATATAAACATAAAAACATTTTTCTATGAATGATCATGACAGTTTTAGTTGTGATAGTTCAAATCTAGAAATAATCCAAATATCTATTATCGGGTGAATGGCTAACAAACTGTGGTACAGCCATATAATGAAATATTACTTGGCAATAAAAAGGAATAAACTATAGACAACTTGGAACCACATTAACAAGATGACAGATTAGGAATCTCAGGTCCTTTATTACTTATGGAAATGTTTAAAATAACAACTAGAGAATGGCTATAATTACTTTATAGGAGTTCTGGAAAACAGGTCTACAACAATCAAGTGAATGTCTACCCAAGAAAAAACTACATTCAAATTATACGAAATTATAAGGCAATTTTTGCTCATCCTTGCTCCACTTCTTTCCGGAAACAACAGAGCAAACTCAGAATACAGGCCCAAATCCCAATCAGAAAGAACAGAGCAAATCTTATTTGCAACATCCTAACCTGTCTGGGGGCTGCCCAAGGGACTTGTCTCTACTTTACCTGAGTTCCGAGCTCAGATCTGTGGCGTAGCTCAGATCTCAAGTTGGAAAAAGCTATGGGAAGCAGCAGATACTGCTGATGAAACCTGCAGGACTATAGACATGCAGATATCTGGGGAAAGATATTACAGTAGAGAAATAAGTAAAATATCTAAGTCCCCCAATAAAAGGCTGGGATGAGACTTTGGAAATTAAGACATTTGAGAGCAGTCATATATATGGGGGAATTTCAAAAAGCACATGCATATTATAGGGACTATAGTCAATGATATTGTAATAGCATTGTATGGTGACTCATGGTAGTTAAACTTGTGATGAGCATAGCATAACATACTGAGAAGTTGAATCACAAAGCTGTACACCTAAAGCTAATGTAACATGTGTATCAACTATACTTCAAAAAATAAAAGAAAGTACATGCACAGGCCCAGACAAAATGCATAACCAGAGAAAACTGAGAAGTATTTAGGCTTTCACTTCAGGCTGAATTCAAGACTCAGAATATGACCTGTTACAAAAACAGGGAACTTGAACAATAATACTATAGACCAAATGAATGTAACAGACATTTACAGATTACTCTAGTCAACAATAGCAAAATACACATTTTTCTCAAGCACATGTGGAATATTCATCAAGGTAAGTCATAAGCCATAATTAAACATTAACTAAAATAAGAAGAAGGAAAAAAGAGTATGACTTGCTAATTAGTGAAGGTATTACACAGCATGGAGACAGTCTGCAAAGACTGGGAGTGGTAGATATTCATTCAAGGGACCAATATTCAACACAAAACACAAGGCATACAAAGAAGTAGGAAAACACAGCCCACTTAATGGAAGAAAATATAGTGACATAAATCATCTGGGAGGAAGCAGTCATTAAGTTACAAAAGAAAAAGATTAAAATAACTGTGCTAAATATTCTCAATGAGCTTTAAAAAATGCACAAAGAGCTAATGGAACACAGGAAAACAGCATATGAACAAAATAAGAAAATAAAGATAAATACAAGAAGGATCCAAATGGAAACTCTGGAGTAATAAAATATATATGTTTTATTTTATAGTAAGTGAATTGAAAAACTCACTATGGGAATTGGACAAAACACTTGAGCAGACAAAAGAATGAGTGAACTTGACAGGTCATTTGAAACTATTGAGTCTGAGGAACAAAAGGAAAAAATAAAAGTAAACAGAGCCTGAGAGACTTACAAGAAACCATCCAGCAGACCAATATGCACATTATAGGAGTTGCAGAAGAAGAGAAAGTAGCAGAGATAATTTTTTCAAAGAAATAATGGCTGAAAACTTCCCAAATGAGGGAAAATAAAGATGCACAAATCCAAAAACCTGAGTGAACTCCAAAGAGACCCACATCAAATGCATTACATTCAAACTTTGAAGGCCAAAGCCAAAGAGAGTCTTGAAAGCACCAAAAGAAGAGTGGCTCAATAGGTACAATGGATCCTCAATGAAATTACCAGTAGATTCTCAGCAGAAACTACAGATGAGAAAGCAGTTGGAGGATATATTTAAATTATTGAAAGAAAAAAAAAAACTACTGTATCTTTCTAATATATTTTAAGTAAGTAAGTGTGATACCTCCCCCTTAGTTCTTCTTTTTCAAGATTGACTTGGCTATTTGTGCTCTTTCATGGTTCCATATGAATTGTAGAATTGTTTTTTTTTCTTTTCATGTAAAGTATATCATTAGGATTTTGATAGGGATTGCATTGAAACTGTAGATAGATTTGGGTAGTATGGACATTATAACAATATTATAACAATTCCAATTTATGAATATGAGATGTCTTTGCATTTATTCATTACTGCTGTAATTTCTATCATAAATGTTTTATAGTTTTCAGTATACAGGTCTTTCACCTCCTTACGTAAGTTTATTCCTAAATAGATTATTCTTCCTGGTGCTATTGTAAATAAAATTGCTTATCTAATTTTCCTTTCAGATAGTTGTTAGTCTATAGGAACACAACTGATATTTTATGGTGATTTTGTATTCTGCAACTTTACTGAATTCATTTATTAGTTCTAACAGGTTTTTTTTTTATCATTTTTGGGGTTTTCTATATATAAGATCATGCTGTCATTGATCATGCAATGGGACATAATAAAGTCTAGAAATAAATGTACACCTACAAAGTCTACTGATCTCTGACAATGGTACAAAGAATACACAATAGGGATAAGATAGTCTCTTAAAAAACTGGTTCTTCATAAGCTGGAGATCTGCATGCAAAAGAGTAAAATTGGATCTTTATCTTATATCATACACAAAAATTAACTAAAAATGGATTAAAGACTTAAACATAAGACCCCAAACTATAAAGTGCATAAGAGAAATACTTCAATATATTGGTCTTGGTGATGATTTCTTGTGTAAGACATGAAAAACACAGGTAAAAACAAAAAATTAACAATTTTTATTGTATCAAACTAAAAATCTTCTGCATAGCAAAGGAAACAAAGAGTGGAAAGACAACCTATGAAATGGGAGAGAATATATGCAAACCATATATTTGATAAGGGATTGGTATACAGAATATATAAGTAACTCTTACACTCCATAGGCAGAAAAACTAATAACATTATTAAAAATAGACTAAGGACTTGAATAAACATTAATCAAAAAAAGATGAATGGCCAGAAATACATGAAAAATTGCTCAGTATTACTGATCATCAAGGAAAGGCAAATCAAAACTTCAATGAGATATTGCCTCACCCCTGTCAGATGTGTATTATCAAAAAAGTAAAGACAGCAAATATTGGTAATAATGTGGAGAAATGAGAACTCTTGAACACTATTGTGTGAGTGCAAAATGGTGCAGCCACTATTGGAAATTGTTGGGAAAGGCAGTCTCATGCATGCAGTCTTTTGACCCCCACTCAGTTGCATAAGAATATGCCTTGGAACACTTCCTTACTAAGAAATAGTGTGCTCCCACAGCCTGCACCTAGCTTATCATCTTCTGTGGGACTACCTTTCCCTGTTTTGTGCTCAATGAATTCTCTTTTGTCTTTGCTTAGTGTATAGGCATCTGGCTAACCCCACTGTTATATCTCTTCTCCATGGGGAGGTGACAGGTATTTTTACATTGTCACAGAAGAGATGTATGTAGGCAGATTGCCCTGCACTGGCCTCTAGAAGAGGCCTGCTGGACATGGGGGACTGATGCACACTACTGATGCTCTTTTTGCTCTCCTCCATGTGAGTAAAGCATTGTTCTATCCAGTATTTAACTGTGTTGTGTTCTTCTTGGAAATTCTGATACCAATGATGCAATAGCGGAAGTATTTATAGTTCTCCTTTGGGATTTGTAACCAGTGCAAGATGCCCTACAACCTTGGGATTGATAACCAGTGCATGGTTATCTGCTCAACAAAAGCAGTATGGAGGTTCCTCAAAAACTTGAAAATAGAATTATTACCTCATCCAACAATACTATTTCTAGGTATTTATCCAAAAGAATTGAAATCAGGATCTCAAAAAGATATCTACGCTGTCATGTTCATTGCAACAATATTTACAATAGCCAAAATGTGGAAACAGTGTAAATGTCCATTGATAGATACATGGATAAAGAAAATGGGAGCATATGCATACAATGGATTATCACTCAGCCTTCAAAAATATGAAGGAAATTTTGCAATATGCAACCAACATGGATAAACCTGGAAGGCATTATACCAAGTGAAATAAGCCAGACATAGAAAGACAGGCATTGCATAATTCTACTTATATGAGGTATCTAAAATAGTCACACTGATAGAATCAAAGGGTGGCATGGAATTTGCCAGGGTTTGGGGGGGTTGGGGAAATGGAGAGTTACTAATCAATGGGCATAAAGTTTCAGTTAAGCAAGATAAATAAATCCTAGAGATCTTCTGCATAACATTGTACAAATAGTCATCAATACTGTATTGTACACTTAAAATTTGTTAAAAAGGTGTCATGTTAAGTGTTTACAATAAAATAAATAAATTAAAAAAGGAAAAATAGAACACTGTCAACTGAGAATTCTATGTTTAACTGTTTTTCTTTTAAATGAGGGCATTTCCAGACAAACAAAACCTGAGGGAGTTTATTACCACTAAATCTTCTTGCAAGAAATGCTAAAGAGGAAAGACTATCCACTGGAAAAAAGACAGTCTCTTCAATAAATGGTGCTGGGAAAATTGGACATCCACATGCAGAAGAATGAAACTAGACCACTCTCTTTCACCATACACAAAGATAGACTCAAAATGGATGAAAGATCTAAATGTGAGACAAGATTCCATCAAAATCCTAGAGGAGAACACAGGCAACACCCTTTTTGAATTTGGCCACAGCAACTTCTTGCAAGATACATCCATGATGGCAAGAGAAACAAAAGCAAAAATGAACTATTGGGACTTCATCAAGATAAGAAGCTTTTGCACAGCAGAAGAAACAGTCCACAAAACTAAAAGACAACCTACAGAATGGGAGAAGATATTTGCAAATGACCTATCAGATAAAGGGCTAGTTTCCAAGATCTATAAAGAACTTATTAAACTCAACAGCAAAGAGACAAACAATCCAATCATGAAATGGGCAAAAGACATGAACAGAAATCTCAGAGGAAGACATAGACATGGCCAACATGCACATGAGAAAATGCTCCGCATCACTGGCCATCAGGGAAGTACAAATCAAAACCACAATGAGATACCACCTCACACCAGTGACAATGAGGAAAATTAACAAGGCAGGAAACAACAAATGTTGGAGAGGATGTCGAGAAAGGGGGACCCTCTTGCACTGTTGGTGGGAATGCGAACTGGTGCAGCCACTCTGGAAAACTGTGTGGAGGTTCCTCAAAGAGTTAAAAATAGACCTGCCCTACGACCCAGCAATTGCACTGCTGGGCATTTACCCCAAAGATACAGATACAATGAAATGCCGGCACACCTGCACCCCGATGTTTATAGCAGCAATGTCCACAAAAGCCAAACTGCGGAAGGAGCTTCAGTGTCCATCGAAAGATGAATGGATAAAGAAGATGTGGTTTATGTATACAATGGAATATTACTCTGCCATTAGAAACGACAAATACCCACCATCCATTTGCTTCGACGTGGATGGATCTGGAGGGTATTATGCTGAGTGAAATAAGTCAATCGGAGAAGGACAAACATTGTATGGTCTTATTCATTTGGGGAATATAAAAAATAGTGAAAGGGAATAAAGGGTAAAGGAGAAAAATGAGTGGGAAATATCAGAAAGGGAGACACAACATGAGAGACTCCTAACTCTGGGAAACAAACTAGGGATGGTGGAAGGGGAGGTGGGCAGGGGATGGGGGTAACTGGGTGACGGGCACTGAGGGGGGCACTTGATGGGATGAGCACTGGGTATTATTCTATATGTTGGCAAATTAAACACCAATAAAAAATAAATTTATATAAAAAAAGAAACGCTAAAGAGATTCCTTCAAGTTGGAAAGAAAAGATGGTAGAAGTTATTTGAAGCCATATGAAAATATAAAGATCTCCAGTAAAGGTAAGTACATAGGCAAAGATAAAAACAATTATGATTGCAATTTTGGTGTGTAACTCCATCCTTTATTTTGATGGGATTTAAAAGATGAATGCACAAAAATTCATTATGAATATATTTTAATGGGCACACAATATATAAAAATGTAATTTGTGACATTAATAACATAAAGTTGGGGGGCTGACCTGTAAAAGTAGAGTTTTTATATGTGATTGAAATTAAGTTACTTCCAATTTATATTACTATGTTATAATTTCAGGATGCTATATGTATTCCCCATCGTAGCCACATAGAAAATATCTATAGAATATATACAAAAGGAAAAGGGAAGATAATGAAAATATATAACAACAACAAAAATTAACTAAATACAAATGAGGACAGTAATGGAAGAAATGAGGAATCAAAAAAGCTATAAAAAATACAGAAAACAACAAAATCCTAAAGCAAATACTTCCCTGTCAGTAATTACTTTAAATATAAATGGATTAAACACCCAAATCAAATACATAGATAGTCAGAGTGGATTAAAAAACAGTATCCAACTTTATGCTGTCTACGAGAGACTTATTTTAGATCTAAGGACATTCATAAGTTGAACGTGAAAGAATGGGGAAAGATATCTAGGCAAAGAGTAACCAAAGGAGAGCAAGAGTGGCTATTCCAATATCAAATAAAATAGACTTTAATAAAAAAAGCGATGAGAGGCAAAAAAAGATGTTATAAAATGACAAAAGTGTCACTAGGTCAAAAAGATGTAATGACTTTAAAAATAGATGCATTAAACATCAAAGGATAAAAATATATGAAGCAAACATTGACAAAAATGGAAAAGAGTTATAGATAGCTCTAAAACAACAGTAGAAGACTTTAGCATTTCACTTTCAATAATGGATAGAACAGAAAGAATATCAATAAGAAAATAGAGGGCCCCAACAACACCACAAACAAATTAGACCAATATACATATACAGAACATCCACCAAACAAAAACACAATACAATTTTTTAAGTACAGATGGAATATTCTTCAGGATAGACCATATGTTAGGTCACAAAACAGGTTTCAATAGATTTGAAAAGGCAGATTTTATACAAAATATGTTCTCCAACCACAATGGAATAAAACTAAAAATAAGTAACAGAAAGAAAATAAGAAAATGTATAAATATGTGGAAATAACACACTCTTAAAAACTAGTGAGTCAAAGAAGTCACAAAGGGAAAATAGAAAACATCTTGAGACGAAAATGAAAACACAACGTAATACTTATGGGACACAGTAAAAACAGTGTTAAGAGAGATACTTATGGTTCTACATTTAAAAAGGAGAAAAGATATGAAATCAACAACCTAACTTTATACTTCAAAGAACTAGAAAACAGAAGAACAAATTAAATTCAAAGTTAGTAGAAGGAAGGAAGCAATAAAGATTAGAGCTAAGGTAAATAAAATAGAGAATAGAAAAATAATAGATATCAAGATGATTGATATCAAGAGTTAATTTCTTTAAAACAACCAACAAAATGGATAAATCTATTGATTTATAATCTATGTAGTCTGTATAATCCAAAAAAATCTATTGATTTATAGACTGACTAATAAAAAAAGAAGACTCAACAGTATCAGAAACAAAAATGTGGATGTTACTACCAATTCACAGAAATAAAATGGATAGCATGCCTGCATGGCTCAGTGAGTTAAGCCTCTGCCTTCAGCTCAGGTCACCATCCCAGGGTCCTGGGATGGAGTTCTGCATCTGGCTCACTGCTCAGCAGGGAGTCTCCTTCTCCCTCTCCCTTTGCCTGTTCCCCCTGCTCATGCAGTCTCTCTCGTGCTCTCTCTCAAATAAATATAATCTTTTAAAAAAAGAAAAAGGAAAACAGAGTACTTTAATCAATTGTATGTAAACAAATTGGATAACCTAAATGAAATGGACAAATTCTTAGAAACATATAGCCTATTTAAACTAAATATGAAGAAATAAAATGTCTGAAGAAATCTGCAAATAGTAAGCAGACTGAATCAGGGAAAAAACACAAAAAACAACAACAAAAACCTTTCCAATAAAGAAAAGCCCAAGACCAGATTTCTTCATAGGTGAATTCTACTAAACGTTTAAAGACTAACACCAATCCTTTTGAAATTCTTCCTCTAAAATTGAAGAGAGAATACTTTCTAACTTATTCAGTGAGGCCAGCATTACCCTGATACCAAAGCCAAAGGCATTACAAAAAAGAAACTACAGAGCAATCTTATAAATATCAATGCAAAAATCTTCAACTAAATACTAGCAAACTGATTTCATCAGCACACTAAAGAGATTATATACCATAACCAATGGGATTTATTCCTTACCGCACCAATGATTTAACACGCTGAAAATCAATCAATGGAGTACACCACATGAACACAATGGAAGGGACTAAAACCCACTTGATCATCTCAATTGACGTAGAAAAAAGCATTTGACAAAATTCAACACCTTTACATGATAAAATATCCAACAAACTAGGACTAGACAACATCTACCTAACATAATAATGGCCATGCATAGAAAGCCCCATTAAAAGCATACTCCTTAGTGAAAACAATAAGCTTTTCTGGTAACACCTGAAATAGGATAAAGATTCCCAATTTTGTCACTTCATAGTGCTGGAAATTTTAGCTAGTGCAATTAAGAAAGGAATGTAAATAAAATGCATCCAAATGGTAAAAAGAAAAAGTAAAATTATCTCTGTTCATAGAAAACCCTAAAGATTCTTAAAAAAAAAAAAACTGTTAGCATTAATAAATGAATTAAGCGAAGTTGTGGGATACAAATACACCATGCAAAAATAAATTTCATTTCTATATATTAAAAATTCACAATTGAAGAAGGAAATTAAGAAAACAATTCCAGGGGCAGCTCGGGTGGCTCATCAGTTTAACGCTGCCTTCAGCCCAGGGCCTGATCCTGGAGACCTGGGATCGAGTCCCACGTCAGGCTCCCTGCATGGAGCCTGCTTCTCCCTCTGTCTGTGTCTCTGCCTCTCTCTCTGTCTCATGAATGAATAAATAAATTTGAAGAAGAAAACAATTCCACTTTATTGAGTTATAATTTACTTACAATAAACTGTACATATTTTTAAATATACAATTTCATAACTCAATAAAGCTGATTTTTATTATGGTAAGGACACTTAACATGAGATCTACCTCCTTAACAAATTTTACAGGATATAACACAGGGGATCCCTGGGTGGCGCAGCGGTTTAGCGCTGCCTTTGGCCCAGGGTGCGATTCTGGAGACCTCGGATCGAGTCCCACGTCGGGCTCTCGGTGCATGGAGCCTGCTTCTCCCTCTGCCTATGTCTCTGCCTCTCTCTCTCTCTCTCTGTGTGTGTGTGACTATCATAAATAAATAAAAATTTTAAAAAAAGAACAACTTTATAAAAAAATAAATAAAGGGTACAACACAGTACTGTTTACGAAAGGCACAATTCTGCACAACAGATCTCTAGAACTTACTTGTCTTGCAAAACAGAAACTTTTTTTACGTTAAGTAACGAAAGCCGGTTTTAAATTGTGCTCCATAAATTGTGACCATTTGGGGGCTTATTTAATCAGGATCTGCATTTTAACAAAATCCACAGATGATCCGTATGTGAAACAAGTTTTCCAGAAACACTGCTTTATTTTTTTTTAAAGATTTTATTTATTTTATTTTATTTATTCCCAGAAACACTGCTTTAAAGAAAATATATTGGGTAGCCCGGATAGCTCAGCGGTTTACCGCCGCCTTTAGCCCAGGGCCTGATCCTGGAGACCTGAAATCGAGTCCCACGTCGGTCTCCCTGCATGGAGCCTGCGTCTCCCTCTGCCTGTGTCTCTGTCTCTGTCTCTCTCTCTCTCTCATAAATAAATATTTTTTTAAAAAAAGAACATATATTATTTTTGCAGAGAAGAATATAAGAAATTGTTATTTCATAAAGAAATACAAGAACCCAAGAAATAATTATTGTTTTCGGAAAGTGGATTATGAAACTACAGTATATATGATTCTTTTTCTCCTGGTCTTATTGAGATAGAATTGACATATAACATATATAAGTTTAAGGTGTATAGCATAATGATTTGATATATGTGTACATTGCAAAATGTTTACCAACCATCACCTCACAGTTACTTTTTTTTGTGATGAGAACTTCTAAGATCTACAGTCTTAGCAACTTTCAAATATGCAATATAGAATGTTAACTTAAGTCATCATGTTGAACATTATACCCCCAGAACTAATTTATCTTATAATTGGAAGTTTGTACCTTTTGACCACCTTCACCCAATTCCCCCACCTTCCACTCTCCACCACTGGCAATCACAAATATGACCTCTGTTTCTATTAGTTTGGTGTTTTAAGATTCTACATGTAAGTAAGATTATATAGTATTTGCCTTTGTCTGACTTAATTCACTTAGCATAATGCCCTCAAGGTCCATCCACGTTGTCACAAATGGTAGGATTTCCTTCTTTTTTATGGATCGAATACAATTACATTACCCCTCCCCCCCCACACACATCACATTTTCTTTATCCATTCATATCAATGAACACTTAGGTTGTTTCCATGTCTTTTTCAGACAATTTGTCATTAGTATACAGAAATACTATAGCAGCACTCCAACTGGTCTTAAAGGTTCACTTGCTTCAAGCTTATGTCCATCTTGCTTGCTGACCTAAGTCCCTTGATTTACAGCAGAACTAACCTATTTTCTTTGAGATTTGCAAACAACTCACCTTGAGGAGTGAAGGACCAAACTTTCCCGGAAGATAAGGCCTGACTACATTAAAAAAAAAAAAAACTGCCATTGATGCCATCAAGTGTGTTCGGGGTCATGCAACTGCCTGAGCACCTGCTTCTCCTGTAGGTAGCTCCCTTCCCTTTTTCCATGCCTTTCCTTTTAAAACTCTCCAGCTTCACCTGGGCGGGGAAGATGGTCTGTTAGACATTAAGCCACCATCTTCCAAGGTTGCTGACTTCCTGAATAAAGCAATCTTTCCTTTCCCACCATGACTTGTCTCTCCAGTAATTGATTTTTGAGCTACAAGCAGGCAAACCTGAGTTTGGAAGCAGTTCTCTGGTAACAATACTGATTTTCGCTTGTTGATTTTGTATCCTGCAACTTTACCGAATTCATTTATTAAATCTAACATTTTTTTTGGTGGGGTCTTTAAAATTTTCTGCATTTAAAAATCATGTCATTTGCAAATAATTGTTTTCTGGTTGTTCTTTAAAAAAAAGATTTTATTTATTTATGAGAGACGAGAGAGACAGAGAGAGAGAGAGAGGGAGAGATAGAGAGAGAGAAGCGGGCTCCATGTAGGTAGCCTAACGTGGGACTCAATCCTGGGTCTCCAGGGTCACACCCTGGGCTGAGGGCAGCGCTAAACTGCTAAACGGGCTGCCCTTTACTGATTGTTCTGTAAGGTCTATTGTTACTTGCTTGGTATCTTGCTGTCTTCTTTTATGATTTGACGGCTTTTTGTAGCTTTGTGCTTTGACTCCTTTATCATAATCATTTGTGTACCAGGAATAAATTCTACTTGGTCATGGTGAATAATTTTCTTAATGTACTCTTGGATCCTCTTGGCTAGTATCTTGTTGAGAATTTTTGCATTCATGTTCATCAGGGATATTGGTCTATAATTCTCCTTTTTGGTGGGGTCTTTGTCTGGTTTCAGAATTAAGGTGATGCTGGCCTCATACAACGAGTTTGGAAGTACTCCATCTCTTTCTATCTTTCCAAACAGCTTTAATAGAATAGGTATGGTTTCTTCTTTAAATGTTTGATAGAATTCCCCAGGGAAGCCATCTGGCCCTGGACTTTTGTGTCTTAGGAGGCTTTTGATGACTGCTTCAATTTCCTCCCTGGTTATTGGCCTGTTCAGGCTTTCTATTTCTTCCAGTTCCAGTATTGGTAGTTTGTGGTTTTCCAGAAATGCGTTCATTTCCTCTAGATTGCCTAATTTATTGGCGTATAGCTGTTCATAATATGTTTTTAAAATCGTTTGTATTTCCTTGGTGTTGGTAGTGATCTCTCCTTTCTCATTCATGATTTTATTAATTTGAGTCTTCTCATTTTGTTTTTAATAAGGCTGGCTAATGCTTTATCTATCTTATTAATTCTTTCAAAGAACCATCTCCTGGTTTTGTTGATCTGTTCTACAGTTCTTCTGGTCTCTATTTCATTGAGTTCTGTTCGAAACTTTATTAACTTTCTTCTTCTGCTGGGTGTAGGTTTTATTTGCTGCTCTTTCTCCAGTTCCTTTAGGTGCATGGTTAGCTTGTGTATTTGAGTTTTTTCCAATTTTTTGAGGGATGTTTCTATTGTGATGTACTTCCCTCTCAGGACTGCTTTTGCTGCATCCCAAAGATTTTGAATGGTTGTATCTTCATTCTCATTAGTTTCTATGAATCATTTTAATTCTTCCCTTATTTCCTGGTTGACCCTTTCATCTTTTAGCAGGGTGGTCCTTAATCTCCACGTGTTTGAAATCCTTCCAAACTTCTTCTTGTGATTTAGTTCTAGTTTCAAAGCATTATGGTCTGAAAATATTCAGGGGACGATCCCAATCTTTTGGTGTCAGTTAAGACCTGATTTGTGACCCAGTATGTGTTCTATTCTGGATAAAGTTCCATGTGCACTTGAGAAGAATGTGTATTCAGTTGCATTTGGATGTAAAGTTCTGTAAATATCTGTGAAATCCATCTGGTCCAGTGTATCATTTAAAGCTCTTGTTTTGGGCAACCCAGGTGGCTCAGCAGTTTAGTGCCGCCTTCAGCCCAGGGCCTGAACCTGGAGACCCCCTCCGCACGGAGCCGCCGCCTGAGCCGCCCCCGAGGTGCTCCGGGGTCCAGCCGTGGGCGCGCTGCAGCCCTTAGGGAGCTCGGCGCATTCTCCCCCGGGCGCAGGTGTCTGTTAGTGTCCCAGGGAGCCTGAGGGCATCCCCGCCCTCCTGGGGTCCTGCTCTAACTCCCTGCGAGCCCCTTTCCGCCCGGGAAGGTTGGTGAAGCTCCTGCTTCTCTGGGACGGGGCTCTCCTGTCCTGGGGACACTCGCCCCGGCCTTAGCCCGGCTCCTCGCGGGGCCCCTCCCCCTTGGATGCCTTTTGTTTCTTTATTTCTTTTTTCCCCGTCTTCCTACCTTGATGGATGCGCGAACTCTTCTCACTGTAGCGTTCCAGCTGTTCTCTCTTTAAATCTCAGGCCGAATTCGTAGATTTTCAGGATGATTTGAAGGTTATCTAGGTAAGTTGGTGGGGACAGGTGTCTTAGGGACCCTACTCTTCCGCCATCTTGCCCCGCCCCCTTAAATGGTGAGTTTTATTTGCATATAATTCCCAAGGTTATTTTAAACATTTAAATTTTGTTTCAGTTTTGTCTAATAATATGGTTAATATCAATCAATATAACCCACATATAAACTCTTTGGGGTCTGGGTCTGCGATAATTTTTTTTAAAGATTTTATTTATTTATTCATGAGACACAGAGAGAGAGAGAGAGAGAGAGAGAGGCAGAGACACAGGCAGAGGGAGAAGCAGGCTCCATGCAGGGAGCCCGATGTGGGACTTGATCCCAGGTCTCCTGGACCAGGGCACGGGCCAAAGGCAGCACTAAACCGCTGAGCCACCCAGGCTGCCCTGCAATAATTTTTTTTTTTTTTTTTTTTTTTTAAATTTTTTTTTTATTTGTGATAGTCATACAGAGAGAGAGAGAGAGAGAGAGAGAGAGGCAGAGACACAGGCAGAGGGAGAAGCAGGCTCCATGCACCGGGCGCCCGACGTGGGATTCGATCCCGGGTCTCCAGGATCACGCCCTGGGCCAAAGGCAGGCGCTAAACGGCTGCGCCACCCAGGGATCCCCCCTGCAATAATTTTTTAAAGATCTATTTATTCATTTTTAGAGAGAGAGCGCACATGAGTGCGAGGGGCAGAGGGAAAGGTAGAAAGAATCTCAAGCCAACTCTGTGCTGAGCACAGAGCCTGACACGGGGCTCAATCTCATGACCCTGAGATCACCACCTGAACCGAAACCAGAGTTGGACACTTAACCAACTGCACCACCCAGGTACCCCAAGGGTCCTTAATAGTTTTTTTTAATTATTTTTTTATTTATGATAGGCACACAGTGAGAGAGAGAGAGAGAGGCAGAGACACAGGCAGAGGGAGAAGCAGGCTCCATGCACCGGGAGCCCGACGTGGGATTCGATCCCGGGTCTCCAGGATCACGCCCTGGGCCAAAGGCAGGCGCTAAACCGCTGCGCCACCCGGGGATCCCCTTAATAGTTTTTAAAAGCGCAAGGGTCTCCTCAGATCAAAAGTTTGAGAATTGCTTCTCTATGTGAACCTCAAACATTCCACGAGTTGGGTATCTGTGATGTCCTCTAAGCCTTAGAAAAAACAAGATCCTACTTAAGATCTGTCACATGGGTTTGCAGGGAGGGCAACTACAAAAGATCAGATCTATCTGAGTGAGGGTCAGAAGATCTGAGTCCCAATGCCTGTGCCCCTGTGATTATTGAATGCACATAAGCTTGGTGTCTGGTATTCTGAGTCCCAGAAAGACAAATATTACAAGAGACACAATGATAAATCTGCAGGGAAAGATGCTGAGAAGTTTCCTGAGTCCTAGAGCCAGCGGCATTGCCAATGACAGGACATTGGGTGAGTCAATTCCCTTCTACAGGCCCAAACTAGGATGAAATTGTGAGCCTGCCTAGTTTTCCTGGAGTATTGTGGAGACCCACAAGATCCTAGCTACACAACCACTCTTTGGTTCTCAGCAGGGCAGGAAGGAGGAACAAACTCTGTTAAGGCCAAAGAATTATTTTAAGTGTGGATGAAAAAGTTTAACAAAACAAAAGGAAAACTGTATTCAACTTTTACTCTGATATATTGATAGAAAGAAAGGAATGAGCTTTGTTGAATGCAAGGTCACCATTAGATTTTATCACTAGTATTATTATTTATTGAGCTTCATTAATGCAAGTAGAATATAAAGTTCACCTCAAATAATAGTCCCCTTTCTTCTAGGGAATTGGGGAAAATCACCATTACCCAGTGCATGTGGCATTTCTTTGAGTTTTCTACTTTATCACCAGTTTTTGAGAGGGAAAATATGTTCTGACCATTCTTCTTATTCTCTCAGAGGTAATTTGGTTTTTTAGCCTTTTTCTTTGCCTGAAGTTATTTTTAAGTCATTGCTCTTGAGATGTTTGGAAGTTAGAAGGGAAAGCTAATATGAATATAATTGGCAAAAATATCCACATTGGGAATTTTTGCCTATTTTGAAGACTTGCAGAAAAAGAAGAAAAGAATCTGAGCCTATTTTGCTTTTTATTTATTTTTTAAGTTATAAGTACTTTATTTTTATTGCCATTATTATTAATTCCAGTATAGTTAACATACAATGTTATATTAGTTTTAGGTGTACAATATAGTGATTCAACATTTCCATACATCACCCAGAGCTCATCACAAGTGCACTTACTAATCCCCATCATCTACTTTACCAATGTCCCACTGAACTCCCTTCTGATATCCATCAGTTTGTTCTCTTTTTTTTAAAAAAAGATTTATTTATTTATTTATTTAGAGGCAGAGACACAGGCAGAGGGAGAAGCAGGCTCCATGCAGGAACCCTGACGTGGGACTCCATCCCGAGTCTCCAGGATCACACCCCAGGATGCAGGCGGCGCTAAACCGCTGCACCACTGGGGCTGCCCCATCAGTTTGTTCTCTATAGTTAAAAGAGTCTGTTTCTTGCATTCTCTCTCTTTTCCCCTTTGCTCATTTGTTTTGTTTCTTAAATTCAACACATATGTGAAATCATATGGTATTTGTCTTTCTCTGACTGACTTATACTTAGCATTATACTTTCTGGCTCCACCCATGTTGTTGCAAATGGCAAGATTTCAGTCCTTTTAATGGCTGAATAATACTCCATCGTGTGTGTGTGTGTGTGTGTATCTATATGTCATATATCTATATAATATCTTCTTTATCCATTTATCTATCCATGGACTGATTCCATAATGTGGCTATTGTAAATAATGCTGCTATAAGCACAGGGGTGTATATATCCCTACAAATTAGTGCTTTTATTGTTTTGGGGGCAGATATCCAGTAGTGTGATTACTGGATCCTAAGCCATTCTATTTTGAAGTTTTGGAGGAACCTCCATTCTGTTTTTTACAGTGGCTGCAGTTTGCATTCCCACCAGGAGTGCTCATTGTTTCTTTATTTTCTCCACATCCTCACGAACACTTGTTGTTCCTTGTGTTTTTTGTTTTAGCCATTCTGACAGGTATTAGGTGATTATCTCATTGTAATTTTGATTTGTGTTTTCCTGATGATGGATGATGTTAAGCATCTTTTCATGTGTCAGTTGGCCATCTGGATGTCTTCTTTGGAAAAATGTTTGTTCATGTCTTCTGCCCATTTTTAAATTATATTATCTGGTTTTTGTGTATTAAGTTCTTTATATATTTTGGATACTAAACCCTAATTGGATATGTCATTTGCAAATATCTTCTCCCATTTAGTAGGTTGCCTTTTTGTTTTGTTCATTGTTTCCTTTGCTGTGTAGAAGCTTTTAATTTTGAAGTAGTCCCAATAGTCAATTAGGCTTTTGTTTCCCTTGCGTCAAGAGACCTATCTAGAAAGATGTTAGTTATGGCCCATGTCAAAGAAATTATTATTTTTGCTCTCTTGCAGAATGTTTATGATTTTAAGTCTTTAATAAATTTTGAGTTAATTTTTGTGTGTGGTATAAGAAAGTGGACCAGTTTCATTCTTTTGCATGTATCTGACCAGTTTCCCAGCACCATTTGTTATAGAGATGGTCTTTTTCCCAGTGGATATTCTTTCTTGCTTTGTCAAAGATTAATTGAACATATGAACCCATTTCTGGGTTTTCTTTCTGTTTTATTAATCTATGTGTGTATTTTTGTGCCAGTACCATACGGTTTGAATTACTACAGTTTTGTAGTTAGCATAAGTTGAAGTCAAATTGTGATACTTCCAGCTTTGGTTTTAGTTTTCAAAATTGCTTTGTCAATAGGGGATCTTTTGTGGTTCCATATAAATTTTAGAATTGTTTGTTGTAGTTCCGTGAAAATGCTGTTGGTATTTTTACATGGACTGCATTAAATGTGTAGATTGCTTTGGGTAATATAGACATTTTAAAAATATTTGTTCTTCCAATCAATGAGCATGGAATGTCTTTCCATTTCTTTGCATCATCTGCAATATCTTTCATCAATGTTTTATAGTTTTCAGAGTACAGGTCTTTCATGTCTTTGGTTACATTTATTCCTAGGTATTTTATTATTTTGGGTACAATTGTAAATGGGATTGTTTTCTTAATTTCTCCTTCTGCTGCATCATTATCAGTGTATAGAAATGCAACAGATTCCTGCACATTGATTTTGCTATCCTATGAGTTTACTGAATTCATTCATCAGTTCTAGTAGTTTTTTTGGTGGTGTCTTTCAGGTTTTCTATATAAGGCATCTGCAAATAGTGAAAGTTTTACTTCTTCATTACAAATTTAGGTGACTTTTATTCCTTTTTCTTGTCTGATTGTTGTGACTAAGACTTCCAGTACTATGTTGAATAAAAATGATGAGAATGAATATCCTTGTCTTGTTCCTGACCTTAGGAGGAAAGCTCTCAGTTTCTCCCCATTGAGTATGATGTTCACTGTGGGTTTTTCATGTATGGCCTTTATTCTGTTGAGGTATGTTCCCTTTAAACCTACTTTTTTGAGGGCATTTATTATGAATGGATATTGTACATTGTCAAATGCTTTTTTTTGCATTTATTGACATGATCGTATGGTTTTTATCCTTTATCTTATTGATGTGATGTATCATATTGATTGATTTGCAAACATTGAACCACCTTGTAATCTCAGGAATAAATCTCACCTGATAGTGGTGAATGATTTTTTGATGTATTGTTGGATTTTGTTTGCTAGTATATTGTTGAAGATTTTTGCATGTATTTCATCATAGACATTGGACTATAGTTATCTTTTATTGTCATATACTTATCTTCTTTTGGCATCAGGATGATACTGGCCACATAGAATGAAAAGTTTTCCTTCTAGTGTTTGGAATAGTTTGTGAAGAATAGGTATTAACTCTTCTTCAAATGTTTGGTAGAATTCACCTGTGAAGCTCTCTAGTCCTGGACATTTGTTTGTTAGGAGGTTTTAGACTACTGACTCAATCATTGCTGGTAATTAGTCCGTTCAAATTTTCTATTTCTTCCTGGTTTGGTTTTGGTAGGTTATGTGTTTCTAGGAATTTATCCATTTCATTTTATGTTGTCTAACTTGTTGGCATATAGTTTTTCATAATATTCTCTTACAATGGTTTATATTTCTGTGGCATTGATTGTCATTTCTCCTCTTTCATTTGTCATTTTACTTATTTGAGTCCTCTCTCTCTCTCTGTCTCTTTTGATGAGTCTGGCTAGGGATTAACAATTTTGTTGATCTTTTTAAGGAACTATCTCCTGGTTTCATTGATCTATTATATTCTTTTTGTAGTTTCTATATCATTTATTTCTGCTCAAGGAGCAGGGCACTCAGCTCCTTGGGTTAAATGATTAAATTTGTTGGAGATTCTCTGTACTTGAGTCTGGATATCTGTTTCCCTCCCCAGATTTGGGAAATTTTCAGCCTTTATTTCTTCAAATACATACTCTGCCTCCCCTTCTCCTTCTGGGACCCCTATGATGAGAATGTTATTATGCTTGATTGAGTCACTGAGTTCTCTAAAGCTGTTCTCATTATGCAATATTTGTTTGTCTCTCACCTCTTCAGCTTGATTACTTTCTATTTATCTATCCTCCAGGTCACTGGTATGTTTCTCTGCTACCTGTAGCCTACTATGTATTCCATGTATTGTATTTTTAATTTCATTTATTGAATTCTTCATCTCAGATGTGTTATTTTTTTATCTCTGATGTCTTTCACCCTTTTCTGAAGTCCAATAAGTATTTTTATAATCATTATTTTAAATTCTCTATCAGGCCTACTACTTATTTCTGTTTCATTTAGATCTCTTGCTGTGATTTTGTTGTGTTCTTTCATTTGAGACATATTTCTCTGTTTCCTCATTTTGTCCACCTCTCTGTGTCTGTTTCTGTGTGTCAGGAAACACAGCTATCTTCTGTTTTTGAAAGTAGTGGGTTTATGAAAAAGAAACCCTGTAGGTCCTTGCAGTGCAGTGTTCCCTACTCACCAGAACCTAGCACTTCAAAGTAGACTCCTATTTGTGTTGTGTCATTCGATTGTGTTTGAGTCACTTTTCTTTTAAGAAAGTTTTTATTTATTTATTCATGAGAGTCGGAGGGAGAGAGAGAGAGAGAGAGAGAGAGACAGGCAGAGGGGGAAGCAAGCTCCCTGCAGGGAGCCCCATGTGGGACTGGATCCCGGGATTAAGCCCTGAGCCCAAGGCAGAGGCTTAAACGCTGAGCCACCCAGGCATCCCGAGTCACTTTTCCTTTCAGTCCAGACTTCTGCATTGATTCCCTGCCTGTTGTGGGCTGTGCTTGCTCTCTGTGTTGTTAGGCCCTTGTAGACTGGCTCTGATGGCATGACCACAGGAGGGCTAGAGAGCAGGGTGATGGTTTTAGCAAAATTTGCAGTGAGCTGCTAGTCTTAGGCTGAATCCTTGAAGTGCTGTGGCAGCCACGGGCATGGTGTGCATTAGCCATAGTGGTCTTGACCAGGGGTGCCCCAGCTGGGTAGAGCACAGCTCACAGTGCATTAGCAAAATTTATGCTTGAGCCACGAGTCCTACGCAGGATCCCCAAAATCATGAAGGCTGCTCGGGGCTTGGTGTGTTTGCGGGGGTGGAGGGCAGCAGCTATGCAGGGCACTCAGCGTTAAAAAAAAAATTGCATTGAGCCCAGGATCAAGGCCAGCAGGCTTGGAGTGGGTGAGTCCTCAGGAGAACTCGTGGGCAGGACACACTTTTAGTAGGATGGGTAGCAAATGTCTGTCCAGTGCTGCCTCCTGCAGGTGGCTCTGTGTTTGAACTTGGTAGGGGGTAGGAAAATGGTGTCTACCAGCTCCTTTGTTCCTGGAGAAGTCCCCCAACATGCTCTGAAACCCTTACAAACTGATCTCCCTCCCATTTGCCCCAGGCCTTGTGCTAACTCTTTAAGGGTGGGGATCCAGCTATCACTGGCTCAGTGCTGAGTTAGCCGACTTTTAAAGCTCCAGGCTCCAAATAATGCGGGTTATACAAACTCCCAGAATTCAGCTCCTCTGGTTTTCAAGGTCAGATATTATGGGGATTGTTTTCTCCGTGGCTTCCTGGTGCTTTCTTCTCTCCATGTCCGCAGCTCCCTCCCTCCTGAAGGCAGCTCTTCGCCAGTTTCTGCCCTTCCTAAACCCTTTGATGTGGCTTCTCCACATTTGGTTGTGGAGTTTGTTCTGCCAGTCTTTGCTTGCTCTGCAGTTTATTTACTGGGATGTGAGTGATATCTGGTTGTAAGCATGGGATGGGGTAAGGTTAGGATCCTCTTACTCCGTCATCTTCCTGGCTCCTTTCTATTTCGTTTTTCAATAGCATCTAATTTCTAGCTCATTCTTTGCACAACAAAATGTATTTCATCATTTTTGTGACTCATTAGCTGGTAGATATTTACTGAGCACCCACCAGTGACAGAAAAGCAGTGAAAGATAACATGATGAATGTAACACAAAATGTTTCAGGGTTATGAAAATAATGATGTAGCAGTTAGGTTGCTACTTAATAGCTACATAACCTTATGCAAATGACTTTTTTAATAGTTTCATTTATGGAGTACAGATGAAAATGGTGAAATGAGATGCCATACATAGAGTGTCTAGCATAGCGTAGTGCCTGGCTCCTGGAAGATAATCAAATCTGCCCTCCCCTCCACCATGGTTTTTGTGCTCATTGCTATATCCACGGGTACTTGTCTGCCAGATTGAGTTCTATTGTGCAGAAGATAAACACATTACCAGTATTGTCATTCTCCTAGGTTTTTGTTTGGGTATATATGCTAATGATTCAGCGTAGGCACCATATCAGTCAAGGTTTAAACTGGTCAGTACCTGGACCACAGAAAAAATGCTGTGTATAAAGGAGAATTGAGCAAGTGTTTAGAGCACAGTCATTGAAATCATACAAAACTATATGGGATTTCTGGCTCTGTCACTCAATTAGCAATATAACCTCTGAAAGTTTTCTTAGCTTTGTTAAGCCTTGGTTTCTCCATCTAGCAAATAAGGATAACAAGAAATATATCAAAGATTTTAGAGTCAGGGAGGAAAATAAGCATACATTTACATTATATATAAACTTCAGAACCATTTTTATGTTGTAGAATGATTAAGGTGATATAACTGGGACAAGAATGAAAATATCACCCATGTAAAAAGTGTGTGTACATTCCTGCTTCCTGTACAAAAACCCTCTTGTTCAGCAGCAGAGAAGTGAGATAACCTGATGTTGGTTCTATCCTTCAAGTTACACAGAGAAATAACTCTACAAAAGAACAAAGCAAAATAATGATTCTGCTGAACAAAACACCATGAGAGGAAGAAAATCTGGATCCCAGGGCTATATTAACCACATTCTCACCTTATGATATTGCATGAGTCACTCCACCCTTCCTTACTTCCATCAGAAACACTAGTAATACCACCTAGCCCTGATGGTCATCCAGAAAAAGCATAATGAAGAGACACTTGCTCTGTTTTATTCTAAACTAATTACAAGGGTAAAACCATTAAAGTTAATACAAGTATGTATAATTTAGTAAAATAGAATAGAAAGCCCAGAAAGAGATCAAATTATTTATTTATAAGTGCTTATTATGATGAAACTGGCATTTTCAAATCACTGTGTAAAGAATTTTTAAATTATCTTTATTAAATATTCAAAAGAAAATAAAGTTAGATTTTATTCCTCACAGCATTTTATATACCATATAAAGTCAAATGATAAAGGTATTATTTAAAATAATATATTTATTAAGATCCCAATATTTAATAAAAAAGCAAACAGAACCTCTATTGTGCCTATACATACAAAACATTCATGAAGTAGTTCAGAATCAGTTTGAGTTGTTTCATTTGAATCATAAAGTTTGCCTGATCAGTAACGTGGTGTGTGAATAACTGAAGAAGGGACCTACACAAATTCAATGCATTGTTTCTTCCGTGGTTTAAAATACATCAAAGACTATACTTTCCATTCAAGAGATTTTTGCATTTCTGAAGGATTAATGTTTAGTTCTTAACTTACATTTTATTTTTTAAAGACTTATTTATTTATTTGGGAGAGAGAGAGAAAGAGAAAGAGCAGAGGGACAGGCGAAGGGAAAGAATCTCAAGTAGATTCGAAGCTGAGGATGGAGCCTGGTGCAGGGCTCCATCTCACGACCCTGGGATGACCTGAGCCAAAATCAAGAGTCCAATGCTTAACCGACAGAAACACCCAGACACCCCCTTGACTTACATTTTAAATATAAGGAATTGTTTTTTCAATATCTAGGGCCTCGTATTTCATTCATCAATTCCTTTACTCATGTAATAAAAGAACCCTCAGTTGACTAAGTGCTAAGTTTTTTTTCACTGTAGAATTGAAGATGGTAGTGGGGGTATTATGGCAAGTATTAATTGTTCCTCTTCATACTGAAACTATATTATTGAGTGTAAAGAATGTCAGCTTCAGGGAAAAGAAGAGATGTCTTCATTGGTTACTTTTTGTTCCAATCACGTGATAATCACAACTGTCTAGGCAGGTACAACTTAATAAAAAGACATAAGACATTTAACAACCAATTGTTTCTGTGGCTGGTTAAATAAAGGTAAAACATAATTTTTTTCATTCAAAATTATGAACATTTATATTTTAATAGATATTGCCAAATGACCACTAAAAGGAACTATGCCAAATTATCCCTCTTTACCTACAATAGTATATGAAATTGCCTGATTCTCTGCAACAGTAATTTTCAAATTTGCCTATACATTAGAATCACGTGGGTAGCTTTTTAAAAATTATCAAACTCCACGTTTCTCTCCAGACCAATTAAATCATCATCTCTGGGAGCAGGAACTTGAGCATTAGTATTTTCTAAAAGCTCTCTAGGTGATTACAATGCAACCAGGGTTGAGAATAACGATTCTATACCTTCAACAGCAATGAAAATGTTTTATTCACACCTAGAAATTCTACTTCTAGAAACTTTCTGAGAGGAATACCTGCACAAATGAATGTGTATCCAGTCCAGGGCTCTGGTTTTGGCAGAAAGAAAATAAGGCAAGAGAATTGAGAGTACTGGCATTAAAATTGTACAAAATAATGAATTTGAGACTTATCTTCAAAACTATTACTTATCCTGCCATGTGTGTGACATACTTATTCAAAAGTGGAATTTATGTAAGTTCTCAGACTGTATATTTATATAGAGCCTTTGATAAATTATATAAAGCCTGAACACTGGGGAATCTTTTGCTTAACATGAATAGATCTTTTACTGAAAAAACTTAGTAGACACTAACACTGTCAGTGTTATGAATATGCAGAAAGGCAATTCAGCCATCAGATGTCAGATTCCTTTAAAAGCCAGATGGATATCTATAGAAGTGGTCATAACAATTTTTAACTGCAGAAACCTTTTCCTAAACACACTCTTACTCATAACCTCAAACTGAAGCCCCATACATATGGACTGTACTTACAGACCCAACTCACTCACCCTGCCCCTGAATCTCCGCAGTGCCTTCTGAAACATTTTCAGGTAATCCTAGAACTGGAGTAAACAGATTGAAAATCACTGTTCTGGGGTAAAACGTCCCACCTGGAATGCTGGAAATGTGTTACAGGTGTGTCAGAGATATTGCTTCCCTGAGTGCTCGAAGTGGTTGCAGTAGGGAATGGGGCAGTTAGAGTCACTGGTACTGATGTCTTTAATGGAAAGCAGATGGTTTTGTTTCTCCCAGTACAAATATTATCATTTTCTGACATGATAAAGTTTAGGAAGCACTGATCTAGAGAAAAGAAATATTCAATATATAGCCATGGGTATAAAATAATGGTCCTTATACTTTATGTGACATAGAAACCAGTTCTGAAGACAATTCTGATTTTTTCTGATTACGGCATAAGTGCATGGCTTTCCATGGAGGCCATTGCAAAATATAGTTCATGTGCACTTACATTTTCATGTTTTTTTTTATTTATTTATGATAGTCACAGAGAGAGAAAGAGAGAGAGGCAGAGACACAGGCAGAGGGAGAAGCAGGCTCCATGCACCAGAAGCCCGATGTGGGATTCGATCCTGGGTCTCCAGGATCGCGCCCTGGGCCAAAGGCAGGCGCCAAACCGCTGCGCCACCCAGGGATCCCCACATTTTCATGTTTTTTAAGGAGTGCAATCAATCTCATCATATTTTCATTGTATAGGATCAAGATGGTTCTTATAAAAGATTAATGCTTCATATTCTTAAACAGCAATAGTATAGCTGTACATGAAAGTCATATAATTTACAATTGTACCAAAACCCGTAAGATACCTAGGAATAAACCTAACCAAAGAGATAAAGGATCTATGCTCTAAAAACTACAGAACACTTATGAAAGAAACTAAGGAAGACAAAAAGAAATGGAAAAACATGCCATGCTCATGGCTTGGAAGAACAAATATTGTTAAAATGTTTATGCTACCCAATGCAATCTACACATTCAATGCAATCCCTATCAAAACACCATCAACTTTTTTCACAGAGCTGAAACAATCAATTCTAAAATTTGTATGGAAACAGAAGACCCTGAATAGTTAGAGGAATGTTGAAAAAGAAAACCAAAGCTGGGGACATCACAATGCTGGACTTCAAGCTCTATTACAAAGCTGTAATCATTAAGGCAGTATGGTACTGGCACAAAAAGACACATAGATAAAGGAAACAGAATAGAGAACCCAGAAATGGACCCTCGACTCTGGTCAACTCATCTTCAACAAAGCAGTAAAGAATATCCAATGGAAAAAAGACAATCTCTTCAACAAATGGTGTTGGGAAAATTGGACAGACACATGCAGAAGAATGAAATTGGGCAGCCCCGGTGACCCAGCAGTTTAGCACTGCCTTCAGCCCGGGGTGTGATCCTGGGGACCCAGGATCGTGTCCCACGCTGGGCTCCCTGCATGGAGCCTGCTTCTCCCTCTGCCTGTGTCTCTGCCTCTCTCTCTCTCTCTCTCTCTCTCTCTCTCTGTGTGTGTCTGTCATGAATAAATAAATAAAATCTTTTTTTAAAAAAAGAAACTGGACCACTTTCTTACACCATACACAAAAACAGACTAAAAATAGATGAAAGACCTAATGTGAGACAGGAATCCATTAAAATCCTAGAGGAGAACACAGGCAGCAACCTTGGTGACCTCAGCCTCAGCAAGTTCTAGCTAGATACATCTCCTCAAAGGCAAAGGAAAAAGGACAAAAATGAACTATTGGGACTTCATCAAGATAAAAATCTTTTGCACAGCAAAGGTAACAGTGACAAAACCAAAAAGGCAACCTACAGAATAGAAGGTATTTGCAAATGTCTTGTCAGATATATGGCTAGTATCCAAAATATATAATAAACTCATCAAACTCAACACACAAAAAAACAAATAATCCAGTCAAGAAATGGGCGGAAGACATGAACAGACATTTCTCCAAAGAAGATAGGGCAGCCTGGGTGGCTCAGCGGTTTAGAGCCGCCTTGGGCCCAGGGCATGATCCTGGAGACCCAGGATCCAGTCATCAGGCTCCCTGCATGGAGCCTGCTTCTCCCTCTGCCTGTGTCTCTACCTCTCTGTCTCTCTGTTTCTCATGAATAAATTTTAAAAAAAGAAGACATGGCCAACAGACACATGAAAAAATGTTTCAAATCCCTTGTTTATCAGAGAAGTACAAATCAAAACCACAATGAGATACAGCTTTAAACCAGTTAGAATGGCTAAAATTAACAAGAAAGGAAACAACAAATGTTGGCAAGGATGTGGAGAAAGGGAAACCCTCTTATACTGTTGGTGGGAACTTAAGCTGGTGCAGCCATTCTGGAAAACAATACAGAGGTTCCTCAAGAAGTTGAAAATAGAGCTACCCTATTACCCAGCAACTGCACTACTAGGTATTTATCCAAAGGATACAAACGTTGTGATCTGAAGGGGCACATGCACCCCGATGTTAATAGTAGCAATGTCCACAATAGCCAAACTATGGAAAGAGCCCAGATGTCCATCAACAGATGAATAGATAAGGATGTGGTATACATATACAATGGAATATTACTCAGCCATCAAAAGGATGAAACCTTACCATTTATATCGATGTGGTTGGAACTAGAGGATATTATGCTCAGCAAAATAAGGCAATCAGAGAAAGACAATTATCATATGGTTTCACTCATATGTAGAATTTAAGAAACAAAACAGGATCACAGGGTAGAGAGTAGAAAATAAAATAAGATGAAATCAGAGAGGGATACAAACCATAAGAGACTCTTAACTATAGGAAACAAGCTGAGGATTGCTGGAGGGGAGGTGCAGGGGTGTAGGGTAACCAGGTGATGGGCATTAAGGAGGCCACATGGTGTGATGAGCACTGGGTGTTATATTCAAGTGATGAATTACTGAACTCTACATCTGAAACTAATAATACACGATACGTTAACTAATTGACTTTAAATAAGTATAAAAAAGAAAGCTACATAATATAGTGTGGGCCCAGTTGACCATACTCTCCAATTCATCTTCCATTCATCTTCCATTTTTATATTAAAATGACATTTCATCATCAAGGAGGAGGGGATAGCATCTTCTTGATTCAAAGGAAAGCATCTGGAAACACATTATTGCTTCCTGCATCACTCTTACCCCCAACCATTGCTGACATACTGGGCATTTTGTCCATTCCTGACATATTTTAAAATACTTTTTATTGAGGTATAATTAACATACAGTGTTATATTAGTGTGTGTCCATAATACAATTCAGGATAAAATTCTTTAACACAATGTCAGCATATCTAAACTCTTCACTCTTCTCTTTTAAATTTAGTTCACAAAGTGTAAGGTGATACAACTTTTCTGGGTGTCAAGTGGTGGTGGTACTTGTGAGGGCCTGAGTCTGAAGATCACATGGGAAGAATAGCAATGAGGGGGCATATGTAAAATAGGGAAAGTGATACATACATGTATATATTCTGCTCCCTTCCTATTAAGTGATGGGGCCCATCCTCATATCTCTAGATTTAATCCAAAATAATATAGACTTATATTATGAATGTTATGGAATTATGGAATATTATGTAAACTTTAAAATGTTATAAAAAAGATTTTTTTTTGCCTCTCAGAGTAACAAAGACTAATAAACTGTTTTTTTTTTTATTTATTTGTGACAGTCACAGAGAGAGAGAGAATGAGGCAGAGACACAGGCAGAGGAAGAAGCAGGCTCCATGCAGGGAGCCCAGCGTGGGACACGATCCCGGGTCCCCAGGATCACACCCCGGGCTGAAGGCAGTGCTAAACTGCTGGGTCACCGGGGCTGCCCAATTTCATTCTTCTGCATGTGTCTGCAGCCAAACCGCTGCGCCACCCAGGGATCCCAACAAAGACTAATAATATTGATGAGTGTTAGCAAGTATATGAAGAAACAGACATTCATGCTTCATGGGTTGAGGGGATATATTTTAGAAATCAGTTGGCCAACATATATCTTTTTCTTTAGAGATTTATTTATTGATTTATTCATGAGAGAGAGAGAGAGAGAGGCAGAGACATAGGCAGAGGGAGGAGAAGCAAGCATCATGCAAGGAGCCTGATGTGGGACTCAATCCCGGGACTCCGGGATCATGCCCTGAGCTGAAGTCACGCTCAACCACTGAGCCACCCAGGTATCTCTGGCCAGCATATATCAAAATTTGTAAATATCTGTAAGAAAAGCAGTCCCTGACATCTAGGAGCTGGCCTGGCACTCACAGCCAAGCCTTGGTGTTCTCTTGTTGAAAATAAACAACTTCACAGGACATTAATATCAGATAAGGTCACTCTATTACTGTGATGTATCAAGAGAAAAACATGACCACTGTGTAATCATGTATGAACACTTGGAGACATTGTTCAAATCACAAAAATAACTAAATATCCCCTCATTCTGGCTGATATGAGTGATTTCTGCTTCTTTACCTATCACAATTTTAGCCCCAGCCTTGTCTTCCCCGTTTGTAGAGTAAGATTTTAGATACCAAATCATGCTTTGATTACTCAAGCTTCCTGACAACTTTCAATCTACAGTGAAGCCTCACTCCCTTAAACTGTCCCCTGAATCACCTAAGTCTGAATCCTAGAAGTCATTTCTAAAACCCTCTTATTGGAGTACCAGATGATTTGCCATGGTACATGTTCTTTCTCTTTGTAACCAAACTTGTTCAATTACAGGCATATTCCTGGTGGTTTTTGGCTGGAGAGCATTGCCATTCATGATCTTTGACAAAGAAGTTCCACTTCAAATAATTTATCATACAGAAATATTCAAACAGGCATGATGATATAAACAGAGATACATCAATTTTCACAGGAAAAATATGAATATGAAAGAATATGCTAAAAAGTATGTTGCATAACTACAAAATGCTGCCAAGAGAAATTAAAGGAGACCTAAATAAGTAGATCTATTTTGTTCATGGGTCAGAAGATTCAATATTATTAAGACGTTAGTTCTCCTTAGTCTATTAATTTAAAACTATATAAATCAAAATCCCAGCTAGAGTTTTTGTAGAAATGGATAAGCAGATTCTAAAATTTATATGGAAAAGCAAAAGTAAAAATAATCAAAATAACTTTGAAAAACAACAGAGTTAAAGAGCTCATGCTGCCTGATTTCAAGACATTATAAAGCTACAGTAATCAAGACAGCATGGTACTGCAATCAAGATACACAAGTAGATCAATGCAACGGAATAGAGTCCAGAAACAGATCCATACGTATGGGGACAACTGATTTTTTGACAAAGATGCAACAAAGAGAACTTAAGAGATTGAAAGAAGTCTCTTAAGCAAGTGATACTGCAACAATTGGATGTCATCACTATGCCAAAAAATGAACTTTAACTTATGACTTAGGCAATACATAAAATCTCAAAATGGATCAGACCTAAATGTGAAACCTAAAACTATAAAACTTTTAGCATATAAAATCTTTGTGACCTTGCTTAGGGGATTGTTTCTCATATGCAACAGCAAAATACAACTGGTAAAAGAACTGTTCATCAAAATTTAAAACCTCTATTCTTCAAAAGTCCTTTTTAAGAGTAAAAAAGCAATGCATAGACTAGGATAAACTATTTGTAAAACATATATCCGGTAATAAACTTGTATCCAGTAAATGTAAAACCAATGCTTACAAATCAACAATAAAAATGAACCACCCAGTTAAAAAAGAGCAAAACATTTACATAAACTTCACTCAAGATATATGGATGGCAAATATGCATATGAAAAGATGTTCAACATCATTATTAGAGAAATGCAAATTCTAACTGCAAATGAGAATGAAAACAGAGTCAGTACATCTTGGGTATCAGTCTGAGCAATATTTTTTTGGATCTATTTTCTCAAGGAAAACAAAAATAAGCTAATGGAACTACATCAAACAAAGCTTTTGCACAGCAAAGGAAACCATCAAAAGAATGAAAAGACAATCTACTGAATGGGAAAAGATATCTGTAAATGATAAGACTGATAAGGGGCTAATAACCCAAGTATATAAAGAAAACTCATACAATTCAATATTTAAAAAACAAAACACAATCCAATTAAAAGATAGGCAGAGGACCTGAACAGACATTTCTCCAAAGATGTACAGATGGCCAACATAAGTTGCTCAACATTACTGATCACTGGGGAAATGCAAATCAAAACCACAGCATCAGTTTACACCTGTCAGAATGGCTAGTATCAAAGAGAAATAAACCATATTGGTAAGGATGTGGAGAAAAGAGAAACTTCTTGCACTGTTTGTGGGAATGCAAAATGGTGGCTACTATGGAACAGTATGGAGGGTTCTCAAAAAAATGAAAATAGAACTATCATTCAATCCAGCAATTCCACTTCTGGGTATTTATCTGAGGAAAATGACACTAATTCAAAAAGATACATGCATTTCTATGTTCACTGCAGCATTATTTACAATAGCCATGATATGAAAGCAACCTGTGTCCATTGATAGATAATAAAGATGTGACATATATACAATGGATTATTTATTCAGTCATACAACAGTATGAAATCTTGCCATTCTTGACAACATGGATGGACCTAAAAATATTTTAAGTAAAATTAGACAGAGAAAGTCAAATACTATATGGTTTCACTTATACGTGGAACCTAAGAAATAAATGAACAAAACAGAAACAGACTCATAGATACAGAGAATAATCTGGTGGTTGCCAGAGGGGCGGGAGTAGGAAGGGAATGGACAAAATAGGAGAAGGGGATTAGAACGTACAAACATCCAGTTATAAAGACACAAGGACAGAATGTACAGTATAGAGAATTTAGTAAATATTTAACAATTTTATATGGTGACAGATGGTAGCTAGACTTATCATGGTGATCATTTTGTAACATATAAATGTTGAATCACTATGTTATACACCTAAAACTAATATACTATTGAATGTCAACTGCACTAAAATTTAAAAAAAGAACTACAATGACATATGGCTAAAATTAAAAGACTGACCATATTAAGTGTTAAAAAGCATGTGGAGAAATCAGAACTCTAACACTGTTGCATGAATGTAAAATAGTACAACCACTCTGGAAATGTAAGTTAAATGTATACCTACCATATGGTCTAGCCATTCCATTCCTAGGTATTTACCCAAAAGAAAAGAAAAGCACATATCCAGAGGAAGAGTTGTATACAAATGCCCATAGCAGCTTTATTTGTAATAGCCCAAAATCTGGAAACAACCCAAAATCTCCATCAACTGGTAAACGGATAAGCTGTGATATAACCATATAGTGGACTACTCGGAAATACAAAGCAATGAACTATTAATACACGTAACAACATGGATGGGTCTCAAATAATTATGCCGAGTAAAAGAAGCCATACACTTCTGACCACTCCCCCCATACATTCTGTATTGTTCCATTTGTATAAAATTATAAAATTACAAAAAATGAAAACAATTCTATATTATCAAAAAACAAATCAGTGGTTGCCTGGCGGTGGGGAGACATGGGGAAGGGTGGGAGGGATTAAAAGGGGCATGAAGAAATTCTGGGGGGGGTTGATGTTCAATATCTCGACCGTGGTGATAGTTTCACCTATGTGTGAAACTGTATTAAATTATACATATTTTATTTAGAGAGAACACAGAGGGGTGGGGCAAAGGGAGGAGAGAATCTTAAGCAGGCTCCACACTCAGTGTGGAGTCCAATGCTGGGCTTGATCTCATGACCCTGAGATCATAACCTGAGCTGAAATCAAAAGTCAGTCATTTAACCAAATGAGCCACCCAAGAGCCCTAAGATTGTATATTTTAAATATGTATGGATCAATATATGTTGATTGTACCTTAATAAAGCTATTAAGTAAAAATCTTGTGGCAGATCTGCATAATACCAAGTTAGAAAGATAATTGTAAAGATGAGGCAGGTTGCAGAATACCAGACTCTTGTTTTCCCAAAAGAAAAAATATGTACATATTATTAAGAGGGATATGCAATGAAACACTGGGGCACTATGTGCTAATCATTAATAGCAAAGAAACATTAAATGATTCAAAAATATGTTACAGAAGCACATTTATTGACATGGAAAGATGCTCACAATATACAGTTGGGGGGGGAAAGCAAGTTACAAACAGTACTTACAGTATGATCTTGTTTTAGTTTAACTATTGAAAAACCTCAAAGCATATAACCTAATATTTTCACACACTGAGACATTCTCTTCAGCTTGCATCAGCAGTTGTAATTTCTACCATGAGTTATCTGATGAAGGTAGAATAAGTGAAAAATAGTAATTCCTCTTATATCAAACAGCCTATAGCAACTCCTGCCTTCTTTACAAGTTGAGTGCACATTCAGCAATGAATGTGTAGGTGTATGGATGTATGTGAGTGCTGTTAGTTATCTTTTTGTGTACATATGCTTTATTTCTGCAACGAGATTACATAATCAGTATTTTTTTCCGTTTTGCCACTTGAAGCCACAAATGGATTTAAGCAAATATTAATGAACAAGTTAGCCTACTTAAGATGAACTGGTTCACTATCTTAAGTAAAATGTTAAAGTTACCCATCTACACAAGATAAAAAAAAAACAAGATAAAAATCAACAGATGTTTTCAGGTTACAATGCAATATTCATTGGTATCTCAAAAATGGTCTGGCTCAAACCTAGAGACTGTGGCAGGTAACATCATGTTAAAGATGTAATTTATAATGTACATACTGTAATAATCAAAACATTATGCAAGGCTCTTTAGGAAGAGCCAATTAGACTTTGGAGATTGTTCAAAGACTAATATTATTATTATTTCTTATTATCTTATTTCTGGCTCATTTTACATTGTTTCAATAATTACTTTAACTTCACGGAAAATGGCCATCAGCGTATTATAACTCATGTGATCGACAACTACAATTGAACCCTTTCTGATATGCTCCTTTATGTTAATAAATATGGCCACAGCACTAACGAGATTGGCTTTTGCCTCTTTCTGGTTAAAGATGAGTTTTAAAGCTGCTAAGGCCTTTGCATTGATCATGTCTCTGGCTGCAGCTGGATTTTCAGACATATTCAAAAGTACTTTTAAAACAAGATTTCTGGTTTTACGATTACCCAAGGATAGCAAGTGGAAAAGCTCTGAAAAGTAATTGGCAACAATGTGGTGATGGTCAAAATCAGTAGTCAGTTGCCCTAGTATCCTTAATCCAGATTGCTGTCCCGGTGAGTTCAAGGGAAAAGACATGGTTTCCTTACACATATGCTTAACATGTAATTCAATCTTGCGTTGTCTCTCATCCCCAGAAGGGGGATTCAGAGTAATTATGGCCTTTTTTCTGATTTCAGAGGAAGGAAAACTGAGCAAGCTTTCAATAAGCGTCACGACACCCACCTCATTAATAAACTCTTGGGCAAAGGGGTGAACATTAATGATCCCCATTGCAATTTGAGCTATTTTATGAATGAGAGGATCAGTAGTTGACTTAAGTAAGGTAACAAGTTTTTCAAATTCCTCAGAATCCATGTAGCATTCCATTTTGCAAGGGCAAGCAAATGGCTTAATCCCATTCATTTCCCTGATCCTGATTTGGCGTCTAATCTCCTCTATGGTCTGGATGCAAGGGTCAGAACCAAATGGGTACTCTGGGACAGGCTGTGAGCACGAAGTAGTGCTCCTAGAAGGGCATGTTGTTGCCACAGGCAAAGAATGGGCATTTTCCTCAGCTGAGGCCAGGACAATATATGAAGGAGGCTTTGTCTCAAATGGGACTTGGGATCTAAATCCTAACACTGCTGGAGTTACAGCAGGGGCTTTAGGCCAGATAGTTACCTCAGACCAGTCCTTAGGCCTATTTTTTTCATTAATTTCATCCACAGGCTGGGGCCTAACTATCCTGCTCACAGGTCTAGGATTAGGGTCAAAACTAGTTTCATCTCCATCCCAAAACCAGTTTCCAATAACGTTTTCTTCCTCCTCCTCCTCAGTCCCTTGCTTAGCTTTGCAGCTAGCCTCAGCCACAGACTCTAACTTTTCAGCACAGGACGGGGAACCAATACCAGCTTTACCTTCATCCTTAGCACTCGAACGATTACTAGCCTCTTCTCCATCCCAAAACCAGGAACCAACATTAGCCTCTTCCCCAGTCCAAAACCAGGTCCCAATACCAGCCTTATCTTTACATGTGGACTTGGTCTCAGCATTAGCCTCAGCCACAGAACAAATCCCAGATACTTTAGTGGCCTCATCTCTAGCTTTGGGACTGAAATCTGCCAGGGCTCTTTCCCTTCTCTCAGTAACAATCTTGTTCTTAGACTTTGCCTTCATGGCTGCCGCTGCATCAGCTTGAGACCCTGGCTTGGCTATTGCTTTGTCCTGGGTCTTGGCTACAGGTCTGACTACGCCAGTAGCCTCCCTCTTTGCTTCAGCTTGTAAACTGGCCCGTTTTTGAGTTTTGGCTTTGTTTCTACCCTCATTCTTAGCCCCAGTCATGGTTGAAGACCAGTTATACAGATAGCCCTGTATAATCTTGGCCTTGGTTCTTGTGTTGCAGGTCAATGTCTCAACACTCTGACTGGGTCAGACATAAACTTTGTAGCAAGAGTTAGTCATCAGCTCAGCAGTCACACAGTCCCCTTTTCCAACACACAGCCTCTGTGAATGATACAGAGAGAAGACAGAGGCATTCAGCCTGAGTGAAGATGATGGTTCCTGAGTGCAGACCTGTTGAAGGTGATGATCTGCCACTCCAAGGCCACTACAGCCACCACTGGAGATGAACCTGAGGTGGAAGAAAATGAGCTTTAAGTCACTTCCAACTGTGATTCTCTATGCAGATAGCCACATAAGGCATGAGAAAATAAAGATGAATTGTGTGGTAGAATAGTAGAAAACTCTGCTACCTCATTTTATCCCTTCCACACTCCCCCTAATGCCCAACAATGTACTGCCCAGGCACTAACACACTGTTTTCTCTATATCACACTGGAGCAGTGATAATGGAAAAGCTTCCTGAAAGTGAAAGAGCCTAACATCCAGCCGCTTTGGTATATACCACTATACTCTACAGGTCTATCCCCAGATAGGCTTCACACAAACCCATACTCATCTAGTGCAATTTTCTCCCCCTTTCTTACTTCCAGGAACAATAAGCCCTATAGCTGATGTACAGGCTGACCTATGGACAGGAGGTATACAGGAGGGCTGGAATTTTGAGTATTTGGTAAATAGACATATACTCTGGATTCTAAACCTAATATATGCCTTTCCAAACCTAAAACTTTGGTTATATAATGTTTCTAGCCTCCTTGGTCCTCCTCATGGCTTGCCATGCCATTTCCTGGGTATCAGTTACCATATAAGCAAAATCCTGGCTTAACTTATTCCCATTTCCTATAAACAAATGTGAAGATAGAAGTGTCTGGAAAGTTGGAAGACAAATGGCTTCAAGATATGATCTGGTCTTACCTACTTGCCAAAAGCCTATTTCCCTCCCCAATCAATAGGGGTACTCATGCTTACACTCACCTTGGATCCAAATGAATAGTTTCGTTCTCTTGCTTAATTCAAAGTGGACAACTATCTACAAATTTCTACAGGAACCTATAAAGAAACAAACTTAAGAATAGATAAAAAGGCAAAAGAGAAAAAAATAGAAGAGACTGAGCTAGCCCAACACCCATGACAAGTGTTCTAACACGTATATCTGTTTACTTGAGGCCAAGTTAAAAGTCTCCCTGTCTGCTCCTACCAAATGATTCTGCATCCATTCCCCTAAGACCAGCAGCTTGTCTCATTATACTTCCTCCCAATTTTTAGTTCTGTCATTTTCCCAGCAGAGACCACATCTCGTTCCCTGAACAAAATGAGATGCAAGAGTGGATAGTGTATTGTAGGCAATTGTATTTAGAGAGCCATCAGTGAAGGTAATAGTGACTATTATTTCAATACCATCTTTGCATACCCCTGCCCCTTACTTTTCCCCATGCATACATAGACCCTACCTCATTGCAACCTATGCCAGCCAGCCCACACAGCAGGGATCCTCAGGGACTCCTATCCTTCCCACCAAACAACAGGTCTTTAGCTGGAGAAGAGTCACATCCTGAAAAAAGGAGGAGGAGCATGAATGCAAAACACCAAGAGAATATATTGACAACAGCAGGAAAATACCAGGTTAATAGATTCCCAGAATTCAGGTCCTAACACCACCTGTTGAAGAATCAAGAAGTAAGTATAGGGATCCCTGGGTGGCGCAGCGGTTTGGCGCCTGCCTTTGGCCCAGGGCGCGATCCTGGAAACTCGGGATCGAATCCCATGTCGGGCTCCCAGTGCATGGAGCCTGCTTCTCCCTCTGCCTGTGTCTCTGCCTCTTTCTCTCTGTGTGTGACTATCATAAATAAGAAAAAAAAATAGGGATCCCTGGGTGGCGCAGCGGTTTGGCGCCTGCCTTTGGCCCAGGGCGCGATCCTGGAGACCCGGGATCGAGTCCCGCATCGGGCTCCCGGTGCGTGGAGCCTGCTTCTCCCTCTGCCTGTGTCTCTGCCTCTCTCTCTCTCTCTCTCTGTGACTATCGTAAATAAATAAATAAAAATTAAAAAAAATTTAAAAAAAATTTTAAAAAAATAAATAAAAAAATAAAAAAAAAGAAGCATAAATGTCATAGGTTCTAAATTGACCCATCAGAAAACATTCCCCTCTATTCTGACCCATTCCCACACCTCAACATATTAAAGTGGGATGGAATGTTGGAAAATAAAAAAAGAATCCTGGAAGAGAAAGGTGAATTAATACCATACTGTTTCCTTACAGGGACCCTTCCAGTAAAAGGTGATCTACTCCTCTTCCTGTCATTTCCTTGCAGCCGCAGTCCGGGGGCCGCAGGGGCCATGGTTCTGGCGATAAGAAGTCCAAAAAGCGTAGCCGGCGCAAGGAAACCTACTCGATGTATATCTACAAGGTGCTAAAGCAGGTGCACCCGGACATCGGCATCTCTTCCAAGGCCATGAGCATCATGAACTCATTTGTGAACGATGTGTTTGAACGGCTGGCTGGCGAGGCTGCCCGGCTGGCCCAATACTCGGGCCGGACCACACTGACATCCCGGGAGGTCCAGACAGCGGTGCATCTGCTGCTGCCCGGAGAGCTGGCCAAGCATGCTGTATCTGATGGCACCAAGGCCGTCACCAAGTACACCAGCTCCAAGTGACCCAGGGACTTCCATTAATAAAGAGTAAGATGCTCCCAAAAAACAAACAAAAAGGGTTTTGCACCCAGTTAAGGGTGCAAAATAGAAGTATGGAAGGCATATACTGTATTATGAGGTGGATAAACATTTCATTTTGATGTCTTCATAATGTACCCACTCAACTGCCCTTTTCTTAATGCGCCAGACCTACCGCGCAGAGAGAAGACTTTGGCATCAATCAGCCGCCTGTGGTAAGGGACGGCACCCGCGGCGCGGGCCCAATAGGGCCCTTTCCAGAATCAGGGCCCGGAGTGGCCAACTCCACCCGCCACCCGCTCCCGCCAGCGGGGCACAGCGCTCGGACGCCGCCCCCCTCTCCCGCCCCGGCGGCTTCCCTGGGCGCCCCCCACCCCAGCACCCGCTCCGCCATTTCTTCCTCGGCAGCCTCCCCCCAGAGCTCTCCCCCGGCACAGGCACCGTCGAGGGCGGGTCGCGGGTCCCTGGAAAGGTGGCTGCGGAGTGGAGGGCGCAGTTCGTCTCCACAGGATCCGAGGGAGCCAGCCTCTCCGGCCAGCCCCGTGCCCTGGGCCCGGCCCGCGCGGGTCGTCGCCTCTCCTCGCCAGGGGTCCCGTGGCGCTGCGCACCTCTCTCAGGCACCAGCTACGACCGGGTCGCCTCCTCTTTGCCAGGCTGCCAGGGTCTGGGGTCCGGGAGGGCTGGAAGCGGGCGACAGTGGGGGCCTCCCCGCCTCCCCCACCCCACGACAGCCCCACTTGCCTTCACAGGCTCAAGGTGCCGGTCGTTGGGCTCCCGCTCCTCTCAGAGCTCCTCACCCGGATTCCCACCGCCTTGCGTGCGGCCACAATTGCAAAGAGGCGTCCCGCCCCCCCCCACCCACCCCCCCCGCGCTGCCGCACCAAACTGGGCAGGGGCTGCGCAGGATGCGGCACGAAACGCTCGCGGCGAGGGTGTCGGGAAGGGGGGCGGAGGGATACGGCACGAATGGGCTCGACGCCCCCTCCCCGGCCCACCCTAGTTCCGACCCAGAGGGGGCGGGGCCGGGAGGAGCCCCAGCCTAAGGGGCGGGCTCACAGCAGCCCGCCTCTGCAGACAGACCTCGGCGGCGACCACCCCCTCACTGCTGGCACCGCGATATGTGGGACCGGGGGACCGTTAGCGGTGGGGGCTAGCATCGAGAGACCGGGGGTGAGGGGGACGGGGGGGGAAGGGCGGAGAAAGTGCGCTGCAGGCAGCAGCGGATGGATATCAACCGCCCCTCGGTGTGGGAGAGCCCCCAGACTGCTCACCGTCTGCCTGCCCCCCTCCCCCATTCCGTCCGCCACCCTCACTCGAGGCTGGTGGGCGAGGGGCTGTCAGGACAGCAGGCTGCAAGGGGAGAGACGACCTAAGCCCAGACTGCCCCGGAGGTCCTGGGGTGGCCCTTTCCTTCATTGCTTCGCGGGGCCACGGAAGGGAGGAAGGTGGGCGGGGGTTCCCATGGAGGCCTCACCACTGCGCCTTTTCTAATGCAAGGCGATCTACACACCTGTAACCTGAGCAAACCAACCACTGCTCTGCGCCCATTCTTTCTGCCACACTGCTGTTTTCCCCGCCTCATTCAAACCGGTAACATGGACGGGATGAGCACTGGGTGTTATTCTGTATGTTGGTAAATTGAACACCAATAAAAAATTAATTTATTAAAAAAAAAAAAAAAAAAACGGTAACATGCTTTGCCATTTCGCGGTCCTCACAGTTAGTTGCCCAAGAAGGAGGGCCGTTTTTTTCCCTATCAGGACCCGCACTGGGTCATACGATCTTTCCTGTCTGTTGCCCCCGTGGCCCGGTGCCGGGCTGGTCCTGGCTCCTCTTCAACTGGGCTATCAAGTCTCTTGCAGTCCCATCCAAGCTCTCACGATCTTCGACAGTGTGGAAATGTGGCAGGGATTAGAACCAGCTTGGATCTCAGCCACTTGCCATACACACTTGTCTAGTTTATCCATTACAGCTGTTAATATATTAAGCATTCTTATTTTAAATTCCCTATCATGTACTTCCAAAATCTGAATTATATCTGAGTCTGGTTCTGATGGCTAGCTTTGTATCCTCAAAACGGGCTTTTTTCTTTCTTTTTAGCATGCCTTATAATTTTGTGTTGAAAACTGAATATGGGGCAGACGGGGTGGCTCAGCGGTTTAGCGCTGCCTTCAGCCCAGGGCGTGATCCTGGAGACCCGGGATGGAGTCCCGCATTGGGCTCCTTGGATGGAGCCTGCTTCTCCCTCTGCCTGTGTCTCTGCCTCTGTGTGTCTCTCATGAATAAATAAATAAAAACTTAAAAAAAACTGAATATGTTGCATTGGGTGATAGGATTTGAGGTGAACAGACGTTTAGCAAGAAGTTTTAAGTTTTGCTGATTAGTAGTTGGGCTGTGGGTAATGTTTGCTGTAGTTCTAAGTGCTATGGTCTTCAAATTCCTCGTGTCCTTATTTTTATCTCCCCTCCAAACTTTGGGCTTTCCTAATTACTCCTTGCAGAGTCTACTTCTTGCAACTCCTTTAGCTATACTCTACTGTTATGACATTGGAGGCTTGTTAGCAATGTGATAATGTGTGGAGGAAAGCAAGTGTTCTATAATCTTATGATTAAAAATCAGTGTTTTGTGGGCCTGTGTCCCTAGGCTATTACCTTCACAAGTGTTTCTTAGCTTCTTTCTCTTCCTTATGTAAGAATGGAAGGCTAAAGTGGGCTGGATAGGAAGAATGCCTTTTCCTCAGCCGAGATAAGGCTCAGGGAAAGACTTTTTCACTAGTAGGCCTTTATCACAGAGATGGTTCATGGTATATTCACAAGAGTGTATTTTCCCCTCCCACAGCCATGGGGATCTTTCTGGGATGTTCACTTGTGAGAACTTGCTGGAATTCCTAGAGGGTAAAGCCCACTAAATCTCTAAGCCTATAAGTCCCCATGGGGTTTCTCACTCTCAAACTATTCCACATCCAGTCTCTAGTAATTTGTCAAAATTACCATTTAAGTGTTCTCACATGTTTATATTTCTAACATTTTCTGTTCTATGTAAGGAGAGATAGGCTGTGCCTCTCCAGATTTGTCTTTTCTCCAGAATTTGGGGTGATTATTTGCCCTGTAACCTCAGTTATTTTATGGGCCTAAGATAAGTCATTGATTCTCAGTTTGTTCAGCTTTTTATTTCCTGTTTAGAAGTACAGGAGCAATGATTTCCAAGTTCTTTACATGTCCTAACTGAACCTGGAAGTCTGGCCTATAGATTTTAATGGGGTAGCTAAAGACCAGTGAACACAGCATTTGTCCTCTTCCTTTTAGCTGTATATTCGATCTTGGAATAAAGTTGCCCTTGAAAACTGAGCTGTTTCGTAAATACTGGCTCTTTCCCTTCCCAGGTATAGAATATTTATATGGTTCCCTGAACCTGGCATCTCAGCCCCTAAGTTCATAACCTGGATCCAATGCAGATTAGAGTTAGACTTCCAAAATCAAAGTTCTTGGTGGTGAGGTCTGAGCAACTGTGACTTAACCCTGGGAGGAAAAAAGTCATCTTTATCACCACCACTACCACCACCAAGAGGCACTGCACTATACTACTAAGTGCTTCCTTAGACTAGAATGGCCAGTTTCTGAGTTCCAAAAGCACTTTTTAAAATGCGCCTGGATGGTAGCGTAAGATCTTTGTCTTCTAGGCTCTACTCTGGAACTTGGCCAGACTTTAGAGCCAGGCAAAAACTGAAGAGAGACTTTACCATTCACTATTTGTGTCATGTTGGAAAAAGTACTTAATGTCTATATAAAAGGCTGTTTATAACTACTTCACAGGATTCTCGTGCACACTAAATTAGGAAGTATCTGATAGTGTGAAACACCTGCATGTATCAGGTCTTTCTAGTTCCTTTTAAAATTGTGATCCGGTCATATTATGAGATAGGCTGTGGAAACTCAAAATGAATAGATGAGAACTTGGGGTGCCTGGGTGGCTCAGTGGTTGAGCATCTATCTGTCTTTGGCTCAGGTCGTGATCCCGAAGTCCTGGGATTGAGTCCCACATCAGGCTCCCTAGGATCCTGCTTCTCCCTCTGCCTATGTCTCTTTCTCTGTCATGAATAAATAAATAAAATATTTTTAAAGAATAGGTGAGAACTCCATGGTGGCTTTTAGTGGTCGTAACTGATGAGATATTGCTACTGTGCTCTTTGTCACTGTAACCTCAGTATTTTGTATACTGTATTGCTTACCATAGCCCCTTACTAGAAGAATGCCATGTTTGCCTCCCCGCTCCTTGTAGTCATGTAGCAAAGGGGGGCTGATCCCACTTCCAGGGGTGAGTCGGCTTGCTCGAGGGGTAATCCATCCCCGTCGTACTCCCTAGTTCAGGGAGGGGTGGTGATATAACTCTACTCAATCAGGCATTAGGGGAAGATTGCAGAAGGACTTCTTTTTTAATTTTTTTTATTTTTTTTTAATTTTTATTTATTTATGATAGTCACAGAGAGAGAGAGGCAGAGACATAGGCAGAGGGGGAAGCAGGCTCCATGCACCGGGAGCCTGATGTGGGATTCGATCCCGGGTCTCCAGGATCGCGCCCTGGGCCAAAGGCAGGCACCAAACCGCTGCGCCACCCAGAGATCCCTGCAGAAGGACTTCTGAGGAAAGTGCCCTCACTCATAAGAAAAGGCCATCAGGAAGGCTTGTCTCCTTTTCTTTCTCAGGAAGTTGCTCGACACCTGCAAGTGTTGCAGCTACCAAGGTTCTAGCTTTAGAACAGTTGATATTGTGAATAGCAGAAGAAAGAGATGGAAAAAAAGTGGAGTCCATAGCTGAATCAAACAACCATCAAGGCTGCTCTGCCTCAATACTTCCAATCTGTGGATGATAATTTCCTTATTAAGTTTGTTTTAGTTGAGTTCCTTGTTATATGAAAATAGAAAAATCCTAAATGATATGTATGCTCAGGCACAAAACCACTTTTCAATGAGCAATAGTTCCTGACTTTTGCCTGCCAGTGAGCACCTACATCTTAAAACCTGTGTCAGAAACTCGTGTTTCCACGTGAAAGGAAAACTGTAGATTCCAAACACCTTGCCTAATGATCGCTAGAGGTCTGACAACTGTGATGGGCTTCTGTTCTATATTGAAAAGGAAAGCTTCCGGCAGAAAACCCAAGCCTTTCCTTATCTAAGGAGCTCAGAAGTACATTAAGTACCTGAGCTCAGTTAGTTTCAGATCAGAGAGTCATTGTGTGAAATGCACTCTTGTGAAATATCCATAATGTAGACATTAGAGATTGTCTGCTTTCAATCCAGGGCACTGTAGTGAGGTCAAGAAGGACAAACTCATAGTGTCAACAGTTGGAAAAATTTGGTTAACTCTCCCCAGGTGCACTGCACTAAGCAACATGGGTATAAGAAGAGGTGAATATTTAGGATTTATCAATTGAGACTTTGCCAGGCACTAGAGGATGAGATAGGTGAGTAGTGAAAATGATGGACCATGAGGGACCATTAAATTGAGAAGGAAGGAAAAGCTGGAGTAGGTTGATACACAGGAAGAAGGAGATAAGGGACAAGAAGTCTAATAACACTCAAACTTAAGTTTCTTTACAATGAATAAAGTATTTTGCCACAGGCTTTAAGAAACAAAACCTGATGATGAAGATAGGGATGGTGATGATGGCAGCTTTTACTGATAATTAGCACTAGAGGAATATAGATATAGTATAATGCTAACGCATACCAGCTCTAGATTCCACCTACCATGGTTTGAATCTCAGCAACTGTGTTAACCAATTCAGTGAGCTTGGGTAAGTAGTTTAACCAGTCCGTGCCTCAGCTTCCTCATTTGTAGAATGGAAGCAACAATAGCACCTACTCCATAAGTTTGTTTTGAAGATGAAATAAGTTAATACATTTAGAACCCTTAGAAGAGTATCTGGCTCTTACAAAGCACCTGATAAACCTTAACACTAACAATAATTACTAATTATAATTACTATTATAAGTAGTAAAAGGCTCAAGCATTGTGGTCAGACGGGTTTGATTCATACTTCTAGATTTCAAATTTCTTCTTCTATCTACCTGTCCTTCAACAATAGTTCTATCTTACTCATAAAAAAGACTCCAATAGGATCCCTGGGTGGCACAGCGGTTTGGCGCCTGCCTTTGGCCCAGGGCGCGATCCTGGAGACCCGGGATCGAATCCCACATCAGGCTCCCGGTGCATGGAGCCTGCTTCTCCCTCTGCCTATGTCTCTGTCTTTCTCTCTCTCTCTGTATGACTATCATAAATAAAAAAAAATTAAAAAAGACTCCAATATATGATATAAAGTAACAAATGCTAAAACAGGGCCAAATAAAATACTATATAAGTATAAAGGATGGAGGGATTACTTCCTACCATCATGCAAAGAGTAAGGGTGAGGGTATCAGAAAGACTTCAAACCCTAACATTTGAGACTGAGCCTAAAAGGATGATTATGTTCCCACAGGCACAGAAATGGTTACAAGAGCATTAAAGATTGATGGAGTAGTGTGGGGAAAGTCACAGAAGGAGTAAAGCACAAAGTATAGTTGGGTTGGCCAAAAGCAGATAGTCCAATGTGGGTTGAGTGCAGGCAAAGTGGAGAAGGACTTAGACTAGTGTGAAGCATCTGAGAGTGACTGCCTCTTTAAACTGTGTCATTCTCCCTCTGCCTGTGTCTCTGCCTCTCTCCGTCTCTCTCTGACTATCATAAATAAATAAAAATTAAAAAAAAAAAAAAAAAGGGATCCCTGGGTGGCGCAGTGGTTTGGCGCCTGCCTTTGGCCCAGGGCGCGATCCTGGAGACCCGGGATCAAATCCCACGTCGGGTTCCCGGTGCATGGAGCCTGCTTTTCCCTCTGCCTGTGTCTCTGCCTCTCTCCGTCTCTCTCTGACTATCATAAATAAATAAAAATTAAAAAAAAAAATAAACTGTGTCATTATCTAATTCTAGTCCTGGCCCTGACTTGGAAGAATGTGTTGGGAGATGGAGATAGAAAGGTAGAATTGTATGGAAGGGTGCAGGGCCTTGAAACTCTCCATAGAGAACCTGATAGTATTTTATAGATGATATTCCATTGAAGGTTGCTCTTTTAAAACTAGGGGCAGAGTAGAGTGCCAGTAAGTGATAACAGTCCAGCTGTACTATAAAAAGATACCTTTCTTTCATGACTGGAGTGATGACAAATCTGCTCTAATTTTATCCCCAGGCAGCAACATTTCAAGTCAAGTGACATTTTAATGATATTAAAGTGGTATTACTTGAGATAGCCCATAATATTAATCCAGAAAAGGGGCAGAAACAAAAGGGCCATATGAATGATGAGGTTTTTACTTCAATTACACCCCAGGAAAAAACTGATGGATGATCCTCTCCCCTAAAAGTCATACACAAGGAGTGATCAGAACAGAGATAATCATCTTCATACTTGGGGACACACACACACATAAACACACATATCACACTTACCCCACCCTTTGGCCAAGACTGAAAAAATCCACAGGTATTAACTGGCTAAGTATCTGCTTCAAGTTGCACATGGGACTTAGAGGTATCCAGCCAGGCCACAATGTGAAGTTCCCCAAATAACAGCACTCCCAACAGGAATACTTGGTTGAGGGAGCTCTAATTTTAAAAAATATATAGAAATTATAGAGAACTTTATTTCTTTTTCTCATTTTTTAAATTTAAATTCAATTTTCCAAGATATAGTATAACACCCAGTGCTCATCCCATCATGTGTATAGAGAAGTTTAAAAATCATTTGAATTGTGCAGCTTGCCACAAAAAACACATGCTACTTTTTTTCAACCATAATATACTGGTGGCCTCTGCCTCCTTCATTTTAACTTGTTTATATATGATACATAGGATCAGAGACAGATATTAATCTAGGGATGGCTGCTAAAAATAGGGACATGTGACACCATTGTTCTGACATCAATTCTTTGACACCAACTACCTGGAGTTAGCATCAGACTCCACAGGTTTAAGGGTGCAGTCCTCAATCCTCAACAATACTGCCCCATTTCAGATCAATTACAAGTCATGGGGGCCTCTCATACTTCTGAGTGATCAGTTATAAATTTAGGGTCTCTCATGACCCCTTCAGGTTTGATAATTTACCAGAACTCACAGAACTCACTAAAAGTTCTATACTGGAATTACAGTTTTATTATAAAAGATACATATAGAACAAGGTCTGGAAGGGTCTCAGACACACAGCTTCCAAGCCCTGTTCCTATGGAGTCATGCCACATCAACCTCCCTGGGTATTAGTGTTTTTACCAATCAGGAAGCCCCATGGAGCCCTAAGTGTTCATTGGAGTTTTGTTATACAGATAGGATCCATTAAATCACAGGCCACATGACTGAACCTAAAATCCAGCCCTCCTCCTCTCTCTGAGAATTCCAGCTTACTTAAAGTTCCAACTCTAGTCACAGGGTTGGTCCTACTGGTGACCAGCCCGCATCCTGATCCTATCTAGGGGCCCACCAAAAGTCACGTTATCATAACAAATACACTCCCATCATTCAAGAAATATGTAGGTTTCTTGAATCTCTGTGCCAGGAACCAGGGATAAAGGTTAAATATATTCTTTCTTATAGCACACTATGTTTGAGGTATTCTCTTTTGTCAAATTCTAAAAACACACAGACGGGAAAACAGAGCTTGAGGAGAAAGACTATAATCTGAACAATGGACCCAACGCTTATATTATCAGAGTTCTGGAAAGAGGGGGGAAGAGAATATTTGTTATTACCAAGCAGGCAAGAAGGAAGAGAGGAGGAGGTAGTGCCAGGCCTTGATCTCTGTAATTTTACCCCACATGCCCACTGCTCAATCCTAGCTTTTAAATGTAAACAGGATGGCCTGAAGTATTAACTTAGCATGGTTTCAACTCTACACTGAATATAAAATAAGGATATAACAGGGCTTGGGAAAACTCATTACTTCCTGGCAATGCCTTCTTAAACTGCATCTGTAGCCAGTGGATGCATCAAGGGAACCAAAATGTCAAGGATTTACCAAGGGCAGGTACCCAGGATGAGACCAAAAGAAAAGGCCCTAAGAAACGAGCAAAGAAAAAAAAAAAAGAAATGAGCAAAGAACAAATCACAAGGAAGAGAACGAAGTGTCTACAAAGGGAAACATAGAGACCATCCATAAAATGGTTTCTGTCAGTGGTTCCCAGAAAGAACTGCCTCTGAGGCTCAGGACAGCAGGGGTAGGGAGCCTCAGATCAAATAGCAACTTCTGTGCTCCTCGATGGGAAGGAGCTGCTGCCTGGGGCTAAGATCCAAGGATCATCTTGGGAGTTAAGGAACTTGGTGGTACCCCAATAAGAAATTCCATGTAAAGGGCCTGAAGCATCTAGGTTCCTTCCTCCTGAGTCTGTTCCCCTTTCCCTTCCCTAGAGCTGATCAGATTGTGGTTCATTATATTCCTGCATCTTTTAGAACCTGGAACCTTGAAGTATAAGGCAGATGTAACCCTGCCTCTTTATCCTGCACCTTCCCCCAATCTTGATCTGGTCTCAGCCATCCTCAATGTCTGGAAGAAAGATAGGCAGTAGAGAGTGAGTGCCAACAGGCGAGAGGAAAGAAGCGTAGCTCACAGTTCCCATTATTGAGGAAATTTTTTTTCTGTACCTTTCAAGATTTGTCTAGCTGGAGTAAGAATCCAATTGATGATACAGATTAACAGGAGAAAATAAAATTTAACTTCACACATAGAGGGAACCCACATAAACATGAGATTCCAAAGACAGTCAAAAAAATGAGGCAAGTTTGTCATACCTAACTAAGAGAAAGGGTAGGGATTTGGGACTTCAAAGGGAAGGAACGCAATTCAAAACAGGAAAGAATTAAACTTTGGTAAACAAATGTTAGTGGGGCCATGCAGAAACAATGGGGCATAGAAAGGAATTTTAACACATACTTTACTAAATTCCTCCCTGTCAACCACCCCTAGTTGATATCATACTGTAGTTATCTATGGTGGTAGCTCTCTTCCTGGAGCAGGTTCTCAACCTAAATTCTTTTTAGGTAGTTGGTGGGGAAGGTCAAAGTTTCCTCCTCAATCTTTTGGGCCTCAATTATTTTCAGCTCTAAATAATCCGCATGCCCAAATGGCACATTTTGGGGCAGCTTGCCCTAGGCCCCAACACCATTCTCACAACCACTTTCCAGATCCAGCGCCTGAGTTCAGAAATTGTCACTTCACCATTTCCTCTCTCTGGGCTCCTCTGTAGCCACCTCCCTCCGTGTGTCCACCTCCCTCACCCACAATAGAAAGAGTCACACAGAGCTGGGCAGGGAGGCTAGGTGTGGGGGAGGGGTGTTCAGAGGGCAGGAGACAGCAGAGAGCAGGAGGGTCCCAGGCACTTCCGGCCCCCACACCTAATAGTCTCAGCCACCACCTGCCACGGATGCCATTTCCCCGGCCTCGCACCCACCTCCTCCAACAGCAACCGCTGCTTCTCTCCACGTCCGCCTCGCACAAGATGACTTCCTGCCTCTTGAGCTCCTGGGCGAAAGACTGAACCCGGCTAAGACGCTGGCAATAGGCTGACGGGCTGTGCCCTCTACCAGCAAACGCTGTAATTCTGGTCGCCTGAGAAATTCGTTTCCAAGTTAGTGCAGCATGGAGGGACACCCAGGGACACCCACCCACCCACCACAACATCCTACCGCTCCTCTCAAATTGTAGTCTGTCACTCGTCAAGTGTATGTCCTTCCTGCCTTGTCCGCGCTGCACACCCCTGTGCTTGCCCAAGTGAGAGCGTGGTCACGTGACCCACCACCAGCCTCACGTGACCGCGCGGTCAGTCAGCTTGTCTGCCACAGCCCTGCAGCACGAATGGCGGACTCTTCTGACCCTGAGGTTGAGATGCTTGCTCGAAGAATCTGAAGCTCCGGTCCCTGGTGAAGATAGAGAGCTGAAGGCAGACTGGATTTGGAGCCAGAGCTGCCAGCCCTAATGCTAGACCTGGGCCTTGCTCTGTTAGGAGCACAGGGATGGTGAGGAATACTCGGTGAGGAGATTGGAGACGAAAGGATTTTTATTATTCTGTATGATACTCGGGCGACACATTAACACACACACACAGGCACACACACACACACATACACGCAGAATGTCTTGAAAAGTATTGATAAGCAAAACATTCAAACTCCAATGTCCACTACCAGGAAGACCCCTGTTAATGCTTGTGGTTTGTGAAGGTGGGCAAAACTGCCACTTTGCCCTACCTCGGTAGACCTTGCATACCAGAATCGGGTAGGAAAACAAAACCACTTTGCATGTTCAGAAAAATTATACAAAACTTGGCTAAAGACAGCACAGGTTACTGGCTATTATTCCAGTGCAGTGCTGGGCTTCGCTTTCTATTAAAGTTTTCAAAACTGAGAAGCTGATTTTAACTTGTAGACAATTTGTTTGTTACGGAAATGATTTATATTCGGTGGACAGATAACATCAATGGCTACAATGGATTTTCCTTAAAATATTAACTAGCTCTGTATTCAACTCAGCAATTTTATCCTAACATTTATTTTCTATGTATGAAATTTAATATACGTTTTGTTTATATTATATTCTGTATGTATACATATTCCCCTCAACCATTTTTCATATTCTTAGCATTTCCTTGTGTTGAAAAAAAATCATTCGCTTAATCATTTCTAAATTACAAGTTATAATTTTACCTTATCAAAAATTAGCATCCTTAGACAAAACAAATACCATTTTCACCATGTCTAAAAATATGTTTTCGAGAAGTCTGGATTCTCTCTCTAAACCAACCCTATTATTAACTTCTGCAATTCTTGCCTGAAGGTGTGGTATAATCTATTTATTATTGTGAAAATACACATAACCTAAAAATCATTTTAACCATTTTAAAATGTACAATTCAGTGGCATTAAGCATATTCACGATGCCATGCAATCATCACCACTATTTCTGGAATGTAATTGCCACTCTAAAACATTCCAACTTTTCTAAATGTTTTTATCCCTAAACATTCCTTTAACCCTTATAGCGCAACCTTTTATGTAACTGTCTCCTTTCCAATATGTAATAACTTGAGGCACTAGATATATGCATATTAAAATTTAAAAAACCCTGTTTTAGTAATTTTTGCATATTCCCAGTGCTTGTCTCTGAAAATATTTTTAATATGGTGTATTTTATTCTAGAGTATAGAGTGTATGAAATTTCTAGACTTATTGAAACTACATAGAAATTGTCTACTTACATACAAGATTTTAAAATGGAATCTAATTTTCCATAGATATCACATTCTTCTGTTTCACTGGACATAAAAGCATCAGTGTCACTTCAGGACAATAAATAGATCATTTTTAAAACCATGGTGTTTCCTTACTACTTTCCTTGGACTAGGATCATCACAAAGGAAATCTTATTCCTGACTCCATTTAATTTGTGTTATTGTACTCTCTCATCTTTCATTCTTTGGGTGAAAGAGTGTGAGTTGGTACTAGTTGTAAAATGTGCAGATTTGCCTGACTTAGCTCTTTGAGCTGACCTCATTTCAGCTGCATCCCTCACTAAACTTGCCTTACCTCTTCCAGATAGATAGGGTGCATCCTTGCTACTGGGACAGGCCTTCCAATTACACCTTTTCTTCACGTCACCACAGCTCACTTCTAAGAATGACCTTATCCTACACTTTAGTGACGAGTTTAAGTGGGTCCTTCTTCACTGAAGCATTTCTCAAATACCACAGCCTGCAGAAATCTCATTCTTAAACTCCAGGAATGGGATTTTTCAATGAGGGTGTTTGTCATACTACTATTTATATTTGTAAGTGTGCATAATGTATCTGTACCTGGATTTCTTTTTTTTTTTTTTTTTTTTGTACCTGGATTTCAAACTTAAGGGTCACTTCTTCCAATTTTCACATAGACCTTTATTGAAAACACAGACTTGAATAGAGAACCATATGTTTAAACAACAAATAGCAGGGTAGCTTGCACAGGTGACTCAGTTCATTGGAAGCTTAATACTGAAAAATATTGCAATCTGGACAGCAAGACAAATAACAAATATGTTTTCAGCTCTAATATTCATTTGGCATCCACAAAATGATCCAGCTCAAATTAAGAATTGAACAAAGTTAACATCAGCATTAAAATATAAAGTTACAACATAAACCAGACTCTGAAAACCAAAGCACTACTCAGGGCTCTTTGGGAACATAAGGCTGATCAAAGGCAGGTGGTTATTCATATTAGCTTTGTTGTCCCACCTCAGGATCATTTTGATTGTCTATTTGGACTTGTAGTTCCTTAGCTAACTTCTCAAATTCATGGAATGCAGAAATAAGCGGCTCAAGATTGAAATCCTCATCAATTAAGGACATAGTCCCATTTTTTATGATATTACTGATATTCTGAAACATCTTAATGACAATTTGAATATTATCATTTGTCTCTTCTATGTTAAAGAGACCCACAAATATCGATAGAGCTTTGGCACTGAATAGTTTTTTTGCCACAATAGGATTTTCAGACAAATTCAATAGCATTTTCAGAATGTGAAACTTCGTTCTTGCATTGCCTGTGGTTAATAAGGAGAGAAACCCAGACATATAATTGGCAACCAGTGTGTGATAGTCAGTAGTTATAGTGAGGTGTCTAAGCATCCGTAATCCAAGCAGCTGCTCAGGGGAACCCACATTATGAGCAAGGGTTTCCTCACACACTTGACATATGAATGTCTCAATCATGTTTAGATTTGGGTAAGGTGGAGCCATGTGAATCATATTTTCCAGGAAACTTGTCCTAACTCGGGACGAAGGATAATTAAGCAAGGTTTCAATAAGTGAGACAACACCTGAATCCCGAATAAAATCTCGAGTAAATTGAGAAGCACTTCTCATACCCATTGCAATTTTAGATATTTCATGAATAAAAGGATCCCGGATTTTGTCCATTAATAGGAGGAGTTCTTCAAACTCTCCAGTACCAATTTTAAGCTCACACTGTATGCAGCTGCAGGACCAACTCTCAGGCTCTGCACTCTCCCTGGCCTTAAGATGCTCCCGAATTTCTCTGACTGACCTGTAGGATGGATCATACTGAAATGGGAACTCAGGTTCAGTCTGATCAGGCTGAAGCAGAGATTCCTGCTCTTCCCCTTCTGAGGTAAATTCTGCATGCTTGGGCTTTCCCTCAAACATTTCAGAGAATACAGATGCTGCTTCTTCAGGAATTCTAAAGGAGCTTGGAGATGGGAAGCCAACTCCATGACAAGGACCAGGTTTGAATTCAACAGTGACCTCTTCCCAAGTTTGGGGCCTGGATGATGTCTTAAGTTCCTCCTCAGCTGAATGTCTGAATCTGGAATTAGCCTTGTATACAGGACTGGGATTTAGGTCAAAGCAGGCCTCATCCCTATCCCAGAACCAGGATCCAAATATGGCCTCTTCTTCAGACTCTGGCCTGGCCTCTTCTCTGGCCACAGCTCCCAAACTGGACTTTTCCTCAGTCCAGAACAAGGATCCACCAATGGCCCCCTCCTCCACCCCTGGTCTGGATTCACAGATGGCAGAAGCCCCAGCTTCCATACCAGCCTCTTTCTCTGCCCAGAACCAGGACCCAATAATTACTTCCTCTTCACACCTGGGCTCTTGTTTGACCCTGCCACTGTTATTAACATCTTTCTGGGCCCTGGGCTTCAAGATAGCATTAGGCTCTTCCTTGTCTCTGTTCCTAAATCTACTATTTGCCTCTTCTCCAGGCAAAAACCAAGACTCCTTATAGTACTCATCTTCAGACTCAGATTCAAAAAAGTCCTCTCTCTTTGTCCTGAGCTTGGACCTCATATTTGCCTCATCCTTGACTCTGGGCCTGAATAAGTTATTGGTATTTTCTCCAGCCCACAAGCAAAATGGGTTGCCAGACTCCTCTTCAGACCCAGACCAAGAATCAATATAGGGATCTTGCTTGGATCTGGGCCTGGATCTAGGGTTAGGCTGATGTTTAGCCCTGTGCCTGGACCTGGTATTGGCCTCTTCCCTGGGCCATGATCTGATACTGGCCTCTTCTCCAGCCCAGTAAGAAGACATTGTAGAGGTCTCATCTGCTGACCAGAATCCAGACTCATTAGAGGTTTCCTCTCTGGCCCGGGGCCTGGGATAGCACCAAGACCCCATATTAGCTTCCTCCCCTGTTCCAAACCAGGGTTGGATTCCTGTCTGAACCTGGGAGCCAGGAAATGTCTCAGTGTCCACATTGACCAGTTCCCTATCCACAGACAGGGCCAAAGGTTTAGCAACTGACCCAGAATCAGTACTGACAAGTGGCCACGCTACAGCATTGGTCTGGGCCAAGCTCTCTGTCTGTGACATTGCCTCTGCCCCAAACTCAGTCTGGGCCCAAGCTTGGGTTTCATCTTTGGGCCTTGCCCCAGGGATTGCCTTGGCCTCAGTCTTAGGACGTGCTCCCCCTACTGCCTTGGCTTCAGCTTTGGGCCTTGCCCCAGCCATTGCCTGGGACTCAGTTTTGGGTCTTGCCCCAGCCATTGCCTGGGACTCATTTTTGGGCCTTGCCCCAGACATTCCCTGTGATTCAGTTTTGGGTCTTGCCCCAGCCACTGCCTGCGATTCAGTTTTGGGCCTTGCCCCAGGCATTGACTTCGGCTCGGTTTTGGGCCTTGCCCCAGACATTACCTGTGCCTGGGTCCTAACCTTGGGTCTGACCACCAATGGGACTTCATTCTCTCTTTCAGCCCCACCCCCAACCTCTTCTCCAGCCTTCTTTTCAGGCTTCGCCTGAGCAGAAGGTTCAATCTCAGCCCCAGTCATGGTGTAAGTTACAGAGGAGGCCCAGTTAAGTAACTCTATCCTAGTCTCAGCCTCTACCACAGACCTCTCACAGTTTTATATCTTCACACTGTTCTTTCAGTGATTCACGTAGTACAGTTGGAAACAAATGTTAGAATCAATCACCAGTCCAGCAGTCAATCAACTTCCTTCCGAAGCCTAGCCTCAGTCAATATCACAGACAAAATGCAGAAGAGGCACAACCAAGCTGGGGGATGGTGGATGTTCCTGGGTAGGTGCAGACCTGTTGAGGGTGGTGGTCAGCAGCAATTCCAGCACCACTAGAGCTGCCACTGGAGGTGTATCTAGGGAAAGAAAAATGACATGGGGCTTTGACTATCTTCCAATTGTATCACTCCATGCAGCGATTCACACAGAGAGACTGGACCTTGAGTGCTTAGTAAAACAGTTGAAAGTATTTCTGTCACCCTCACTTCACCCCACACATTAACCCCCAGAGTGGCCACATTATTTTGCCTGCTATGAAACAGGTGTGAGGTTAGTAGGAAAGGGGGTTGCCAACAGGAGAGGCTGAGGAGCCTGTAGGCTAGACCCTAATCACTCTTAGACCAGTGTTATCTCCACTTCCCCACCCAAATTTGTACCCACTCTCATACCACCTGCAGGGATATGGTGCAATTTCTTCCTCCTTACTTTCTTTCAGTGGTATTAAGCCCTATAGCAGAGAGAAGGCTGTCCTATAGAAATGTAAACATGCAGGAGAAAATGAACTCTGACTGCTTAGTTAACCGACACACTGATGCCTAATGTAAACATATCTCTGTTTAAAGTTCTAATTTGTCTAATTTTTCCTGTCTACTGGTCTCTGTTTTCAGGTCTTCTCCTCCAGTCACAACCTAATCCACACCTACCCCAATATTCCTAATACCTCGTGCAGGAAATGGACAAGAGATGTGGCAATGTGCAAATCTGGCAGAGTAGACATGGATCAAACACATACAAGTGGATCAAAGACACCTGCTGTGATCTTGTTCTGAAACTATCCCCTGTATTGCTGTCCTTCACACCAACCTCCAGAGATTTGAGCCAGTCTCTTCCTCCTTCCCTTCCTTGCAGAAGTGAGCAGCTTTAAAGCAGGCCTAGGGACAAACAGATGAAAAAGCATGACACTCAGGAAACCATGGTAGCAAGTGAGCTCTGGATGGACCCACAAATACCAAGGATGGGAATCCAATATTGGTTTTTCAACAGAGTCCTCTTGGTAGAATATTCTAGTTTTACATAAGCTCTCCATTTCAGAGTTGCAGACAAGGACATCGCTTGACGTCACACTCTTCACATAGCTCCTTTCTCCAATTCTAAGGATTCACCACTAGGTGTACCACATCCCACTGCCTTGCGCAGCATAAATTGGGGGAAGGGTGCCCGCATATTCTAGAAAAAGGTTGTGCAGTGGCACTTGCAATTACTTCTTCTGTCTCACCCTCACCTCCTAGTCCATCTTTTCCTGCCACAAATTTTGGGTGGAGGTGAGGAAGGAAGACAAGGGAAGTGCTTAGAAAGCTAATACAAAGAAGAATTTTACAAGGTATTCCTGGATGCCTGACCTGTTCTGGTCGCAGTCACCCCACCCCGATTCGGGTCTCCACACTGTGGCTGCTGCCCACCGCCGCCCCCCGCCCCCAGCTCCACACACACCTCCAGAAATCCAGGCCATTGTCCTGCTCCTCCTTTTTCTGAAGCCTCTCCTTTACAGATGCACCCTGCGGGACGAAACCGCCAGACCTACCGCGCAGAGAGAAGACTTTGGCATCAATCAGCCGCCTGTGGTAAGGGACGGCACCCGCGGCGCGGGCCCAATAGGGCCCTTTCCAGAATCAGGGCCCGGAGTGGCCAACTCCACCCGCCACCCGCTCCCGCCAGCGGGGCACAGCGCTCGGACGCCGCCCCCCTCTCCCGCCCCGGCGGCTTCCCTGGGCGCCCCCCACCCCAGCACCCGCTCCGCCATTTCTTCCTCGGCAGCCTCCCCCCAGAGCTCTCCCCCGGCACAGGCACCGTCGAGGGCGGGTCGCGGGTCCCTGGAAAGGTGGCTGCGGAGTGGAGGGCGCAGTTCGTCTCCACAGGATCCGAGGGAGCCAGCCTCTCCGGCCAGCCCCGTGCCCTGGGCCCGGCCCGCGCGGGTCGTCGCCTCTCCTCGCCAGGGGTCCCGTGGCGCTGCGCACCTCTCTCAGGCACCAGCTACGACCGGGTCGCCTCCTCTTTGCCAGGCTGCCAGGGTCTGGGGTCCGGGAGGGCTGGAAGCGGGCGACAGTGGGGGCCTCCCCGCCTCCCCCACCCCACGACAGCCCCACTTGCCTTCACAGGCTCAAGGTGCCGGTCGTTGGGCTCCCGCTCCTCTCAGAGCTCCTCACCCGGATTCCCACCGCCTTGCGTGCGGCCACAATTGCAAAGAGGCGTCCCGCCCCCCCCCACCCACCCCCCCCGCGCTGCCGCACCAAACTGGGCAGGGGCTGCGCAGGATGCGGCACGAAACGCTCGCGGCGAGGGTGTCGGGAAGGGGGGCGGAGGGATACGGCACGAATGGGCTCGACGCCCCCTCCCCGGCCCACCCTAGTTCCGACCCAGAGGGGGCGGGGCCGGGAGGAGCCCCAGCCTAAGGGGCGGGCTCACAGCAGCCCGCCTCTGCAGACAGACCTCGGCGGCGACCACCCCCTCACTGCTGGCACCGCGATATGTGGGACCGGGGGACCGTTAGCGGTGGGGGCTAGCATCGAGAGACCGGGGGTGAGGGGGACGGGGGGGGAAGGGCGGAGAAAGTGCGCTGCAGGCAGCAGCGGATGGATATCAACCGCCCCTCGGTGTGGGAGAGCCCCCAGACTGCTCACCGTCTGCCTGCCCCCCTCCCCCATTCCGTCCGCCACCCTCACTCGAGGCTGGTGGGCGAGGGGCTGTCAGGACAGCAGGCTGCAAGGGGAGAGACGACCTAAGCCCAGACTGCCCCGGAGGTCCTGGGGTGGCCCTTTCCTTCATTGCTTCGCGGGGCCACGGAAGGGAGGAAGGTGGGCGGGGGTTCCCATGGAGGCCTCACCACTGCGCCTTTTCTAATGCAAGGCGATCTACACACCTGTAACCTGAGCAAACCAACCACTGCTCTGCGCCCATTCTTTCTGCCACACTGCTGTTTTCCCCGCCTCATTCAAACCGGTAACATGGACGGGATGAGCACTGGGTGTTATTCTGTATGTTGGTAAATTGAACACCAATAAAAAATTAATTTATTAAAAAAAAAAAAAAAAAAACGGTAACATGCTTTGCCATTTCGCGGTCCTCACAGTTAGTTGCCCAAGAAGGAGGGCCGTTTTTTTCCCTATCAGGACCCGCACTGGGTCATACGATCTTTCCTGTCTGTTGCCCCCGTGGCCCGGTGCCGGGCTGGTCCTGGCTCCTCTTCAACTGGGCTATCAAGTCTCTTGCAGTCCCATCCAAGCTCTCACGAACTTCGGCAGTGTGGAAATGTGGCAGGGATTAGAACCAGCTTGGATCTCAGCCACTTGCCATACACACCTGTCTAGTTTCCCCAGCCACACTTTGGAGGAAGGCGTCATCCTGTACCTACTGCCCCAAGACAGAAGCCTGGTGTGGTGGTTCTTGAATCCTCTCATTTCTTTACCTTTACATCCTTCCTGTCGTCTTGAGCCCTTCCTTTCTGTGCTCCATGGCACAAACAGAGCAACATGTTTAGGCTCCACTGTGGTTGAGCACAAACCTGCTGGTGCCCATTTTAAACCCAATTAAATGGCACTTTCACTGTGATAGGCTGAATAAAGGTCCCTCAATGACGTCCATATCCTATTTTCCAGAACCCGTAAATATGTGATGTCACAGGGCAAAGGAGAAGTAAGATTGTTGGCGAAATTAAGATTACTAATCAGCTGAATTTAAAATAAAAATATGCTGGGTCTCTTCCTGGCCAGTGTAATTACAAAGGTACTTCAAGATGTGGAAGAAGTAGGCAGAAGGGTCAGTGTCACAGTGAAGTAGAAAGAGAAAGCATTGCTGGCTTTGAAGATGAAACAAAACCAAGGCCCAAGGAATGCAGGTAGCTTCCTGATGCTAGAAAAGGCAAAAGCATTTCAGAGAAATGAATCCTGGCCATCGCCTTCATTTCAGACCAGTGAGATCCTTGTTGTTTTCCCAACATCCAGGACTGTAAGATAATACTTTTGTGTTATTTTAAGCTGCCAAGAATGTAGTAATGTGTTGACAACAGCAGTAGGAACTGAATTTACTCACCATGTTGATAAAGTCCATTCCCCTTGACTTACTTTACTTAGCCTTGAACCCCTGGGAAGATCACCTTGGGGGCTCATCTCTTACCCCTATAACCACCCTCTCCAGCAACCCCCGTCTCTATTTTCTAAAGAAGAGATTTTTGCAGTGGCCTTTGAGGTTTATCTTGAAGAAAGTCCCCATTTGCTGAAAATCACTGATGTTTTTGAGGATGAAAAGGGAACCATATTCTTTCCAGGAATTTTCAGATATTTTAATTTCATTCCAGGAATTTTCAGATATTTTCATTTCAAGTTTTGTTTTTAAACATTTATTACAACTGTGCAATATTTAGGTGATAAAAATATCTGGAGATGATTCTATACAGTATCTGGACTGACAGTGGATATCAATTATCAGAGGAGGGCTTCTTTTTACTGTGCTGTTTAAATGGCTTTAGTTGAATTGTGGATCATTTTTTTCTTTGTTCCATAGCATACCCTCTTGGTTGAATGCCAGGCTTGAAGAAGGGAGTCTGAGCTCTGCTGGGATCTGTGGGTGTGTGTGAAGGTCTTTACCTCCCTGAACTGTTCTTTCACTTTCTTAAAGTCTCTGGTGCCTTTCATTAATTCAAGAAATACATATGAATACTTTTATCTTAGGCACTGGAATCAGAGTAGAAACAGTCGTGAAAGAAATCCCTGTTCTTGTGGACGCTACCTTTACTTATGGTTTCAGTCTCATCCTAAACGTTTACAGATATAGTCAAAATCATCCTGGCACAAGCTCCTCTGATAATTATGGATGTGGTAGAATCTTGATTCCAAAATCTTTCTGACAGAGGGATGGATCTATCAATAGCTGAGAGATTTTGTTGTAAGACTTTAAAATACTTGTTGAACAATTTATTGTGAATTTATTTAGAGAACAGGCACTATTATTCATTAACATTTCTTGAACTGAGAAAGGCCCTATTTTAAAATCTTCAAGTGTATTAACTTATAACAATAGTGGGATATTACCAAAATATACTATTAGAACCTTCATGTAACAGGTGAGGATACCAACTCAAATAGATTAAATTTCACCTTTAAAGTCAGAAAGAAAAATGATTAAAAGATTAAGGGATACTGACCTATGTCTACCTGTTAAGCAATATTTAGTTCATCCTACAATGGATTACAGTCTAACAGATTGCAACAGCCATGGTTCCACTATCACTGACTGCACTAGTACCTGTGTCACCCTGACACCCCTGAAATCTAAATCTCAGATTCAAATAATCCCCAATTGTTAAGCCTGAGATATAGAAGCAGCTGTGCTGATTAATCATAACTACATCTCTGCCCCCAGCCCTACCCCCTACTTCCCACAAACATGCGTGTGAACTTTCACAGTGGCATACACCTTGCCTGGGGACCAGGCATGATCTATTCCTTGTCTATCTCAATCATCATGGACACAGATCTTTTTTTTTTGTTCTTGTTTTTCACTTAGCTTATTTTGGCTCTTTTTTTTTTCCCGTTAGAATCAGTTTGCTGATATCCACAAAATAACTTGTAGCATTTTGAGTGGTATTGCATTTAATCTATAGATTAAGATGGGAAGACCTGACATCTTGAAAATCTTGAGCTGTCCTATTCATCCTCATGGAATATCTTTCTACTTATTTAGATCTTTGATTTCTTTCATGGGTGTTTTGCAGTTTTCCTCATAGAGATTTTATACATATTTTTGCAGATTTTTACCTAAATATTTAATGTTGGTACTAATATAAATGGTATTGTGTTTTTAATTACAAATTCCAATTTTTCTTTGCTGGTATATAAGAAAAAATAGAAATTTGCGTATTAACCGTGTATCCTGCAAAATTGCTAATTGCTCATTAGTTCCAGGGCTTTTTTGTGGATTGAGATATTCTATAGACAATCGTGTCATCTGTGAACAACTACAGTTTTAATTCTTCCTTCCCTGTCAGTCTACCTTTATCTCCTTTTTTTCTCCTATTGCATTAGCTAGGACTTCCAGTTTTATATTAAACAAGAATAGTGAGTGGGGATATCCTTTCTTTGTACCTGATCTTAGCATCTTACCCTTATGTTAGCTGTAAATTTCTGTAGAGACTCCTTATTAAGTTTAGAGAATTTTTTTCTATTCCTAGTTTTCTGAGTTTTTATCATGAATGGGTGTTGAATTTTGCCAAATGCTTTTTCTGCTCTATTGACATGATCATATCATTTTTCTTCTTTAATATTTGATGTGATTGATTATATTAATTGATTTGCACGTTGAACAGTTTTGCATACTTGGAATACATTCTACTAGGTTGTAGTGTATATTCTTTTTATACATTGTTGGGGCTTATTGGCTAATATTTTGTGAGGATTTTTACATCTGTCTGCATGAAATATATTGCTCTGTAGTTTTCTCTTTTTGTAATATATTTGCCTGGTTTTAGTATTAGTCTGTAGTTTTCTCTTTTTGTAATGTATTTGCCTGGTTTTAGTATTAGGATAATGCCAGTCTCCGAATTTTGGGGGGAATTATTCCCTCAGCTTCTATTTTCTTTGAGAGATTAGATAAAATTGGTATAATTAGTTATTTAAATGTTTTGTAGGATTCACCAGTGACCCTGAGCCTGGTGCTTTCTCTTTTGGAAGGTTAAGCATTGATTCAACTTCTTTAATAGTTATAGGTTAATGCAGATTATCTATTTATACTATTTATATTTGTTTTAGTTTTGGTAGATTGTCTTTTAAGGAATTGTTGCAATTCTGTGTTATTAATGTTTTGGACAAAGTTGTTCATACTATTCCTTTATTATCCTTTTAATGTCCATAGAAATATTTCTAGTATCCACAATTTGTGTTTTTCTCTTTCCCCTTAAACTACCTAGTGACTTATAAATGTTAATAATCTTTTAAAGAACCAGGTTTTGGTTTTATTGAGTTTCTCTATTGATTTCCTGTTTACATTTTGTTGATTTTTCTGCTCTAATTTTTATTATCTTTTTTCCTTCTGATTAATTTGGCTTTAATTTGCTTTTCATTCTTTAGTTGCCTAAGGTGGAAGCTTCAATTATTGATTTTTAGATCTTTTTTATTTTTTAATATATTCGGTCATTGCTATAAAATTTCTCTGTAAGCACTGTCTTGCATCTCACAGATTTGATAAATTGTATTTTCATAACGTTTTTTCGAAATATTTTAGTTTCCCTTAGGAGTTCTCTGACCTGAGTGTTATTCAGAAGTGTGCTGGTTAATCTCCCGGTATTTTAGGGTTTTATAGTTATTTTTCTGTAATTTATTTCTAGTCTAATTCCACTGTGATCTGAGACCATAGTTTGTTTTTTATTAAAGATTTATTTATTTATTTATTTATTTATTCATGAGAAACACACACAGAGAGAGAGATAGGCAGAGACACAGACAGAGGGAGAAGCAGGCTCCACGCAAGGAGCCCAATGTGGGACTCGATCCCAGGTCTCCAGGATCACACCCTGGGCTGCAGGCGGCGCTAAACTGCTGCGCCACCGGGGCTGCCCTGAGACCATAGTTTAAATGATGTATGTTCTTTAAACATTTTTAAGAAGTATCTTATTTATTCATTTGAGAGAGAGTGAGAGAGAGAACATGAGTTGAGAGGAGAGAGGCAGAGAGAGAAGAAACAGACTCCCCACTGAGCAGGGAGCCTGCCACTGGGCTTGATCCCAGGACCCTGGGATCATGACCTGAGGCCAAGGCAAGCACTTAACTGAGTGATCCACATGGGCACCCCTTTTAAAAATGTGAAGGTGTGTTTTATGTCCAGGATATGATCTATCTTGCTGAATGTTCCAGGTGAGCTTGAGAAGAATGTGTATTCTGCTGCTTCAGATGAAGTATTTTATAAATGTTAATTAGATCCTTTTGATTGATGGTGCTGTTAAGCTCAAGTTGGTTTTTACTGATTTTATACCTACTGAAATCTGTCAATTTCTGATAGAGGGGTATTGAAGTCTCTACCTATAATAGTGGATTTGTTTATTTTTTCCTCACAATTCTATCAGTTTTGCCTCACATATTTCTGCACTCTGTTGTTAGATGCATATACAGTAAATATTGTTATGTCTTCTTTGACAATTGAGCTTCTTATCCTTATGTATTATCCACCCCCCTTATCCTGGTAAGGTTTCATGCTCTGAATTCTGCTTTGTCTGAAATTAATAGAGCTACCCCAGCTTTCATTTGTTTAATATTAGCATAGTATTTCTTTTTCCATCCCTTTATTTTTAATTTACGCATGTCTTTATATTTAAAGTGTGTTTCTTTTAGGCTACATGTAACAGTATTTTATTTTTTTAACTTACCCTGAAAGTCTCTTTCAGTTGGTGTATTTAGACCGTTGACATCTAAAGTGATCAAGTGATCATTGATATAGTTGGATTAATAGATATTAAATTAAATACATGTTTATTCCTGTTTCCTATGTTGCCTTTAGTCTTCATTTCTTTTCTCTTTTTCTGTCTTCTCTATTTTATATGATATCATCTCTCTTCTCTTAGCATATCAACAATATTTGTTTTTATTTTGTTTTAGTGGTTGCCCTAGAGTTTGCAATATACATTTACAATATATCCAAATTCACTTTCAGTTAACACTGTACAGCTTCACAAGTAGTGCATGAACTTTATAACAGAGTATTTCCAATTCCTCTCTGTCATCCCTTATAACATTGCTGTCATTCATTTTACTTGTCTATAAGCTGTAATCACCACACATACTTTTGATACTATTTTGAACAATCTGTTATCTGTTAAGTCAATTAAGAATAAAAAGAATATTTCATTTTATCTTAATTTATTCCTTTTCTAATACTATTTAAAAATATATATAGAGAGATCTGAGTTTCTGACCTATATAATTGTCCTTCTCACTGAAGAATTTTGATTAACATCTACTGGAGACAAATTCTCTCTCTCTCTCTCTCTCTCTCTCTCTCCTCTTTTTGTCTGAGAATGTCTTTATTTTTCCATCATGTTGGAAGAATAGGCTTCCAGATACATAATTCTAGGTTGGTGGATATTTTCCTCCAACACTTTAAATATTTCGCTTCATCTTCTTAAGCTTGCAAGGTTTCTGGAGAGAAATCTGATGTAATTCTTACCCTGTTCATCTCTATACGTAATGTGGTTGTGTCTCTGTTTTGTTTTTCATTTTTTAATATTTTCTCTTTGTCTTTGATATCCCACCATTTTTTTTAGAGATAGCCCTAGCGAGGAGGTGGGGGTAGGGGCAGAGGGAGAGGGAGAGAATCTTAAACAGGCTCCATGCCCAAGACAGAATCTGATGCAGAGCTTGATCTGATGACCCTCTGATCATTACCTGAGCTGAAATCAAGAGTCAAATGCTAAACTGCCTGAGCCACCCAGGCACCCCAGATATTCCTCCATTTGAATATGATATGCACAGGTATATATTTTCTAGTTTTTATCCTAATTTATGTTTTCTAAACTTCCTAGATCTGTGGTTTGGACTGTGCCATTAATTTTGGAAAATTCGGGGGAGGAGGGGCAAGATGGCGGAAGAGTAGGGTCCCCAAGTCACCTGTCCCCACCAAATTACCTAGATAAACTTCAAATCATCCTGAAAATCTACGAATTTGGCCTGAGATTTAAAGAGAGGACAGCTGGAATGCTACAGTGAGAAGAGTTCGTGCTTCTATCAAGGTAAGAAGACGGGGGGAAAAAAAGAAACAAAAGGCATCCAAGGGGGAGGAGCCCTGCGAGGAGCCAGGCGAAGGCCGGGGCAAGTGTCCCCAGGACAGGAGAGCCCCATCTCGGAGAAGCAGGAGCTGCACCAACCGTCCCGGGCTGAAAGGCGCCCGCAGGGAGTTAGAGCAGGACCCTAGGAGGGCGGGGATGCCCTCAGGCTTCCTGGGACACTAACAGAGCAACTGCGCCCGGGGAGAGTGCGCCGAGCTCCCTAAAGGGCTGCAGCGCATGGCGGGGCCTGGGAGCAGCTCGGAGTCAAGGCGGCTCTGGCAGAGGAAGCGGCTCCATGCAGAGGGGGCTGCGCGGCCCTGAGAGCAGCTCGGAGGGCCTCGGGCGGCGGCTCCGCAGAGAGGCGGCTGCGCAGCCAGAGCGCGAATCCAACAGCGCAAGCCCGGGAGCACTGGGCACCGGGGACACAGTCCAGGATCCGGCCTCCCCCCGGGACAAGCAGAGGCTGGGAGGGCACAGGACGACAAAGACACTCCTGCCCCGAGCTGAGCAGATCAGCAGCCCCGCCCCCGGAGCCTCCAGGCCCCTGTAGGCTGAGAGCTCCGTAGTTACTGTGGGAGCTGAATCCAGGTTTCCAGAGCTGCCGCAGCCACTGGAGTTGTTCCTCCTGGGGTCTCACGGGGTAAACAACCCCCACTGAGCCCTGCACCAGGCAGGGGGCAGAGCAGCTCCCCCAAGTGCTAACACCTGAAAATCAGCACAACAGGCCCCTCCCCCGGAAGACCAGCTAGAAAGACAAGTTCCAGTGAAAGTCAAGGGACTTAAGGTATACAGAAAACGAAAATACTCCCCCGTGTTTTTTTTTCTTTTTGATTACTGTTTGCTTCCCCCATCCTTTTTTTTTTTTACCTTTCTATCTTTTTCTTTCTCTTTTTCTTCTTTTTTTCTTTTCTTCTTTTTTCTTTTTCTCTTTTCTTTCCTTCTTTCCCTCCTCTCTTTTTCTCCTTATCCCAATACAACTTGTTTTTGGCCACTCTGCACTGAGCAAAATGACTAGAAGGAAAACCTCACCTCAAAAGAAAGAATCAGAAACAGTCCTCTCTCCCACAGAGTTACAAAATTTGGATTACAATTCAATGTCAAGAAGCCAATTCAGAAGCACTATTATAAAGCTACTGGTGGCTCTACAAAAAAGCATAAAGGACTCAAGAGACTTCATGATGGCAGAATTTAGATCTAATCAGGCAGAAATTAAAAAATCAATTGAATGAGATGCATTCCAAACTAGAAGTCCCAACGACGAGGGTTAACGAGGTGGAAGAACGAGTGAGTGACATAGAAGACAAGTTGATGGCAAAGAGGGAAACTGAGGAAAAAAGAGACAATTAAAAGACCATGAAGGCAGATTAAGGGAAATAAACGACAGCCTGAGGAAGAAAAACCTACGTTTAATTGGGGTTCCCGAGGGCGCAGAAAGGGCCAGAGGGCCAGAATATGTATTTGAAAGAATCCTAGCTGAAAACTTTCCTAATCTGGGAAGGGAAACAGGCATTCAGATCCAGGAAATAGAGAGATCCCCCCTAAAATCAATGGAAACCGTTCAACACCTCGACATTTAATAGTGAAGCCTGCAAATTCCAAAGATAAAGAGAAGATCCTTAAAGCAGCAAGAGATAAGAAATCCCTGACTTTTATGGGGAGGAGTATTAGAGTAATAGCAGACCTCTCCACAGAGACCTGGCAGGCCAGAAAGGGCTGCCAGGATATATTCAGGGTCCTAAATGAGAAGAACATGCAACCAAGAAAACTTTATTCAGCAAGGCTCTCATTCAAAATGGAAGGAGAGATAAAGAGCTTCCAAGACAGGCAGGAACTGAAAGAATATGTGACCTCCAAACCAGCTCTGCAAGAAATTTTAAGGGGGACTCTTCAAATTCCCCTTTAAGAAGAAGTTCAGTGGAACAATCCACAAAAATAAGGACTGAATAGATATCATGATGATACTAAACTCATATCTGTCAATAGTAACTCTATATGTGAACGGGCTTAATGACCCCATCAAAAGGCGCAGGGTTTCAGACTGGATAAAAAAGCAGGACCCATCTATTTGCTGTCTACAAGAGACTCGTTTTAGACAGAAGGACACCTACAGCCTGAAAATAAAAGGTTGGAGAACCATTTACCATTCAAATGGTCCTCAAAAGAAAGCAGGGGTAGCCATCCTTATATCAGATGAACTAAAATTTACCCCGAAGACTGTAGTGAGAGATGAAGAGGGACACTATATCATACTTAAAGGATCTATCCAACAAGAGGACTTAACAATCCTCAATATATATGCCCCGAATGTGGGAGCTGCCAAATATTTAAATCAATTAATAACCAAAGTGAAGAAATACTTAGATAATAATACAGTTATACTTGGTGACTTCAATCTAGCTCTTTCTATACTCGATAGGTCTTCTAAGCACAACATCTCCAAAGAAACGAGAGCTTTAAATGATACACTGGACCAGACGGATTTCACAGATATCTACAGAACTTTACATCCAAACGCAACTGAATACACATTCTTCTCAAGCGCACATGGAACTTTCTCCAGAATAGACCACATACTGGGTCACAAATCGGGTCTCAACAGATACCAAAAGATTGGGATCGTCCCCTGCATAGTCTCAGACCATAATGCCTTGAAATTAGAACTAAATCACAACAAGAAGTTTGGAAGGACCTCAAACACGTGGAGGTTAAGGACCATCCTGCTAATAGATGAAAGGGTCAATCAGGAAATTAAGGAAGAATTAAAAAGATTCATGGAAACTAATGAGAATGAAGATACAACCATTCAAAATCTTTGGGATGCAGCAAAAGCAGTCCTAAGGGGGAAATACATCGCAATACAAGCATCCATTCAAAAACTGGAAAGAAATAAATGGTGCTGGGAAAATTGGACATCCACATGCAGAAGAATGAAACTAGACCACTCTCTTTCACCATACACAAAGATAAACTCAAAATGGATGAAAGATCTAAATGTGAGACAAGATTCCATCAAAATCCTAGAGAAGAACACAGGCAACACCCTTTTTGAACTCGGCCATAGTAACTTCTTGCAAGATACATCCACGAAGGCAAAAGAAACAAAAGCAAAAATGAACTATTGGGACTTCATCAAGATAAGAAGCTTTTGCACAGCAAAGGATACAGTCAACAAAACTCAAAGACAACCTACAGAATGGGAGAAGATATTTGCAAATGACCTATCAGATAAAGGCCTAGTTTCCAAGATCTATAAAGAACTTATCCAACTCAACAGCAAAGAAACAAACAATCCAATCATGAAATGGGCAAAAGACATGAACAGAAATCTCACAGAGGAAGACATAGACATGGCCAACATGCATATGAGAAAATGCTCTGCATCACTTGCCATCAGGGAAATACAAATCAAAACCACAATGAGATACCATCTCACACCAGTGAGAATGGGGCAAATTAACAAGGCAGGAAACCACAAATGTTGGAGAGGATGCGGAGAAAAGGGAACCCTCTTACACTGTTGGTGGGAATGTGAACTGGTGCAGCCACTCTGGAAAACTGTGTGGAGGTTCCTCAAACAGTTAAAAATATACCTTCCCTACGACCCAGCAATTGCACTGTTGGTGATTTACCCCAAAGATACAAATGCAATGAAATGCCGGGACACCTGCACCCCGATGTTTATAGCAGCAATGGCCACAATAGCAAAACTGTGGAAGGAGCCTCGGTGTCCAACGAAAGATGAATGGATAAAGAAGATGTGGTTTATGTATACAATGGAATATTACTCAGCTATTAGAAATGACAAATACCCACCATTTGCTTCAACGTGGATGGAACTGGAGGGTATTATGCTGAGTGAAGTAAGTCAGTCGGAGAAGGACAAACATTATATGTTCTCATTCATTTGGGGAATATAAATAATAGTGAAAGGGAATATAAGGGAAGGGGGAAGAAATGTGTGGGAAATATCAGAAAGGGAGACAGAATGTAAAGACTGCTAATTCTGGGAAACGAACTAGGGGTGGTGGAAGGGGAGGAGGGCGGGGGGTGGGAGTGAATGGGTGACGGGCACTGGGGGTTATTCTGTATGTTAGTAAATTGAACACCAATAAAAAATAAATAAAAAAAAACTGGAAAGATCTCAAATACAAAAGCTAACCTTACACATAAAGGAGCTAGAGAAAAAACAGCAGATGGATCCTACACCCAGGAGAAGACGAGAGTTAATTAAGATTCGAGCAGAACTCAACGAAATCGAGACCAGAAGAACTGTGGAACAGACCAACAAACCAGGAGATGGTTCTTTGAAAGAATTAATAAGATAGATAAACCATTAGCCAGCCTTATTAAAAAGAAGAGAGAGAAGACTCAAATTAATAAAATCATGAATGAGAAAGGAGAGATGACTACCAACACCAAGGAAATACAAACGATTTTAAAAGCATATTATGAACAGCTATACGCCAATAAATTAGGCAATCTAGAAGAAATGGACGCATTTCTGGAAAGCCACAAACTACCAAAACTGGAACAGGAAGAAATAGAAAACCTGGCCAGGCCAATAACCAGGGAGGAAATTGAAGCAGTCTTTAAAAACCTCCCAAGACACAGAAGTCCAGGGCCAGATGGCTTCCCAGGGGAATTCTATCAAACGTTTAAAGAAGAAACCATACCTATTCTACTAAAGCTGTTTGGAAAGATGGAGTACTTCCAAATTCGTTCTATGAGGCCAACATCACCTTAATTCCAAAACCAGACAAAGACCTCATCAAAAAGGAGAATTTCTCTATGAAGTGGGCAAAAGACATGAAGAGAAATCTCACAGAGGAAGACATAGACATGGCCAACATGCATATGAGAAAATGCTCCTCATCACTTGCGATCAGGGAAATACAAATCAAAACCACAATGAGATACCACCTCTCACCAGTGAGTATGGGGAAAATTAATAAGGCAGGAAACCACAAATGTTGGAGAGGATGTGGAGAAAAGGGAACCCTCTTACACTGTTGGTGGGAATGTGAAATGGTGCAGCCACTCTGGAAAAGTGTGTAGAGGTTCCTCAAAGAGTTAAAAATAAACCTGCCCTACGACCCAGCAATTGCACTGTTGGGGATTTACCCCAAAGATTCTGATGCAATGAAACGCTGGGACACCTGCACCCCGATGTTTATAGCAGCAATGTCCACCATAGCCAAGCTGTGGAAGGAGCCTCAGTGTCCATCGAAAGATGAATGGATAAAGAAGATGTGGTTTATGTATACAATGGAATATTACTCAGCCATTAGAAACGACAAATACCCAGCATTTGCTTCAACGTGGATGGAACTGGAGGGTATTATGCTGAGTGAAGTAAGTCAATCGGAGAAGGACAAACAGTGTATGTTCTCATTCATTTGGGGAATATAAACAATAGTGAAAGGGAATATAAGGGAAGGGAGCAGAAATGTGTGGGAAATATCAGAAATGGACACAGAACATAAAGACTCCTAACTCTGGGAAACGAACTAGGGGTGGTATGTTGGTAAATTGAACACCAATAAAAATAAATTTATTTAAAAAATAAAGATTTTTGGAAAATTCTCAACCATATTACTTCAAATAGTTCCTCTTTCCCTTTCTCCTTCTTCTCTTTTTCTGGTATTTCTACTCTCTGTATTACATATTTTGTAATTGTCCTCCAGTTCATGGATATTCTGTTCATTCTTTTTCACTCCTTTAGCTCTTTGATTCTCTTTTGGAAGTTTCTATTGACATTTCCTGAAGCACACTGATTCTATTCTCCGCCATGTACAGTCTATTGAAGAACTCATCAAAGACATTTTTCATTTCTTTTACACTTTCTGATTTCTAGCATTAACTTCTGAGCTTTTCTTAGGGTTTCTATCCCTGTGCTTATATTACCCATCTTTTTTTTAAAAAAAATATTTTTATTTATTTATTCATGAGAGAGAGGAAGAGGGAGAGGGAGAGGGAGAGGGAGAGAGGGAGAGAGAGAGAGAGAGTGAGGGAGAGAGAGGCAGAGACACAGGCAGAGGGAGAAGCAGGCTCCATGCCGGGAGACTGACATGGGACTCGATCCCAGATCTCCTGGGCTGAAGTTGGTGCTAAACCACTCAGCCATCCAGGCTGCCCCACCCATCTGTTTTTTAATGTTACCCACTTTTCCAATAAGAGCACTTAGCTTGATAACCATAGTTGTTTTAAATTCGTGGTATGAGGGGCACCTGGGTGGCTCAGTGGTTGAGCGTCTGCCTTTGGCTCAGATCATGATCCTGGGGTCCTGGGATCGAGCCCCATATCAAGCTCCCCTCAGGGAGCCTACTTATGTCTTTGCCTCTCTCTGTGTCTCTCTCATGAATAAATAAATAAAATATTTAAAAAATTCCTGGTATGATAATTCTAAAGTTTTTACCATATCTAAATCTGGTTCTGATGCTTGCTCCATATCTTGATACAGTGTGTGTTTTTGGCTTTTGATATCGCTTGAAACTGGTTAAAAGACAAACAATATGGGTTAAGGAAACTGATGTTAATAGGCCTTTAGTGTGAGGTTTTATGTTTATATGGGTAGAGAGATTGGAACTGGAGGGTATTATGCTGAGTGAAATAAGTCAATCAGAGAAGGACAAACATTATATGGTCTCATTCATTTGGGGAATATAAAAAATAATGAAAGGGAATAAAGGGGAAAGGAGAAAAATGAGTGGGAAATATCAGAAAGGGAGACAGAACATGAGAGACTCCTAATTCTGGGAAACGAACTAGGGGTGGTGGAAGGGGAGGTGGGCAGGGGGTGGGGGTGACTGGGTGACGGGCACTGAGGTGTGCACTTGATGGGATGAGCACTGGGTGTTTTTCTATATGTTGGCAAATTGAACACCAATAAAAATAAATTTATAAATAAAAATAAATAAAAAATTTGGGTAGAGAGATTAGACTGTGTATACTGTGTCCTGTAGCTGTATATGTCAGAGGCTAAATTTTCTTCTAATGTCCTTGTTTTCTTATCTCCCCATTTGTGTTTCCTTAGAGAATTTTTTTTTTACAGAAATATGACCTTGCTGAGGCTGGGAAGGCTTCTTTATACTATACATGATATAAATGATGTACTTAAAAAGATTTCACATTTAGCTTTTATCTTAATACTTAAAACAATTTTTTAAAAGTAAAGTAAGCTCTATGCCCAATTTGGGGCTTGAACTCATGATCCCAAGATCAAGAGTCACATGCTCTACCAACTGACACCCCTTTTATCTTATTTAAACAAGAATGTTCAAACATCAATGAACTATGTTTCCAAAATTTTATTCCATTGAACAACAGGTCAGCAGGATGTTAATTGGTGTTCCATTTCTACCATCATCTAATGAAACTGGGAAATGTTGTTATAGAAAACCTTGAAATATTTTGATTAAAATGATGTGAAGGACCTATGAATAGAGATTTAAAAAGAAAAAATATTCAAAAATATTTTTATAGGAGTAAAATAAAACCGAGGGGAGAACAAGTAGTTGTAAGTGGGAGGGTTATTCTAAGCTGAATACTGCCTGATGAGAGTGTGAGAGGAAAATATTAAATTATTATTGTGAGAGAGCATATCATATTCAACTTTGGATACGTGATAGGAAAAGCAGAAATACATTTAAAAATGATGTATGGTTTCGATTTCTATTTCCCTGATGGCCAGTGATGCAGAGTATTTTCTCATGTGCTTGTTGGGCATGTCTATGTCTTCCTCTGTGAGATTTCTGTTCATGTCTTTTGCCCATTTCATGATTGGATTGTTTCTTTGCTGTTGAGTTTAATAAGTTCTTTATAGATCTTGGATACTAGCCCTTTATCTGATAGGTCATTTGCAAATATATTCTCCCATTTTGTAGGTTGTCTTTTAGTTTTGTTGACTGTTTCTTTTGCTGTGCAAAAGCTTCTTATCTTGATGAAGTCCCAATAATTCATTTTTGCTTTTGTTTCTCTTGCCTTCGTGGATGTATCTTGCAAGAAGTTACTGTGGCCAAGCTCAAAAAGGATGTTGCCTGTTTTTTCCTCTAGGATTTTGATGGAATCTTGTCTCACATTTAGATCTTTCATCCATTTTGAGTTTATCTTTGTGTATGGTGTAAGAGAGTGGCCCAGTTTCATTATTCTGAATGTGGATGTCCAATGTTCCCAGCACCATATATTGAAGAGACTGTCTTTTTTCCAGTGGATAGTCTTTCCTGCTTTGTCGAATATTAGTTGACCATAAAGCTGAGGGTCCACTTCTGGATTCTCTATTCTGTTCCATTGATCTATGTGTCTGGTTTTTTGCCAGGACTACAATGTCTTGATGATCACAGCTTTGTAGTACATCCTGAAATCTGGCATTGTGATGCCCCCAGCGATGGTTTTCTTTTTTTAATATTCCCCTGGCTATTCGGGGTCTTTTCTGATTCCACACAAATCTTAAGATGATTTGTTCCAACTCTCTGAATAAAGTCCATGGTATTTTGATAGGGATTGCATTAAATGTGTAAATTGCCCTGGGTAGCATTGACATTGTCACAATATTAACCCCTTTCTTTTTTTTTATTTTATATTTTTTATTTTTTATTTTTTATTGGTGTTCAATTTACTAACATACAGAATAACCCCCAGTGCCCGTCACCCATTCACTTCCACCCCCCGCCCTCCTCCCCTTCCAACACCCCTAGTTCGTTTCCCAGAGTTAGCAGTCTTTACGTTCTGTCTCCCTTTCTGATATTTCCCACACATTTCTTCCCCCTTCCCTTATATTCCCTTTCACTATTATTTATATTCCCCAAATGAATGAGAACATATAATGTTTGTCCTTCTCCGACTGGCTTACTTCACTCAGCATAATACCCTCCAGTTCCATCCACGTTGAAGCAAATGGTGGGTATTTGTCATTTCTAATAGCTGAGTAATATTCCATTGTATACATAAACCACATCTTCTTTATCCATTCATCTTTCGTTGGACACCGAGGCTCCTTCCACAGTTTGGCTATCGTGGCCATTGCTGCTATAAACATCGGAGTGCAGGTGTCCCGGCGTTTCACTGCATCTGTATCTTTGGGGTAAATCCCCAGCAGTGCAATTGCTGGGTCGTAGGGCAATATATTAACCCCTTTCAATCCATGAGCATGGAATATTTTTCCATCTCTTTGTGTCTTCCTCAACTTCTTTCAGAAGTGTTCTATACTTTTTAGGGTATAGATCCTTTACCTCTTTGGTTAGGTTTATTCCTAGGTATCTTCTGCTTTTGGGTGCAATTGTAAATGGGATTGACTCCTTAATTTCTCTTTCTTCAGTTTCATTGTTAGTGTATAGAAATGCCACTGATTTCTGGGCATTGATTTTGTATCCTGCCACGCTACCAAATTGCTGAATGAGTTCTAGCAATCTTGGGGTGGAGGCTTTTGGGTTGTCTAGGTTTAGTATCATGTCATCTGTGAAGAAGGAGAGTTTGACTTCTTCTTTGCCAATTTGAATGCCTTTTATTTCTTTTTGTATCCTGCCACATTCCCAAATTGCTGTATGAGATACCACCTCACACCAGTGAGAATGGGGAAAATTAACAAGGCAGGAAACAACAAATGTTGGAGAGGATGTGGAGAAAGGGGAACCTTCTGCACTGTTGGTGGGAATGTGAACTGGTACAGCCACTCTGGAAAACTGTGTGGAGGTTCCTCAAAGAGTTAAAAATAGATCTGCCCTACGACCCAGCAATTGCACTGCTGGGGATTTACCCCAAAGATACAGATGCAGTGAAACGCCGGGACACCTGCACCCCAATGTTTATAGCAGCAATGTCCACAATAGCCAAACTGTGGAAGGAGCCTTGGTGTCCACTGAAAGATGAACGGATAAAGAAGATGTGGTATATGTATACAATAGAATATTACTCATCCATTAGAAATGACAAATACCCACCATTTGCTTCCACGTGGATGGAAGTGGAGGGTATTATGCTGAATGAAGTAAGTCAATCGGAGAAGGACAAACATTATATTGTCTCATTCATTTGGGGAATATAAAAAATAGTGAAAGGGAATAAAGGGGAAAGGAGAAAAAATGATTGGGAAATATCAGAGAGGGAGACAGAACATGAGAGACTCCTAACTCTGGGAAACGAACAAGGGGTGGTGGAAAGGGAGGTGGGCGGGAGGTGGGGGTGACTGGGTCACCGGCACTGAGGGGGGCACTTGATGGGATGAGCACTGGGTGTTATGCTCTATGTTGGCAAATTGAACTCCAATAAAAAAATAAAAATAAAAATAAAAATGATGTATGTATCTTGCTTCCTGGAGCTGTAAGGCAGGTGACCCTTTGAATTTCTTTCTCACTCCAGAATTCCATGATGTTAGTACGGTGGACCTGAGGATGAAGGTAGAGACTTTTTCTTAAATAAGGTCTAAGATGTAACTTCCTTCAGCTTAATCTGCTTTTATTACACTTGAGCCTTATTGAAATGTGTAGGAAAAATAGGAAACATTCTATAGTTCTATTATTAAGTCTCAGTGTTGTAGTGAGCCTTTGTCCCTAATTGTGACCTTCACAAGTGCTTCTCAGATTTTTTTCCACTTTTAGGTGAGATAGGGAGTCTAGAGTGGGCAAGAGTTGTGTTTTCATCTGGTCTGTGGCTTCACAAGCATTCTTTACCTTTTTTTCCTCTCAGCAAGACAGGAAAGTTAGATGGGGCTAGAAATGAAAAAAAAAAATGGTCTTCCCCAGGTTGTGTAATACTCTTCTAGACTCTTCCCGTTCAGAGTAGGTAACTGTAATGGAGAATGTTGAGAGTATATTCCAGAATTGTTACTCTTCCTCTTCTCCCGCTATATCTATGAGCGGATATTTCTTGGCTCTTCACCATGAGAACTGAATTGTTTTCCTGAAGGTCAAATCCACAAAAGCCCATTACAGAATCCCTCACTCTGTTGCTGGTCCATACTCGGCTTTTAGCAATTTATCAAAATTGCCATTTAAGTGTTCCTACCAGTTTATGGCTCCAGTGGATTCTACTTCTGGTAAACAAATCTCAACTGTGATTCTGAATTTGTCTGTTTCTCCACATATTAAGATGGTGGTGGTTTGTCCTATGAACTTGGTGTTTTAGTTTGTTCAGCTTTTCTTGTTGTAAGTTTAGCGGTGATGCTTCCAAGCTCTTTATATATTACAGCTGAAACAAAAATTTTGGATAGAATACTTTTATATTTATGTTATTTGAAGATTTACTGACAGTTATTTTTTCTTTTTTTTTTTTAAAGATTTTATTTATTTACTCATGAGAGACACACAGAGAGAGGCAGAGACATAGGCAGAGGGAGAAGCAGGCTCCCTGTGAGGAGCCTGAGGCAGAACTCAATCCCAGGACCCTGGGATCATGCTCTGAGTCAAAGGCAGATGCTCAACCACTGAGCTACCTGGATTCTCTGACAGTTATTTTTTCTTAAGTCTCTAGGGGCCCCTTTATTCTTCTTCTTTGTTCAAATACTCAAATTAACCACTGGATAAGTGTTACTGTGCTCCCATAAAGGAAGTGACAGAAGATGATTGTAATTTTTCTTTTATAACTAAGAGTTATTTAACAGAAATTGAACTAGAAGTTCTACTCCTAGGAATATTCTGTAAGGAAATAGCTAAGAATGTACAAATCAAGTACAGCTATCTTCTCTTATCCCTTCAAATATGGAATGAATGGAGAGAAGAAAACATCACAGAGGGAGTGCACTAAAAGTGTTGATGGAAACAGAAAAAGTGAAAAAAGTTATCTAGGCACCAGCAAACACAGACACCTACACAATCCACAGGTTTTCAAGGTCTGTATTAAGTATTCTGGAATTTACCCGGTTGATCATGCTAGGTGAAAGAGGGCAAAAACTATAACTGGACTGAATTGGATTGGACTGAAACAAATAAAAATACCTAAGTGAAATGTTCCATTTGGTGATAGAAATTTGCCACAGGGAAGTTTATCACAGAATTGTTTATAATAGGGAAAAATAGATATAACTTAAATACATTATTATCAGAAATTTGTTAATTATGACAAGCTCAGGAGATAGAATGCTATGCCAACAATAAAAGGAAGTGTGTGTTTCAGAAACATCTTGTCAGAATTGGCTATTACAAACTTTTATTTTTGTCAATATTATGGGTAAAAACCAGAATACTATTATTTTGATTTGTATTTCTATTATTGTGCATGAGCATATCAGTCAGAACATGATGCATTATGTAGCAGTAACAACTCCTAAATTTTAGTAAGTTAAAACAGCAAAAATATATTTCTTGTTCTCACTACATATCCAACACAAGTTGGCTGGGGGCTCTGCTTACTAAGATTAAAATGATGGGGTTCCTCTTTCACCACATCCTCACCAACACCTGGAAAACAGTATAACGGTTCCTCAGAAAGCTAAAAATAGAACTACCCTAAGATCCAGCAATTGCACTACTAGGTATTTACCCAAAGAACATAAAAATACTAATTCAAAGAGATACATGCACCCCGATGTTTATAGCAGCATTATCAACAATAGCCAAGTTATGGAAAGAGTTCAAGTGTCCATCGACTGATGAATGGATAAATAAGATGTGGCATACATACTGTGATATATATATTCAGTATATATACTCAGCCATCAAAAAGAATGAAATTTTGCCATTTGCAACAATGTGGATGGAGCTAGAGAGTTTTATGCTAAGCAAAATAAGTCAGAAAAAGGCAAATACCATTTGATTTCACTCATATGTGGAATTTAAGAAAAACATATGATCATAGGGGAAAAAGAGAGGCAAATGAAGAAACAGATTCTTAACTACAGAGAACAAACTGATGGTTACCAGAGGGAAGGTGGGTGGAGGGATGGGTTATATAGATGATAAAGATTAAGGAGTACTTGCGGTGAGTACCGATGTGTTGTATGGCAGTGTTGAATCACTATGTTGTATACCTGAAATTAATACTACGCTGTATGTTAACTAACTGGAATTTAAATAAAAATTTAAAAACAGACTGATGAAATAGTGACTATATGGAACATTACTGGATACCATGGAATAGGAAGACAGATCATGAGAAATCATAGTGTCTATTAAAAGTTCCCTCCCCAAGAGTTTCCCCCAGAATTGACAAAAATCTTTCTATTCCATTTTATTGATTAAAGTAAGTTATGTGGACATAGCTGTAATTAAAATGAGTGGGGAAGTACAAACCTAAGTGTCTGGAAAATTAAAAGGCAGAAAATCTTGGTGAGCAACACTAATAATTAAAAAAGATCTCAAATTTTGTCATTGAGTACTGAAAATTCAGTTCATTTTCTATGAACTGAACTATTTACTATTTGCTTACTCAGTTTTCCATTGGGTTATTCACTCCATTGATTTGTACTATTTCTCTGCAAAATCTGAAACTAGTCTATAAATTGCATCTATATTTTAACTAGTATTTCCATTATATGTTGTCTTTTCACTTGATTATAGTATTTTACAACAGCTTTATTTAGATACAATCATTACACCATTTAATTCACCAATTTAAAGTGTAAAATTCAATAACTTTTAATATACTTTTTTTAAAATTTATTTTTTATTGGTGTTCAATTTACTAACATACAGAATAACCCCCAGTGCCCGTCACCCATTCACTCCCACCCCCCGCCCTCCTCCCCTTCTATCACCCCTAGTTCGTTTCCCAGAGTTAGCAGTCTTTACGTTCTGTCTCCCTTTCTGATATTTCCCACACATTTCTTCCCCCTTCCCTTATATTCCCTTTCACTATTATTTATATTCCCCAAATGAATGAGAACATATAATGTTTGTCCTTCTCCGACTGACTTACTTCACTCAGCATAATACCCTCCAGTTCCATCCACGTTGAAGCAAATGGTGGGTATTTGTCATTTCTAATGGCTGAGGAATATTCCATTGTATACATAAACCACATCTTCTTTATCCATTCATCTTTCGTTGGACACCGAGGCTCCTTCCACAGTTTGGCTATCGTGGCCATTGCTGCTATAAACATCGGGGTGCAGGTGTCCCGGCGTTTCATTGCATTTGTATCTTTGGGGTAAATCCTCAACAGTGCAATTGCTGGGTCGTAGGGCAGGTATATTTTTAACTGTTTGAGGAACCTCCACACAGTTTTCCAGAGTGGCTGCACCATTTCACATTCCCACCAACAGTATAAGAGGGTTCCCTTTTCTCCGCATCCTCTCCAACATTTGTTGTTTCCTGCCTTGTTAATTTGCCCCATTCTCACTGGCGTGAGGTGGTATCTCATTGTGGTTTTGATTTGTATTTCCCTGATGGCAAGTGATGCGGAGCATTTTCTCATATGCATGTTGGCCATGTCTATGTCTTCATCTGTGAGATTTCTCTTCATGTCTTTTGCCCATTTCATGATTGGATTGTTTGTTTCTTTGGTGTTGAGTTTAATAAGTTCTTTATAGATCTTGGAAACTAGCCCTTTATCTGATATGTCATTTGCAAATATCTTCTCCCATTCTGTAGGTTGTCTTTTAGTTTTGTTGACTGTATCCTTTGCCGTGCAAAAGCTTCTTATCTTGATGAAGTTTAATATACTTTTCATTACATTCACTTTTCATTCATTTACTTTTCATTTACTTGATTATGTCTTTTGATGAACAAAAGGTTTTCATTTTGATGATGTCCAGTTTGCCTATTCTTCCATTTGTTGTTGTGTTTTTGGTATCATATTTGAGAAACTATTGCCTAATCCAAGGTCACATAGCATTATACCTATTTTTTTCCTCTAAGAGTCTTATAATTTTAGGTCTTACACTTAAGTTTTGATCAATTTCAAATTTTTTATATATGGTGTGAGATAAGGATCCAAATTAATTATTTTACATGTGCCTATTCAGTTGTCCCAGCATCATTTGTTGAAAAACAAGTAATTTTTGTATATTTATATTTTATCACGCAAACTTGCTGAACTTGTTAATTGGTTTTCATAGATTTTAGTGGATTTTTAAAGGACTTTTTATATATAAGATTAATCTAACAGCAAATGTTTATGGTATTACGAGTCATGTTAACATTATCAGTTAACTTTATCAATCTTTTTTAATGTACCCATTGATTTCTATGTAACCTGCAATGGCATTTTCTCTCAACAAGAATATAGGTAAAAAAATCTCTAATATATTCTTTTAGTACTTTTATGTTTCAATATTTGTGTTTAATTTGAATCAATTACAGTTTATTTTGGTGGAATACATTTTGTTATTTTTTTTTTCCAAATAGGTCACACTTGACCAAATGCCATTAATTTATTCTGGTAAAGTATACATACATAATATTTATCACTTTAATGATTGTTAAGTGTATAATTCAATTGCATTAAATACATTTACAATGTTGTATAATTATCACTACTATTTATACCAAAGCATTCTCATGATTCATAACAAAAACACTATAACCAATATATAACAGTCCCCCACTTCCCCCTTCCCTAAACTCCTCCTCCTCCTAACTACTATTCTACTTCATGTCTCCATAAATTTGGCCATTCTAGGTACCTAACACAAGTGGAATCATGTATTTGCCTTTCTGTGCCTGCCTTATTAATAAGCATAATTTTTCAAGGTCTATCTATGGTATAGTATATATCCAAATTTTATTCCTACTTATTGCTAAATAAAATTCCATTGTATGTATTTATCAAATTTTGTGTACGCATTCATCCACCAATGGACACCTAGGGTGTTTCCACCTTTTGGCTATTGTAAATAATAGTGCAAGAACACTGGTGTAGACATATCTATTTAAGTCACTGCTTTCAATTACTTTGGGTATATAGCTTGGTGTGAAATTCATGGGTCATATGGTAGTTCTATGTTTAACAATGTAAGAAGCTGCCAATCTGTTTTCCACACCAGCTGCACTATTTTACATTCTTACTAGCAATGCACAAGGGTTCTAGTTTCTCCACATCCTTGCCAACCTTTGTTATATTCCATACTCATGGATTGGAAGAACAAATATTGTTAAAATGCTTATATTACTCAAAGGAATCTACATATTTAATGCAATCCCTATCAAAATACCACCACTATTTTCCTTTCCTTAAAAAATTGTTATTCTAGTAGGTACAAAGTGGTATGTAGCAGCATTATCAACAATAGCCAAAATGCAGAAAGAGCCTAAATGTTCATCAACTGATAAATGGACAAAGATGTGATACTCAGCCATAAAAAGAATATCTTGCCATTTGCAACAGTGAGGATGGACCTAGAGTGTATTACGCTAAGTGAAATAAATCAGTCAGATAGACAAATACCATATATTTCACTCATATGTGGAATTTAAGAAACAAACAGATTAACATAGGGGAAGGAAGAAAAAAGAGGGAAGGAGGCAAACCATAAGAGACTCTTAACTCTAGGAAACAAACTGAGGGTTGCTGGAGGGGAGGTGGATGGGGATAGGCTAAATGGGTCATGGGTATTAAGGAGGACACTTGTGATGAGCACTGGGTGCTATACGTAAGTGATGAATCACTCAATTCTACTCCTGGGGGCACCTGGGTAGCTCAGTTGGTTACGTTGGTTACTTTTGGTGAGGTGGTGGTCCAGAGGTCCTGGGATCGAGTCCTGCATCAGGTTCCCCACAAGGAGCCTGCTTCTACCTCTGCCTATGTCTCTGCCTCCTTCTCTGTGTCTCTCATGAATAAATAAATAAAATCTTAAAAAATAAATTCTACTCCTGAACCAATATTACACTATGTTAACTAACTAGCATTTAAATAAAAATTGGAAATAATAAAATAAAATAAAATGGTATGTCATTGTGGTTTTGATTCACATTTTACTAATGACTAATGCTTTTTACGTGCTATTAACCATTTGTGTATCTTCTTAGGTGAAATGTATATTTATATCACTTGCTCATTCTTAATTAGGTTGTCTGCTATTTTGTTATTTAGTTTTAGGAGTTCTTTACATATTCTGGATATTAATCACTTTTCAGATATATCATTTCCAAATATTTTCTCCCATTCAGTAGGTTATCTGTTCACTCTCTTGGAATTATCTTCTGAGGTACAAAAAGTTGTTAATTTTGATGAAGTCCAATTTATCTATTTTTGTTGTTTTGCCTATGCAGTTTGGTGTCATATCTGTGAAATCACTATCAAATTCAATGTCATGAAGTTTTCCTCAAATGTTTTCTTCTGAGAGTTTTATCTCCTAAATTTAGGTTATGAATTCATCTTGAATTATTTTTTTGTATACGGTATAAGATAAGGGTCCAACTTCCTTCTTTTGCATGTGGATATTCAATTTCCCTGAATCATTTATTGAGAAGAAGGTCTTTTCTCCATTAAAGGGTCTTGGAATCTTGGTTGAAAACTAATTGACTACTGATTTTTTGTTTACTTCTGGGCTCTTTCTACTTTATTCCATTGGTCTATGTATCTTTATGCAAGTACCATACTGTTTTAGTTGTAGCTCTGTACTAAGTTTTGAATTTGGGAAGTGTGAGTCCTCCAACTTTATTTTTCTTTCTCATGACTGTAATGGTTATTAAGAGCACCTTCCAATTCTGTGTAAATTTGAACATCAGGTTTTCCATTTCTGTGAAAAAAGCTGTTGGAATTTTTATTGCATTGAATCTTTAGTCACTGGGGTGCCTGGGTGGCTCAGTGGTTGAGTGTCTGCCTTCAGCTCAAGTCATGGTCCTGGGGTCCTGGGATTGAGTCCTGCATTGGGCTCCCCATAGGGAGCCTGCTTCTTCCTCTGCCTGTGTCTCTGACTCTCTCTGTGTGTCTCAAATAAACAAACAAACAAACAAACAAACAAATAAATAAAATCTTTAAAAAATTAATCTGTAAATCACTTTGGATAGCACTGACATCTTAACAATGCTAAATCTTTGTAACCATGAACACACAATATCTTTCCATTTATTTAAGCCTTCTAAAATTTCTTTAAAAAATATTTTATAGCTTTCAGCATACAAATCTTTCACCTCTGTGGTTAGATATATTGTAAAATACTTAATTATTTTAGATGCGATTGCAAGATTAATTGCTTTCTTTTTTTAAATTTTTATTTATTTATGATAGTCACACACAGAGAGAGAGAGAGAGAGAGAGAGAGAGAGAGAGAGAGAGAGGCAGAGACACAGGCAGAGGGAGAAGCAGGCTCCATGCACCGGGAGCCGGACGTGGGATTCGATACCGGGTCTCCATGATCGCGCCCTGGGCCAAAGGCAGGCGCTAAACCGCTGCACCACCCAGGGATCCCTAATTGCTTTCTTAATTTCCTTTCAGATAGTTCATTGCTGCTATACAGCAACAGAACTGATTTATTAGTGTTGTTCTTTTACCTGGCAACATTGTTAATTGGATTATTAGCTTTAATAGCTTTCTTGTGGATTATTTGGATTCTATGTATAAAATATCATACCAGCAGTAAACAGAGATAATTTTACCTTTTCCTTTCCAATTTTTATGTCTTTTATTTCTTTTTCTCATAGAATAACTCTGCTAGAACTTCTAGTACAATGGTGAATAACAGCAGTAAAGGTTGGCAATCTTGTCTTGTTCTTGTTCATAGAGGAAACCTAAGTCTTTCTCTCTCTCTTTTAAAAGATATTATTTATTTATTTGAGAGAGAGAGAAGGAGAGGAAGAGGGAGAGAGAGAGAATATGAATGAGTGGAGGAGGGAAAAGCAGACTCCCCACTGAGTAGGAAGCCCAGCACAGGACTTGATCTTGGGACCCTGAGATCATGACCTGAGCTAAAGGCAAACACCTAACTGGCTGAGCCACCCAGGTGCTCCACCACTGAGTATCATGTTAGCTGTGGAATTTTCACAAATACCTGTTATCATGGTGATGAATTTTCCATTTCTAGGTTTCTGAGTTTTTATTATGAAAGGGTATTGGGTTTTGTTAAATGTCTTTTTTTTTTTCAACTGAATTAATAATGTTTTCTTCCTTTATTTCTATGAACGGGATGTATTACATTGATTTATTTTTTTATGTTGAAACACCCTTGAGTTCCCATTTGGTTATACTGAATAATATTTTTAATATGCTTTTGGGTTTGATATGCTTTTGTGTTAAAGATATTAGTGTTGTATTTATAAAATGTACATTAATTTTTTCTTGTAATATATCTAATTTTGATATTATGGTAATTCTGGCCTCACAGAAAGAGTTTTAGAAAGTGTTTCTCTAATTTTTTGGAAGAATTTAAAAAGGATTGCATTAATTCTTCATTGAATACCTAATAGAATTCACTAGTGAAGGTGTCTAGTCCAGGACTTTTCTCGAGAGGTTTTTGATTTAGTGATTCACTATTTGTTCTAAGTCTTTTGAAACTTTTTCTACTATGCTAAAAATACATAACATAAAATTTAGCATCTTAACTATTTTTAAGTGTACAGGTCAGTAGGTTAAGTATATTCACATTATTGTGAAAATATCTCCAGAAATTTTTCATCTTGCAAATCTGAAATTCTATACCAATTAAACAATTCCCCTTTATCCCTCTCCCCAGCCCATGGAAACCACCATTCTACTTTCTGTAGCTATGACTCAACTACTTTAGATACATTATATAAACAGAATCATACACTACTTGTCTTTATGGAATTGGCTAATTTTACTTAGCATAATGTCGTCAAGATCACATTCATGTTGAATAATACGACAGATTTCTCTCCTTCTTAATGTTGAATAAAATTCCATTGTACACATATACACATTTTGTTTATCCACTCATCCCTCATTGGACACTTAAATTGCTGCAACCTCTTGGTTATTGTAAGTAGTGCTGCTATGATCATGGGCATGGAGATAGCTCTTAAAACCTGAATTATTTCAGATACATACCCAGAAGTAGAATGGTTAGATAGTATGGTCACTCTATTTAAAACTTTTTGAGGACCCACCATACTGTTTTCCATGGTGGTTGCACTATTCACAATCCCACCAACTTTTCCACATCCTTGCTAAAACTTGTGTTTTTGTGTATAGTAGCCATACTAATGGGTGTAAGGCAGTATCACATAGTGGTTTTGATTTGCATTTCTGATGATTGATGTTGAGCATCTTTGCATCTTTGTTGGCCATTTGTATATCATCTTTGGAGAAATGTATATTCAAGCTCATTACCCATTTTTAATCAAGTTATTTTATTTTTTGTTGAGTTGTTCTTTATAAATTCTAAATATCTATCCATTATTAGATATATAATTTGCAATTGTTTTCTCCCCTTCCATAAGTTACCTTTCATTCTGTTGATTGTGCTTTTTGATTCACAAGAGTTTTTGTGTTGGAACAATGTCTCATTTGTCTGCTTTAGCTTTTGTTGCTTGTGTTTGTGGTGTTATATTCAAGAAGTCATTGCCAAGTCCATTTTATGAAGATTTCCTCTTTTGTTTTCTATAAGAATTTTATAATTCAGGTTCTTACATTTAGGTCTTTAATCCATTTTGAGTTAATTGTATATGGTACAAGGGCCCCAATTTCTTTTGGATATAGATATCCAGTTTTCCCAACACCTTTTGTGTGTTATTGGTTTTGCTTCCAACTGTATTAGTCTTTTTATTCTTTTGATAATTTCTTCCAGAGTTAACTACTTCCATTTGTAGGTAATGGAATGTGTAAGGAACCCACTTCAAATGTTGGCACAGCTACGAGCATGGTCTTTCCCTTTACTTGAACTCAGAATTAAGACTTTTGGTTCGGGCAGCCTGGGTGGCTCAGCGGTTTAGCGCCTGCCTTTGGCCCAGGGCGTGATCCTGGAGACCCAGGACCGAGTCCCACATCGGGCTCCTTGCAAGGAGCCTGCTTCTCCCTCTGCCTGTGTCTCTGCCTCTCTCTCTCTCACTCTATGTCTATCATGAATAAATAAATAAATAAATAAATCTTTAAAAAAAAAAGACTTTTGGTTCTTGTTCTACTCTCTCCCAGAGTAGACATTTCTATAGAAATTACCTGCAGGGAGTCTTATGATTTCTAGTAGTAGTCTACAAACAGACTCTAGCTTCTCCAGGACAATACACAGGATGGATTTAAATATGTATTAAACTATGAGACACTTTGTCAAATGAATTTAAATGCATTTTATTTATATTTTTTTATTTTTTAAAAATATTTTATTTATGAGAGAGAGAGAGAGAGAGGCAGAGGGAGAAGCAGGCTCCATGCTGGGAGCCCAATGTGGGACTTGATCCCGGGACTCCAGGATCGTGCCCTGGGCCAAAGGCAGGTGCTAAACCGCTGAGCCACCCAGGGATCCCAAAGGCATTTTATTTTTAGACAACCTGCATGACCTGTGTTTTTTTCCTTAAAAACAATGCTTCCACTCCAAATACATCAAGGTCAAAATAAATGAAGAGCTTAAGATGACACCAGTCCCATTTCTCTAAGTCCTGGTGTTGTGTGGATTATGAGCAACAGCCAGTTATGACAACAGGTGATACATCCAAAGTAATAGTCAAATTCCTTAACATTTTTCCATGTCTAAACCATCCTTAAAGAGAATCATATATGGGGTCACACCATCCTTATCGTAGTCTAGCAAAGCAGCCATGCCATCTGGATTCACATTTTCACCAGTAAAGAAATGGTAGTTTTTGAAATTAGCAAAGGCATGCTTGATTTGTTCTGCAGCTTCTGTCATGAAAGGTTTTACTCTCTCTAATCTGTTTTTCAATTTTGCCTTTGATTGATTTCATGTAATCTTTGAAGTACTTCTTGTATGCTTCTTTTGTGAAGCAGGTTTCCTGTAAGTGATGGTTCATTACAATCAGTCATGATCAGCATCAGTGACTTCTGTGATTTTCATATCTTTGCCCTCAGGGCCTTCAGCAGAGGCGTTTCCACCCATGAGCAGCAAGTCATCAGTGTCACCTTCTGTTTTACTGATTATCTTCTCCTCTATCTCTAGGCACAGGTCATCCATGATCTCCTGGATCTTGTAGATGTTGGAGAATATCTCATCATGGCTGAAGATGTCTGGGTAGATGATTATAATGGAAGCTGGAGAGAGGATGGCAGCACTAGCTTAGTAGGAGCTGGGAGTTTTGAGCCTGTAGTGCAGCCTGGGTGACACTTGCGGGGAGGGGAAGCAAGCAGAAAAGCTCCCATCACCATTTGTTGATAAGACTGTCCTTTCCCCATTAAATGGTCTTATCACCTTTGTTAAATATAATTTAACCATATATGGAAAGACATATTACTAGGATCTTTATTCTATTCCATTCGTATATTTGTCTGTTTTCATGGCAGTACATTGTTTTCATTATTATAGCTTTGCAATGTTTTGAAATCAGGAAGTGTGTCCTCCAAATTTGTTCTTTTTCAAAATTGTTTTGGCTATTTGAGTTCCCTTGAGATTTCCATACCTATGAATTTTAGAATGTTTTCTCTATTTCTGAAAAAAATATGATAGGGATTGTGTTGAATCAGTAGAGCACTTTGGGTAGTATGGACATCTTAATAATATTAAATCTTCAAATCCATAAACATGGGATGTCTTCCCATTTACTTCTGTCTTTTAAAACTTCTTGGGACACCTGGGTGGCTCAGTGGTTGAACATCTGCCTTTGGCTCAGGGAGTGATCCTGGGATCCCGGGATTGAGTCCTGCATCGGCTTCTCCCTCTGCCTATGTCTCTGCCTCTCTCTCTGTGTCTCTCATGAATAAATAAAATCTTTAGAAAATAAAAAATAAAACTTCTTTCAGTAATATTTTCTTGTTTTCTGTGTACAAATCTTTCACCTCCATAGTTAGGTTTATTTCTAAGTATTGTATTATTTTGATGCTATTGCAAATAACATCATTTTTTCTTTGTAAATTACCTTTATTGAGATATAACTTACATACAAAATAATCTACCCTTTTTTTGTATCTTCAAATATTTGATTTTTTAAATAATAAATTTATTTTTTTATTGGTGTTCAATTTGCCAACATACAGAATAACACCCAGTGCTCATCCCGTCAAGTGCCCCCCTCAGTGCCCATCACCGATTCACACCCACCCCCCGCCCTCCTCCCCTTCCACCACCCCTAGTTCGTTTCCCAGAGTTAGGAGTCTTTATGTTCTGTCTCCCTTTCTGATATTTCCTACCCATTTCTTCTCCCTTCCCTTCTATTCCCTTTCACTATTATTTATATTCCCTAAATGAATGAGAAGATATAATGTTTGTCCTTCTCCGATTGACTTATTTCACTCAGCACAATACCCTCCAGTTCCATCCATGTTGAAGGAAATGGTGGGTATTTGTCATATTCTACCCTTTTTATTTAAAAAATTTTCCATTTATTTTTTTAAAGATTTTATTCATTCATTCATGAGAGACACAGAGGGAGAGGCAGAGACATAGGCAGAAGGAGAAGCAGGCTCCCCACAGAGAGCCCAATGCAGGACTCGATCCCAGGATCATGACCTGAGCCAAAGGCAGATGCTCAATCACTGAGCCACCCAGGTGTCCCTTATGTTTTTATTGAAGTTGGATGTGACAACATATAGTATAACACCAGTGATGGGATGAGCACTGGGTGTTATACTATAATATTATTTTCTTAATTTCTTTTTTGAATTGTTCACAATTCATATACAGAAAAACAATTCATATTTTTTATAATAAATTTATTTTTTATTGGTGTTCAATTTACCAACATACAAAATAACACCCAGGGCTCATCCCGTCAAGTGCCCCCCTCAGTGCCCGTCACACATTCACCCCCACCCCCCGCCCTCCTCCCCTTCCACCACCCCTAGTTCATTTCCCAGAGTTAGGAGTCTTTATGTTCTGTCTCTCTTTCTGATATTTCCCACACATTTCTTCTCCCTTCCCTTATATTCCCTTTCACTATTATTTATATTCCCCAAATGAATGAGAACATATAATGTTTGATTTTGCATCCTTCAACTTTGCTGATTTCATTCTTTAGTTATCTCAGTGTGTTTGTTTGTGTGCAAAATCATTAGCATTTTCTACATATAAGATCAAGTCATCTGCAAACAGATTTTACTTCTTTTTAAAAAGTTTTTATTTTAATTCCAGTTAGCATACAGTGTAATATTAGTTTCAGGTATACAGCATAGTGATTCAACACTTACATACAACACTGGGTATTCATCACAAGTGCTCTCTTGAATCCCCATCACCCATTTAACCCATTCACCTACCCACTGCCCCTCTGGTAACCATAAGTTTGTTCTCTATAGCTAAGAGTGTTTCTTCGGTTTGGATATTTTCCCCCTTTGCTCATTTCATTTGTTTCCTAAATCCCACATATGAGCAGAATTATATGGTATTTGTCTTTCTCTGACTTATTTCACTTAGCATAATACACTCTAGCTCCATCCACGTCCTTGCAAATGGCAAGATTTCAATCTTTTTATGGCTGAATGATATTCCAGTGTGTGTCTGTGTGTGTGTGTGTGTGTGTGTGTGAGTGTGTGTATCGTTTCTTTATCCATGCATCAGTCAAAGGACATTTGGGCTCTTTCATAATGTAGCTATTGTAGAAAATGCTGTTATAAACATCGGGATGCATGTATCCCTTTGAATTAGTATTTTTATATTTTTGGGGCAAATACCTAGTAGGGCAATTGTTCAATCTTAGGTTTGTTCTGTTTTTAACTTTCTGGGGAACCTACATACCCTTTTCCGGAGTGACAGCACCAGTATGCACTCCCACGAGGAGTGCAGGAAGGCTCCCAGCCTCACCAACACCTGTTGTTTCTTGTATTGTTGATGTTAGCCATTCTGACAGGTGTGAGGTGATATCTCATTGTAGGTTTGATTAGTATTTCCCTGATGATGAGTGGTGTTAAGCATATTTGCATGTGTCTCTTAGCCATCTGGATGTCTTCTTTGGAAAAATGTGTATTCATGTCTTCTATTTTTTCATTGGGTTATTAATTTTGGGGGTGTTGAGTTGTATAAGTTCTTTATATATTTTTGATACCCTTTATAAGATATGTCAATTCCAAATATTTTATCCTATTCAGGAGGTTGCCTTTTAGTTTTGTTGACTGTTTCCTTTCCTGTGCAGCTTTTTATTTTGATGAAGTCCCAATAGTGTATTTTTGCTTTTGTTTCTTTTGCCTCTGGAGACATAACCAGAAAGAAGTTGCTCCGACAGATGTCAAAGAGGTTACTGCTTGTGTTCTCCCCTAGGATTTTTATGGTTTCAGGTCTCCAATTTAGGTCTTTAATCCACTTTGAATTTATTTTTGTGTATGGTGTAAGGAAGTGGTCCAGTTTTATTTTTTGCATGTTGCTGTCCATAGACTTCTATATTTTTTAATGTATGCATTAGCAGCTATAAATTTCTCTTAGCACTTGTTTTGCTGCATCTATCTTAGGATGTTGTGTTTTTGTTTTCATTCATCTTTAAGTATTTTCTAATTTTCCTTGTAATTTAATTTTTGACATATTTATTGTTTGATCTTGTTTAGTTTTCACAATTTGTTAATTTTCCAGTTTTCCTTCTCTTATTGATTTCTGAGTTAATGCCATGTCGTTGAAGAAGGTATTTTGTATATTTTTCTTTTTAAATAGATCAAGACTTGTTTTATGGCCTAACAGAGTCTTGAAGAATGTCCTATGTGCACTTGAGAATAATGGGTATTCTGCTTTTGTTGAATAGATGTTCTGTAAATGTTGAATAGATCTAGTTGGTTTATTATGTTGTTCAAATTTTTTATTTCCTTACTTATCTTCTGCCTACTTTATCCACATATGGAAAATGATGTATTGAAGGCTTTAACTATTACTGTAGAACTATTTCTCCCCTACAATTCTGTCAATTTTTGCTTCATTAAGTGTCTATTAGGTATGTAAATATTTATATTTGTTATATCTTCTTCATGTATTGATCCTTTATTAATACAGAATGCCTCTGTCTTTTATAATCTTCTAAAATCTATGTCTATTGTTTCTGGTATCAGTATAGCCAACAAAGCATTCTATTGGTTACTATTTGTATGGAATATCTTTTTCAATTTTTTCATTTTCAATCTGTCTTTGGAGGTAAAGTGAGTCTTTTATGGAGAACATGTAGATGAATCATGTTCTTTTAATCTCTTCTGAAAATATATTTTGATTGGAGTGTTTAATTCATTTACATTTAAAGTAATTATTGATAAGAACAGGCTTACTTCTGCCATTATATTATTATAAGTTTTATAACTTTTACACCCTTCATTTCCTCCATTACGACCTTTTTTGGGTATTTAATTGATTTTTGTAATAAAATATTTAATTGCCTTCTAATTTTCTTTTGGATATATTTTATAGATTTTTTTTTGTGGTTACCAGGAGGAATACATTTAACATTCTATAGGCATAGTAATCTAATTTGAATTCATCCCAACTGAACTCCAGTAGCCTACAAAACTTTCCTCTCTACAGCTCCATTACCCTTTTTTTTCTGTTATTGTTATCACAGATTACATCTTTATACATTGTGGACCCAAAAGTATAGCTTAATGATTGCTTTTTCTTACTTGTGTTTTTATTTTATTTTATTTTTTTTCTTACTTGTGTTTTAAATAGTATTTTAAAATGTGGAGTTACAATCCCAACTAAAATGATACTAGCTTTTATAATTGCCCTATATTTATCTTTACTGTAGGTCTATATTTCTTCATATAGCTTCAAGTTATTGTCTAGTGTCCCTTTCATTTTAATCTGCTCCCTTCAGCATTTCTTGGAGGATATATCTAGTGAAAATGAACTCCTTCAACTTCTGTTTATCTGAGAATGTTTTAATTACTCTCCATTTAAAAAAATAGTATTTACCTGATAAAGAATTCTTGGTATAAATTTTTCCTTCAGCATTTTGAATATATAAACTCACTACATTTTTGTCTCCAAGGTATCTGGTGCTAATAATCTTAAGGATGATCCCTTGTATGTGACAAGTCACTTTTCTTTTGCTGCTTTCAAGGTTCTCTTTGTTTTTGTCCTTCAGTAGTGTGATTATAATGTGTCTTAGTTTGTTTTTCCAACATGGAGTTCATTGAACCTCTTAGATTTGCACATGTGTCTTTAATCAAATCTGTAAAGTTTAAAGCCATTACTTTTTTTGGATAATTTCTGCTTCTTGTTTTTTCTTTCAAGTTTTTATTTAAGTTCCAGTCAGTTAACATACAGTGTAACATTAGTTTCAGGTGTAGAATTTAGTAAATCATCACTTACATACGGCACCCAATGCTCATCACAAGTACCCTCCTTGATATCCATCATCCATTCAACCCATTCCCCCCACCACCCTCTAGTAACCCTCAGTTTGTTCTCTATAGTTAAGAGTCTGTTTTCTGGTTTGCCTCTCTCCCATATTCATCTGTTTTGTTTCTAATATTCCACAACTGATTAAAATCATATGGTAGTTATCTTTCTCTGACTGACTTATTTCACTTAGCAGTGAAGGAAACAATAAAACTAAGTTTACCTTCTGAATGGGAGAAGATATTTGCAAATGACATATCTGATAAACAGTATCCAAAATATATAAAGAAGTTATAAAACTCAATACTCAAAACACACATCTCTGCTCCTTTCTATCTCTTCTTCTGGAGTTCCTAGAATTGTATATGTTGGTTTATTGGTCAGCTTGATGGTGTTCCACAGATGTCTTAGGCTCTGTTCACTTTCCTTCATTTTTTCTTCCTATTTATCAGACTCAATAATTTCCATTGCCCTTACTTCAGATTAACTGATTCTTTTTACTGCTTGCTCAAATATGCCTTTGAGCCTCTCAAGTATATTTTCGTTTCAGTTAACTTTCAATTCCAAAATTTCTTCCTCGTTCCTTTTTATTATTTCTCTTCATTGATATCCTCACTTTGCTCATTGATTATTCCTTTCTTTGTCCATGTCTTCTGTTAGATTTTTGAGCATCTATAAGACAATTGTTTTAAAGTCTTTGTTATGTGTGATACCTGTGCTTCTTTAGGTAAGTTTCCTGTAAGTTTATTTTGTTCCTTTGAAGAAGCCACACTCTTGTGTTTCTTTGTATGCCTTTGAAAACTGAGCATTTGAATCTTATAATGTGATAACTTTGGAAATCAGATTCCCTTTTCCATATCCAGGATTCTGTTTTTTATGTTATTGTTGTAGGGAGCCTCTTTGCTGGAAATCAGCCTGAGAGACTGTCTTTTCTTGTGCATGCACAGTGGCTTTCTAAATTATCCTTTATATGTGTTTTTTTTGTTTGTTTTTTTGGGTATGCGGTTGTTTTTGAATGCCCCTTCCCACAAACACCCTGGGTGCATCTCCTCTGTTTACCTAAGAAGCCACCTTGGCTGGTAGGTGTGAAACAATGACCAGCCTCTGTGCCAGTGATCTTAAACAATCAAAAATCAGAATACAAACCCCAATTCTTAGAAGACAATGTATTTACTGTCCACCCTGGCTCCAGAAAATCATGTTTCAAATGCAGGTTGGTGTTCCACAGCTGCCTGCCATGGGCCTGGAGATTGGAGATTTAGTAGCTGCTACCACACTGAAGGGTGAAATTCACTATTATTCATAGTTTATTAGCTAAACTTTCCCCTAAACACTGCAAAAGTTCATATAGAACCCATAATTTCAATCTAGTCACTTCAGACAGTTTTTACCAGTAAAATTTCCTAAGTGAAGAGATGGTTTCATGGCACTTTCTACTCTACCATCTTCCCTGATACTACTCCCCAAATATAATTTTAGAATATCCCATCTTTTACATGGAGACCTGTCATTGCCATCTTTATTATATATAAAGTCACCATTTTGGTCAGTTTCTGATTTCTAATCTGTTCTATAGTTCTATTTTTACCTCATCACCAAATTATCTAATTATTGTAGTTTCATGATAAGTACTTACACAGTTTAAATTCAATTTTGTATTTTGAATGTAAGGTCTGATTGAGGTAGTGCTATACTAGAGGAGGAATGAAACAATATAAGACACTAGTGGACTGCATGGTTCCTTCCAGATTTCATGATCCCTCTAAAATTGTGTCTGTTCATTTTATTACTTTTACCCTAGTGCCTAGCATGGTGCTAATCAGTTACTACTTGACAGAAGATGAGGATTACTGGCCTTTGTCCCTCAAATAGCAGCATTTCATGCATGGAAGTCTTGCCCTCAGCTGGCTAGATGGCCACACACTGAATACTTTTTCCTGTTAACTGCTTTTGCCTTTTCTTTCAGATTCCAAACATAGGAGCCCACAGGAGAACCTAGCCCTTTCCCTTCCTGGTCTAATGCCTTCTAGGTCTGGAAAATATGAGGCAATTCTTGTGATATTTATAAAATTATCCAGAGATGAGTGAATCAGTTGACATCTAATATTTGAGTAAGTCTTTTTAAGTGGACGCACTGTCTCTTCTCATTGGCATCTGCATTCCCTTTAGAATCTCTCATAGCTCACCATTATTTGTGGTTTAGATGCTGCCAGTAGCATTTATTAGTGCTAAACTGTCACTTTTTTTTTCTATATGAAACAGAGACTACTGTTTTAAGCCATGATCATCATCATCATACACACATTTTTATCTCACTTGTCTACTTTATTTCCTAATTATGTATTTCTACAAGTGAAAGTGCTGGACCCAAAAATATGGACCTCCTCTATTTACTGATATTATAAAATTATTTCTGTGTTAAAATCATACCATAGTACAGTCCTTACAGCAAATTATTGGTATGCTTATTTACTCAATTCTTCTAATTTTATGTATCCAACATTTAAGATGAAAAGCCTCACCAATGTCATAGATGAAAACCAGTATTTTTTTACATATGAATTTAAAGATTCTTTTAATATTTTAGTTGGTCAAACTTTATTTCTTGTTACAAATCTTCATATTCTTTAATCATTTTGCTTTACATATTCTCACATATTCCTTTAGATTTGTGCCTTCCCTCTCCTGGTCCTGAGATAAATATCAAAGTTGGCTAAATCCAAGCTTTGTGATCTTGTCATGAATGACTACAAAACTACTTTGGGAGGCACTTATGCATGAATTCTTGTCTATTACTGATCACTTGTAAGTCAACTATGGCTAAAGCTTGAAGGATGGTCCTTGACAGCAATTAGAGCTTATTCTTTGTGAAATGTCAGTATGATTACATTTCTCATTTCTTTTTTTTAATAATTTTTTTAAAATTTTCATCCATTTATGATAGTCACAGAAAGAGAGAGAGAGAGGCAGAGACACAGGCAGAGGGAGAAGCAGGCTCCACGCACCGGGAGCCCGACGTGGGACCCGATCCCGGGCCTCCAGGATCGCGCCCTGGGCCAAAGGCAGGCGCCAAACCACTGCGCCACCCAGGGATCCCTATTTCTCATTTCTTGATGATTTTATATTTAATTCTAATTTGTGCACTGTAAATTGGTACAATTTTCTGAGTGCCACCTGTGAAATTGAATTAAATTTGGTCATTCTATTTGAGTCAGCATTTCTACTTATAAAAGTGCATCCTAATGCAATAGTAAGGGATGTTTCCAAAAAATTAATTAAAATTGTCATCCTTTTAATCACCAGCCTAACTCATCTGTTATGAGATGGATGGAATTTAGAAACGATAGGGGTAGGACAATAATAAAGTTCCAAGGGGAAAAAAATTCGATAGACATCACCAGATGTGCAGTATGCATGTGCACTTACACATACACTCGGTGCATACACACATATACATACAGTCCTGTAGGTCCTGTTATTATAATCATAAATTGCGGGGGAGCGGAGACAAGGGGAAACTTATTGTTTGGCTGAATGAGTCAAATGATACACATGAAACATATACTTTAACAAATGAAATAACTAAAAGAATGTTAGTGTTCACTTCCTATTGGTAATGTAAAAAATTGCCATAGATTGGGTGGCTGATAACCAAAATTTATTCTCATGGTTTTGGGGAGCAGAAATGCAAAACCAGTATTAGTAGGCCAAAATCAAGATGTTGGTAGTGACATGCTCCCTCCAGAAGTTCTCAGGAACAATCCCTTTCTTTCCTGTTCCAGCATCTAGTGGCTGCTAGCATTCCTTGACTTGTGGCTTCATTACCCCAACCTCTGCCTCTGTGGTCACATTGCCTTCTCTTCCACGTGTGTCTTCTCTTCTGTGTGAATATCCTTCTGCAGCTCTCTTAAAAAGATATTTATTATTACATTTAGAGCCCTCTACCAATGCAGGATAATCTCTGAAGAACCTTTTTTGCCACGTATGGTAACATTCACAGGTTCCAGGAGTTAAAACATTGGTATCTTTTGAGAGGCAATTTTCAGCCTATCACAGTATTCATTGATGTATATTTTGTAAGAGGGAAAAGTGAAAATCATCCTAAATCGTCAACTACATGAACTGGTTCAGTGATGTCACAGTCATAGGATAGAATGCTATGTGACCCTTAAAATTACTTATAATTGAAACAATTATCTTTTTCCTGTAAAACTATAAACAAAATATAAAGAATAGACAGTGTTTGCAAAGGTGTAGGAAACTAGACACTGCAATACACTGTTGGCAGAAATATACATTACAATATTTGCAAGATTTTTTTGAAATAAATAGTAAAATATACAATGTTCAAGTTTTTTTGGTAAAAGTTTTAGGTCTAGGGACGCCTGGGTGCTCAGCGGTTGAGCCCTTGCCTTCTCCACAGGGCGTGATCCTGGAGTCCTGGGATCGAGTCCCACATCGGGCTCCCTGCATGGAGCCTGCTTCTCTCTCTGCCTGTATCTCTGCCACTCTCTGTGTGTCTCTCATTAATAAATAAATAAGATCTTTTTAAAAAGTTTTAGGTCTAGGACTTTTCATGTAGATATACATACTCCCTTCTCAAGTGCAAATTGTATAGAGAAAGTTGATTTCTGTAGCTAGTTTGTAGTAGTAAAAATGGGACAGGAGCACAATGGTCTTCACTCAGGAACAAATGGAAGAGTAGGAAATCTTTAAAAAGAGAAAGAGATTAAATTTGTACTTTAAATGGAAAGACAAAAAAAAATAAAAAAAAATAAATGGAAAGACAAGCATTATATATTAAAAGAAAAAGCATGCAAAGATAGCCTAGATACATTGTTAACCTAAAAATCAAGACCTGTACTATTTTCTGTAGGGATGGAAAAAGAAAGAGAACACAAGGGACATATGCTTCTGTGTTGTTGGAATTAGGCAGGCTAATATACCTACCTGGATTCAATACATACATATTTATCTTTTTCTTTTATACATTTTTTGACCTAAACTTTTAAAAATAAGTTATAACATGTAAGCCTAAATAATTTACGATGCATCTTTATAAGAACATTCTCCTATATAACTAAACTACCAGTTTCCCTAGCAGTAGGATTAGCTATAATTCCCTGTATCTGATTTACTCTACATTAATAATTTCCCAATTGTTCCAAAATGTGGTTTTATAGCAGTTTTACAAAACAGGTTCCAATCAAGAATCATGCTCTGCATTAGTTGTCATTATTTCCTGAATCTCATTTAATCTATAATAGTTTATTCTCTTCACTTTTTTCCTATGACACTAGCTTTTTGAAGAAATTGTGATTATTCTTTTGAATAATGTCCTACATTCCTAATTTGACTGAATATGCATGATATTGTTTAACTTGTTTTATGCCCTATATTTCCTATACCATAAAAATAAGATCCAAAAGCTATATTTCTGTAACTTTTTTTTCCCCTCTCATTTTTGGGGGTTGCATTCTACATTGACAGAGTTGTCTCTTTTACAGTGAGGGTTTAATTCCATTGTGTTCTGGTTTCCATTGATGTTCTCGTTTGAAGGCAATTTATATTCTTTAGCTTTTATTAAGGTCATCTTAATTTCGTGTATATGAGTATGATGTGTACAATTTTACTATGATGGGTTTAGATGTGTATATCTTTTCCTTAAGGGGCTTTAGATTCACTGGGGTTTTTGAAGATGTGGCTTCTGTTTTTCATCAATTCTGAAATACTCTCATTCATTATTTCTTTAAATGTTGCCTCTATAATTCCTTGTTTCCCTTCTATATGAAATATTGTCTCTTATTTCTAACTGCAAAAAATTGTAATCAATTCCACTTAATGTATTTTCTCATGTGAATATGCTATAAAATATCAATTTCAATTAGTATACATTGTCCTTTGCAGAATTTCAATTTGTATTTATTTTTCTAATTTATTTAGAATTTTTGTTGGCACTTAATAATTTCATTTCTTTTTTCTAGAAACCTATTAGATATATTTAATTCTCCATGATTGAAAATTACAAAATATGAAATTCCTGAGAATTTTGATTCTTAGAGCACTAGGTCTTGAGAGTTTTCTCATGTGTCTTTTCTCATGTGATTTTTAACTGTGAAGTATAACTTTTCCTTGAAAATACATCTATTGTAATTCTTTAAGACCTAAGGAAAAGGTAGATGTCCTTCAGGGATTTATATATTTGAGCAATGTACCTAGGTTCACAACTTTGTTGGAAACTCAAAATTGTCTACATGATATTCATTTCACCCAAATAGAGTGACATGAAACTTCTAAATTGTGTGTGAATTGGCTTGATTAAAAATTCTCATAGTTGTGATATCATTGAAAATGGTAGAGTAAGAAATTCCAAAACCCTATTTTTAACCAAAGGAAGAAATTAAGGTGGCAAAAACTATCAAAATCAAATGTTTTAGAAAACTGTGGTAAAAAAAAAAATCTTACAATACACTGGGTGTTATGCTATATGTTGGCATATCGAACTCCAATAAAATTATATACAAAAAAATCTTATAATAACCAAGGGAACATTTAATGAGGAATTAAATGTTGTAGCCTTTTAACTTACCACCTACCATCCTACACTACCTAGCTCATAGGTAGCCATGAGGATGGCTGCCTGTGTTCCTGGTTTACCTTGCTTGATCCAGAGGGGCAACACAGATCTTATTATCCAAGAAACGTGTTTTTTAATTTCACCTCTCTGAAGATTTCCAGAGACGTCTGAGGACTTGACTTTTTTTTTTTTTTGCCTGCCTTGGAATTTTCTTAAAGAAGTGGTTTATCAGGCAGCACTTGTTGAAATCATTTATACATAAACATACGGCTGCAACCATGTGGGACAAGCAATATACAGATTAAAAAGCCTATGGGCAGCCCGGGTGGCTCATTCAGAAGAAAAAAAAAAAACTGAAGTAGAAACAGTCCCTGAGTAAGCCCAAATATTGGACTTAATAAACAAAGACTTTAAAGTAAATATCCTAAATATGTGGAAAAAGTTAAAGGAAAGCATGAAAAAAAGGCAATCAAAACCTGGAGAACAATGTCTCAAGAAATAGAAATATCAGTAAAGAGATAGAAACTATAAAAAAGAAACAAAATTTCTGTAGATATAAAACAGTACTTGGAATGAAAAATTCATTAGAAGGGTTCAAGAGCAGATTTGAGAAGTTAGAAGAAAAAAGTCAGCAAACTTAAAAATAGTTCAGTTGATAGTATTCAGTGGAGGAACAGAAAGTAAAAAGACTGGAGAAAAATGAACACAACCTAAGATCCCTCTGGAGAAACATCAAGCACACCAACATACAAATGAGAGTCACAGGAGGAAAAGAGAAAAAGAAGCAGTAATGATGTTTGAAGAAATAATGGTTAAAAAATTCCCAAATTTTGATATATGACATAAATCTATACATTTAAAAGTAGCTCAATGAATTCCAAGTATGAAAAACTAAAGATATCCACACTATCCATATTGTAATCAAACTGTCAAAAACTAAAGCCAAGGAGAATCTTGGAAGTATCAGGAGAGTAGCAACCTATGACATATGAGGGAATCTCAGTGGGAAAAAGTCAATTTCTCATGAGAAACATGAAAAAGCCAGAAGGCATTTGGATGGCATATTTAAATTGCTGAAAGACCAAACTGTCAAACAAGAATCATATATGTGGCAAAAATATACCTCAAAGATTAAAAAGGCATTAATATATTCCCAAATAAATTCACAGATAAATAAAAACAAAAATCTTCTGCTTTTAGTAGATTTGCCCTACAGGAAATGCTAAAGGAATAAGGAATAAGGGTAAAGAAATAAGGAATAAGGGTAAAGGTTAAGTACATAGGCAAACATGAAAAAGCCAGTATTACCATATTATTGGCTTATAATTCTTGTTTTGATTTAAAATATTAATACATAAAACAATAATTATAAAATTGTGTTAATGGGCACACACGTATACAAAGAATTTGTAACAATAAGATGGGGGATTAAAGTCACAGGAATAGAAAGTTTCTATATTATTGAAAGTAAGAAGGTATTAATTCAAACTAGATTTTTATAAATTTAGGATATTAGCTGCAATCCTCAAGTCAACAATAAGAAAATAACTAAAAAATATAGAAAATGAGAGTAGAATCAAAATGCTACCCTAGGAAAAAAATCAAGTGTAAAAGAAAGGAATAATGGAGGAAGTAAAGAACAAAAAAGATATGACATATAGAAAAAAATAGCAAATTAGTAGAAGTCATTCATCATTAATAATTACTTTCAATATAAATGGATTAAACTCTTCAATCAAAAGGCAGAGAATGGAAAAATGGATTTAAAAATGAAGCCATGATCCAACTATATGCTGTCTACAAGAGAGTCACTTTATTTATTTTAATTTTCATACCATTATAAGTAGCAAAGTGTTGTACTAGTTTCAGTTGTATAATATAGTGATCAAAAATTCTATATATTACTCAGTGCTTATCAAGATGAACATACTCTTAACCTCATTCACATATCTCACCTATCCCCCCCACCAACCTAATATCCTGTGACTATCAGTTTGTTGTCTATAGTTAAAACTGTTTTTTTGGAATTTCTCTTTCTTAGGACATTTATTTTGTGTCTTAAATTCCACATATGAGTGAAATCATATGGCATTTGCCTTTCTTTGACTGGCTTATTTTGCTTAGCATCATACTCTCAAGGGCCCATCCATGTTGCTGCAAATGTCAAGATTTAATTCTTTTCTATGGCTGAGTAATAATCCAATGTATAGATACCATTTCTTCTTTATCAGTTTATCTATGAATAAACTCATGGGTTGCTTCCATACTTTGGCTATTGTAAATAATGCTGCAATAAACATAATGGTGCACATATCTTTTCAAATTAGTGTTTTTGTATTCTTTGGGTAAATATCAGATTGGAATTACTAGATCATAATGTAAGTTTATTTCTATTTATTGAGGAACCTCCATGCTGTTTTCTACACTGGCTACACCAAGTTTGCATCCCCACCAACCATGTATGAAGGGGCTGTTATATCTACAGGATTGCCAAACACTGGTTATTTCTTGTGTTTTTTATTTTAGCCATTTTGACAGTTCTCAGGGGATGTCTCACTGTGGTTTTGATTTGGATTTTCCTGATGATGAGTTATGATGAGCACCTTTTCATGTGACTGTTAGCTATCTGTATGTCTTCTTTGGAGAAATGTCTATTCAGGTCTTCTGCCAATTTTTAATTGGACTATTTGGTTTTATTTGGTGTTGAGTTGTGTAAATTTTTATATATATGGGATGCTAAGCACTTATTGGAGATGTCATTTCCAAATATATTCTCCCATTCAGTAGGTTGTCTAGTTTTGTTGACTGTTTCCTTTGCCATGCAGAAGATTTTTATTTTGATGTATTCCCAATAGTTGACTTTTGCTTTTGTTTTTCTGGCCACAGGAGACACACATGGAAAAATGTTGCTATGGACAGCACTGGAGAAATTACTATCTGTGCTCTCCTCTAGAATTTTTTTATGACTTCAGTTCTCACATTTAGGACCTTAATCTATTTTGAGTTTATTTTTGCATATGCTGTAAGAAAGTGCTCCAGTTCGTTCTTTTGCATATAGTTGTCCAGTTTTCCCAACACCATTTGATGAAGTGACTGTCTTTTTCTGATTGCATATTCTTGCCTCCTTGGTCAAAGATTAATTGACAATATAAATGTATGTTTACTTTATAGGCTCTCTATTCTGCTCCATTGATCTGTGTGTGATTTCTACTGTAATACCATACTGCTTTGATTACCAGAGGTATGTGACATAACTTGAAATATGGAATTGTAACATGTTCACTTTTTAAAAAATATTTATTTAAATACAATTTAGTTAACATACAGTGTATTATTAGTTGCAGGGGTAGAATTTAGTAATTCATCAGTTGCATACAACACCCAGCACCCATTACTTCAAGTGCCCTCCTCAATTCCTATCAACCAGTTGCCCCTTCCAACCTATGACTTGCCCTCCAGCAACCTCAATTAGTTTCCAAGACTTAAGTGTCTCTTATGATTTGCCTCCCTCTCTGTTTTCATCTTATTTTATTTTTCCTTCCCTTCCCCTGTGTTCATCTGTTTTGTTTCTTAAATTCCACATCTGAGTGAAATCATATGGTATTTGACTTTCTCTGACTGACTCATTTTGCTTAGCATCATAACCTCCACCCACATCGTTGCAAATGGCAAGATTTCATTCTTTTGGATGGCTGAGTAGTATTTCATTGTGGACACACACACACACACACACACACACATATTATTTATCTATTCATCTGTAAATGGACATCTTGGCTCTTTCTATGGTTTGGCTATTGTGGGCATTGCTGCTATAAACATTGGGGTGTGTGTGCCCCTTTGAATCACTGTGTATGTATTCTTTGGGTCAATACCTAGTAGTACAACTGTTGGGTTATAGGGTAACTCTATTTTTAACTTTTTGAGGAACCTCCATACTGTTTTCCAGAGTGGCTACACCAGTTTGCATTCCCACCAATAGTGCAAAGGGGTTCCCCTTTCTCCACATCCTCACCAACATCTTTTGTTTCTTGACCTGTTAATTTTAGCCATTCTGACCAGTGTGGAGTAGTATCTCATTGTTGTGTTGAGCATTTTTTCATGTGTCTACTGGCCATTTCTCTTTGGAGAAATGTCTGTTCATGTCTTCTATCCATTTCTTGACTGGATTCTTTGCTTTTTGCATGTTGAGTTTGATAAGTTCTTTATAGATTTTGGATACTAGCTCTTTGTCTGATAAGACATTTGCAAATATGTTCTCCCATTCTGTAGGTTGACTTTTAGTTTTGTTGACTGTTTCCTTTGTTTTTTTTTTGTTTCCTTTGTTATGCAAAGGTTTTCTATCTTGATTAAGTCCCAATAGTTTATTTTTCCTTTTGTTTCCTTGCCTTTGGAAACATCTTTAGCAAGAAGTTGCTGTGGCTGAGGTCACCAAGGTTGCTGCCTGTGTTCTCCTCTAGGATTTTGATGGATTCTTGTCTCACATTTAGGTCTTTCATCTATTTTCAGTTTATGTATAAGAAAGTGGTTCAGTTTCATTCTTCTGTATGTGGCTGTCTATTTTCCCAACACCATTTGTTGAAGAGATTGTCTTTTTCCATTGGATATTCTTTCCTGCTTTGTCAAAGATCAGTTGAACATAGAGTTGAAGGTCCATTTCTGGGTTCTCTATTCTGTTCTATTGATCTTTGTGTCTGTTTTTGTGCCAATACCACACTGTCTTGATTTTTACAGCTTTGGAATACAGCTTGATGTCCAGAATTGTGATGCCACCGCTTTGGTTTTCCTTTGCCTATTTGGGGTATTTTCTGGTTCCATACAAATTTTAGGATTATTTGTTCTGGCTATGTGAAAAAAGTTGATGGTATTTTGACAGAGATTGCACTGAATGTGTAGACTGCTTTGGGTAGCATAGACATTTTCACAATATTTGTTCTTTCAATCTATGAGCATGGAATGTTTTCCCATTTCTTTGTGTCTTCCTCAGATTTGTTCATAAGTGTTCTGTAGTTTCCAGAGTACAGATCCTTTGGTTAGGTTTATTCCTAGGTGTCTTATGGTTTTTGGTGCAATTGTAGATGTGATCAATTCCTTGATTTCTTTCTTCTGCCTTGTTGGTGTATAGAAATACAACCGACCTCTGTGCATTGATTTTATATCCTGTGACTTCCTATCCTGAATTCCTCTATCAGCTCTAGCAGTTTTTTTGGTGGAGGCTTTGGGTCTTCTTTTTTTTTTTAAAGACTTTATTTGTTTATTCATGAGAAACACACACAGAGAGAGAGGGAGGTAGAGACGAAGGCAGAGAGATAAGCAGAGAGAGAAGCAGGCTCCACGAAGAGAACCCTATGTGGGACTCAATCCTGGGACTCCAGGATCACGCCCTGGGCCAAAGGCAGGTGCTCAACCATTGAGCCACCCAGGCATCCCTCTTTTGGGTTTTCTACATGTCTTCTGTGAAGAAAGTTTGATTTCTTCTTTGTCAGTTTTCTTTTTGTTGTCTGATTGCTGAAGCTAGGACTTCAAGGACTATGTTGAACAATAGTGAGAATGGGCATCCCTGTCGTGTTCCTCAGCTCTAAGTTTTTCCCCATTGAGGGTATTCGCTGTGGGTCTTTCATATATGCCTTTTATGATATTGACGTATGTTCCCTCTATCCCTACATGGTGGAGAGCTGCATATTTTTCCCTCTCAGCATTTTGAATATATCATGCTAGTTCTTTCTGGCCTGCCAGATCTCTGTGGACAGGTCTCTTGCCAGCCTATGTTTTTACTACCCTTGTAGTTTAAGGACCTCTTGTCCCAAGCTGCTTTCAGGACTTTATCTTTGAAATTTGCAAGCTTCCCTGTTATGTGTTGAGGTATTGACCAATTTTTATTGATTTTGCAGGAGGTTCTCTGTGCCTCCTAGACTTGAATACCTGTTTCCTTCCCCAGATTAGGAAGTTCTCAGGTATAACTTATTTAAGTAAATCTTCTGCCCCTTCTCTTCTACTCCTCATCTTCTGGGACCCCTATTATCTGGACATAATTTTGCTTTATGAATCACTGATTTCTCTAAGTCTCCCTTTTTGATCCAATAGTTTTCTATCTCTCTTCTTTTTAGCTTCCTTATTTTCCATAATTTTATCTTCTGTATCACTGATTCACTCTTTAGCTTCATTCATCCTCGTGTTTAAAGCCTTCATTTGGGGCTACATCTTGGTAATAGTATTTTTTATTTCAGCCTGATTAGATTTTCATTCTTTTATTGGTACAGTAAGAGCTTCTCTAGTGTCTTCTATGCTCTTTTCAAGCCACGCTAGTTTCTTTATAATTTTTTTAAATTCTAGTTCAGACATCTAACTTATATCCATATTAATTAAATCCCTGGCAGTGAGTACTACCCCCTTTCTTCCTTTGGGGTGATTTTGTCCAGAAAATAACAGAACAAATAAAAAGGAAAAACACAATAGCAACATCAACAACAGAAAAAAAAACCCAGAACAAAACAAGACAAAAATGAAACAAAGTAAGAAAAACAAGAAACAATACAAAACAAAAACTAGATCAGAATCCTTGTTCTGATTCTTAAAAGAAATTAGATCTCAGGGTAGCTGGGTGGCTCAGTCAGTTAAGTGTCTGCCTTCAGCTCAGGTCATGGTCTCTGGGTCCTGGGACAGAGTTCCAAGTTGGGCTACCTGCTCACCAGGGAGTCTGCTTCTCTCTCTTTCCCTCTCCCATCTGCCCCTCCTCCCTGCCCATTCTCTCTCTCCAATAAATAAAATCTTAATAAAAATAAATTAGATCCCAAAATAAGAAAGTTTTTAAAGATTTTATTGGCAGAGGGAGAAGCAGCCTCCTTGTAGGAAGCCAGAGGCGGGACTCGATCCTCGGAACAGGATTACACCCTGAACCGAAGGCAGATGCTCAACTGCTGAGCCATCCAGGTATCCCAAAAAAACAAAATTTAAATATATCTATCTCTATATATAAAAAATAAAATACAATGAAAGGAAACAAAATGTAAAAAAATGTATACATAAAAATTAAAGTCAAAAAAGAAAGAATTGAAAAACTAAGAAAATACCTGAAAAAATAATACTGAGAGACTAAAGAAAAAAAAAGAACAACAAATGCTATATACTGTTTACCCCAAGAGCTGATGCTTTGCAGCCCTCTACGATCTGTAAACTTGGTTCAAGCCAGTCAGTCATTCATGTTAGTCTTCTGGGGGAGGGAACTGTTGCACCAATTCTAAGGTGCACTTACCCTATTACAAACGTGCCTCCCTTGCCAGGAGGTTGGCCTCAGTGTAAGTGGCTCTGGATTCCGTTATGTCATGCCGTTTTGCTCCCTGAAGACTTCAACACCCATGGGCAGCATGAAGCATTTAGTCCATTTCCATTCAGAATAATTATTGATCGATATATATATATATATATATATATATATATATATATATATATAATGTGTATATATATATATTGGCATTTTATTACTTGTTTTGTGGTTGTCTTTAGTTTTTCTTCTCATCCTTTTCTGCTTTCTCAGTTTGCTGGCTTTCTTTACTAATATATTTGGATTTCTTTCTCTTTATTCTTTTCATTTCTACTACTGTTTTTGATTTGTGCTTATCTCTGACATTGACCGTAACAACTTTTTTCTAGATAGGTCTCTTGAGGTAGGGGAAACAGAAGCAAAAAGAAACTATTAGGACTACATCAAAATAAAAAGCTTCAGCACAGCAAAGGAAACAAAACTAAAAGTCACCCTACTGAATGGGAGAAAATATTTGCAAAAGATATATGGCTTTTACAGCCAAAATACATGTACATACTTATACAACTGAACACCCCCTCCATAATAAACTGATTAAAAATGGGTAGAAAACCTGAATAGACATTTCTCCAAAGAAGATATCCAGATAGCCACCAGTCACATGAAAGGATGCTGAACATCACTGATCATCAGGGAGATGCAAATCAAAACAATGGGATATTACTTCACACCATTCATAATGGCTAAAATAAAAAAAAAAAAACAGAAGAAACAACCAGTTTTGGCAAAGATGTGAAGAAAAAGGAACCCCTGTGCATTGTTTGTGGGAATGCAAACTGGCACAGCCACTCTGGAAAACAGGATGGAGGTTCCTCAAAAAGTTAAAAATAGAACTACCCTATGATCCATTAATCACTGTACAAAGTAATTATCTCCAAAATACAGAAACACTCATTCAAGGTGATATATGCAGCTCTATGTTTATTGCAGCATTATTTACAATAACCAAATTATAGAAGCAGCATGGATGTTCATCAACAGATGAGTGGATAAAGAAGATGTGGCACAAATATACAATGTAATATTACTCAGCCATAAAAAAGAATGAAATGTCCCCATTTGTAACAACATGGATGAACTAGAGTGTAAAATCCTAAGCAAAATAAGTCAGAGAAAGAAAATACTATATGATTTAACTTATATATGTGGAATTTAAGAAACGAACAAGCAAGGAAAAAAGAGATAGACAAACCAATAATATGGTATTTGTCAAGAAAGAAACTCTTAAGTATAGCGAACAAACTGGCGGAACAAACTGGAGGGTAGGTAGGTGGGGGGATGAGTGAATAGGTGATGGGGATTAAAGAATATACTTATAATGATGAGCACTGAGTATTATACAGAATTGTTGAATCACTATATTATACACCTGAAACTAAGAGAACATTGTATGTTAAGTATACTGAAATTATAATAAAAAGTAAAAAAATAATAATTGGCTTAAATATAAATGGAGTATGCTCACCAATCATAAGATGGAGAGCTTCTGAATGGATAAACAAGACCACACTACATACTTTCTAGAAGGTTCACACTTTAGATTTAAGAGCACACATAGATTGAAAGTAAAGGATTAAATAAATATTATCTGCAAATGGCAACCAAAAGAGGTTGACAGAATAGAATTTAAGTAAAAAAAGTCACAAGAGTCAAAGATCATTAAATAATGATAAAAGGATGAATCAATAGGGAAAATAGAATAGTGAGATACATATATATAAGAAATATATATATAAGAAATATATATATATTATATGCACACAAAATCAGAACACCATAAATACATAAAGCAACCATTTACAGATCTGAAGGGAGAAACAGCAACACAATTTTAGGAGACTTTGACACCACACTTACCATAATGGTTAGATCATCCAGAGTGATAGTTTGTAAGGAAACAGATGATGTCAAGAACATTATGGATTCTATGAGCGTTACAGACATATACAGAACATTCCACCTAAGAGCAGCAGAATACACATTCTCAATTATATATGCAATGTAATCCAGAAAAAAATCACAAGTGAAGTCAATGAAAAAGTGTTAAATAGCTTAAGAAGAATGAAATCATTCTGAGATTCTTTTCTAACCACGCTGGAATGAAAGTAGGCATCAAAAACAAAAGGAAAATTAGTAAAAAAATATTACAAAATACATGTAAATTAAACAACACACTGTTGAACAACCATTGGGTTAAAGAAGAAACCAAAAGAAAACTGAGAAAATATTTTGAGGCAAGTGCAAACTGAAATGCAACATACCAAAAGTTATGGGATGCAGCAACAACAAAGAAACAAATGTATATGATACAAAGAGGAAAAGTTTATGGTGATACAGGCCTCAGTGAATAAAAGGAAGGATCTCAAACAAGCTAACAATAAACTTCTGGAAACTAGAAAAAGAATAAATTAATCCCAAAGTTAGTTGAAGAAAGGAAATAAAAAATTAGAGCAGAAAAAGAAAAATAAAGAACAGGACATCAGGAAAAATTGACAAAAATAAAGTTGGATTTTTGAAAAAAAAAAACATAATCAACAAACTCTTACTTAGACTAAGTAAAAAGATAATACTCAAATAAGTACAATCATAAATATAAGAGGAGACATGAAAACCAATGCCATGGAAATAAAAAAGATCATAAGGGACTATTTTGAATAATTACATCCCAACAAATGGGACAACACAGAATAAACAGGTAAATTACTAGAAACATACAACTACCAAGATTGAATCAAGAAGCATCAACAGAACGAAATTAAAGAGACTGAATCACTAATCAAAAAAACTTCCAAAAATTAAATACCCAACAGAAGATGGTTTCAGAGGTGAATTCTACCAAACATTTAAAGAATAATTAACATAATTTTTTCTTAAGTGGTTACAAAATATAAGAAAGGAGAACACTTCTCAATTTATTTTGTGAGGCCAGAATCCAGAATCACCATGATACCAAAACCACACAGACACTGTAAGATATGAAAACTACAGGCTAATATTCCTGATGAACATGGATGCAAAAATTCTTACAAAATATTAGCAAGCAATTCAACAGCACAGTATTTTTAAAAATATTTTATTTATTTGTTTATTTGTTTGTTTATTTATTTATTTAAGACACAGAGAGAGGCAGAGACATAGGCAGAGGGAGAAGCAGGCTCCCTGCAAGGAGCCTGATGCAGGACTCAATCCAAGGACCCCAGGATCACAACTTGAGCCCAAGGCAGATGCTCCACCATTGAGCCACCCAGACACCCCTCAACAGCACGTTAAATGGATCATATACCCTGACCAAATGAGATTTATCTCAAAGATGCAAGAATGTTTAGTGTATTCACAAATTAATTAATATTATATACTAAATTAACAGAATGAAGGTAAAAATCACATGATAATCTTAGTAGAGGCAAAAAAACATTTGAGAAAATTTAGTATCTTTTCATGATAGAAAAAAAAATTACTTAGCTGTAGAAGGAGCTTACTACATCACTATAAAGGGAATACACAATAAGCCCACAGCTGACATCATACCTAATAGTCTAACATTGAAAGTTTTTTCCTCTAAGATCAGAAACGAGATGAGAGTGCCCACTCTCACTACTCCTATTCAGAATAATACTGGATGTCCTAGCCAGGGCAATTACAGAAGAAACAGAAATAAAAGTTATTCAATTTGGAAAGAAAGACATAAAATTATCTTTCTTTTCGGATAATATGCTCATACATGTAAAAAACCTGATCACCTCAAAAAAAAAAAAAAACTTTGCTGGGAAAAATTGGACATCCACATACAGAAGAATGAAACTAGACCATTCTCTTACACCATACAGAAAGATCAACTCAAAATGGATGAAAGATCTAAAGGTGAGACAAGATTCCATCAAAATCCTAGAGGAGAACCCAGGCAACACCCTATTTGAATTTGGCCACAGCAACTTCTTGCAAGATACATCCATGAAGGCAAGAGAAACAAAAGCAAAAATGAATTATTGGGACTTCATCAAGATAAAAAGCTTCTGCACAGCAAAAGAAACCATCAACAAAACTAAAAGACAACTTACAGAATGAGAGAAGATATTTGCAAATGACCTATCAGATAAAGGGTAGTATCCAAGATTTACAAAGAACTTATTAAACTCAACAGCAAAGGAATAATCCAATCATGAAATGGGCAAAAGACATGAACAGAAATTTCACAGAGGAAGACCTAGACATGGCCAACAAGCACATGAGAAAATGCTCCGCATCACTGGCCATCAGGGAAATACAAATCAAAACCACAATGAGATACCACCTCACACCAGTGAGAATGAGGAAAATTAACAAGGCAGGAAACAACAAATGTTGGAGAGGATGTGGAGAAAGGGGAAGGAACCCTCTTGCACTGTTGGTGGGAATGTGAACTGGTGCAGCCACTCTGGAAAACTGTGTGGAGATTCCTCAAAGAGTTAAAAATAGATCTGCCCTACAACTCAGCAATTGCACTCCTGGGGATTTACTCCAAAGATACAGATGCAGTGAAACACTGAAACACCTGCACCCTGATGTTTATAGCAGCAATGTCCACAATAGCCAAACTGTGGAAGGAGCCTCGGTGTCCATTGAAAGATGAATGAATAAAGAAGATGTGGTATATCTATACAATAGAATATTACTCAGCCATTAGAAATGACAAATACCCACCATTTGCTTTGACATGGACGGAAGTGGAGGGTATTATATGTTGAGTGAAATAAGTCAATCGGAGAAGGACAAACATTATATGATCTCATTCATTTAGGGAATATAAAAACTAGTGAAAGGGAATAAAGGGAAAAGACAGAAAATGAGTGAAAATATCAGTGAGGGTGACAAAACATGAGAGAAACCTAACTCTGGGAAATGAACAAGGGGTAGTGGAAAGGGAGGTAGGCGGGGGGTTGGGGTAACTGGGTGATGGACACTGAGGGGGCACTTGGTTGGATGAGCACTGGGTGTTATGCTATATGTTGGCAAATTGAAGTCCAATAGAAATTTTTTTAATGTTAAATATGCAAAATAAAGTACGAAAGAAGAAAAAAAACCTTTTAAAACTAATAAATCCAGCAATATTGCAGGATACAAAATCAATATACATTTCTCATAAAATTGATTACATTTCTCTACACTAAAGATGAACTATATGAGAAGGAAATTAAGAAACCAATCTCATTTACAATAGCATCAAAAATTAAAACATGCCCAAGGAATAAACATGCCCAAGGAAGTGAAATAATTGTACATGGAAAACTATAAAATACTTAACACAGACACAAATAAGTGGAAAGACATTCCATGTTCATGGATTGGGCAATTAATATTGTTAAAATGTCCAGAATATTCAAAGAATTCAATGCAATTTCCATTAAGAAAAACAATGGCATTATTTTTACAAAAATAAAGAGAACAATCTTAAAATGTATATGGAACTACAAAGGACTCCAAACAGCCACAGCAATTTTCTTTCTTTTTTAAAAAAAGTTTTAATTTAAATTCCAGTTAGTTAACATAAAGTGTAATATCAGTTTCAGGAGTAGAATTTAGTGATTCACAGTGCTCATCACAACAAAGTAATTTTGAGCAAGCAGGAAATAGAGGTATACTTCTTGACTTCAAAATATATTACAAAGCGACAGTAATCAAAACAGCATGATGCTGGCATAAATACAGACATGTAGACCAATGGAACAGAAAAGACAGCCTAGAATAAACACACACATTTATGGTCAATTGATCTTCACAATGATTATCGTTGTATTTGCACAGTGGGGAAAGGACAGTCTCTTCAATAAATGGTTCTGGGAAAGCTGGATATCCACATGCAATAAAATTAAATTGGACACTTATCTCACACCAAACATTAAAATCAATTCAAAATGCATTAGACTTAAACATAGGACTTGAAACTAAAATCCCTAGAAGAATGGGTGACGGGCCTGGGGGTTATTCTGTATGTTAGTAAATTGAACACCAATAAAAATAAATAAATAAATAAATAAATAAATAAATAAATAAATAAAAAATAAAAAAAAATTAAAAAATAAAAATAATACCTCATTTTGGGCTGAATATTAAAAAAAATAAAATAAAATAAAATCCCTAGAAGAAAACAGAAGACGCTTCTTGGCAATAGCCTTAGCAATGATTTCTTGGATATGAATCCAAGAGCATAGGCACCAAAACCAAAAATACATAAGAAAGAGGGAAACAAAAATAAGTGGGATTATATCAAACCAGAAAGCTACTGCACAGCTAAGAAAGAAAAATCAAACAATTGTAAAAGCAGCCTATAGAATGGAAGAATATATTTACAAATGATACATCTGATAGTGGTTAAGAGCCAAATTAAGGAACTCCTACAACACAAGAGTAAAATAAATAAATAAATAAATAAATAAATAAATAAATAAATACCCCACAAATAATCCGATTAAAAATTGGGTGAAGGATTTGAATAGACTTTTATCCAAGGAGACATAGAAATGGCCAACAGGTACATGAAAGGTGCGCTACATCACTAATCACTGTGTAAATGAAAACCAAAATTATAAAGAGATATCACCTTGCACCTGCTAGGATAGCTATTATTAAAAACAAAAGATCAATGTTGGCAAAGATGTGGAGAAAAGGGAGCCAGTGGACACTGTTGATGGTAACATAAATTGATGCACCCCCAGTAAGGAAAAGTGTGGAGGTTCCTCAAAAAAATTAGAAACAGATCTGTTATAAGATCCAACAATCTAGGTACATGTCCAAAAGAATTGAAATCAGGGTCTCAAAGAAATACTGTACTGCCATTATTATTGCAGTTTCATTCATAGTAGCCAAGTCATGGAACCAACCTAGATGTCCACTGGTGAAAGAATGTATAAAGAAAATGTTTTATATACATACAATAGAATATTATTTGGCCTTTAAAAAAGAAATCCTGTTGTTTGTAACAGTATGAACCTGGAACTAAGTGAAATTAGCCAGATACAGAAGGATAAATACTATATGATGCCACTTATATGAGAAATCTAAAACAGTCAAACTCTTAGAAGCAGAGTGTGGAATGGTGGTTTCCAGAAGCTAAGTGGAGGGGGAAATGGAGAGGTAGTAATCACAGGGTACAAAGTTTCAGCTATACAAGATGAATAAGCTCTAGAGATCTACTGAACAGCATAGTTCCTATAGTGAACAATACAATATTATATACTTAAAATTTTGCTAAGAGGGTAGATATTACTTCAAGTATTCTTATCACAGGCAATAATAATAACAAATAAAAAGGGCTGGAAGAAACTTTGGGAGATGATAGACATATTTATGGCATAGATACTGGTTATGGTTTCATAGCTGTATAAATAATCTCAAAATTGTCAAGTTGTGGACATTCAATATGTACATTTTATATGCCAATTATACCTTAAAAATAAAATGAATAAATGGAATGCATCACAGTAAGAGAATTAAGGAAAAATATCACATGATCTTATGAATAGAAAAAAAAATAATTTGGGATCCCTGGGTGGTGCAGCGGTTTATCGCCTGCCTTTGGCCCAGGGCGCGATCCTGGAGACCCGGGATCGAGTCCCACGTCGGGCTCCCGGTGCATGGAGCCTGCTTCTCCCTCTGCCTGTGTCTCTGCCTCTCTCTCTCTCTCTGTGTGTGACTATCATAAATAAATAAAAATTAAAAAAAAAAAGAAAAAAATAATTTGAGAAAATCCAATACACTGCCATGATATATACACTCAGTAAACCAAGAACTGAAGAGAACTTCCTCAACATGATAAAGGCATTTACAAACAACCCACAGCTAATATCATACTTAAGAATAAAACTGATAGTTTTCCCCCTAAGATCAAAAACAAAACAACAAAAAAAAAAAACGATTGTTCACTTTCACCACTTAAATTTACTGTTGTACTGGATCTTCTACTTAGAGCAATTAAGCAAGAAAAAGGAATAAGCATACAGATTGGAAAGGAAGAAGTAAAATATCTCAATTTGCTGATGAATTATTCTACTCTTAAGTCCAAAGTACCTACAAGAAAGCTACTAGAAGCAATAAACCATTTCAGTCAAGTTAGAGTGCATAAGATTAACACAAAAAGAACAGTCTTGTTTCTACACACCTACAATGAACAATCTGAAAAATAAATTAAGACAGTATTTTCATTTATAATAGCAACTAAAACAATAAAACCTTTAGAAATTAATTTAAGGAGTGCAAGATGTGTATGTATTCTGAAAACTAAAAAATATTGTAGCAAAAAAGTAAGAGTATTTTGTTTATTTTTGTAAGAAACTGCCAAACTGCCTTTCAAAGTGCCTGTACCATTATGCATCCCCCCTAATAATGAATGAGAGTTCCTGTTGCTTCATATCGTTGCCAGCATTTGGTTTTGTCAGTGTTCTTAATTGTGGCCATTTCTAGAAGGTAGGCAGTGGAATCTCACAGTTGTTTTATTTATCTTTTTTTCATAGTTGTTTTAAATTGCATTTCCCTTAGGATATATAATGTTGAGCGTTTGTATCTTTTGCTTATTTGCTGTGTAAATATATTTTTGGTGAGGTGACTCCTAAGGTCCTTGGCCCATTTTTTTTTATTAAGAAAAAATTTTATGTCTCCAAACCATTTCTTTTTTTTTTCATTTATTTATGATAGTCACACACACACAGAGAGAGAGGCAGAGACACAGGCAGAGGGAGAAGCAGGCTCCATACACCGGGAGCCTGACATGGGATTCGATCCCGGGTCTCCAGGATCGCGCCCTGGGCCAAAGGCAGGCACCAAACCGCTGCGCCACCCAGGGATCCCTCCAAACCATTTCTATTACATATGTATACCTGCGAGGTTTTTATATTGCTCCATGATATACCCAATCACTTTCATGTTAAAAAGGGAATTGAGGGGGACACTTGATGGGATGAGCACTGGGTGTTATGCTATATGTTGGCAAATTGAACACCAATAAAAAATAAAAAAAAATAAAAGCCCATTGCTTCTTGTATACCAATGATGAACAAGTGGAATTTGAAATACAAAACACAATACCATTTATACTTTCCCCCCTAAAGTGAAATACTTGTGTAAAATCTAACAATTATGTATAAGGTCCATATGAGGAAAATTATAAAACTGTTGGAAGAATTCAAAGAAGAGCTAAATAAATGATGTTCCATCTTCATGGATAGGAAAACTTAATATTGTCAAAACGTTAGTTCTTCCAAATTTTATCTGTAGATTCAATGCAATCCCAATCAAAATCCCAACAAGGTAAGTTGTAAACACTGATTCTAAAGTTTATATAGAAAGGAAAAAGACATAGAACACCCAACACCATTTTGAAGGAGAACAATGAAGGAGGATTTTCACTATTTGATCTTAAGACTTATTTAAAGCTACAGTAACCCAGATAGTGTGATCTTGGTGAAAGAATGACGAATAGGTCAATGGAACAAGATAGAGAGCCTAGAAATAGATCCATATAAAAATAGTGAACTGATATTTGGGGCACCAAGGTGGCTTAGTCGGTTGGGCATCCAACTCTTGATGTCAGCTCAGGACATGATCTCAGTGTTCTGAGATCGAGCCCCACATTAGGTTCCACACTGGTCATGGAGCCATTTGTGATTCTCTCTCTGACCCTCCCCTCTCCCTCCTAAAAAAAATAGCGAACTGAGCTTTGACTAAGGAATAAAGGCAATAAAATAGAGACGTTAGTCTCCTCAATAAATGGTGCTGAAATAACTGGCATCCATCTGCAAAAAACTGAATTTAGGTACAGACATTATATCCTTCACAAAAAAACTCAAAATGCATCACAGAGCTAAATGCAAAATGCAGAACTATAAAACTCCTAGAAGCTGACATAAGAGAAAATCTAGATGACCATAGGTTTGGTGATGACTTTTCAGATACAACAGGCAGTCTATGAAAGAAATAATTGATAAGCTGGACTTTGTTAAACTTAAAAAATCTGCTCTCTGAAAGATACTGTCAAGAGAATGAGATGAGCCAAAAACTGGTTGAAAATATTTTCAAAAGACATCTGATAAAGGACTGATATCCAAAATATACAAATCTAAAAATTCAACAATAAGATAACAACTCAATTTAAGCCAGTGGGATGGGGCTGAGAGATGAGCAGGGAAAACTGTACCAGGCCTGAGGTCACAGGGAGTATCTTGGCTTTTATCCTATACCCCATGGAGAGCCAGCCATCAAGGGTAACAGGGGTCAGTTTTCAGTTTTAACATATCAGTTGTAAATGAGAATGGAAAGTAGGCTTAAGGAGTGGAGGCAAGAAGGCAGATTAGGAGCCAAAGCAGGGCCTAGTGGAGAATAAGTAGTGACAGAGACTTTCCTTCTATGAAACCTTACCTCTCAGTGCCTTACACAGAATATACACTTGGATATGGATTTATTGCAAATTGAGAAAATGAAATAATTCTGTTTTTCTACAAGATGGATAACTTTAGCTCACCCACCTAGGATTTTCTTTTCCATTTGAGAAAGTAATTCTGTGAGCTTCATTCCCTTTTTTCTTTATTTTTCTATTGGAGTTCAATTTGCCAACATATAGCATAACACCCAGTGCTCATCCCATCAAGTGCCCCCCTCAATTCCCTTTTTAACATGAAAGTGATTGGGTATATCATGGAGCAATATAAAAACCTCGCAGGTATACATATGTAATAGAAATGGTTTGGAGACATCTGTCTTTTTTTTTTTTTTTTGACATCTGTCTTTTTAGCCAGAACCCCAAACTGGACACCCAGTACTCATCCCATCAAGTGCCCCCCTCAGTGCCCATCAGTGCCCATCACCCAGTCACCCCCACCCCCCGCCCACCTCTCCTTCCACCACCCCTAGATCGTTTCCCAGAGTTAGGAGTCTCTCATGTTCTGTCTACTTTTCTGATATTTCCCACTTATTTTTTTCTCCTTTCCCCTTTATTCCCTTTCACTATTTTTTATATTCCCCCAAAGAATGAGACCATATAATGTTTGTCCTTCTCCGATTGACTTATTTCACTCAGCATAATACCCTCCAGTTCCATCCACGTCGAAGCAAATGGTGGGTATTTGTCATTTCTAATGGCTGAGTAATATTCCATTGTATATGTAGACCACATCTTCTTTATTCATTCATCTTTCGATGGACACCGAGGCTCCTTCCACAGTTTGGCTATTGTGGACATTGCTGCTAGAAACATCGGGGTGCAGGTGTCCCGGCGTTTCATTGCATCTGTATCTTTGGGGTAAATCCCCAGCAGGGCAATTGCTGGGTTGTAGGGCAGATCTATTTTTAACTCTTTGAGGAACCTCCACACAGTTTTCCAGAGTGGCTTCACCAGTTCACATTCCCACCAACAGTGCAAGAGGGTTCCCCTTTCTCCACATCCTCTCCAACATTTGTTGTTTCCTGCCTTATTAATTTTCCCCATTCTCACTGGTGTGAGGTGGTATCTCATTGTGGCAGATTTCAGGTCGTACTACAAAGCTGTGGTCATTAAGACAGTGTGGTTCTGGCACAAAAACAGGCACATAGATCAATGGAACAGAATAGAGAATCCAGAAGTGGACCCTCAACTTTATGGTCAACTAATATTCGACAAAGGAGGAAAGACTATCCACTGGAAAAAAGACAGTCTCTTCAATAAATGGTGCTGGGAAAATTGGACATCCACATGCAGAAGAAATAAACTGGACCATTCTCTTACACCATACACAAAGATAAACTCAAAATGGATGAAAGATCTTAATGTGACACAAGATTCCTCCATCAAAATCCTAGAGGATAACACAGGCAACACCCTTTTTGAACTTGGCCACAGTAACTTCTTGCAAGATACATCCATGAAGGCAAGAGAAACAAAAGCAAAAATGAACTACTGGGACTTATCAAGATAAGAAGCTTTTGCACAGCAAAAGAAACAGTCAACAAAACTAAAAGACAACCTACAGAATGGGAGAAGATATTTGCAAATGACATATCAGATAAAGCGCTAGTTTCCAAGATCTATAAAGAACTTATTAAACTCAACAATCCAATCTTGAAATGGGCAAAAAGACATGAACAGAAATCTCACAGAGGAAGACATAGACATGCCCAACAAGCACATGGGAAAATGCTCTGTATCACTGGCGATCAGGGAAATAGAAAGCAATGGGCTTTTTAAATTAACTTTGTATCCTGCAACTTTGCTATAATCAGTTCCAGAGGTGTGTGTGTGTGTGTGTGTGTGTGTGTGTGAACCTTTTCAGATTTTCTACATAGGTAATGATGTCACTTGCGAACAAAGACCATTTTATTATTACTTTTTGTTCTAAATTCATATCCCATTTACTTTCTTATCCTGTATCACTGTATTACAAGGATTTCTAATACAGTGCTGAAAAGTAATAGTGAGAGGAGACATCTTTGCCTTGTTCCTGATCTTTGTGGGAAAGGTTCCAGTTTCTTGCCACTATGTATGATGCTAGCTGTGGGCTTTTTGTAGATTTTCTTTATCAAGTTGAGAAGTTCTTTCTTCTTAGTTTGAAAGTTTTTTCTTTTATCAAAAATGAGTATTATTATTTTTTACCAGATGTTTTTTATCTATCTATTGGTATGATCATGTGGTGTTTCTTTTTTAGCCTGTTGATATGATGGACTACATTAACTGATTTTTTAATACTAAACCAGTCTTAAATATCTGAGAAAAATCCCATTGGTCATGGTATATAACTTTTTGTATACAGATCATGGTTTCCTTTTTTAACAAAGGGGAAAGTGTTTTTAAAAAGTTAACCTGCCTGATTTTTCTAGGTGTGTGCTTTGGATGGAAACTTGAGTTTATTTTCTTTAAATAATTAAGACATTGTCACAATATGTCTAGGATACTTTATGCTATTCTGTCATTCAAAATGTTACCTATGTCAACTAATGTTACTTAATGTCAACTAATCTTCAACAAAGCAGGGACAATATCCAATGGAAAAAAAGAATCTCTTCAACAAATGGTGTTGGGAAAACTGGATAGCAACATGCAAATAATGTGACTGGACCACTTTCTTATACCATACACAAAAATAAATCTGAAATAGATGAAAGACCTAAATGTGAGGAAGGAAACCATAAAAATCCTAGCAGAAAACACAGACAGCAACCTCTTTAACACTGGACATAGCAACTGCTTATTATTATTATTAGTGTCCTAAGGCAAGGGAAACAAAAGCAAAAACAAACTATTGGGACTTCAGGATAAGAAGCTTCTGCACAGAGAAGGAAACAATCAGCAAAACTAAAAGGCAACCTTTGGAATGGGAGAAGATATTTGCAAATCACATATCTAATCAAGTGTTAGTCTAAAATATATAAAGAATTTATAAATCTCAATACTCAAAAAACAAATAATCCAGTTAAACATTGGGTAGAAGACATGAATAGACATTTTTCCAAAGAAGACATACAAATGGCTAACAGACACATGAAAAGGTGCTCAACATCACATATCATCAGAGAAATACAAATCCAAACAACGAGATAGCACCTTATAACAGTCAGAATGGCTAAAATGAACAAAACAGGAACAACAGTTGTTGGCAAGGATGTGGGTAAAGAAGAATGCTCTTAATACTGTTCATGGGAATGTAAACTGGTGTCTTCATTCTAGAAAACAGTATGGCGTTTTCTCAAAAAGTTAAAAATGGAACTACCCTATGACCCAGCAATTGCACTACTAAGTATTGACCCAAAGGATACAAACATAGTGATTCAAAGGGGCAAATGCACCCTGATGTTTAAAGCAGCAATGTCCACAGTAGCCAAAATATGGAGAGCCCAGGTGTCCATCAACAGATGAATTGATAAAGATGTGCATATACACAATGGAATATTACTTAGCCATAAAAAGAATGAAATCTTGCCATTTGCAATGACATGGAAGGAACTAGAATGTATTATGCCAAGTGAAATAAGTCACTGGTATTTGTGAAAGACAAATACCATATGATTTCACTCATATGTGGAATTTTTTAAAAAAGATTTTACTTATTTATTCATGAGAGAGAGAGATGGGGGCAGAGACATAGGCAGAGGGAGAAGCAGGCTCCATGAAGGGATCCTCATGTGGGACTTGATCCTGAGACTCCAGGATCATGCCCTGGGTCGAAAGCAGACACTAAGCTGCTGAGCCACCCAGGTGTTCCCATATGTGGAATTTAAGAAACAGAATAGATGAACAACTAGGAAGCCTGGCTAAAGACCACAGGCAACTAACTGTAGAGCCCATCTTATGGCACATTCAGGCAGGGAAACAGGTCAGCAGCCCTGTCCAAATGTGGAGTATAGCCTCCAGCCTCTCCTGAGCTAGGAGAACAAACAGCAATTCCAGGCAACCTCAGAGCACAGCCCATGATCCCAAATACACAAGAAGCTAAGCCAACATCCTTGTCTAACTGCAAGTAAAATGCATGCAGATTAAACAAACAAATAACATAGCATAGCATCTGGACCCTCTTGACGAAAGAGCCCAAACTATGATTCCATACAACCATGGAACACAGTCTACAGCCTCACCTAAGCTGAAAGCCAAGGCAATTTCCTTGGTAAATTGTTAGGTATAGCCTCCAGCTCTGCCCAGTCAGAAAGACTGGCCAGATGTCCTGGGCAACTGTGGTCCACTTTCTTCAGCCCTGCTTGGGCAAGAATCCAAGCAAGTAACTCTGCTCAACTGTAGAAAATAGCCTCTGCCTCCCCACCCTGATCAGGGAGCCTGAATAACCACCCTGGGCAGCCTCATTGCTCAGCCTATAGCAGTACCTCTGCAGACAGCCTATCTAAGCAGCACCACCTAACTGTGAAACACAGCTTGCAGCTTCACCCATGATGCCTAGGTAGCAACCCTACTCAGCCATGATGTTCAACCTACAGCACTACCCAGTTGGTCAACACAGCCTGCTGTCTCACCCAAATAAGTCATCTAACCACTAATTCTGCCCAATCACAAAATACAGACTGTGGCCCCACTTGACTAGGGAGAACAGAAAGAAACCTCACCCAACCTCAAGGTGTATCCTACAGTTTCATTCAACTATAGAGTACAGCTAGTGGCCACAACAGACTAGGGGTTCTGGGCAGCAATCTAACCCAACAGCAGAATATAGCCAGCAGCCTGCCCAATTGGAAAGCCTACCCAATGGCTCTAGCCAATTGCAAGAAAGAGCCTGCAGCTCTTCCTGACTGTAGAACACAACCTGAAACCTGCTATAATCATGAAGCCTAAAGCCCAGGATCTGGGCCCACCTGACCATGGAACCTAGCCACCAGGCCTGCCAAACCAGGGAGCTCCAACAGCAGCCCTGTGTGAACATGGAGCCTAGTAAGCAGGATCAACTGACCATGGAGCACAGCCACTGGGCAGCACTCCACCAACTTCAGAGCATGGGAAATGAACGTGTCTAACTAGAGACCATGATAGCAAGCCCTGTCTGCTCATGAACACTACACATGATATAGCCAGAACCCCAAACTGGACTGACAAACATATTCCCCTGCTAAATTGAATCTGTAAAGGCTAGAAGAGGAGACTGTTTCCTCAATTACACAAGGATGAAAGAATCACGAAGAATGAGGTAAACATGACAGCACCAATAACTGACCCCAAAGAAATGGAGATCTAGTAACTGACAATTCAGAATAATTCTCTTAAAGAAGTTCAGTGAACTACAGGAAAACACAAATGGACAACTAAACAATATTAGGAAAACAATATACGAAAAAGTTAGAAATTCAACAAAGAAATAGAACCATTAAAAAATCAAACAGAAATCCTATAGCTGAAGAATACAATGACTGAATTGAAGATTCATTTATTTTTTATTTTTTATTTTTTTAAAGATTTTATTTATTTATTCATGATAGTCACAGAGAGAGAGAGAGAGAGAGGCAGAGACACAGGCAGAGGGAGAAGCAGGCTCCATGCAGGGAGCCCGACGTGGGACTCGATCCCCGGTCTCCAGGATCGTGCCCTGGGCTAAAGGCAGGCGCCAAACCGCTGCGCCACCCAGGGATCCCTTGAATTGAAGATTCAATACAGAGTTTCAACAATAGACTTGACGGAGTATAAGAATTAATGAACTCTAAGACTTGCCATTTGAAATTATCCAGTCAGAGGAGCAAAAATAAAAAAGAATGAAAAAGAGTGAAATAAGCATATAGGACATAAGGAACACCTTAAAATGAAACAATATACCTGGGATTATGGGAGAAGAAAGAGAAAGGGACATAAAGTTTATTTTAAAAAATGCCTGAAAACTTCCCAAACTTGGGGAGAGAAATGGACATCCAGATTCATGAGGCCTCAAGTTAACTAGGATGAACATGAAAAGGGGTACACCAAGACACATTATAATTAAACTTATAATTAAAAGTTAAAGACAAAGAATTTTGAAAGCAGGAAGAGAAAAGCAATTCATTGCATACAATAGATCCATAAAGCTATTTGGATTTTGCCACAAAAACCTTGCAGGCCAAGACAAAATAGGAAGAAATATTCAAAATGTTGGAGGTGAAAAAATTCAAACAAGATACTATACCCAGCAAATCTGTCCTTCAGTTACGAAGGAGAGATAAAAGCTTCCCCAAACAAATAAAGTATGAGGGGATTTGTTAGCACTAGATCAGCCTTACAAGAAATGCTAAAGGGGTTTCATCAAGCAGAAAAGACAAGACATCAACAATATAAAAAGTGGAGTGTCTGGCTGGCTCACTTGGTAGAGCATGCAACTCTTGATCTTGGGGTCATCAGTTCAAGCCCCTTATAGGCATCTAGCTTACTCAAAAAAATAAGCAAAATAAAAATAAATAAAAAAATAATATAAAATATATGAATGAGTAAAATCCATTGTTAAAGGCAGATATGGAGTCAAAGTCAGATTCTCTAATGTGATAGTGGTGTGTAAAACACTTTTGACTCTAATTAAAAGTCAAAGTCAAATTTACATATAAGACAACATGAGCTAAACAAGACAGAAAAACAATTAACAAAATGGCAAATATCAGTTCTTAGCAATATTATTTTAAACATAAATGGATTGGGGACGCCTGGCTGGCTCAGCGGTAGAGTGTCTGCCTTTGGCTCAGGGCGTGATCCCCAGTCTGGGATCAAGTCCCGCCTCGGGCTCCTAGCAGGGAGCCTGCTTCTCCCTCTTCCTATGTCTTTGCCTCTCTCCATGTGTCTCTCATGAATAAATAAATATTAAAAACATAAATAGATTGAATTTTTCAATCAAAAGACATACAGTGGATGAATGGATTAAAACAATAGGATGCAATGATATGCCACCTATGAGCAACTCATTTTAGCTTTGAGAACATACATACATTGAAGTAGATGGAAAGATATTCCAATCAAATGGTAAACAAAAAGAACAGGGGTGCTATATATGTATAGGTTTCCCCTGGGTATGAAAGTAGAGTTCCTATGAAACCTTTTGTAAGCTGAAATGGCATAAAGCAAAGGGAATCTCCTGTTTTCTAGAAGTTTGCATTATTATGCTACTTTGCTTTTTTTAAAAGACTATTTATTTGAAAGAAAGAAAAAGCACAAGTTGGAGGGGGGGCAGAGGGAGAAAGAGAAGCAGACTCCCTGATAAGCAGGGAGCCTAATGTGAGGCTCAATCCCAGACCCCAGGATCATGACCTGAGCCAAAGGCAGATGCCTAACAAACTGCCCTCCAGGCACCCCCCACTTTGCTTTGTTATAATTTTCTATTTTAATTCCTGTAGTTAACATACAGTGCTATATTGTTTCAGGTATACAATATGATGATTCAACAATTCTATACATTACTCAATGCCATCATCATAAGTACTCTTTAATCCCCATCACCTGGGACGCCTGGGTGGCTCTAAGGTTTGGCACACACACACACACACACACACACACACACACACAATGGAATGATGTATATATATACTGATGAATTGGGCTACTTCCATACTTTGGCTATTGTAAATAATGCTGCTATAAAACACAGGGGTGTGGGGTGATTGCATGGTTCAGTTGGTTAAGTGTCTGACTCTTGGTTTCAGCTCAGGTCATGAGATGGAGCCCCACATCTGGCTTCATGCTCAGGTTGGAGTCTGCTTGTCCTTCTCCCTCTGCTCCTCCCCTGCTCTCTCTCTCTCTGGAATAAATAAAATCTTCAAATAAAATAAAAATAGGGGTGCATTTATCACTTTGAATTAGTGTTTCTCTATGTTTGGGATAATTACCCAGTAGTGCAATTACTGGATTAGAGGGAAGTTCTTTTTTTAACTTTTTCGGTAACTTCCATACTGTTTTCCACAGTGGCTGCACCAGTGTGCATACCCACCAACAGTGCAACAGGGTTTCTTTTTTCTCCACATCCTTGCCAAAACCTGTTGTTTCTTATGTTTTTAATTATAGCCATTCTAACTGGTTTAAGGTGTTATCTCACTGTAGTTTTGATTTGCATTTCTCTGATGATGAGTGATGTTGAGCATTTTTTCATGTGTCTGTTGGGCATCTGGATATCTTCTTTGCAAAAATGTGTCTGTTCATGTTTTCTGCCTCTTTTTTAAATTGGATTTTTTGTTTTTTAAGGTATTAAGTTGTATAAATTCATTATATATTTTGGATACTAACTCTACTGAATATGTTATTTGCCAATATCTTCTCTTATTCAGTAGGTTGTTCTTTTAGTTTTATTGATTGGTTCCTTCACTGTACAGAGGCTTTTTATTTTGATGTAGTCCCAATAATTTATTTTTACTTTTATTTCCCTTGCCTCAGGAAACATAGCTAGAAAAATGTTGCTACAGCCAATGTCAGAGAAATTATTGCCTGAGCTCTATTCCAGAATTGTACTGGTTTCCTGTCTCACATTTAGGTTTTTCATCCATGGGTTTATTTTTGTTTATAATGTAAGAAAGCGGTCCAATTTCATTCCTTTCATTCATTCCTTTTTCCCAGTCTCTTCATTTAAAGAGACTGTTGTTTTCCTATCGTGTTTTCTTTCCTCCTTTGTCAAAGATTGAGTATATAATTATAGGTTTATTTCTGTGTTTTCTAGTCTGTTCCACTGATCTATGTGTCTATTTTGTGCTAGCCATTTTGCTTTTATGAAAGAACATTATAACCTGTTTTCACTAATAGAAATCTGAGGAGGAATTTCACTTTTGTAAAAAAATTTATTACTTTACTAATGTAGATCTTTTGTACAAGTGAAATTACATAACTCCAACTTTGGTACAGCAGATGATACCTGTACAAGACAAAAATAAGCTTTAAATTAAAAGTGGACACAAGAGACAAACATAATTATTATACGATGATAGAGTAGTCAATTAAAAAAGAAGATGTGACGGCTGTAAATGTGCATCTAATCTTGGAACATCTAAATATATAAAGTAAATGCTAACAGAACTCAAAAGAGAAGCAACACAATAATAATAGATGACATTATTACCCCACTCTTAATTATGGATATATCATCATCCAAACAGAAAGTCAATAAGCAAAAAGCAGATCTGAGCAGCACTGTAAAGCAAAATGTGTATAACAGACATATACAGAACATTCTATTCAATAGCAGTAAAGTACATATTCTTTACAAGTGGACATGGAACATTCTCCAGAATATATCATATGTTAGATTACAAAACAAGCCTTAACAAATCCAAATGGTTGAAATTATATCAATAATATTTTTCTACAACAATGGCATGAAACTAGAAATCAATAACAAAAGGATAATTGGAAAATTCACAAACGTGGACATTAAACACACTCCCAAATAACCAAGATTCAAAGAAGAAATAAAAAAAGAAATTTAAAAAACTTTGACATCAATAAAAACAGAAGCACAACATATGAAAACTTATGGGATGCAACAAAAGTATTTCTAAGAGTAGTGTTTATAGCTATAAATGCCTATTTTAAGAAAAAAAGATCTCAAATAACCTATCTCACAGAACTAAAATAAGAACAAACTAAGGCCAAAATTAGCTGAAAGAAGTAAATAATAAAAAATTAAGCAAAAATATATGAAATGAACAGGGGCACCTTGGTTGTTCAGTGGTTGAGCATCTGCCTTTGGCTCAGGTCGTCCCGGGGTCCTGGGATCAAGACTCACATCAGGCTCCCCACACAGAGCCTACTTCTCCCTCTGCCTATGTCTCTGCCTCTCTCTCTCTGTGTCTCTCATGAATAAATAAAATCTTTAAAAAACAAAAGCACTATATGAAATGAAGAAAAGGAAAACAACAGAAAATATCAACAAAACTAAGAATTGGGTTCTTTTGAAGGATGAACAAAACTGACAAACCTTTGGCTAGACTAACCAAGAAAAAAAAGAGAAAGGACTCAATACATAACAGCATAAGTAAAAAAAAAAAGAGACATTATAAGTTATACCATGGAAATATAAAGGACTGTAATAGATTACTATGAATAATATAAGCCAACAAATTCGATGACTTAGAGAAATGCATAATTCCTACAAATGTACAACTTATCAAGATCGAATCATGAAGAAATAGAACATCTGAACAGGCCAACAATGCCTAAGGAGACTGAATTAGTAATCAAACACCTCTCAACAAAGGAGAGCCCAGTACCAGATGAATTCACTGGTGAATTTACCAAATGTTTAAGGAAGAATTAATGCCACCCCTCAAAAACTTGGGGAAGGGAACACTCCCAAGCTCATTTTATGAGGCTAGCAACACTTTCATACCAAAGCCAGAGAAGGACACTACAAGAAAATAAAATTACAGGTCAATATCCCTGTTGAATATACATGCAAATATTCTTAACAAAATACTAGCAAATTGAATTCAACAGTATATTTAAAAAATCATACACCATGATCAAGTGGGACTTAACCCTGAGGTGAAAAGATGGTTCACCATATGCAAATCAATAATGAGATACACCACCTTAACAGAATGAAGGATAAAACCATATAATCTCTCAGTAGATGAAGAAAAAAATGATTTGAAAAAATTCAACAGCTTTTCATGATAAACTCTCAAGAAACTGGGTACAGTAAAGGCCATATATAAATAGCTCATACATAGCTAACATCATACAAAATTGTGAAAAACTGAAAGCTTTTCCTCTAGAATCAGGAACAAGACAAAGGTGCCCACTTTCACTAGTCTTATTCAAAAAAACAAAACAAAACAAAACAAAACACTGCAAGTCCCAACCAGAGAAAATAGGCAAGAAAAAGAAATAAAAGCCATTCATAAAAAATCTTCAATAAAATATTAGGAAACTACATTTACCATTATACTAAAAGGATCATTCACTGGGGCACCTGAGTGGCTCAGTTAGTTAAGCATCCTATTCTTGATTTTGGCTCAGGTCATGAACTCAGGGTTTTGAGATCGGGCCCCACATCAGGCTTTTTGCTGGGCATGGATCATGCTTGGAATTCTCTCTCTCTCTCCCTACCACACCTGTACCCTGTTCATGCTCTCTCTAAAAAAAAAAAAAAAAAAAAAGGCTCATTCACCACAACCAAGTGCGATTTATTCTGGGGATGCAAGGTTCGGTCAAAATTTAGAAATCAATGTGATACATCATATTTAAAAAGGATTAAAATCATATGATCATCCCAATGGATGCAGAACAAGCATTTCACAAAATTCAAATCCATTCATGATAAAAAACCTTCATTTTAGAGGGAAGGAACATACCTCAACATAATAAAGGCCACATATTCCAGATCCACAGCTAACATCATACTTAGTAGTGAAAAACTGAAGCCTTTTCCTCTAATACCAGGTAACAAGACAAGGATGTGCACCCTCACCACTATAATTCAACATAGTACTGAAAATACTAGCCACAGCGAGCAGAGAAGAAAAATAAATAAAAGGTCTCTAAATTGGTGAAGAAGTAAAACTGTCACTATTTGCAGATGACGATACTATACATAGAAAATTCTAAAGCATTTTAAGACACTAATAACAAAGTAGCAGAAAGAGAAATTAAGAAAATAATTCTGTCTACAATTGCACCAAAAAAAACCCCTAGGAATAAGCATAACCAGGAAGATGAAAGAGCTGTATGCTGTAAACAATAAAATACTGATGAAAGAAATTAAAGATGACACAAACAAATGGAAAACCATTTCATGCTCATGGATTGGAAGAATTAATATTCTTTAAATATCTATATTACCAAAGCAATGTACAGATGCAATGCAATCCCTATCAAAATACCAATTGCATTTTCACAGAACTAGAACAAATAATACTAAAATTTGTATGGAACTACTTAAGGCTCCAAAGAGCCAAAGCAATCTTAAGAATGAGGAACAAAACTGGAGGTATTACAATCACAGATTTCAAGATATACTACAAACCTGTAGTAATCAAAATAGTACGGTACTGGTACAAAAATAGACACACAAATCAATGGAACACAATAGCCCAGAAATAAACTAATGTTTATATGGTCAATTAATCGATAACAACAAAAAAAAAGGCAAGACTCCTTAATAAACGAGGAAAACTGAGAAGGTACATGCAAAAAAAAAAAAAAAAGAAGAGAGAGAGAGAGAGAGAAAGAAACTGGGCTTTCTTATACCATTTACAAAAATAAACTCAAAATAAATACCTAAATGTGAGATTGAAAACATAAAACTCCTAAAAGAAAACAGAGGCAGTAATTTCTTTGATATTGACTTTACCAGCATTTTTCAAGAATGCCTCCTCAAACAAGGAAAAAAAAAGTAAAAATAAACTATTGGGACTACCAAAATAAAAAGCTTTTGCACAGTGAAGGAAATCATTAACAAAACAAAAACACAACCTACTGAATGGGAGAAGATATTTGCAAATGTTATAACCAATAAGGTGTTAATATCCAAAATATATAAAGAACTTACACAACAAACAAGCCTTAACAAATCCAAATTTAAAAAATTTTTAACACCAAAATACCAACTAAAATATGAGCAGAGGACTTGAATACAAATTTTTCCAAAGAAGACATGCATATGCCAAACAGACACATGAAAAGATGCTTATCATCACTAATCATGAGAGAAAAGCAAATCAAAACTACAATGAGCTATCACTTTACACCTGCCAAAATGATGAGACTCAAAAAGGTAAGAAATAACAAATGCTGGTGAGGATGTGAAGAAAAAGGAACTCTTGTTCGTAGTTGGTGGGATATAAATTGGTGCAACCACTGTGGAAAACAGTTCCTCAAGAAATTAAAAATAGAATTGCTGGGACGCCTGGGTGGCTCAGGAGTTGAGCATCTGCCTTCGGCTCAGGGCGTGATCCCAGGGTCCTGGGATCAAATCCTGCATCAGGCTCCTTGCAAGAAGCCTGCTTCTCCCTCTGCCTGTGTCTCTGTCTCTTTCTCTGTGTCTCTCATGAATAAATAAATAAATAAATAAATAAATAAATAAATAAATCTTAAAAAAATAAAATAAAAATAGAATTACCATACGATCTAGTATTCCACTACTGGGAATTTCCCCCAAAGAAAATAAAAACACTAACTTGAAAAGACATATGCACCCCTATGTTTATTGCAGCATTATTTACAATAGCCAAGATATGGAAGCAACCCAAGTATCCATCAATAGATGAATGGATAAAGAAAATGTAATATATATATTAATATATTAATTATATATTATATATGTGTATATATATTAATATATATACACATACACATACAGATACACATACTATGGAATACTGCTCAGCCATAAAAAATGAGATCTTGACATTGGCAACAACATTGATGGACCTACAGGGTATTTTGCTAAGTATATAAGTTAGAGAAAGACTAATACCATATGACTTCGCTTATATATGGAACCTAAAAATGTATGAATTAACAAACAAAACGCAGAAACAAACCCATAAATACAAACTGATGGTTGCCAGAGGGGAAAAATGGGCAAAGGGGAATGCAAGGTACAGGTTTCCAGTTATGGAATGAATAAGTCAGAAGAATAAAATGTACAGGATGGGTAATACGGTCAATGGTATTGTATTAGGATTGTATGTTGACAAATGGTAGCTGTACTTATGAGAATAGCATAACGTATAGAGATGTTGAATCATTATGTTGTATACCTGAAACTAAATGTTAATACTATGTGTCAATTAAAAAAGAAAGAAAATGCATCTAAATTATAAAAGAATAAGTACAATTATCTGTGCTTGCACATAAAGTAACGTTATATTTAAAAAATACTGGGATGCCTGGGTGGCCCAGTTAGTTAAACATCCAACTCTTGATCACAGCTCAGGTATTGATCTCAGGGTTTTGAGTTCAGGCCCCACCATGGAACCTCCTTAGAAAAAATAAAAATAAAAATATCCTGAAGACTCAACCAAAAACTGCTGGAACAAATTCAGTAAAGTTTCAGGATATACAATCAACACTGAAAAATCAGTGTGTTTCTATACACTACCAACAAAGTATCTGAAAATAAATACAGAAAACAATCCCAAATTACAATAGCATCAATAACAATAAAATATTTAGGGATAAATTTAAGGAGGTGAAAGATCTGTACATTGAAAACTGGAAGATATTGACAAGAGAAATTGAAGAAACAAATAGAAAAATGTTCTGTGTTCATTGATCAGAATAATTAGTATGTTAAAATGTCAATACTACCCAAAGTGATCTGTAGATTAAATGCAATCCCTATTAGGCAACCTGAGTGGCTCAGCGGTATAGCGCTGCCTTCGGCCCAGGGTGTAATCTTGGAGACCCGGGATTGAGTCCCACATCAGGCTCCCTGCATGGAGCCTGCTTCTCCCTCTGCCTGTGTCTGTGCCTGTCTCTCTTTCTCTCTCTCTCTCTCTCTGTATCTCTAATAAGTAAATAGAATCTTTAAAAAATGTAATCCCTATCAAATTCCAATGGAATTATATATAAAAAATATATAAGGAAATCATAAAACCGAATAGTCATCATCCTCATCATCATCTGATTTTAAAATGGGCAAAGGACCTGAATAGACTGTTTCCCTCAGAAGATAAACAAACAAATGGCTAATAGGTCCTTGAAAAGATGCTCAACATCACTAATCATCAGGGAAATGCAAATCAAAACTACAATGAGATCTCTCACACCTGTTAGAATGGCTATTATCAAAAAGCAAAAGGTAACAAGTGTTGAGAAGAATGTGAAGAAAAGGGAACTCTTCTGCACTGCTGGTAGGAATGTAAATTGCAATAGCCACTACGGAAAATTGTGTTGGAGGCTTTTCAAAAAATTAAAAATAGAACTACCATACGACCCAACAACCCAACTTCTGGTAAAATATTCTAAGGAAATGAGATCACTATCTCAAAAAGATATTTGCACCCCCATGTTCCTTTGTTGTATTGTTCACAATAGCCAAGACATGGAAACTACCTAATTATGCACTGACAGATAAATGAATAAAGAAAATGTAATACATATAAAATGGGATATTATTCAGCCATGAGAAAGAAGGAAATCCTGCCATTTGAGACAACATGGATGGACCTTCAGGGCATTATGCTCAGTGAAATATGTCAGAGAAAGACAAATACTATATGTTCTCACTTATATGTGGAATCTATTAAGTCAAACTCATAGAAACAGAAAATAGGTGGTTGCCAGGTAGGTGGGGAAAATGGGGAGATATAGTTCAGAGGGTAGAAACTTGGCAGTTATATGATGAGTTAGTCCCAGGTATCTAATGTACAGCCTGATGGCTGTAGTTAACCATACCATATTATAAACTGAAATTTGCTAAGTTCATAGATCTTAAATATTCTTACTGCATATACACAAACACATACACACACAAAGATAACTATAGGAAGTGATGTTACCTAACCCATTTGATAGAAGAACAAAGAAGAATCATTTCACAACATATATGTATATTGAATAATCACATTGTACACCTTAAACTTGTACAATGATTTTTGTCAATTATATCTCAATAAAGGTGGACAATTTTTGAAAAATTTAAATTAAAAGTAATCTTTCAACTTTATAACAAACTTTTACACACTTAAATTTATATGAAAAGTATTTACTTTTACATTCAATTTTTTTTTTTAAGATTTTATTTATTTATTCATAGAGACACAGATTGAGAGAGAGAGGCAGAGGGAGAAGCAGGCTCCAGGCAGAGAGCCCGACATGGGACCCGATCCAGGGTCTCCAGAATCACGCCCTGGGCTGCAGGCGGCGCTAAACCGCTGCGCCACCGGGGCTGCCCTACTTTTACATTCAATTTAATTGACCTGATTTTTATTTTAATTTCCTATAGGTGTACATACAGCGAGAGAATCCAATGGATAATATTATTTCCTTTCCTTTGATGTTGCTATTTCCCTGTACAAATTAGTAAACTGATACTCTGGATTCTATATAAGCCTTGTGATTTTGTTAATTATGAGCTCATCCTCTATAAATGGATGCTAATTTCTTGTACAAGGAAATTCGGCTTCTGAGCTGGTATGGTTGAGGTCCAGATATTGTGGATTCCTTAAAAAAGTCATCTAGGTAATGAGGACCATCATGAAAGTCTTCATGAAAGACAACGAGCTTTGGCAACACAGAAACATATTCTTTGCTTTGGCCAATACTTTCTGTTTGAAATTCCAAGAGTTTCAAAGAGTTATATGAGAATTTTGGTACTTCTCAACCCCAAGCAATATAATTCTATTATGTTAAAGATAAGATAAAATGATAAAATTAACTGAAGAGTCTGAACTGTGGATATAACATTTCAGATGTGAACTGTGGATATAACATTTCAGATAATCCACTATGCTTATTATAAACTGTAATAAGCAATCCTGTATATTCTAACACCAGAGAACATTTACCTCAGAAACATGTATGAAACCAATTCTACACACTACAAAGAAGACATTAGAAATTATTGGGGTAGGGGCAAATTATTTAATAAATGATACTCATATTATGTGAAAAGGATCCATCTCTATTTCCCTCTACTTAACACAAGCCCAAATTCATTCTAGATAAATGAGTGTTTCTCTTTTTCTTTCCATGCATTTAAGAATATTTAAGATACTTAATTTTCCTGGAACTTGCTCATGTGTATTGGGGTTTAACTTTGTTTTCTCAAATGACTAGGTAATTATTCTAACATCATTCACCAATTGTGTAGAGTTAACATAACAGACCTGAATTTACTAGCCTTTGAAATATTGGCTTGTGAAAGTTGGCCCTTGGTGGTAATATATTCTGGTACTATATTAACTATAATTTATTAGCCACAAAGAAAACAAAAGGGAAGACCCAACTACTAACATTAGGAATGAAAGAGGTAACATCACTAGATATTCTACGAATATCAAGGGGATACTAAGAAGTTGCTTGACAAGGTTGTAGCAAAACAGGCACTCTTATACATTGCTGGTCATTTGATCTACATCCCCACTTCTAGGAATCTACCCTGAAGACAGACCTCTAGCCATATGAAAATACATTTGCATAAGGTTAGCCTTCTATCATTAATTACAATAGAAAAATATTGGAACAAATGTCCACATATAGAGTGATTAAACAAATTATGGTACTGACACAAGGGAGTGTTATTCAGCTGTAAAAAATGAGAAAGGTATCTATGTACCAATTGGTTTCAAGTCTGTAAAATGTGCAAATAAATAGATTAATGGGATTAGTAAAATTTATTTTTCCTAACTATATTTTCCTGAAAAACACTTTGGTATCCTGTGGCTGTTTCACAGTGCTGGGCTCTGACCAAAAGGGATCATCACATATAAGGCAGTGCCACAAAGGATAGCTATAAATCACCAAGTCTAAAGCTTTGGCCAGAAAACAAAAAAACAAGGAAAAGACCTAAGGTCTGCAGAAGGTAAGTTGTGAGACCATCCATAAATCGGTTTCTGTAGATGGTTCCAAAGAAAACCTTCCCTTAAAGCTCAGGACTGAAATGAGAGGGAACAGATAGAACCGTGACCCATGTATCCTTATATGGGAGGAAACTGTCTGGAGTATAATGGGACTAGGTCCTTTCAGAACCTCTTATCTAGGGAAGATGCACAGAATGCTGCTGCCTGGGATGAGATCCAGGGTTCCGCTTTGGAGTTGAAAAGCTTGTTGTTCTACCAATTGAGAAATCCTATGTGAAGGGACCAAAGCATCTAGGTTCCTACCTTTTAAGTGTGTTATCTCTCACTTCCCCTACAGCAACTGGATTGAGGTTAATTCCTCTCTTGCATCTCCAGGCAGCTGGAGCCTTGAAGTAAAAGTTAGTCTTGTTTCCCTCTCATCCCTCAACCCTAACTCACCCCCAACATTGAGCTTGGCCATCCCCAGCACTTGAAAGATATACAGCAAACAGTGCGTGCCAAATAAGTGAGAGGATGAGAGTGGTAATGTAGGCCACAGATTCCATCAGTTCCCATCCCTGCTTTTTCAGAGAAAATGCCACTAGGGTTCAGAAATTGTCACTTCACCATTTCCTCTCTCTGGGCTCCTCTGTAGCCACCTCCTTCCGTGTGTCCACCTCCCTCACCCACAATAGAAAGAGTCACACAGAGCTGGGCAGGGAGGCTAGGTGTGGGGGAGGGGTGTTCAGAGGGCAGGAGACAGCAGAGAGCAGGAGGGTCCCAGGCACTTCCGGCCCCCACACCTAATAGTCTCAGCCACCACCTGCCACGGATGCCATTTCCCCGGCCTCGCACCCACCTCCTCCAACAGCAACCGCTGCTTCTCTCCACGTCCGCCTCGCACAAGATGACTTCCTGCCTCTTGAGCTCCTGGGCGAAAGACTGAACCCGGCTAAGACGCTGGCAATAGGCTGACGGGCTGTGCCCTCTACCAGCAAACGCTGTAATTCTGGTCGCCTGAGAAATTCGTTTCCAAGTTAGTGCAGCATGGAGGGACACCCAGGGACACCCACCCACCCACCACAACATCCTACCGCTCCTCTCAAATTGTAGTCTGTCACTCGTCAAGTGTATGTCCTTCCTGCCTTGTCCGCGCTGCACACCCCTGTGCTTGCCCAAGTGAGAGCGTGGTCACGTGACCCACCACCAGCCTCACGTGACCGCGCGGTCAGTCAGCTTGTCTGCCACAGCCCTGCAGCACGAATGGCGGACTCTTCTGACCCTGAGGTTGAGATGCTTGCTCGAAGAATCTGAAGCTCCGGTCCCTGGTGAAGATAGAGAGCTGAAGGCAGACTGGATTTGGAGCCAGAGCTGCCAGCCCTAATGCTAGACCTGGGCCTTGCTCTGTTAGGAGCACAGGGATGGTGAGGAATACTCGGTGAGGAGATTGGAGACGAAAGGATTTTTATTATTCTGTATGATACTCGGGCGACACATTAACACACACACACAGGCACACACACACACACATACACGCAGAATGTCTTGAAAAGTATTGATAAGCAAAACATTCAAACTCCAATGTCCACTACCAGGAAGACCCCTGTTAATGCTTGTGGTTTGTGAAGGTGGGCAAAACTGCCACTTTGCCCTACCTCGGTAGACCTTGCATACCAGAATCGGGTAGGAAAAAAAAAAACCACTTTGAATTCTCACACAAAAAGTAACAGGATCACCATGTCTGGCTATTTCCCTGAAAATAATAAAATTTTATATATTTCCCCTTAACCTGGACTCCCCAACACTCCCTATCCCCCACCCAAAACAACTGTATGCCTGACTTTCACTAACTGTCTGAATATATATTACCTTTTGAATGTGAAAAACCTGTAGTATGAATTCAGGAACTCTTGAAATTTTATAACTTACTCCCTTTAATTTATGTATTTTTATTTGGCAAGCCAGTCATTTTGAAATTGTAGTTTCTTATGCTTATTTATTCTTTTGGTATGTTTTATATCATTTTTAAAAAAGATTTTATTTACTTATTCATGAGAGACACACACAGAGAGAGAAAGAGAGAGGCAGAGACACAGGCAGTGGGAGAAGCAGGCTCCACGCAGGAAGCCGGATGTGGGACTTGATCCCAGGGCCTCCAGGATCAGGCCCTGGGCTGACGGCGGCGCTAAACTGCTGAGCCACCCAGGCTTCTCCTTTATGTCATTACAGATTTTTCCATAGCCAAATACAAGTTTGCATAGATTTGGTCCACTTACACACATTTTTATAATCGTGTTATACTTTCCATGTATGATACCAGTCTTTTCTATTTCACCAAATAAAGCACCAGAGCTTTTCTGATTCAATTTAAAAATCTGTACCTCCTCACTTTTAGTGGCTGTATTACAGCAACATTTTCCACAGGCACCACCCTGAAGAAATGGTTTTCCAGACTCAGTTAATTTTATCTACTTTCCTGTCTTATGCTTTTACCTTTCAGGCAGTTATGAAAGAAACATCCATACTTTGAGCTGCAAAACCCAACTTCTCAGTTCTTCAAAACTTACCTCATACTCTATATCCCTTAGCCACTGCAGGCTGACTGGATAACTCACTCCTGTACAAACTCCTTTTCCAACCCCATGCTTTTCTTCACACCACCCAATCTCTTTCACACATTCCAGAGCCCGACTTAATTGGGTCCTTTTTCTCTGAGGCATGCCCTGAGTAGCAGCCCATGGTAAGTTTTGCATTTAAAGTTATTAGAATAAGCTTCTTCAAGGAACATATTATTTATACATTAATTACCTGTATGTGTTCCTGTGTTATCTTTGCTTCTGTATCTTAAGTTCAGGCATAGGGGTGACTTCTGACAACTTTAACACAACTTTATTGAAAACACAAACAAAACTCAAATAGACCTCAATAAACTAGAATGACAATCAGAAGGGTAGCTGCCTTACTCAGGATGGCTCAGTTCACTTTAGCTTAAATACTAAATGTCACAATCTGGACAAAAACACAAATATCAACAAATGTGCTTTCAGTTCTAATATTCATTTGGCATCAAAATGATTCAGCTCATACAGAGTTGGGTAAAGTCAGTGTTAGCAATAAAGATGTACATTACAACACAGAACCAACTATGTAAATCAAAACAGTATTCGAGGAATTGTTAACTCAGGAACATAAGGACAAAGGCAAATGATTAACCATACTAATTTTATTGGTCTGCCTCAGGGTCCTTTTGATCATCTGTTTTGCCTTGCAGTTCCTTAGCAAATTCCTCAACTTCATGAAATGCAGAAATAAGTGGCTCAAGACTGAAATCATCATCAGTGAACAATACTGTCTCCTTTTTGATATTGTTATCAATATTCTCAAACATCGCTAGAACTTGAATATTGTCATTTGTCTCTTTCCTGTTACAAAGGCCCATAAATTCTGACATTGCTTTAGCATGGAGTAATTCTTTTGTCATGACAGGATTTTCAAACAAATTCATTAGCATTTTTAGAACATGAAACCTTGTTTTGGTATTGCCCATGGCTAACAAGGAGAGAAATCCAGACATATACTTGGCAACCAGTGTGTGGTAGTCAGTAGTTGTAGTGAGATGTCTAACCATCCTTATTCCAGATAGCTGTTCAGGGGAATCTAAGCTGTAAGCAAGGGTTTCTTCACACACTTGACATACATATGTCTGAATCATGTTTAGATTTGGATAAGGTGGAGCCAGGCGAATCATATTTTCCAAAAAACTTGTCCTAACTCGGGACGAAGGATAATTGAGCAAGGTTTCAATAAGTGAGACAACACCTGAATCCCGAATGAAATCTCGAGTAAATTGAGAAGCACTTCTCATACCCATTGTAATTTCTGATATTTCATGAATAAAAGGATCTTGGATTTTGTCCATTAATAGAAGGAGTTCTTCAAACTCTTCAGAACCAATTTTAAGCTCACATTGTATGCAGCTACAGGACCAACTCTCAGGCTCTGCACTCTCCCTGGCCTTGAGATGCTCCTGAATTTCTCTGACTGACCTGTAGGATGGATCATACTGAAATGGAAACTCAGGTTCAGGCTGATCAGGCTGAAGCAAAGATTCCTGCTCTTCCCATTCTGGGGTAAGTTCCATGTGCTTGGGCTTTCCTCTAAACATTTCAGAGAACAGAGATGCTGCCTCTTTTGGAAACCTAAAGGGGATTGGAGATGGGAAACCAACCCTACCCCACGGACCAGGCTTGAACAGAACAGTGACCTCTTCCCAGCTCTGAGGCCCGCGTGAAGCATCAGGCTCCTGCTCAAATGAACACCCAGAACTGCAGATAGCCCTGAACAGAGGGCTAGGATTTGATTCAAAATGGGCCTCATCTCCTGCCCAGAACCAGGACCCCACTATGGCCTCATCCTCCTCAGCTACTGTCCTGGTTTCCTGGCTGGTCTCATACCCGGCCCCAACAACTATCCCTTCCTCATTTTCTGGTCTGGACTCACAGGTAACAACAGTTCCAGTCTCATTAATGTCCTTCTTTCCAGACCAGAACCAGGACTCAAAAATTATCTCATCATCCTCTGAATTGGATACACAGCATTTCTCTGCTTCTATGCTGGCTTCTTTTGCAGCACAGAACCAGGATCTAAAAAGGATTTCTTCTTCAGTCCTTGACCTGCTCTCACCTGTTGCCTGATGCCCAATCTCTATACTGTCGTCTTCTTCAGCCCAAAACCAGGACCCAAAAATGAATTCCTCTTCCTCAGTAACTGGCATGGACTCGAAACTGACTCCTGCCTCCAGACTGGCCTCTTCTTCAGCCCAGAACCAAGAACCAACAGTGGATACCTCCTCTTCAGCCTCTGGACTAGATTTGTTGCAGAAGCCAGCCTCCTTCCTAATCATCTCTTCTCTGGCCCAGAACCAAGACCCAACAATAGCTTCCTCCTCAGCTGCCAGCCTGTCCTCTTTTCTAGCCTCAGCTGCTATCTTGAGCCTGTCTTCATCCCCAGCCCAGAACCAAGAACCAATAATGTCTTCCTCCTTAGCATTTGGCCTGGATTCTTCGTCTGTAGCCTCTCTAATGGTTTTATCTCCTTTCCAGAACCAGGATGTGATCATGGTCTCTTCCTCCATCAGTGGCTTGGCCTCTTCTCCAGTCCTATCATCTATACTGACCTCTTCTGTAGCCCATAACCAGGGCCCTATAATGGTCTCTGGGCTTGTGTATTTTCTGGACCAGAATGATGAATCAACAGCTTCCTGTTCCTCCTCTGGCCTAGACTTCCAGCTGCTTCCATTAGCAGTATACATGCATGGATCATCTTCATCCAAGAAGCAAGACTCATTATTGGTGTCTTCAGCCCTTGCCATAAATTTGCATCTGGCACCAGTACCGTACTTCATACTGACCTCTTCTGTGGTCCCAAACCAAGATGATATAATAACCTCTTCCTTGTCCTTCAGGCTAGACTTGTTGCTGACCTCAGTCCCCACACAAGCTTCTACTCCTTCCCAGAACCATGACCCAATGATGGGCTCCTCAGCTCCTGGCATGGTGTCACAGCTCACTTTAGACCCAGAATCTATCTGGGCTTGGTTCCCAGCCCAAAACCAGGACCCGAATATTGTCTCTTCTTTATCTTCTGGATTGGCTTCTTCTACAAACTCAGCCTCTGTATTGACTTTTCCATCCCAGAACCAGGGACCAATAACCTCTTCTTCCTCAGACCTTGGCCTGGATGCACAGTTGGCTCTAACATCAGATTCTACACTGGCCTCAATACTGACCCAAAACCAAGGCTCAAAAATGGTCTCTTCCTCAGCCTCTAGGTTGGTTTCTTCACTAGCCCAGAAACAGGAATCAGCAATGACTTTTTCTTTATCACATACTACCATAGATTTGGAGTTGGTCTCAACCCCAGTTACCATAATGGTCTTTTCCCCAGACACAAACATGGAATTGCTAATAGACTCTTCCTCAGTCCTTGGTCTGGATTTACTGCTGGCATCAATCCTCATACTGGCTTCTTCTTCAGTCCAGAACCAACAGCCAACAATGGACTCATCCTCCACTTGAGAATTGTACTTGACACTGTCCCCACCTACTACATTAGACCCTTCTGTAGCCCAGAACCAGGTCCCAATGAGGAACTCTTCCTCAGACCTGGCTTCTTGCTTGGACCTGGCCCTGGCCTTAGGTTTGGGCTTTTCCTTAGCTATTATTCTGGCCCTGGCCTCTTTCTTGGATTTGGGCCTTGGCAAGTTATGAGCCTTTTCTCCAGGCCAAATCCAGTATTCTTTTTTTACTACATTTATAGATCCAGACACAAAATCAATGTAATCTTCTTGCTTGGCCCTGTGCCTGGCCCTGACATTGGCCCCTTTCCTGGCTCTGGGTTTGGACCTGGATTTGGCCTCCTCTCTAGCCCAGAACCAGGACTTCACATTGTCCTCATATTCAGATCCAGAACTGGACTCATAGAGTTCTTTCTTGGACCTAAACCTGGACCTGTTATTGGTCTCTTCCTTGGGCCTGGACCAGATATTAGTCTTTTCTCTGGTCCAGAACCAGGATGTCTTATTAGATTCATCCTCAGAGCTAGAACTAGACAAAATATAAAATTCTTGATTGGTGTTGAGCCTAGACATGGCCTCTTCTTTGGCCATGCTTCTAGATCTGGGACTGCCCTTTACCCTGCCTCTAGGATGAAAATTTGTACTGACCTCTTCTTCACTCCAGAACCATGAATTCAGATCCTCTCTGTGTTCACACTTGTGAGAGAACTCTTCTTTGGATGTAGGCCTGGGGTACCACCAAGACCCCACACTGGTCTTCTCTGACCCAAACAAAGGCTGTATTCCTGATTGGAACTTGACTTTGGTGCTAGGAAAGGACTCAATGTCCACACTGATTGGTTCCCTATCCAGAGATAAAATCTTAGATTCAGCAACTGACCCAGATTCTGTACTGACCGTAGGCCAAGCTATGGCATTGATCTGGGACACTCCCTCTGTCTTCAACATTGCTTTACCATCAAACTCAGTCTGGGCCCATGAATGGGCTTTATCTATGGGCCTTGCCCCAGGGATCAACTTGGCTTCATTCTTAGGATGCACCACACCTACTACCATATCTTCAGCTTTGGGCTTTACACCACCTACTACCATGGCATCAGATTTAGGCCTTGCCCCAAGCATTACCTGTACCTGGGTCCTAACCTTGGGTCTGACCACCAATGGGACTTCATTCTCTCTTTCAGCCCCACCCCCAACCTCTTCTCTAGCCTTCTTTTCAGGCTTTGCCTGGGTAGTAGGTTTAATATCAGCCCTAGTCATGGTATAATTTACAGAAGAGGCCCAGTTAAATAGCCCTACCCCAGTCTCAGCCTCTACTACAGATCTCTCCCAGTTTTGTATCTTCACACTCTAATCTTTCAGTGATTCAGGTGGTATAGTTGGAAACAAATGTTAGAGTCAATCACCAGTCCAGCAGTCAATTAACCTCCTTCCGAAGCCTAGCCTCACAAAGTGCAGAAGAGGCACAATCAAGCTGGGGAACGATGAATGTTCCTGGGTAGGTGCAGACCTGTTGAGGGTGGTGGTCAGCAGCAATTCCAACACCACCAGAGTTGCCACTGGAGGTGGATCTAAGGAAAGAGAATGACATGGGGCTTTGAATCTCTACTAATTGTGTTGCTCCATACAGAGATTCACAGAGAGAGACTGGACCTTGAATGTTTAGTGGGACAGTTAGACTAGTAGAAAGTCTTCTGTCACCCTCATTTCACCCATGTTTTACCCGAGTTTGCCATGTTATTTGCTTAATATAAAACAGGTGTGAAATTGGTGAGTGTTGGCAATGAGAGAGGTTTGGGAGCCCCCTAGAATACCCTAATCATTCTTGGGCCTGTGTTGATTTCCACTTCCCTGCCCAAAGTTGTACCCACTTTCATACCAACCTGTATGGATGTGGTGTGATTTCCCCCTCCTTTCTTGATTCCAGTGTTAAGCCCTAAAGCAGCCTGTAGGCTATCCTAGGAATAAGTAAAAATAAAGAAGAGAATGGAGGATGATAGCTAGATAGATAAGAGGGCATGCCAACCTTTGATGTAAACCTCTCCCTTACCATAAGAGTTCAACTTGCTGTTTCCTGGTCTTTGCTCTCAGGTAGGTCTTCTCCTCTCCTCCACAGAGAATCTACACCTACCCCAATATTGCTAATATCTCCTGCAGGAAATAGACAAGGACATGCTGTGGCAGTGTGTAAATCTGGCAGCAATGAGGAGAGGTGGAGGAGACCCACTTGGATCAAAGACACTTGCCATGATCTTACTCTGTAGTACTCCCCTGATTTACCCACCTTCACACTAACCTCCAGAGATTTGAACCAGTCTTCTCCTCCTCTCCTTCCTTACAGAAGTGAACAGCCTTAAAGCAGGTCTATGGGCAGACACAAAGGCAAACGTTTAGGAAATAATGGTGGCAACTGAGTGCTTAGCTGACTGAACAATACTAAAGATAAGAATATCCATATTATCTTCTAACATTTAGGGTTCTGTTGATAGAATATTTTCATTTAATTTAGGCCCTCTGTTTCAGGGTTCTAAGTAACAACTCCTCACATCACTCACGTCCAATTATTCCCATCTCCAATTCTGAAGATTCACCATTAGGTGTTCAAAATCCCTTGCTCTGTACTACAGAAAGGAGGAAAAGTACACAACATACTCCAAAAAACAGAATGTGACTGGCACTTGCAATTACTTCTTCTGTCTCACCCTCACCTCCTAGTCCATCTTTTCCTGCCACAAATTTTGGGTGGAGGTGAGGAAGGAAGACAAGGGAAGTGCTTAGAAAGCTAATACAAAGAAGAATTTTACAAGGTATTCCTGGATGCCTGACCTGTTCTGGTCGCAGTCACCCCACCCCGATTCGGGTCTCCACACTGTGGCTGCTGCCCACCGCCGCCCCCCGCCCCCAGCTCCACACACACCTCCAGAAATCCAGGCCATTGTCCTGCTCCTCCTTTTTCTGAAGCCTCTCCTTTACAGATGCACCCTGCGGGACGAAACCGCCAGACCTACCGCGCAGAGAGAAGACTTTGGCATCAATCAGCCGCCTGTGGTAAGGGACGGCACCCGCGGCGCGGGCCCAATAGGGCCCTTTCCAGAATCAGGGCCCGGAGTGGCCAACTCCACCCGCCACCCGCTCCCGCCAGCGGGGCACAGCGCTCGGACGCCGCCCCCCTCTCCCGCCCCGGCGGCTTCCCTGGGCGCCCCCCACCCCAGCACCCGCTCCGCCATTTCTTCCTCGGCAGCCTCCCCCCAGAGCTCTCCCCCGGCACAGGCACCGTCGAGGGCGGGTCGCGGGTCCCTGGAAAGGTGGCTGCGGAGTGGAGGGCGCAGTTCGTCTCCACAGGATCCGAGGGAGCCAGCCTCTCCGGCCAGCCCCGTGCCCTGGGCCCGGCCCGCGCGGGTCGTCGCCTCTCCTCGCCAGGGGTCCCGTGGCGCTGCGCACCTCTCTCAGGCACCAGCTACGACCGGGTCGCCTCCTCTTTGCCAGGCTGCCAGGGTCTGGGGTCCGGGAGGGCTGGAAGCGGGCGACAGTGGGGGCCTCCCCGCCTCCCCCACCCCACGACAGCCCCACTTGCCTTCACAGGCTCAAGGTGCCGGTCGTTGGGCTCCCGCTCCTCTCAGAGCTCCTCACCCGGATTCCCACCGCCTTGCGTGCGGCCACAATTGCAAAGAGGCGTCCCGCCCCCCCCCACCCACCCCCCCCGCGCTGCCGCACCAAACTGGGCAGGGGCTGCGCAGGATGCGGCACGAAACGCTCGCGGCGAGGGTGTCGGGAAGGGGGGCGGAGGGATACGGCACGAATGGGCTCGACGCCCCCTCCCCGGCCCACCCTAGTTCCGACCCAGAGGGGGCGGGGCCGGGAGGAGCCCCAGCCTAAGGGGCGGGCTCACAGCAGCCCGCCTCTGCAGACAGACCTCGGCGGCGACCACCCCCTCACTGCTGGCACCGCGATATGTGGGACCGGGGGACCGTTAGCGGTGGGGGCTAGCATCGAGAGACCGGGGGTGAGGGGGACGGGGGGGGAAGGGCGGAGAAAGTGCGCTGCAGGCAGCAGCGGATGGATATCAACCGCCCCTCGGTGTGGGAGAGCCCCCAGACTGCTCACCGTCTGCCTGCCCCCCTCCCCCATTCCGTCCGCCACCCTCACTCGAGGCTGGTGGGCGAGGGGCTGTCAGGACAGCAGGCTGCAAGGGGAGAGACGACCTAAGCCCAGACTGCCCCGGAGGTCCTGGGGTGGCCCTTTCCTTCATTGCTTCGCGGGGCCACGGAAGGGAGGAAGGTGGGCGGGGGTTCCCATGGAGGCCTCACCACTGCGCCTTTTCTAATGCAAGGCGATCTACACACCTGTAACCTGAGCAAACCAACCACTGCTCTGCGCCCATTCTTTCTGCCACACTGCTGTTTTCCCCGCCTCATTCAAACCGGTAACATGGACGGGATGAGCACTGGGTGTTATTCTGTATGTTGGTAAATTGAACACCAATAAAAAATTAATTTATTAAAAAAAAAAAAAAAAAAACGGTAACATGCTTTGCCATTTCGCGGTCCTCACAGTTAGTTGCCCAAGAAGGAGGGCCGTTTTTTTCCCTATCAGGACCCGCACTGGGTCATACGATCTTTCCTGTCTGTTGCCCCCGTGGCCCGGTGCCGGGCTGGTCCTGGCTCCTCTTCAACTGGGCTATCAAGTCTCTTGCAGTCCCATCCAAGCTCTCACGAACTTCGGCAGTGTGGAAATGTGGCAGGGATTAGAACCAGCTTGGATCTCAGCCACTTGCCATACACACCTGTCTAGTTTCCCCAGCCACACTTTGGAGGAAGGCGTCATCCTGTACCTACTGCCCCAAGACAGAAGCCTGGTGTGGTGGTTCTTGAATCCTCTCATTTCTTTACCTTTACATCCTTCCTGTCGTCTTGAGCCCTTCCTTTCTGTGCTCCATGGCACAAACAGAGCAACATGTTTAGGCTCCACTGTGGTTGAGCACAAACCTGCTGGTGCCCATTTTAAACCCAATTAAATGGCACTTTCACTGTGATAGGCTGAATAAAGGTCCCTCAATGACGTCCATATCCTATTTTCCAGAACCCGTAAATATGTGATGTCACAGGGCAAAGGAGAAGTAAGATTGTTGGCGAAATTAAGATTACTAATCAGCTGAATTTAAAATAAAAATATGCTGGGTCTCTTCCTGGCCAGTGTAATTACAAAGGTACTTCAAGATGTGGAAGAAGTAGGCAGAAGGGTCAGTGTCACAGTGAAGTAGAAAGAGAAAGCATTGCTGGCTTTGAAGATGAAACAAAACCAAGGCCCAAGGAATGCAGGTAGCTTCCTGATGCTAGAAAAGGCAAAAGCATTTCAGAGAAATGAATCCTGGCCATCGCCTTCATTTCAGACCAGTGAGATCCTTGTTGTTTTCCCAACATCCAGGACTGTAAGATAATACTTTTGTGTTATTTTAAGCTGCCAAGAATGTAGTAATGTGTTGACAACAGCAGTAGGAACTGAATTTACTCACCATGTTGATAAAGTCCATTCCCCTTGACTTACTTTACTTAGCCTTGAACCCCTGGGAAGATCACCTTGGGGGCTCATCTCTTACCCCTATAACCACCCTCTCCAGCAACCCCCGTCTCTATTTTCTAAAGAAGAGATTTTTGCAGTGGCCTTTGAGGTTTATCTTGAAGAAAGTCCCCATTTGCTGAAAATCACTGATGTTTTTGAGGATGAAAAGGGAACCATATTCTTTCCAGGAATTTTCAGATATTTTAATTTCATTCCAGGAATTTTCAGATATTTTCATTTCAAGTTTTGTTTTTAAACATTTATTACAACTGTGCAATATTTAGGTGATAAAAATATCTGGAGATGATTCTATACAGTATCTGGACTGACAGTGGATATCAATTATCAGAGGAGGGCTTCTTTTTACTGTGCTGTTTAAATGGCTTTAGTTGAATTGTGGATCATTTTTTTCTTTGTTCCATAGCATACCCTCTTGGTTGAATGCCAGGCTTGAAGAAGGGAGTCTGAGCTCTGCTGGGATCTGTGGGTGTGTGTGAAGGTCTTTACCTCCCTGAACTGTTCTTTCACTTTCTTAAAGTCTCTGGTGCCTTTCATTAATTCAAGAAATACATATGAATACTTTTATCTTAGGCACTGGAATCAGAGTAGAAACAGTCGTGAAAGAAATCCCTGTTCTTGTGGAAGCTACATCTACTTGTAGTTTCTTTCTTATCTTTCTTATTCAATTTCTTATCCAAAAATTTTGTAGTTATACCAGCATAAAGTTGTCTGATAATTATCAAGGTTATCAGGTATTCATCCCAAGACATATACTGACAGAGGAGTGGATCTACCAGAAGCTGACTGGTTACAATGTGAGACTTTGAAAATTTGTTGGACAATTTGTTCTCAATGGATTTGGAGAACAGGCCCTATCGCTATTTAATATTAATTAAACTGTGAAATGTCCTATTTTATGCTCTTTATGTGTTAGCACTTTGTGTGTATAAATCGTATAAGTGCCATCTTTAATATGTGAGAACATATAAAAGATTGAAACATGACGGTGTCATATGTCTCTGTGGCTGCTAAGTAATAGTCTATTTACTTCCTTCTAAAATGAATTCTGGTATGATTGCAACAGCCAAAGTTTCACTCCTCAGTGTCTCCACTAGCACCTATATAACATTGACTAGTTATATAACTATAAATCTAGTGTAAGTGCATGACACTGAGCTTTTGATTTCCAAGTTATCCACTTCAAAAAATCATCCATTATACTATATACAGAAACTCTAAAGAGTTCATCAAGAACTGTTAGAACTGATAAACAAATTCAGTAAAGTGAAAGGGTACAAAATTGAAGTAAAGAAATCTTGCATTACTATATAGCAATATTGAAGCATCAGAAAGAGAAATTAAGAAAACAATCTCATTTACAACTGAACCAAAAATAATAAGATACCTAGGAATAAAGCTAACCAAAGATGTGAAAGACCTATACTCTGAAAACTATTAAATACTGATGAGAGAAATTGAAGACAACACAAAGAAATGGAAAGAAATTCCATGCTCATGGACTGGAAGAACAAATACTGTTAAAATGTCTATGCTATCCAAAGCAATTTATACATTTAATGCAATCCTTTCAAAAATACAGCAGTATTTTTCATAGAATTAGAACAAACAATCCTAAAATTTGTATGGAAGCACAAAAGACCCCCAAGCTTCCAGAGCATCCTTAAAAAGGAAAAGCAAGTTGAAGGCATCACAATTCTGGACTTCAAATTATAATACAATGCTGTAGTAATCAAAATAGTATGGTACTGGCACACAAACAGAGCAAAAGAACAGAATAGAAAGCTCAGAAATAAATCCATAATTATATGGTCAATTAATCTTTGACAAAGGAGGCAAGATAGTCAGTGGGAAAAAGATGTTTTCAATAAATGGTGCTGGGAAAAATGGACAGCAACATGCAAAAGATAGAAACTGGATCACTTTCTTCCATCTTATATAAAAATAAATTCAAAATGGATTAAAGATCTAAATATAAGACCTGAAATCATAAAAATCCTAAAAGGAAACACAGGTAGCAACTTCTCTGACATCAGCCATAACAAGTTTTTCTAACTAGGTCTTCTGAGGCAAGGGAAACAGCAAAAATAAACTATTCGGACTACATCAACATACAAGTTTTTGCACAGCAAAGGAAGCAATCAATGAAACTAAAAGACAACCTACATAATGGGAGAAGATATTTGCAAATGACATATCAGATAAAGGGCTAGTATCCAAGATCTATAAAGAACTTACTAAACTCAACACCCAAGAAAAAAAACAATCCAATCATGAAATGGGCAAAAGACATGAACAGAAATTTCATCAAAGAAGACATACACATGGCCAAAAAGCACATGGGAAAATGCTCTGCATCACTGGCCATCAGGGAAATACAAACCAAAACCACAATGAAATACCATCTCACACCATTGAGAATGGTGAAAATTAACAAGACGGGAAACAAAATGTTGGAGAGGATGTGGAGAAAGGAGAACCTCTTGCACTGTTGGTGGGAATGTGAACTGGTACAGCCACTCGGGAAAACTGTGTGGAGGTTCCTTAAAGAGTTAAAATTAGAGCTACCCTATGACCCAGCAATGGCACTACTGGGTATTTATCCCAAAGATACAGATGCAGTGAAATGCTGGGACACCTTGCACACCACAATGTTTATAGCAGCAATGTCCACAATAGGCAAACTGTGGAAGGAGCCTCGGTGTCCGTCAAAAGATGAATGGAAAGATGTTATATACACACAGTGGATATTACTCAGCCATTAAAAATGACGAATACCCACCATTTGCTTCGACGTGTATAGAACTGAAGGGTATTATGCTGAGTGAAGTAAGTCAATCGGAGAAGGACAATGTATGGTTTCACTCATACGTGGAATATAAAAAATAGTGAAAGGGATTATAGGGGAAAGGAGGGAAAATGAGTGGGAGAAATTAGGGTGACAAAACATGAGAGACTACTAACTCTTGGAACGAACAAGGGGTAGTGGAAGGGGAGGTGGGCAGGGGGATGGGGTGACTGGGTGACGCACATTGAGTGGGGCACTTGATGGGATGAGCACTGGGTGTTATACTGTATGTTGGCAAATCGAACTTCAATAAAATATATATGTATATTTTATATATATACATATATATAAAAGAACTTACAATATTCAACGCCCAAAAAACAATCCAGTGGACAGAATATATGAACAGACGTTTCTCCAAAGAAGACATCCAGATGGCCAACAGACATATGGAAACATACTCAACATTACTCATCATCAGAGAAATGCAAATCAAAACTACAATGAGATATCATCTCACATGAATTAGAATGGCTAAAATAAAAAACACAAGAAATAGCAAGTGTTGGCAAGGATGTAGGAACAAAGGAACCATCATGCCCTGTAGGTAGAAATACAAACTGGTGCAGTCACTGTGGAAAACAGTAGGAAGTTTCTCAAAAATTTAAAAATAGAACTACCCGGGATCCCTGGGTGGCGCAGCGGTTTAGCGCCTGCCTTTGGCCCAGGGCGCAATCCTGGAGACCCGGGATCAAATCCCACGTCGGGCTCCTGGTGCATGGAGCCTGCTTCTCCCTCTGCCTATGTCTCTGCCTCTCTCTCTCTCTCTCTCTCTGTGTGACTGTCATAAATAAATAAAAAATATTAAAAAAAAAAGTTTAAAAAAAATAGAACTACCCTATGATCCAGTAATCACACTACTAGGTATTTACCCAAAGAATACAAAAACACTAATTTAAAAGGATATATTCACCCCTATTTTTACTGTAGCATTATTTACAATAGCCAAATTATGGAAGCAGCCCAAGTGTCCAGGGGCAGATGAATGGATAAAGAAGATGTAGGAGATATAGATAGATAGATATAGATATAGATATATAGACATAGATATATAGATAGTGGAACATTATTCAGCCACACAAAATAAGTTGCAGCAAGAGAGTATAATGCTAAGTGAAATACGTCAGTTAAAGAAAGACAAATATCATGTGAATTCACTGATATGTGGCGTTTAAAAAACAAAACAAAAGATCAAAAGGGGAAAAAAACAAAAAACAGACTCTTAATTATAGAGAAGAAACAGCTGGTTACCAGAGGGAAGGCAGGTGAAGAATGGGTGGAATAGGCAAAAGACATTAAGAGTACACTTATCTCAATGAGCACTCAGTAATATATAGAATTGTTGAATCACTATATTGCATACCTGAAACTAATAAAACTTTGTATATTAACTATTAAAAAAACTGATACCACTCAACATCCTAAAAATAAATAATTCATTCAAAAATTGGGGAGAAGACATGAACAGATGTAGAAAGCAAAATGGAGTCTCTCATGTTAAGCAGGAGTCTGTGTCAAGCAGGGGCCTATGTCAAGCAATGACTCAAGGAGTTAAATACACTACAGCCATGAGATATTACAGAGACCAGCATCAACTGACACCACAGAACTGATAACAAGAAGAACCACAGGAGGTCTGCAGGGGCTCAAGACCGATTAAATCCCTTTAAAGGGGGTAGGATTTTTACAGCAAACTGTTATAGACTCTTCAGACATGACCCCTTTATGTCTGACCACTTAAAAAAAGGCAACTGCCATCAAAGGCTCTGCCCAATTGATCTCCAAACAGAATGGAGATCTTTCATTGCTTGAACATAATATGCAGTTAGTGCCAAGAGCCAACCTACACTGGCCTTATCTCAACTGTGTGCTCACAGACTAACTTCCCATTTGGTTCATTAACTTCCTATACCCTTCTTTTATCTTGTTTGTTGTGTGGTTTGCTTACGTTCTGCTCTATGTGTTATGTAAAAAGCCAAGTTTAATCACAGAGTTTGGAAACTGGAACCTGCTTTATAACTGTGATTAACTTTGTCTTATGATTGAATAAAACTGACATTCTGGAAAAATACAAGTCATGTATGCACCTTTATAGCATGCTCATGACAAGAGACATTTTTTTCCCAAAAAGACCTCCAGATGGCCAAGAGACACATGAAAAAATGCTAAACATCATTCATCATCAGGAAAATGCAAATGAGATTTGACCTCACACGCGTCAAAATGGCTAAAATCAACAACACAAGAAACAACAAGCACTGGTGAGGATGTGGAGTAAAAGGAACCCTCTCATATTATTGGCAGGAATGCAAAAACTGGTGCAGCCACTGTGAAAACAGTATGGAAATTCCTCAAAAAGATAAAAACAGAACTACCCTACAATCCAGCAATCTCACTATCAGGTATTTACCCAAAGAATACAAAAACACCAATTTGTAGAGATACATGCACCCCTATGTTTATATCAGCATTATTTACAGCATTATTTCCAAAATATGGAAGCAGCCTCAGTATCCATCTATTGATGAATGGATAAAGAAGATGTGGTATAAATACAATGTAATATTAGCCATAAAAAAGATCAAAATCTTGCCATTTGCAATGACATGGATAGAGCTAGAGAGTATAATGTTAAGCAAAATAAGTAAATCAGAGAAAGAGAAATGCCATATGATTTCACTCATATGTGGAATTTTAGCATCACAACAAATGAGCAGAGGAAATAAAAAGAGAGAGAAAGACAAATCAAGAAATGCTCTTAATTATAGAAAGAAAATAGTGGTGACCAGAGGGCAAGTGAGTAGGAATATGGGTTAAATAAGTGATGGGGATTAAGGAATGCACTTGTGATTAGCACTGGGTGATGTATGGAACTCCTGAATCACTAAATTGTACACCTTAAACTAATATACACTGTATGTTAACTAACTGGGATTAAAATAAAAACTTAAAAAAAGACATCCATCTCGTATAGACACACTGCTAGGTGTATGACCCACCTACTAGCAAAACAATCAGATAAGGAACTCCGCCACCCCCATCCATGAAGGTACCTTTCAAAATGCCCTGGTTAAATGAAACAACTGAGCTCTTGACTCATTCTGCTTTTTCCTTCACTGTCCTAATTCCCAATCTTATGCCTTAAATTAGCCAATAAGGAGTATATGTGTGGAACCCTAGGCTCTCTATTCTCAGATCCTAATAAATGAAAAATCCTACCTCTTTTCTCCCTCCCACCCCCCACCATATGCTTGGGACTTATGGAACAACTTTAGAACAAAATAATCCTCCAAGCATTAAGTCAGGGAGGGATACAGAAGCAGCTGTGCCCCAAGCTACCCCCCACCCCCACCGTGCTGCATACATGCCTGTGAACTTTCAAACTAGCATATCCTTTTACTTGTGCAGGTCAAATAATTTCCTCTTGTCTCTCAATCATCAGAGTCATGGACCCGTTTTTTGCCCACTTAAGTTAATTTGTCTCTCTTCTGTCCTTCATTTGCCTCAGGCAAATTTTCCATCTAAGATTTCCCTTTTGTCTAAGATAGAGCCAAACTATGCATTCTTGGAATTTATCCATTCTCCTATCTCTGAGTTTCAGGAGCTTTACACAGGAACCCAAGTCCCTCACAGGACCAAGAAAGCTGGGTTCAGTTCTTGTGAACTATTTGATGAAACTGGCTCAAAAGATGTCTGCTTCCGTAGTCTTACAAGCCTCAGGGAAAGATCTCAGCCTGTGTCCACTACATGAGACAAGGCACATTAAAAAAACTTGTAGGGAGACCTGACCCAAGAATATTTTCAGGTCACATTTAGAGTGGGTTCTGCCTTAAGAGAGTTTATCTTGAGGGAAAACAGAGCCAGGCGCAATGACCTCAGTCCAGAAACAACACCTTGTCATCAGGGAAGTATAGCTATTTTAATGGCCACATTTGGGATTAGGACTTTTATTTTTGCCTGGATTAGCATATGCCCTCAACTATATGTCTGTCACAACAAAAGCAGATAAAACAAAATAAAACAAAAACAAAAACAAATTTTGTAGTACAACCTGAAATCTGGCATTGTGATGCCCCCAGATATGGTTTTCTTTTTTAAAATTCCCCTGGCTATTCGGGGTCTTTTCTGATTCCACACAAATCTTAAAATAATTTGTTCTAACTCTCTGAAGCTGTGGTCATCAAGACAGTGTGGTACTGGCACAAAAACAGACACATGGATCAGTGGAACAGAATAGAGAATCCAGAAGTGGACCTTGAACTTTATGGGCAACTAATATTCGATAAAGGAGGAAAGACTATCCATTGGAAGAAAGACAGTCTCTTGAATAAATGGTGCTGGGAAAATTGGACATCCACATGCAGAAGAATGAAACTAGACCACTCTCTTGCACCATACACAAAGATAAACTCAAAATGGATGAAAGATCTAAATGTGAGACAAGATTCCATCAAAATCCTAGAGGAGAACACAGGCAACACCCTTTTTGAACTCGGCCATAGTAACTTCTTGCAAGATACATCCACGAAGGCAAAAGAAACAAAAGCAAAAATGAACTATTGGGACTTCATCAAGATAAGAAGCTTTTGCACAGCAAAGGATACAGTCAACAAAACTCAAAGACAACCTACAGAATGGGAGAAGATATTTGCAAATGACATATCAGATAAAGGGCTAGTTTCCAAGATCTATAAAGAACTTAAGAAACTCAACACCAAAGAAACAAACAATCCAATCATGAAATGGGCAAAAGACATGAACAGAAATCTCACGGAGGAAGACATAGACATGGCCAACATGCATATGAGAAAATGCTCTGCATCACTCGCCATCAGGGAAATACAAATCAAAACCACAATGAGATACCACCTCACACCGGTGAGAATGGGGCAAATTAACAAGGCAGGAAACAACAAATGTTGGAGAGGATGCGGAGAAAAGGGAACCCTCATACACGGTTGGTGGGAATGTGAACTGGTGCAGCCACTCTGGAAAACTGTGTGGAGGTTCCTCAAACAGTTAAAAATATACCTGCCCTACGACCCAGCAATTGCACTGTTGGGGATTTACCCCAAAGATACAAATGCAATGAAATGCCGGGACACCTGCACCCCGATGTTTATAGCAGCAATGGCCACGATAGCCAAACTGTGGAAGGAGCCTCGGTGTCCAACGAAAGATGAATGGATAAAGAAGATGTGGTTTATGTATACAATGGAATATTACTCAGCTATTAGAAATGACAAATACCCACCATTTGCTTCAACGTGGATGGAACTGGAGGGTATTATGCTGAGTGAAGTAAGTCAGTCGGAGAAGGACAAACATTATATGTTCTCATTCATTTGGGGAATATAAATAATAGTGAAAGGGAATATAAGGGAAGGGAGAAGAAATGGGTAGGAAATATCAGAAAGGGAGACAGAACATGAAGACTCCTAACTCTGGGAAACGAACTAGGGGTGGTGGAAGGGGAGGAGGGCGGGGGGTGGGAGTGAATGGGTGACGGGCACTGGGTGTTATTCTGTATGTTAGTAAATTGAACACCAATAAAAAATAAATTAAAAAAAAATTTTTTAAAGGCAAGTTATTCCAGAAACAACTGTTGCATATCACTTTGTAAAACTCTGGTGTGCAGATCCCACCTATAAAGTGTAACATAAAGAGAGGAAAATATATTCCTCTACAACATGCATTTAAAGTTTAGAGTAGTACTCAACTCTGACATCATGAGGACTCTGGAATGAGAAAATTCGAGGGAGTCATTGGAGGAACTTAAGTGTTTGGGATAGTAAAGCTTAATGTGGCAACAACACCTGGAAAAATCATGTGAAAACCATAATTCAGGACATGGGATTATGAGTGCCTCTTGAAGATTTCTGGAATTAAAAGGGCTGGTAAGCTAAGGTTATTAGCTTTGAAGGGATAAGAAATCCTGAATTTCCACACTGTCAGCAAATCTAAGTTAACTGAATGTCAAATTACTTTTTAAAATAGAAAAAAAAATATATATATAAGTCCATAGTACATTTTGTTATGTTTCTCATTACCTAACCATCACTTACTGCTTTGCTATGACAGGACATCATCAACGTCTGCTTCTACACAGCAAAATGAGAAAAAAAAAAAAGAGTAGAGGTAGTCCACACTCTTCTTAAAATCCGTGGTCAAGAAATGCTCACATCATTTCATCTCACATTCATCTGACTGGAATTCAATCACCATTTATTGAAAATACTGTCTGTTCACAAGCTGTGCTGGGACAAGTGGATATCCACCTGCAGAAGAATAAAGTTGTCTCAGCAGACCAGGAATACAGCAAAACTTCCTTCACTTGATAAAGAACATATACAAAAACCCTATAGCTAACATCATACTTAATAGTGATAAACTTGGAAGATCAGGAAAAAGGCAAGGATGTTCGTCCTCTCCCACCATTCCCTTTCAAAGTTGTCCTAGAATCCTCAGTTAATGCATTAATCCCAGGAAAGAATATAAAAGGAATACAAATTGGGAAGAAGAAATAAAACTGCCTTTATTTGCAGGTGGCATGATTGTCTATATAGAAAACTGGAAAAACATAGACAAAAAAATACTCTTGGAAGTAATAAGTGATAGTATCAAGGCTAGAGGATAGGGCTAATATACAAAAGTCCATTGATTTCCTATATACCAGCAATGAACAAGTGAAGCTTGAAATTAAAAACACAATACCTTTTATATTAGCACCCCAAAAAATGAAGTCCATAGGTATAAATCTAACAAATATGTACAAGATCTATATGAGGAAAACTAAAATGAAATCTTAGAAGAACTGAATAAATGTGGAGAGATATTCCGTGTTTATAGATAGGAAGATTCGATATTGTCAAGATATCAGTCTTTCTCAACCTGGTCTATCGATTCAATGCAATCGCAATAAAAATCCCAGTAAATTATTTTATGGATGTTGACAAGCTGGTACTAAGGTTTATATGAAGAGGCAAAAGACCCAGAATAGCTAATTCAATATTGAAGAAGAACAGAGTCAGAGGACGGATATTACCTGACTTCAAGACTTATTATATAGTTACAGTAATCACGATGGTGTGATACTGACAAAAGATTTGACAAATAGATCCGTGGAACAGAAGAGAGTCCAGAAATATACAGACATAAATACAGTTAATTAATCTTTGACAAAGGGGCAAAGGCATATAATGCAGCAAAGATAGTCTTTTTAACAAATGGTGCTAGAAGAAATGAACATGCACATGCAAGAAACCGAATTTAGACACAGACCTTATACTCTACAAAAAATAATTCAAAATGGATCACAGAGCTAAATAAAAAGGAGAACTAAAAAAGTCCCAGAAGATAACATAGGAGAAAGCTTGATGACCTTAAGTGTAATGATGACTTTTTAAAACAGCTTTATTGACATATATACCATATATACCATTCCTTTTTTTAAGATTTTATTTATTTATTCATGACAGACACAGAGAGAGAGGCAGAGACAAAGGCAGAGGGAGAAGCAGGCTCCATGGAGGGAACCTGACATGGGACTCGATCCTGGGTCTCCAGGATCACGCCCTGGGCTGAAGGCAGCATTAAACCTGAGCCACCTGGGCTGCCCAAGATCTACCATTCTTAACTAAATTTTAAGTGCACAAAACTGTATTATTATAGGCATTATGTTGTACAAATCTCTAGGACATTTTCATCTTGCACAATTGAAACTTTATACATCCTCAACAACTTCCCATTTCTCCCTCCTTCCAACCCCTGTTAACCACCACTCTACTATCCACATCTGAGTTTGATAATTTTAGATATCACCTATATGTGGAATCTATCACAATCTTGATGTGGAATCATGTAGTATTTGTCCTTTTGTCACTGCCTTATTTCACTTAGCATAATGTCCTACAGATTCATCCATGTTATTACAAATGGCAGGATTTACTTCTTTTTTAAGGCTGTATAATATTCAATTCTAGGTATACCACATTTTATTATTCAATTTTCAATGGACACTTGGGTTGTTTCCATATCTTGGATATTGTGAATAATGCTGTAATAAATAAGGGAGAACAGAAATCCTTTTGAGATCCTGATTTCAATTTTTTTTTGGATATATACCCAGATATGGAATTGCTAGATGATATGGTAGATCGATCGATCTATCTATCTATCTATCTATCTATCTATCTATCTATCCATCTACCTATCTATCTATCTATCTAGAAAGATAAGTATGCATGTATGTATGTATTTATGTATGTTTTAGGGACCTCTATATTGTATTCTATAATGGCTGCACAATTTTACATTGCCATCAATGATGTGTAAGTGTTTCAATTTCTTCAAATCCTTGCTAATTAACACTTGTGACTTTTTTTTTATAATACCATCTGTTAGGACGGTAATATTTCATTTTGGTTTTGATTTGCATTTCCCTGGTGGTTAGTGATGTTGGGCACCTATTCTATAACTGTTGGCCATTTGTATATCTTCATTTTTTTATCTCTTAAACTTTTTTATTTAAATTCAGTTTACCTAACATATACTGTATTATTAACTTCAGGGATAGAATTTAGTGACTCATCAGTTGCATATAACACCCAGTGCTCATTACATCAAGAGCCCTCCTTATTGCTCATCATCCAGTTATCCCTTCCCTCTACCCACCTGCCCTCCAGAAATCCTCAGTTTGTTTCCCAGAGTTCAGTGTCTCTTATGGTTTGCCTCCCTCTCTATTTTCACCTTATTTCATTTTCCCTTCCCTTCCCCTATGTTCATCTGTTGTTTCTTAAATTTCACAAATGAGTGAAATCATATGACAATTGTCTTTCTCTGACTGAGTTGTTTTGCTTAGCATAATACCTTCTAGTTCTATCCATGTTGTTGCAAATGGCAATATTTCTTTTTTGATGACTGAGTAAATAATATTCCATTGTATATACATACCACATCTCCTTTGTCCATTTATCTATTGATGGACATCTGGGCTCTTTCATAGTTTGGCTATTGTGGACATTGCTGTTATAAACATTTGGGTGCATGTTCCCCTTTGAATCACTATGTATGTATCCTTTGAATAAATACCTAATAGTGCAATTGCTTGGTCATAGGGTATCTCTATTTTTAACTTTTTGAGGAACCTCCATACTGTTTTCCAGAGAGGCTGCACCAGTCTATTCAAGCCCTTTGCCTGTTTTGCTTCTATATCTTTTCTTTTCTTCCTCTTCCTCTTCCTCTTCCTCCTCCTCTTCTTCTTCTTCTCCTTCTCCTTCTCCTTCTCCTTCTCCTTCTCCTTCTCCTTCTTCTCCTTCTCCTTCTCCTTCTCCTTCTCCTTCTCCTTCTCCTTCTTCTTTTTTTGCTATTGAGTTGTGGAAATTCCTTATACATTTTGGGTATTAGCCCCCCCCCCAGATATATGGTATGCAAACATTTTCTCTCATTCTGTAGTTTGCCTTTTCATTCTGTTATTTCCTTTGCAGTACATGAGCTTTTTTAGTTTGATATAATGTTATTTGTCTATTCTGGTTTTTGTTGCCTGTGGCTTTGGTACTATATCCAAAGACTACTATCAAGAAGCCTTTCCCCTATGCTTTTGTCTAGGAGTTTTAGAGTTTCAGGCCACATGTTTAAAGTCTTTAATCCATTTTGAGTTGATGTTTGTGTATGTTAGGACTCTAACATATCTTTTCTGGAAGACACAGTTCAACCCATAACATGATAAAAATGTTTGAAATAAATAGTGGTAATGGATGTATAACTGTGAATGTAATTAATGCCACTTAATTGTTCACTTAAAAATGGTTGAAATGGAAAATTTTGTCACATATATTTCACCTAAATAAAAAAAGATATCACATCCTCTCTTCTCTCCTCAGACCCAAATTACTTTCTCTCAGCTGATGACTTTGCTTATTTCATTGCAAAAATAAAAGGAATTTGAAGAGACCTTCCACAAACTCCTACCACCATGTCTACTCACCATTTGCATCTGTGCCCATAAATTCTTCCTATTCTAATGTTCTGTGAATGAACTGGCCATGATCCTATCTAAAGCCAGCCTCTTCATATTTCCATTGGATAATGTCCCACCTCTTCTACTCATGGTCATTGTTCCAAAATTTCCTTCTCTCTCTCTCTCTCTCTCTCTCTTTTACCATAAAAATTTCCCTCTCTAGTGAAACATCCCCATCAACATTTAAACATGCTTTACTATTTCCTATCTTAAAAGCAAATTTCTTCCTTTATCTCATATCATTCCATAGCTACCACTGCATTTATTTTGCTGCAAAATTCCTCAAAACAGTGGTTTATTGACACTGTCTCCTCCTTTTTCTTAATACTACTCTATTTCTTCATCTTCAACATCTAATGAAGTTTCACTGCTCTATTGAAACTGCTCATCAAGATTGCTAATGTTCTCTGTGTTGGTAAATCCAATAATCAATTCTCAATCCTCATCTTGACCTATTATCCTAGTGACCATATAATTTATCATTCAAATCAAAACATTTCTGAGAGTAAAAAGAAAACTTTTTAAAAAGTGTTGTTAACAAGTTATTCCTGTACAAAATTCATAAACTGGGCTTGTCCTGGAAAAATAGGGATATTTGATCACCTTACCTATCAGTAATGTTGGGCAAGGTTGAAAACTCCGTTCTTGAAATATCTTGACTTAGTTTCCAAGACACCATACTCTCCTGGTTTTTCTCCTAATTTACTGGGTACTCCTGACTGCACATGCTTAGCTTTCTTTTTTGTTGTTGCTTTTGCTATTTCATTGTCATCTCCTCTATCTCAATACTGAAATGTTCCAGCACTCAATCTCTGGGCTTCTTCCATTACTACATACACATTCTATATTTCTTAGTGATCTCATCATGTGTCATGGCTTTAAACACCATCCATTCCTTGATGAGTCTCAAATTTCTATCTCTAATCTGGATCTCTCTCAAAAATCCTAGATTTTTATATATATCCAACTGCCTACTTTTCATCTCCAAGTATATGTGTAAAAGGCATCTCAAACTCAACATGTCCTAACCTGAGCTCCTGAGCTTCCTCCTGAAACCTGCTACTCCCAGTCTTCCCCCATCTTAATAAATGATTATTTACTAAGTTGCTCAGCTTCAGAATAATCATTGATTCCACTTTTTATCTTACATTATATTCAATTCATCCACAACCTCCATTGTCTCTACCTCCAAAATATATGCCAAAGCTGGACACATCACCATAGCCACAGCTAACACTTTAGTCCAAGCTAAAGAGACTATCATCTCTTACCTAGACCACTGATTTCTTCCTACCTCCAAATTTTTCTCCTTATTTTCATTCTTGTTTCCCAAGGGTCTATTCTCTTCACAGTAGCCGGGTTTATCCCTTAAAAACACAAGTCATATCATGCTGATCCACTTACTGAAATCCTCTAATGGCTCCCCATAGCCCTTAGAATAGTATCCAAACTTCTTTCCAAGGTTTACAATATCTCATATGATCTGGCCCCTGGCTATCACTCTAAACTCACGTTCAACCATCCTCCCTTTGTTTGCTCCATTTGAGCCACATTGGCCTCCTTGCTATTTCTTGAACACACCAAGCATATTTCTACCCAAGGAGCTCTGCATTTGTTGTTCCCACTGTCTGTAATGATTTTCCCTAAGATAGTTTCATGGTCCATTCTCTCATTTCATTCAGATACTTGCTCAGAGAGAATTTCTTTGATTATCCAATGTAAAATGGTATTCCCCCTTCAAATATACTTTATTCTCATATTTTATTTTTCCCCATAGCATTTATCACTATTAAATATTATATTGCATATTTTATACATTGACTTATTATGTTTTCCTTCATTCTTAAATGTAAGCTCCATGAGTATGACACTTTATCTTGTTCTATATACTCCCAACAACTAGAAATAGTGCCTGTCACATAATAGATTGCTCAATAAATATTTGCTGAATATGTAAATGTCTCTGGAACTCTTAGGTGCTTTTTTGTTGTTGGTTATATAAATCAAATACCATAATTTAAAAATCTGGGCAGAGTTATTGTGCTTTATGCTTCTATCATTGACCAAACAGACTAAGGAGCACCCCATTAAAAATCTTTAGACTATTTTATTGGGAGATGATATTTGTGTTGAAGATGAAAATGTCTCACAGTGTTCCCCCCCCATTCTGCTATCTAAAGCAAGTGGAAAGCTAATGTGTACACCACCATGCTGGAACATAATACTAAAAAATGCTGTAGGTTTGCTAAGATTTATACAGTTTGGAATTTTATTTTATTTTATTTTTTTTTAAGATTTTTTATTTATTTATTCATGATAGTCACAGAGAGAGAGAGAGAGGCAGAGACACAGGCAGAGGGAGAAGCAGGCTCCATGCACCGGGAGCCCGATGTGGGATTCGATCCCGGGTCTCCAGGATCGCGCCCTGGGCCAAAGGCAGGCGCCAAACCGCTGCGCCACCCAGGGATCCCCAGTTTGGAATTTTAAAGAAGCTTCCACAAAATTCTATATTATCTACCACAAAGATGGGGCTTCTTTTTTCTCAGGCTGATATAAGATGCTGAGCCAATAAATGAAAGTTTGAGGATGTATTAGTTTGCTGGGGCTATCATAATAAAATACTACAAACTGCTTGGCTTAAACAACAGAAATTTACTTTCTCACAGTTCAGGAAGCTGGAAGTCCAAGATCAAGGTGTCAGCAGGTTTGTGTTCTCCTGAGGCCTCTTTTTCTTGGCTTTCAATAGCCACCTTATTGCTATGTCCTCATAAGGTCCTTCCTCTGTGTGCATGCATGTCTGGTGTCCCTCTGTGTGTTCAAATTTGCACTTGTTATAAGGATACTCATAGGAATGTGTTAGGGCCTAGTCCAATAGCCTCATTTTAACTTAATCACCTCTTTGCCCTGTATCCAAATATAATCACCTTCTGAGATACCAGATTAGGGCTTCAACATATGAATTTAGGAACAATTCAGACCATAACAGTGAATTATCATGGAAAAGACAATGTTAAAATGAACCCCTATCATATTTCTAGAAACTCCACCAAAGGACATGTTTCCAAGTTGCTTTATAGTTCATTGTGAGGTGAAACTCCGAATGGTCAAATTTCACTTTTTTTTTTCAAATTTCACTTTTTAAAGGAAACCTGGGGAGTTTGACACTCCTCTGTTTTTACTTATTATAATATACCCTTTTATGAATTCATGGATGGTGACATGGTGATAACTGGATGGAAGTCTGTCAAAGATGTCCATAATAATGCCCAAAACTCAAAGTATATGAGTAGCCTGCTTTACCACAGCATTTATTTACCTATCTGGAACTTGCTTTACTGTTTTCTGTGACTCCAGCCTTTACTATAAGTGATGCGGTAGGTTGAATAATGTCTCCCCTCCCCAAGTATGCCAATGTCCTGATCCCTGGAACCTATCAGTATGTTACCCTACATGGCAAGAAGCTACTCTGCTAATGTAATTATGTTAAGGCTCTTGAGATAGGAAGGTTAATTATCCTGGATTATGAGATGGACCAATGTAAGTACAGGATCCTTAAAAGAGGGAGACAAGAAGGTGAAAGAGAGAAGACAGAGATGAGGCAATAGAATCAAGGGTTAGAGTAATTCGAGGAAAGGGCCATTAGCCACAGAATGCAGGCAGACTCTAGAAGCTCAAAAAAAGCAAGAAAATGGATTTTCATCTCACAACCTCCAGAAGGAAGCAGCCCTGCTGATACCTTCACTTTAGCCCAGTAAGACTAATTTTGGATCTTTGACTTATAGAACACTAAGATAATAAATTCATGTTGTTGTAAGCAACTATATTTGTAGTAATTTGGGGATCCCTGGATGGCGCAGCGGTTTGGCGCCTGCCTTTGGCCCAGGGCGCAATCCTGGAGACCCGGGATCGAATCCCACGTCAGGCTCCCGGTGCATGGGGCCTGCTTCTCCCTCTGCCTATGTCTCTGCCTCTCTCTCTCTGTGTGTGTGTGACTATCATAAATTAAAAAAAAAAAAAAAAAAAAAAAAAGCAACTATATTTGTAGTAATTTGTTACAGGAGCTATAAAAAGAAACTCAAAAACTGTTAGAAGAGGCATATATTGAAAAGGAAGGGCCGATTCACGAAAATGTAACAATTATGGACATATGCACAAAACACTGGATTTCCAAAATATATTAAATAATTATAGAATTGACAGTAGAAATGGACAGTTCTACATTAATAAAGACATCAGTAACCCCACTTTCAATAATGGATAGAAAACCAGACAGAAGATAATAAAGAAATAGGGGACTTGAATACCAACCACTACAGACTAATGGGATCTAATAGACATAAAAAACATGCCATCCAACAACAGCAGGATACACATTTTTCTCAGGTACGCATGAAACATTCTCCAGAATAGACTATATGTTAGACCACAAAGCAAGTCTTAATATTTTTAAAAGGATGAAATCAAACAAAATACCACTTCTGATCATATTAGAATGAAATTAAAGATCAACAATAGAAGAAAAATTGGGAACTTCACAAATTTGTGAAAATTAAATGATACACTCTTCAACAACCAAAAGGCCAAAGAAAAAATCACAAAGGAAATTTAAAGAATAACTGAAGAAATGCAAGTTAAAACAAAACATAGGAATAACTATGGGATGCAGCAAAACCAGTGCTATAGTTCTAATTAATTGCATTAAAAAGAAGAAAGATCTGGGATGCCTGGGTGGCTCAGTGGATGAATGTCTGCGTTCGGCTAAGGGTGTGATCCCAGAATTCTGGGGTCAAGTCTCACATTGGGCTCCCTGTGGGGAGCCTGCTTCTCTCTCGGCCTACATCTCTGCCTCTCTCTGTGTGTCTCTCATTAATAAATAAAATCTTTTAAAAAAGAAGAAGAAGAAATATCTCAAACCAACAACTAAACCATATACCTTAAGGAATTAGAAAAAGAATAGCAAATGAAATCCAGAGCTAACAGATGGGAGAAAGTAATAAATATATATAATATAAAAATAGAGAACAATCAATGAAACTGAAACTTAGTTCAAAAGATCAACAAACTTGACAAACTTGTGGCTAGATTAACAAAGAAAAAAAGAGAAGACTCAAATTACTAAAATCATAAATTAAAATGGAAACTTTACCAATATCACAAAAATAAAAAGCATTATAAAGAGATACTATGAACAACTGCATACAAAGAAAATTGGATAATATAGGGGAAATGAACACACTCATAAAAACACAACCTACCAAGATTGAATCATGAAAGATTGGAAAATGTGCATAAACCTATATTTAGTAAAAAGATTGAATAAGTAATTCAGCAAAGTTCCAGGATTTAAAATCAACACACAAAATGGGTTGCATTTCTATACAATAACAATGAACAATCTTAAAAAGAAATTCAGAAAGCCATTTCATTTACAATAGCATCAAAAGAACACAATACACAAGAACACAATGAAGCAGGCCAAAGACTATACACTGAAATCTATAAAACATTGCTAAAAGAAATTTGAAGATATAAATATATGGAAACACATCTCGTGTTCATCAACTATAAGATTTCACATTGTTAAGATGTCACTATTACCTAAAGTGATCTGTAAGATCCACTGCAATCCCTATCAAAATCCCAATCATAGGGGTGTCCTGGGTGGCTCAGTCGGCTAAGCATCCAATTCTTGATTTTGGCTCAGGTCATGATCTCAGAGTTGTGAGATACAGCCCTGAGTTTGGCTCATACTAAGCATGAATTCTGCCTGTCCCTCCCACCCCCTCTCTGCCCCCCTCCCCCTCCTCCTCCCCCTTCCCTTCCCCCTCTACCACCCCTTTGCCCCCTTGTCTCTCTGCCCCTCCCCCTGCTGGTGCAAAGCACATTCTTTCTCTATATAATAAATAAATAAAATTCTTCTAAAAATCTCAAGGATATATTCTGCAGAAATAGGAAAACCTATCTTAAATTCATATGGAATCTCAAGGGATCCCAAATTAACAAAATAATCCTGAAAAAAAAAGTTGTCACTCATTTTTCCTAATTTCAAAGTAAAGGTATTTTGGCACCAATTCCAATGTGTGTGTGTATGGTGGGGGTAGAGTTCCAACACCACTAAGAGATGCTTGGGCACCAGCAGGGTGCCCTACAATTCAACTCAATTTTGATACTATCTACCTGGAAAGAGCATCATATCCCACAGCTTAAGGACTCAGTCCTATAGGACTACACCCCCTCAACCTTTGAATGACAGTTTTAAAACCAGATTACCATTTCTGCTTCCCACGGACAGACTATAGATGGGAGGTCCCAATGACCCCCTCCTTAAATTTGATTAATTTGCTAGGGCAACTCACAGAACTCACAAAAACATTTTATTTTTTGGATTACCATTCATTAAGAAAAAAAAATATAACTCAGAAATAGCCAGATGGAAGAAATGCATAGGGCAAAGTATGAGGAATGGGTATGGAGCTTTCAAGCTCTCTCTCAGTGCTCGTCTCCCAGAATCTTCATGTTTGCCAATGCAGAAGCTCTCTGAACCCTCTCCTTCTGGGTCTTTATGGGAGTTTTATTATATAGGCATGACTGATTAAATTATTGGCCACTGGGGATTGATTCTACTTCCAGACCCTTCCTCTTCCAGGAAGTAGGGGTGAAATGGGGGGTGAGGGGTTGGACTGAACCCCCAACTCTCTAATCATGTGGTGGGTTCCTCTAGAAGTCAGCTACCACCCTTGGGTGCTTTCCAAAAGTCACCTTATTAACATAAACCCAGTTGTGGTAAAAAGGTACGTGTTATGAATAACATGACATCCATTTCATGTTAATGGCTTTAAAGAAGAGTTCAGGAATTGAGGACAAGAGACCAAATATTATGACAAAAGATGACCCCATTGCTATTATCACTTAAGAATTCCCATGGGTTTTTAGGTGTAAGCCAGGAATCATGGATAAAGACCACAAATATATTTATTTCTTATAAACCACAAGATCACACAAAGCTTCCTACAATAGCTTCAGTAATCTAAACACTATGGTTCTGGCATAAAGACAGATATATAAACCAGTGAAATAGAATAGAGAGGCCAGAAAGCAACCCTTGCATATATGGCCAAATGATTTCTGAGGAGGACGAGGGTATCAAGACCATTCAATCAGGAATAGACATTCTTTTCAAGAAACGGTGTTCGGAAAACTGGACATCATATGCAAAAGACTAAATTTTGACCCTTACCTTATACAATATACAAAAATTAACTCAAAATGGATCAAAGACAAACTTGAGAGCTAAAGCTTTGAAAGTTTTAGAAAAAAAACATAGAGAAAAACTTCATGACATTGGGTTTGGCAATGATTTCTTGGATATGACATCAAAAACATTAAAAATAGATAATGTGGACTTCATCAAAATTAAAATCTCTGGCACATCAAAAGATCCTTTTAAGAGTGAAAACACAATCCACAGGCGGGAGAAAAAACTTCTGAATCATAAATATGATAAGGGGTTAATATCAAAAATATATAAAGAACTCCTAAAACTCAACAACAACAGAAAGACCAAATAACCCTATTTTAATGGTTTATTTTTAAGGGCCAAATCCTTGAATAGGAACTTTTTTAAAGAAAATATACAAGTGGCCAATAAAAACATGAAAGGATGATCACTAGTCATTAGAGAAATACAAAGGAAAACCATGAGATACCACTTCACAAACATTAAGATGGGTATAATCAAACCACTGAAAACAACAAAAGTTGGCAAGGATGTGGAGAACTTAAAACCCCTGTGCATTGCTGGTCGGAACGTAAAACTGCAGCTGCTTTGGAAAACAGTATGGTAGTTCCTCAAAAAATTAAACACAGAATTAACACATGATGAAACAATTCCACTTCTAGTTATAAACCCAAACCAACTGAAAGTAGAGATTCAGATATTTGTACAACCAGTGTTCTTAGAAGCATTATTCACAACTGTCAAAGAGTGCAAACAACCAAAATACACATAGAGATGAATGGATAAACAGAATGTGGTATATATAAACAATGAAATACTATTCTATCTTACAAAGAAATGAAATTTTGACATATTTTAAGGATGAACTTTGAAAATATTACACTATATTAAACAGCCAGACACAAAGTAACAAATGTTGTAAAATTCCACTTTTGTGATATATCTAGAGCTGGCAATGTTATACAGACAGAAAATAGAATAGTGCTCATTAGTGGCTGACCAGGAGTGGGTAGTGAAGTGGGAAGTTATTGTTTAATGGATAGAGTTTCAGTTTGGGATGACAAAAAGTGTTCTGGAGATGGACATGGTGATGGTTGATACACAATGTGAATGTACTTAATGCCAATGAATTGTACACATAAAGTTGGTTAAAATGGCAAATTTTATTTTATGTGTATTTTACCACAATTAAAAAAAACAGAAATGTACAACACAAAAAGTGAACAGTAATGTATATTAGAGACTCTAGTTAACAATAATGTAGTAATTAATCAATTATAACAAATTTATCACACTAACGCAAGATACTAATAATATGGGAAACTATATGGAAAAAGAGTGGTGGGAGAGACATAATATATGGGAGCTTTCTATACTTTCTCCTTAAGTTTTTTGTAAACTTAAAACTGCTCTAAAACAGTCAAGTAATTTTTTAAAGCCAATATTATTTGCATTCTTGGTTTGTCATTTCTTGTTGTTTTTTTTTTTCTGGTGCATTTTAAAAGCCAAATGCATAAAACCATAATTGAAGATCTATGTTAATGGATACACAATGTAAAAAGATCTAATGTGTGACAATAACATAAAGAGGGGACCAGAATTGTAAAAGAGCAGAGTTTTGTATACTATTAAAACTAAGTTGATATTAGTTCAAACTTGGGCGTTATATTTGCCATAGTAGTCACTAAGAAAAAAAAACTAAAAACAGAAACAAGTAAATAAAAATGGTACACTAGAAAAAATGCCAAATTGCTTTGTATAGTGACTATACCCTTTTATATTCCCACCAGAATGTACAAGGGTTCAGTACCTCTATATCCTTGCCAACATTTGCTATTATTCACTTTTTAAAGAATTATAGCTATTTAGTGGGTGTGAATTGATATTATCATGGTTTTGGTTTGAATCATTATTGATTATCTGAATATCTTTTGGAGAAATATCTATTCAAATCCTTTGCCTATTTTTTGTTTTATTTTTCTTTTCATTGAGTGGTAAGAGTTCATTTTATATTCTAGGTACCAGACCTATATCATACATATAATTTGCAAATACTTTCTCCTATGCTATGAGTCATCCTTTTACTTTATTGATGACATCATTTGAAACTTGTTGCTATTTTTAAAGGCAAAGTGAGTAAACCTAATAGCTTTGCTCTAAAAGCACTGAAGGAAAATACTTGATATTCATTCTATTAATCACCAAACTCTGGTATTGATGTAGTGAATCCAATACTTAAGTTACTCAAGATATCTATGCCATTGATTTATTGAATCCTTGCAACTCCAGGATATTCTGATACATTTAGTTTTTGGGACAAAGATGCCAGAACAAAAGTATGTGTTTTAGAGAAGTTTGATCAACCAAAAGTGACATTTTGCTTCAATCACAAGAGAAACCTATCTGTATATGCTTCTAGTTATGACTGGTAAAGAAAACAGGTATTTTATAGTCTGTGTAACAAAAGGCTGGCTCCACATTTTGATCTTTGACTAGTGTCAGCTTTTAAGCTTCACTCCTCCTTCTCTTCCGCCTCCCATATAAATAAGTTTTGTTTTTCTTTTTTTAGGGTTTTTTTCAAGGTTTTATTTATTTATTTATTTATTCATGAGAGACACAGAGAGGGAGAGGCAGAGACCGAGACAGAGGGAGAAGCAGGCTCCATGCAGGGAGCCCGATGTGGGACTGAATCCCAGGACCCTGGTTTCACGCCCTGAGCCAAAGTCAGGTGCAGCCACTCTGGAAAACTGTGTGGAGGTTCCTCAAAGAGTTAAAAATAGATCTGCCCTACGACCCCGCAATTGCCCTGCTGGGGATTTACCCCAAAGATACAGATGCAATGAAACGCCGGGACACCTGCACCCCGATGTTTATAGCAGCAATGTCCACAATAGCCAAACTGTGAAAGGAGCCTTGGTGTCCAACGAAAGATGAATGGATAAAGAAGATATGGTTTATGTATACAATGGAATATTACTCAACCATTAGAAACGACAAATACCCACCATTTGCTTCCACGTGGATGGATCTGGAGGGTATTATGCTGAGTGAAATGAGTCAATCAGAGAAGGACAAACATTATATGGTCTCATTCATTTGGAGAATATAAAAAATAGTGAAAGGGAATAAAGGGGAAAGAAGAAAAAATAAATGGGAAATACCAGAAAGGGAGACAGAACATGAGAGACTCTTAACTCTGGGAAACGAACTAGGGGTGGTGGAAGGGGAGGTGGGCGGGGGGGTGGAGGTGACCGGGTGACGGGCACTGAGGGGGGCACTTGATGAGATGAGCACTGGGTGTTATTCTATATGTTGGCAAATTGAACTACAATAAAAAATAAATTCATAAAAAAAAGTCAGACGCTCAACCGCTGAGCCACCCAGGCGTCCCCTGCCTCCCATATAAATAAGTTAATAACTTCTTGTGTCCCTTCTCTTTAGAAAAGTTTAGTAATCTTACTTCAAAATATTCATTTACCACACTAATTATTGATGATTTATATAATATCTGAACAGTATCTCCACATATTTGAAACAATTAAAATAATAAAATATAATAGTAAACTCTCAAATTTAGTAGCACTATGAGAATTCTTATCTTTTCTTTACACATCACAGATTTGTGAATCTTAAGTTTATGTAAAAAATTTTTTCTTTTCAGACTTTTCCACAGCCCCCAGAAAGCTGCTAAGAAGCATTTATCTGCTTACAGATTGAGTTGTATTTTCTTTTTTAAAAAGATTTTATTATTTATTTATTTATTTATTTATTTATTTGAGAGAGAGAGAGAGAGAGAGAGAGATAGCGAGGGGAGGAGCAGAAGGAGAGAGAGAATCTGGAGCTGACTCTGCACTGAGCACCGAGCCCAACATAAGGCTCAATCCCATGACCCTGAGATCATAACCCGATCATGCCTAGGTGTCCCTGCACTGTATTTTTTTAAAGGGGAAATTCATTTTCTTCATCTGATTCTTTTCTGTGAGTTAACAGAACTTATATATTTTCTTCAATATTAGTAAAATTTTAATTTAAACAAAGTGAGGGATCCCTGGGTGGCGCAGTGGTTTAGCGCCTGCCTTTGGCCCAGGGCGCGATCCTGGAGACCCAGAATCGAGTCCCACGTCGGGCTCCCGGTGCATGGAGCCTGCTTCTCCCTCTGCCTGTGTTTCTGCCTCTCTCTCTCTGTGTGTGTGACTATCATAAATAAATAAATAAAATTTAAAAAAATAAAATAAAATAAACAAAGTGATATCATTTTGCATCTATCAGACTGGCAGATATGTTTAAATATGCAAATACTCAGAACTGGTAGTGGGTGTGTGGGGAACCAGGGACTCTCATATACTGGTAGTCAGTGTGTAAAATGATATACCTTTCTAAGGAGATATCAAATTCTATTAAAACTAAAAGTACCTATAACCCATAAGTCTACCTGGAATCACCCAGAGAAACAAAAATGATATTGTAATACATGAAATATGATACAGCAATAAGAAAGATATAGAAACATACTTATATGGAAAAATCTCTAAATCATACAATTGGAAAAAATGTTAAAGAATAATATATATACTATGACAAAATTTAATACTTTAATTCTCAGGATACTTGCATATCTTTGTATGTAGGCAATGCATAGAAAAGTTCTAGAAACTGACTATGTGTTGCCTCTAGGAAGGGGACTGGGATTGGAGTTGCATTCAAAGAGGTATTTATTTATGATGTCTAATTTTTTGAAACCTCACTGTATTAAGATACTGCACAAATAGAGGTTTGAGGGACCAAGTAAGTATCTATCCTATTGCCCTACCCATACTCTAGATAAAATGAGTAAAAATAATAAAGTAAGGATGTGATATCAGCAACACAGATGCAAAGAGCTGTCTAGTACTCAACTACCTTAGAAATATCAACTTGAATAACTATCCATGCACAAAAATACCTTCAAAAGAGCCAAGGATTCCAGTTGAGGGATGACAGCACCTGGGTGAAGCATAGAAATAAGAAAAGATGTTTTGAGGAGGGTAGGAAAGATAGATTCATATTAACTCCATCTACCCCCAGACCCAGTAGCCCAGCATGGGAAGATATCCTTCCCATGGAAAACGGAGAGCAAAGTGAGTACCCAATTTCACCAGACTCCAGAGCCAGACTGTCCCAGCACAAGGCCAACTCTTGTGGCCCTAAGTGGCTCTCTGTAGACTCCCACAAAACCAGGCACCCAGCTCACTGCAGTGCCTACCAGCTCCACAGCTTTAGGCATCTCCCATGACACTGGGTTCCCAGTCAGCTCCTGCCAACTCAGGCTCCTGGCTCACCTCAGTGCCTATCAGCTCCAGCATGCCCAAGTGGCTCCCATGGCTCCAGACAGCTTTCAGAGCACCAGACTCCTGGGGGGCTCCTACAAACCCAAGCCTCTGATTTCTCCTGGTGTCTGTCAACTCCTCAGGCTTCAGGTGGCTTCTGTGGCATCAGGATTCCAGAGGGTTCTCATAAACCCAAGCTTCTGCTTCACCCTGGCAACAACCAGCCCCAATGGTCTAGGGTGGTGTCTGTGGGCCCATGCTCATAGGAGGCTCCTGCATACCTAGCTTCCTGGGTTACCACATTGCTGGCTGGCTCCTGAGGCCATAAGTGGTTCTGTGGCCCAGGCTCTCAGCACATCCTCATGCTTGCCAGCTCCCGTAGACCCAGGTGGTTCCTATCACCTCAGGCAATCAAACAACCATTGTGAATTCAGGCTCCCAGCTAGGCCCAACACCAGGCTGGCCACTGCAGACCCAGGCTTTTGATCCACCCCAGCACGAGGCTAGTTCCTGCAGCACTAGTCTCAGTTCACCCCAGTGCAGCCCTTACTTCTAGGCCAGTTCCTATGGATCCAGGCTCTTAGCCCTGCCCTAGCACCAGGCCAGCCTCTGTGATCCAGTCTCAAAGACAGCTCCGACATACCATGTGCCTGGCCTTCCCCATCACCAGAGCAGCCACAATGGCCCCAGCCTTCAGGCTGGCTCCTGTGAAACCAGGCTCACAGCTTCCTCTAGTACAGGACTGGACCCTTTGGACTGAGACATCAGGCCAACTCCAGTGGTCCCTGGTGCCTATCAGGCCCCAGTGAACTTAGGCTCCAGGCCTGCCTCCTTGGAACCAGGTACCAGTTGGATCCCCATGTACACATGCATGAGATCTGCCCACTTGCTGACCCAGATACCAAACCTGCCTGTCCAATAGAAAGCCCAACATGGACACCAGTGGATAGCTCATTCAGAATCCCTGGATGAGTTGTTTGGTGATGGGCATATATACAGAAGAATATTATTCAGCCATAAAAATGTAAATCCTGCAGTACAGGAACAGTAACAATGGACCGTGAGGGCATTACATCATGTGAAATAAGCCAGAGAGAGAAAGACAAATATTGTATGTTCTTACTCATATGTGGAATATAAAAAAAAACTCATAGAAATAGAGAGTAGCATGGTGGTTGCCAGGGGCTGAGGATGGGTAAGATGAGATGTTGGTCAAAGAGTACAAACTTCCACCTATAAGATGAATAAGCCCTGGTGATCTGATGTACAGCATGGTGACTATAACTAACAATACTGTATTACACATATAAATAAGTTGTTAAGAGAGTAAGTCTTAAATATTACCACAAAGAAAATGGTAATCATGTCAGGGAATGGTGGTGTTACCTAATCTTATAGTGGTAATCATCTCACAATATATACATGTATCAAATCATGATGTTATACAAATTTACATATGTTATTATGTTAATAATATCTCTGTGAAGCTGGGGAATAAAAGATTCCCTTTTTTAAAGATTTTATTTATTTATTCATGAGAGACACAGAGAGAGAGGCAGAAACATAGGCAGAGGGAGAAGCAGGTTCCATGCAGGGAGCCTGATGTGGGAACCCATCCCGGGACTTCGGGATCATGCCCTGAGCCAAAGTCAGACGCTCAACAACCGCTGAGCCACCCAGACATCCAAATAAAAGAATCTTTGTTACTGACAAATTTTACACAGATGAATGTAACTTAGAATTTTAGACAACAGTATCCCTAAAAATAAATCCAAGAATTTGCTACAATATCCCACCCAGTTAGAAACTGGGGATCTATTCCAATATACACATGAAAATTTATATTATGGAAAAGCAAAGTAGGACACAGCCCTCTGTGGTAAGGCAAATTTTCAAAGAGAAAGGGAAGATAGAGAAACAAAAGTAAGGGTGAAGGCAGAGAAACATCACAGTTGTCATTCTAATGAAGTTCCCACCACATGGAAGAATACATCAAAAGTAGAAAATATGCATTAATCTCCAATACCATGCTTAAAATATTTTAAAAATTAAATTGTCCCTTTTCTTTAGGGAAGATGAGAGTTTTGGGGCAGAGTTCCCATACAGAATAGAGAAAGAAACTAGATTGCAATTGTGTGAGGACTAAGTAAGAGATGAGAAAGCAGGAAAAAAAAACAATGGAGAAAACACTGTTGTGAAAGGGTAGAGAAAGATGGAGTAGTAGATGGAAAAGTGTGTGGAGTTAGAATTGAAAAAATTATTATTCCTTTTCATATATATAATAACAATATATAATATATATACTCTCATGCAGTTGAGAGTTCTAAAGGAACCTATAGATAGAGTGGACTTAAAAATGGTAAAAATAGGGCATCTGGGTGGTTCACAGTTCTACAATAATAGGTGAAGACTCCCAACATTACATTCAATGGGTAGAACATTTGGTAAGAATATGGAAAAGGAAACAGAGGGTTTCAGCAGTGTTATAAATCAACTAGACCTATCAGACATATATAGAATACTCCACAAAACAACAGCAAGATACACATTTTTCTCTGGTGTACATGGAACATACTCCAGACATGTTAGGACACTGCAAGTGTCCTATAACAAATCTCAATAAACTTAAAATGACTGAGATGATATGAAGTATCTCCACTGACAAGAGATGAAGCTAAGAATCAATGACAGAAGGAAAAGTGGAAAATTAACAAATGTGGAAATTAAATAACACAGTCTTAAACAGGCAATGGGTCAAAGAAAAAGTCACAGGGAAATTAGAAGATACTTAGAGATGAATGAAAATGAAAAAAATAATATATGAAATCTTAACAGTTTGCAGCAAGGGCAGTGTTCAGAAGGAAATTTATCATTGTTAATGTGTGCTTTAAAAAGTAAGAAAAATCCCCAATTACCTAGCTTTCCATCTTCAGGAACTAGGAAAAGAAGATGAAACCCAAACCTAGCAGAAGAAAGGAAATAATAAAGATTCAAGTGGAGATAAACAAAATAGAGTATAAAAAAACAGTAGAGAAGAGACAATGAACAAAACCAAATGTTGGTTCTTTGAAAAGATCAACAAGACTGACAAACCTTTAGCTAGACTGACAAAGAAAAAGAGAAGACACAACAAATAACAAAATTCAGAAATGAAGGTGGGGGCATTATTACTAACCATACAGAAATTTTAAAAACTACAAGAATACTATAAACATTGTACACAACAAATTAGATAACCTAGATAAAACTGAGAAAGTCCCCAAAACACACAAATTACCTAAACCAACTTAAGAAGAAATAGAAAATTTCAACAGACCATAAATGGTAAAGAGATTATATCTGTACTCAAAAACCTCCCAACAAAGAAAAGTCCAGGACCAGATGGTTTCACTGGAGTATTGTACCAAATATTTAAAGAATTAACACCAATCCTCAACTTTTCTAAAACAGAGCAGGGAACATTTCCTAACTAATTCCATGAAGCCAGCATTACCCTGACACCAAAGCCAGATAAAGATATCACAAGGAAAGAACAAAAGAGACCTTATGAATGTAGATATGAGATATAGTTGCAAAAATTCTCAACTAAATACCAGCACACTAAATCTAACAGCATATCAAAAGGATTATACACCATAACCAAGAGGGATTTATTCCAAGAAATCAAGAGTGTAAATATTTGTAAGTCAATCAATGTAATACATCACTTTACTAGAACAGTGTAATACATCACCTTAATAGAACAGCAACAATAAAACCCACATAACAGCCTCATTTAATGCAAAAAAGACATTTGATTAAGTCTGATACTCTATCATGATAAAAAAATTTCAGAATATTAGGCAGAGTAGGGAACTTCCTTAACATGATAAAGGGCATTTATGAAAAGCCCACAGCTAACATTATACTCAGTAATGAAAGACTAAAAGTTTTCCCCCTAAATTCAGGAAAAAGACAAGCATGCCCATATTCCCCAATGTTATTCAACATTATTCTGAAAGATCTAGCCACAGTAATTAGGACAAAGAAATAAAAGGTATCCAAATAGGAAAGGAAGAAAAAAAAGTATTGCTATTTGTAGATGACATAATCCTATATAGAGAAATTCCCAAAGAGTTCACCAAAAAAGCCGCTAAATTTAATAAACAAATACAGCAAAGTTGCAGGTTACAGCACACAAAAATTTACAAAAGATCAACACACAAGAATCAGTTGTTTCTATATACCAGCAATGAATAATCTGAGAAGGGAATTAGGGAAGCAATTTCACTTACACTAGTATTTAAAAGAATAAAACCTCTAGGAATAAGTGTAACCAAGGAGATGAAAGGCTTGTATATAGACTACAAAATACTGCTAAAAGGATTTAAGGATTTACATGAATATAAAGGTATCCCATGTCCATAGATTGGAAGACTTAATGTTGTTGAGATAATAATATCCCCAAAGCAATCCACTGATTCAATGCAATCCCTATTAAAATCCCAATGTAGGGGGATGGAGTGACTGGGTGACAGGCACTGAGGGGGGCACTTGACAGGATGAGTACTGGGTGTTATAGTATATATTGTCAAATCGAACTTCAATAAAAATATACATAAAAAACTCAATGGCTTCTGTGATGTAAATGGAAAAGCTGATTCTAAAATTCAAATGGAATGGAAAGGGATTCAGATTTTTAAAAAATTTTTTAAAGAAGAAAAAGTTGGAGCACTTACACTTTTGATTTCTAAACTTATTACAAAGCTACAGTAATCAAAACCCTGTGGTACAGGTATAAGATAGACATAGAGATGAATGGAACAGAATTGAGAGTCCCAAAATAAACCAATATGTCTATGGCAAATTGATTTTGACAAGAGCGCCAAGTCCATTAAATGGAGAAAGACTATATTATTCATCAAATGGTGCTGAAACAACTGGATTCCCATATGTAAAAATATGAAGTTGGATCCTTTCTTCATTTCGTATGCAAAAATCAACTCAAAAGGGATCAATGAGTTAAATATAAGTTACAACTATAAAACTCTCAGAAGAAAACAAGAATAAATCTTCCTGGCTTTTGGATCTGGCAATGTATTCTTAGATATGACACCAAAAGCACAAGCAACAAAAGACAAAAAATAGATAAATCTGACATCATCACAATTAAAAACTTTTATGCATCAAAGGACATCATTAACATTAAAAAACCTAGAGTAAAATACTTGCAAATCATATAGCTAATAAGTGACTTGTATCCTTAATATATAAAGAACTACTACAATATAACAACAAAACAACTCAATTTAAAAATAGGCAGAGAACTTGACTAGACATTACTCCAAAGAAGATATGCAAATAGCCAATAAACACATGAAAAAAAGCCCAACACCATTAGTCATTAGGGAAATGCAAATGAAAACTACCATGAAATTGTACTTCATACCTACTAGGATAGCTACTAAAAATGTAAAATAACAAGTATTGCTAAGGATGTAGATAAACTAGAACCCCTGCTGTTACTAATGGAATTGTTAAATGGTGCAGCTGCGGTGGAAAAATTGGGCAGTTCCTCAAATTGCTTAACATAAAATTATTATATGGTTCAGAAATTCTAGTTCTAGGTTTATATTTAAAAATTTTGAAAGCAGGGGATCTCTGGATGGCGCAGCGGTTTAGTGCCTGCCTTCGGCCCAGGGTGTGGTCCTGGAGTCCTGGGATCAAGTCCCATATTGGGCTCCCTGCATGGGACCTGCTTCTCTCTCTGCCTGTGTCTCTGCCTCTCTCTCTGTGTGTCTCTCATGAATAAATAAAATAAAATCTTTAAAAAAATAATAAAAATAAATAAAAATTTTGAAAGAAGAGATTCAAACAGATACTTGTTCACCAATGTTCACTGCAGTATTATTTATAATAGCCAATAAGTGGAAACAACTTAAGTGCCCATCAACAGATAAAGAATATACAAAATTTGGTGCACACACACAGATACACAGATATGCAGACACACACACACAGTGGAATACTCAGGCACAAAAAAGGAATAAAGTTCTAATACATGCTACAACATGGATAAACTTTATTTTTGGAGAGAGAGTGTACACATGGGAAAGGGGGAGGGGCAGAGGGAGAGGGAGAAGCAGACTCTGTGCTGAGGGACGGAGCCAACACTCCTGCCACTCGGGGCTCAATCCCAGGGCCCTAGGATCATGACCTGAGCTAAGATAGATGATTAACTGACTGAGCCACCCAGGTGCCTGAACATGGATAAACACTAAAAACATGCTAAGTGAAATAAACCAGACACAAAAGAACAAAATCATATGATTCTACCTATAATAAATATTCAGGGAAATGAACAATGGGTAGTGGAAGGGGAGGCGGGTGGGGGTATGGGGTGACTGGGTGACGGGCACTGAGGAGGGCACTTGATGGCATGAGCACTGGGTATTATACTATATGTTGGCAAATTGAACTTCAATAAAAATATATTTATATATAAAAGAAATATTCAGAATAGGCATTTTCATGGATACAGAAAGTAGATTAGGAATTACCAGGTGCTGAAGGGAGGAGGGAATTGAGAGTTACTGCTTAATGGTTTATATAGTTTCTCTTTTGGGTGATGAAAAAGTTTGGAAATAGATAGTACTGATGGCTGCACAACATTGTGAATGCAATTAACATCACTGAATTGTGCACATAAAAGTCATTAAAATGGCAACTTTCATGTTATATGTATTTTACCACACTAAAAAGTACTTAAAAACATGTTGAAAATGATGGACCATAAATGCTTAGTTGGGTAGGGAATGAAGATAAAGCCAGGAGGTGTCCTACAGGAACAAAGCAGAAGAGATAAGGGACCTGTGCAATCTTACATCACTCAAACTTAAGTTTGAGACGGGCCATGTACATTACTAATGTAAAGCTATGTGGGGTTATGGAGTTAAAAAGTGGGTACATATGCTGGCTCCAGACTCAGACTGCAAAGGTTTGAATCTCAGCTCTGCTGCTAACCAACTCAATGAGCTTGGGCAAGTTAGTTAACCAATCAGTATATCAGCTTTCTCCATGTAAAATGTGGATAGGGGGACCTACTCCATAGGGATGTTTTAGGATTTAAATGAGTTAGTACAAGTAAAGCACATAGGATGGTATCTGGCACACAGTAAACACTTAATGAATGTATAAGTATTAATAATTATTATTACTACACATAATAAAAAGTTCAGGCTTTGAAATTCAGATATTCTCAAAGCCCAAGCTTCCCCCTCTATGCTGACTCTAAATACAAGCTCCAACTTACTAAGAAGATTCCAAGGCACAATATAAAGACACAAATGCTAAAATAGAGGAGTAAATAAAAAACTTTGGAAATGCAGAAGGGGCTATTAATTCCAACATGGACACAAGGAGGATAAGCACGTCAGGGAAGACTTCAAAACAACCTTGCATTTGAGCTGACCTTAAAAGGAATGAGTAGTATGCCCAAAAGCAAAAAAAAAGAAAAAAAAAAGGTTTGTAAAAGCATTGCAGTTGGCCTAAGCAAACAAACAAAAGCAGGAAAGTGCATTAAAAGTATGGAAACATTGGCCCATTGTGGTTTGAATGTAGGCCACATAGTGGGATATAATGGGAAAAATAGAAAGGTGAAGGATACAGAGCTCTGAAAGTCTTACTGGGGAATTTGGTGATATTGTAAAGATGAATTCCCATAGAAAAGTCCTCTTTTAAAATTGAGGGTATGGTAGACAGTGTCAGTGTGTGCTAACAGTCCAGGTGTGCTGTAGGAAGATTACTTCGTAACAGGAAGATGAGAAATCCATCCTGATTTTTACTCCCAGGCAGCAACATTTTAGAAGTAGTATCAGATCAGCCCTGATACTACATGGAGTTGCCTGAATTATTTTTCCAGGAAAGGAGTGAAACAAGGGATGAGCAATAGGGTTTTGACTTCAAGCACACCCCAGGAACAATTTAGGAAATGAATGTCTCCCCTAATTCCCACCCAAGGAGAAACCATCAGCTTCTTGCTTTGAAACAAATAGCTGCATACCCCACTCTTTAGCTGATAGAAAATTCCATAGATGTCAACTGATTGTGTGCTCCATAGAGCATTTGAGATAGAGAATATTTCCAAAGGGCCTGGTCCAATTGTATTGTGACAACCCCAACTCTGAAATTAGTACACATAGTTGGAATTCCAGGGGATTAAAAAAATTATAAACAAGCACCTGGGTGGCTCAATAGGTTGAGCATCTGACTCTAGATCTCAGCTCTGGTCTTGATTTCAGGGTTGTGAGTTCAAGCCCTGTGTTGGACTCAATGCTTAATGGAGCCTACTTAAAAAAAATTACAAAGAACTTCAAAAATCTAAGCTGCAATTACATATTGCAAAAACCCTACTTTTTTCACACTTAATGTACATGTGTGGCCAGTTATCCTTCATTTCAATTCCTAAGTGTATAAAAGATGAGTTCAGAACTGACCTTAATGGAAATTAAACTAAGCATGGCTTCTAAAACTGGGAGTATATGAAACCTTGTTCAAGTTTTTCAGTTTAGGTCTTCCATCAAAAACATAAACTAGGAACAAGAGGAAGTTTAAAAGAAAGACTAGTATTTGTACACTGATCCTAATATCTATATTTCTCAATTCTTAGTAGTAAAGGAAAGAGAACAATAACAGCAAAGGAAGCAGAGATGATCCCAGATCCCAATCTATACTCTGAAATCTATGCCAGTAACCCCCAGCCAGAACCTAGTTTTCATTAAGTATAGGCAGGAGGAGCTGAAGCAGTACAGACAAGGCTTCAGCTCTGTAACCTGCACCAATAGATAGGATAATGGAACTAGGGGAATTAATTTCTTCCTAACCACACATCCCTAAAGGACTTTGGAATCCTATAGCCATCTCACTGAGCTCAGCTTGCTGAAATCTGACCAAAAGGGGTCAGCACAAACAAGGTGCTGCCACCAGGATAGGTGCAAAGTACCAAGCCCAAAGTACTGGCAAGCAAACAAAAGCAAGGATGAGAGTAAACAGTCACCAAGGCAAGACAAATGAGACTATCCATGAAGCAGTTTTTGTAGTTGGTCTCCAGGAAGACCTTTCTTTAAGGCCCGGACTACAGGGGATGAAGCAGTAAACCTGGTACCTTGATGGGGGTACCTGGAGTTTGAGGGCATGGTGGGGCTGGGTCCTTTCAGAATCATACTCCCATGTCTTTGCTGAATGGGAGTGAGAACCAGGAATCCTCCTGGGACTTAAAAAGCTTCAAGGTATCCTGATGAGATATCCTATGTTAAAGGGTGAACAGAGGTTCTGGGACTCAGACTGGAATGAAAGTATATATGTTCCCTTTCTCCTAGGACTGTGTCCTCACCCCCTTCCCCAGATGAGCCCAGAATGTCATCTAGTAGCATAGTCCTCTCTCATGGTATTGAGTGATTCCATTCCTTGAACACGTTGAAACTACAGGATCTATGTGAACTTATTTTGTTTGTACCCTCCGTCCCACACACACAGACAGTACTCTTTATAACATCTTTGTGATAATTGTGCTTTATCCTTCTAACTAGACTTCATGTTTTTTTTTTGTTTTGTTTGTTTTTTAATTTTTATTTATTTATGATAGTCACACAGAGAGAGAGGGAGGAAGAGACATAGGCAGAGGGAGAAGCAGGCTCCATGCACCGGGAGCCCGAGGTGGGATTCGATCCCGGGTCTCCAGGATCGTGCCCTGGGCCAAAGGCAGGCGCTAAACCGCTGTGCCACTCAGGGATCCCTCTAACTAGACTTCAACTGAAGAACTACGACAATGTTTTCATCAGTTTTAGCGTATAACTTTATTAACATGTAAATAAAGTCTCAAATGAATACACTTATGTCAATATAAAGCACAGAAATATAGCTTACTCAGGATGAATAGATTCATTATCAGGTAATGCTGCAGAAATACTAAAAATATCTCAATTTATATAGCACAATAAAAATCAACAAACACTCAAAGCTCTCAAGATCATTTGGTATCCATAAAATCGCTTCCTTCAATCAATAGAAATAACATAAATATTTAACTTACAATTATAATATGCATGGCTTCATATTACAACACCAAAAAAATTGTTCACGGTTTTGTGAGAACATACAGCTATTCAGAGTTTGAGTATTAATCGTATAACTTTATCTCTCACCTCAGGATCACTGTGCTCTGCTAAGTCTTGGAGTTTCTGACCAAACTCTTTTGCTTCCTGGAATATGGAAATAAGCTCAGATTTAGTGAACTCTTCCTTGGTAAACAGCTTCGCCTTCTTTTTGAATTGGAAATTTATATTCTCAAATATTTCAATGATACTAAGAATATTGGCCTTTGACTCATTCTTGTTAAAGGGTGCGACCAATGATGATAGTACTTTGGCACTAATCAGTTCTCTTGTATTGGCTTGATTTTTAGACAAGCGCAAGAAGACTTTTAAAACATAAAACTTAGTTTTGACACTTCCATTGTTTAACAAAGTAAGGAAATCTGGAATGTAATTTGCAATTATATGGTGATCCTCAAATTTCACACTCAGGTGCACTAATAATTTTAGTCCAGCCAGTTGCACAGGGGAGTTCAATGGATAAGAGATTATGTCCTTACAAACTTGATGTATGTATGACTCTGCTGGTTTTCGTTCTTCAGAAGACTCAGAGTTATCATCTACCATATTTAAAGCTCTAGGGTGTTCTGTAACATTGGGATTACTGACCAAGTTTTCAATCATAACAGTAATACCTACATCATGAATTATATCTTGGGTAAATGGATAAGCAGGACTGATGCCCATTATCATAGTAGCTATTTCATGAATAAAAGGATCCTTAGTTAACTTAAGTAGGGCAACGAGTTTATCAAACTCTTTAGGCTCCAAACTAAAGTCACGTGATTTACAGCGGCAGGCTCTTGGATTGGGCCCATACTTTTCCCTATACCTAACTTGGTTTTTTATCTCAGCTAAGGTTTGGAAGTAGGGCCCTTTATAGGGTGGGATCTTGGTCAGAGGCCGAATTCCCAGAGGAGTTTCAATCAAGGTCTCAACCAGAGTCCAATTCCCTTCTGGAGGCAAGGATGGCTCCCCTCCCTCTATTGGGACTAGGACACTATACCTGGCCCTTGACCATGCTGCTGCTTTTTGCTTTATGGTGAGTTCAGGTTTGGGTATGGGCTTGGGCTTTTCCTGGATCTTAGGTGGAGGCTTATAAACTTGAGAAGGAGTCTCCTCTTCAGGCCAGAACCAGGATCCTACACTAGGCTCTTCTCCGGTCCAGAACCAGGAGCAGACATTTTCTTCATCCTCATCACTGGACTCGATTATAATACCAGCTCTGTCCCCAGCCTCAGCCCTGAATTTGATGTCATCCTCTCTCTTTCTCTCGGGCCTGGAATCAATACTGGCCTTATCATCAGCCTTGGCAAAGGACCTGATAGCAGTTTTACTTCCAGCAGCAGCCTTGACTTCACACTTGGTTACTGCACTGACCCTGGCCATAGGCATCACCTTTGACTTGGTTTGGGGCACTATACCAGGTTCTGCCACGGATTTTGCCTTAGTCTCAGTCATGACTCTATTCTTAGTCATAGTTTCCATCTTGCCCACATCCCTTGTCACAGCCACGGCCTCAGTGCAGGTCACTGTCTGTGTCCTGGCCACTGCTCCATCCCCAGCCTTGGCCTGGGTCACTGTTCCTGTTTCCAGTTCTGCCTCACCCACTGCCTTGGCCTGGATCCTAGCCTTGGCTCTAGGGTTGGCAGGGCTACTGATTCCAGCTTTTAGGGCAGTCCCAGCACCTGCTCTGCCCCTGCCTCAGCCTCAGAGCCAGTCATGATCCAAGTTAAAGGCAAGGCCAAGTTATATACCCCAACCCCGTCTCAGCCTTGACTGAAGGTCTGTCCCAGGTTGGTGTTTTCATACAAAGTCCATTCGTCACTCAGCCCCCTTTCCACCTACAAGCTCTGCCAATGATATAAACAACGTGCAGAGGAAGCTCACTCAGGGAAAGGAAGAATGGCTTTGTGCCTGAGCGCAGCCCTGTGGAGGGTGGTGGTCTTCAGCCACTCCAAGGCCACCAGATCTGCCACTGAAGTTGGACCTAGGAGTGGAGGAAGGAAATGGGGCTTTGAGTCTCTTCCAATGTATTTCTTACGTTGATTAGCACAGAGAGACAGGAGAGTATGAACATTCAGGGCTAAGTGAGAGAGGTAGATAATTATCAAACTCTCTCTCTCCTCATTTCACACTCTCTACAAAACTTCAGGTGCTACTAATTTTCTTTCTAGACACAAAACAGGAGTATGGAGTGGGAAAGCTTAATGGGAATGAGAGAGACTAAGGAATCCCTAGACTGGCTCTTTATCCCTGCTGGACTACTACTTCATCCTACACGTCTACTGAGGAAGTCTCCATATTCATACCAAACTTCACTGATCTGGAGTAATTTTCTCCTCCTTTCCTTGCTTCCGATGTTGACAAGCCCTATGGCAGACCTACAGGCAGATCAATGGACAAATAAACAAATCGGAGGATATGGACACTGACCTCATGGTAGAAAGATCATGGTCCTTGGTCTAGTCCCTATATTTGTAGTTTGTGTAATGTTTCCCTCCTTCTGGTCCCATACCACCATCGCCCTAATTCAGGACTGATCCTCCTTCTCCCTGTTGCCCACCATTTTACTATTCAGTGACTGTCCTTTCATTTCTCTAGTTTAAAATTGGCTTAGGTGAAGCATAAAAATAGGAAAAGCAAGTGGGAAATCGGAAAAACAAGTGTTACCCTTCTATACTCCCAAAGCTTTCAAAGACTCCTATCTAAATCAGCAGGGAACCAAAGAGGGGTTAGTAAACTGGCAAAACAAAAGAGAATAGAATTCCCTAGTCTCAATCTTCTCCTGTCTACCCTCACACCAATCGTTAACTGATACAGGGCATGTTTCTTTTCATTATTTCCTAGGTTCAAGCTGGGTTACCATTTGTAAACCTTCACAACAGAGTTCCACAGACCTGGAGATGGGTCCATAGCCAGAGAGTCACAAATGTGGTGATAAATAAGTAAATGAAGACACATGAGACAATGGAGACTAATTCCTTAGGAGAGATCAGCACCTGGGACACCTATCCTTTCTGGAGACAGGTACCTGTTTGCCAAAATTTTCTGTGTCCCTTTCTTCCTCCCTCTCCCTTCATGTTCCTCTGCTCCACTCCTAAAGTCTGACAATTCCCCTACACAGACAACTCCTACATCCCTAACAAGATAGTGGTGGTGGTAGTAGAGATGAAATGCTCAGACAAGCCATGGAAATTGGCTGCAAATAAATGAAAAGTATTATCTCCAAATTTCATCTAAGCGTTTGTTTCCTTCCTCTCCCTAAAGCCTATCATTTTCTGCAACACAGCAGGAGTAAGGGAGGACTGTTTACAAAGCATGTAGAAAGGAGATCTGGAGTTTCACCTAGATTCCTGCCTGTTCTAGTCTTAGCCATCTACCAACTCCAAACACTGCCCACTCCACAGAAATTAGGCCCAGCGTCCTTTTCTTATCCCCTCCCTCTGAGGTCCAAGGCCCTCTACAGATCTTTACAAAAACATCTGTACCGAAAACTTCAGAACAGACCTAAATATGTAAACGCATGATACACACCCAAAGACCAAACAAAAAGGCAGTGAGAGAGACTTGGTTATTAATGGTCTGACTAGTAACCAGGACATGAGACCATTTTCTAATCCAGGGCCTTGATTATCAAACACTTGAAACTGCTTTTTACACTCTCCCTCCCAGGGTTCCCCTGACAACCACGCTCACCTACAGCAATAGCCCCTCCTTCCATTATACAAACCGCCATTTCTCCGCTAGAAGCCGCTACTATACTCCTTTACCTTCCCAAATACGGTCGGAGGTGGAGTTAGTGTCTGGAAATCAAGCTAGCAAGATCATTTTAAATTTATAGTTGCGTGCCACTCAAATTACCCCTGTCCCCCTCTCCCTTTCACCGCCCGCGCCCCACGACCAGATCACTTTTCCCAGATTTCTCTCTGATACCATATCCACACTCCCAAGAAATGCCCGCCTTCTCACTGACCTGCTCTGCTTGGATCAGAGGCAGTTCTCTTATTTTCTTGCCTCAAGGGGTGCTGTGCCCTACAGAAAGAGGGACGGACAGTCAGCTGGACACGAGGACTCGAGACAATGGCGGCGACTACGTTTGTGGATTGGCCCGGCACCTGGGATTTCGGACGTGAAACCTGCTTTGTCATATTAAGGGCCGTAACTGGCAAACAATTGCCACTTTTTGGTATTCCCTTCCCCCCCTACCCAAAGCTCCTCCGATACCCACGTCTAGTGACTAATTAACAGCTACCTTCTCCTCCGCAGACTTTGCTTTGCCACGTCCCCGTACCCACATCCGCAGCCGCAGTCTCTGGAGAGTTGTGTAAGGCGATCCGGCCTTACAGAAGCGGAGTGATACTAAGCTTTGTATAGCGCCACTGCGCCCTCTGTCGGTGAGCTCAACTCTAGCCTTTTCTCATCCTGGTAAGAGCTGGAGCGGCATTTGAACGTAGAAGAAGCGGCGCGATACAGAGGGAAGCAGACCAACACTAAAGGGTCTCAGCATTAGTTAGTTCCCTTCTTTCAGGATCTTCCCCCAACCAAGCCAACACTTTTGTTTTTTCTTGAACTGAAGCGCATGTGGATTATCAGGCGGTGGCGTCGCTGACTCCACTCTGGCCCGACCATGCGGAAGGATACCTCAGTGTCTTACACACTTTCCAAAGTCCTAGGTCCACCTAAAGAGGCGGGTTGGGGGAGGGGATGAGAGGGTCGACAAAGAGGCTCAAGACTGAGGGAAGAGGGTACATTCTAATCTATTCCAAAAGCCGTCAATGAGAGAAGACACCTCAAGCTGAAGCACCAAGCACTTAATTCTCTGCACAAAATGGGATACTGTGGGCTTGGTGTCTGGAAGACTACTCTGGTCTGACTTGCTGAACAATATCAAACATCATGGGCTTTTATTGCTATCTTCTAAGTTTCTCATCTTATTGCCTACCGTGTTTCTTGTACTAAAATAGTAAAGGCAAAATGGGATAAAGATATGGGGAAAGCAGTAAAGGAGAGAAGCATCTTAATTCCAAATATTCTTGTGTGTACCTATCCCATTCTCACGCCCTGCCTCTCCTCCTGTCCACAGTATTTCTTGCACCTAAATATGTGTGGTCTTGAGCGTGCACAAGAGGGTAACAATTCTGTACTCATGAAAGAAGCTTACTCATCAAATAACCTTGTACCTGTAAACCACCTATGTTGGAGGTTCTATGGTGGCCTTCCCAAATTTTTTCATTGCTTATGGGGCGGTGGAAAGGAAGAAGGTGGGAAGGGGTTCCCGTGGAGGCCTCGTTACTGTTTCTGTTCTAAAGGAAAGCAGACCTTGCCCTCTAACACAAAGAAACAAACCACTGATCTGTGCCAAGTCATTCTTTATGCCACGCTGCTTTTTTTCTCACTTGAAACGGTAGCACACTGTGCCATTTCTAGGTCCCTACAGTTGCTCAAGAAAAAGGGCCTGTCTCTGTAAGGATCCAAACCGGTCATGCAATCCTTCCTATCTGTCACCTCACGGCCAGGTGTCAGGCACTAGTTAGGGATGGTCTGGCTTCTCTTCCACATTTCTATCTAAGGAAAGGGATACTACCCATGTACTTCTCAAGGCAGATCCTAGCTGCTCTCCTGCCTCCTTTTCTCTCACCTGCCTAATGAATGCATATGCTTTATCTCTGAATATATAAAATTCTTTGAATTTGCATTCCAAGCACTGTCAGGAGGGAATTTGAATTAGACTGTAAGTTCCATGAAGGAAGGGCCACTTTCTCAGTCTTGTTCACCACTGTATTCTCAGTGTTATACATGGAAGACAAAGTAGTCAGTTAATAGTTGAAGGAAGTGAAGACCATTGACTCATGAGAATTCCACGATATCTTCTGTTGATTATAGATCAATGCCTGCCTAAAAGTATGTCTTTGTCTTTAATGTCTGTAACCCCAGAGCGTAGCCTAGAGTCTGCCACACAGGAGATGCTTTATATGTGATTTTTCAATAGAGGAGGGAGGAAGCAAGAGTTTACTAAAATATATTTTAGAAAGAAACTTGGGGTATCTTAATATCTCATACTGTAATAACATTTGGTGGATACATATAATTTGGATTTGGTGCTTTGTTACTCTTTTTTGGTCTTCTTTTTTTAAAGATTTTATTTACTTATTCATGAAAGACACAGAGGAGAGAGAGAGGCAGAGACACAGGCAGAGGGAGAAGCAGGCTGCATGCAGGGAGCCTGATGTGGGACTCCATCCCAGGACTCCAGGATCACGCCCTGGGCCAAAGGCAGGCACTAAACCCCTGAGCCACCAAGGGATTCCCTCTTTTTTGGTCTTCTATTCATGTTTAGAATTATGCCTTACTAAGCTCCCTAATATAGTGCAAACCCCTATGAACTTATAAAGAAAGGATAATGACCAACAATCCAGTAGAAAAACAAATGACAAGACTGTTCATTAAAAAGACAAGTCAAGGGACATGTGCACAAATGCACGTAACTATTGACCAGCAATTATATTTAAAGAATCTATCCTAATGTAATATTTGTACATTGCAAAATACTATATGTAAAAAAATATTCACTGCAGAATTTTTTAATAGTAAAAGATTGGAAAGATTCTAAATAATTATAAATAGTAAAATTGTGGTGTATCTCCCTGTAATATGCAGCTATTAAAAAGAAAGAGCAGCTCTATCTATGTATACTGATATGGAATGATGTCCAAAACACATTTTTAAGTGAAGAAAACAGGGTGCATAGCAATGTTTAGTGTGCCATCATTTGCTTAATGATACTTTACTACATATATGTATACATTGAATATCCCTGTTAATATCAACAAGTAACTGGTAACAGTGCTTGCCTTTTTTGAAGGGTAACCTATTTGCAGAGAAAGTGGAAGGAGACTTGAAGACTTACCTGTGTGAACTTTTGTGCTTTTGGAATTTGGAACCCCATGTTTGTATTAACCACTCAAAAATAAAATTTAATTTAATATATTCCTTAGAATCATAGGATATTTAATAACCTATACCAAAAAAAAAACCTATACCACATGTTCTTAGGAATGCTAAAACTCTGCAGGCCTACACCCTTGGATTCTAAGCTGGGCCACTGTGTCAGGAAAAAACAGTGAGAGAGTCCTTTTTGTTTGTTTAGGAATATTTCTAATTCTGCAATAACATTAGTGAGGGTAGGTGGCTTACCCTCCAGATTTGAAGGACGAGCTTCTAATACTTCTTTACACACTTTTCCTGTGCGATTCACAATGTAGTTTACTAAGTAAGTCCATAATAAATGCTATTCTAGTACTACTACTACTACCAAAGATAATGCTTTCCATTTAGGAGAATGTATTTGAATCCATACAGAAATCAGATGTAAAACAGCACTGTTGATACTTATGAAACACTCAAAGAATAGAAGGGGTACCTATTGAAAACAATGATTATTGTTTGTTTATGATTATTGTTTGTATATGGGAGATATACATTCTATTTCTTAGGCACCTTTATTGTTTTGGAAAGGTTCCAGATTTGGGCACATCCATTGGAGGAAACAGAGAACAGTGAGATAGTTCTCACGATCATACTTTTAACTAAATCCATAGGTTGCTTTAGAACTGTTCCTTAGGGGCACCTGTGTGGCTCAGTCAGTTAAGTGTCCAACTCTTAGTTTCAGCTCAGATCATTATCTCATGGGTAGTGAGATTGAGCCCTGTATCAGGCTCTGTGCTCAGCAGGGAGTCTGCTTGAATATTTTCTCCCTCTGCCTCTCTTGACTCTCTCTCAAAAATAAATAAATGAATCCTTAAAAAAAAAAAGAAATGTTCCTTATCCCAAAAATGGTTCAGCTTCTTTTCTATTGTATTTTTTCTATTGAAATTGCTAGGAATGTGTCTCTTCCATATCCTTTAACTTATTTTTTATTACATAAGTTATATATGTTCACAGTAGAAAACCTAGTAATTATATGGAAAATTAAAAATATATATATTGCATTTCCTAACACTGATAAATACTCCTAACATTTTGATATATACCCTCCCAGACTTTTATCAATGCCAATATGTGTATATATATTTACACACATATACACACACACATTTTTCAAGAAAAGATTTCATTATACTTATTTCATTGTAATCAGTTATCTTTTCAGCAGCATAAAACATGCTGTTTTTTTTCTCCCATTTTAAAAACACACTATCTTGAGGCCCCTATTTCCCCCAAAGCTTCTGCTTCCACCATTTCTTGGTTCAAAGATTTTTCTACTTGTTTATTTATAGTAGTTTGCAATTTGCTTTCTTAAAATTATGTTTAGGAAAATTTTAATGACATAGGGAAAACTCTTATGAAATGATGCCAAGTGAAAAAATATATTCTCTAAAACAATTTTATCCAGAATATAAATTATATAGGGAAATGGTATGTGCAAAGAAAACCAAAAATCAGTAGTGATTGTATTTATGATTTCGATTATAGTTTTCCCCATAGTTTTATAACCTGTATTTCCCACATTTCTACAGTAATTATATTATATTCATGAAAAATTCAGTATTATTTTAAAAGATCTCACAGTGGAGTGGGATTGATACTTGGGAGTGGTATTTATATATATTATAGTAAGTATATTTTTAATTTTATAATAAACTACACAACCATTGTCTGAACTTGCCATACTGTTTTATATTCCCAACAAAAATGCATGTGATTTCAAATTGCATCACACTCTTTCCAGCACCTGATATTGTCAGCCTTTTTATTTTATTTTTTAAGGATTTTGCTTATTTATTCATGAGAGATACACACAGAGAGAAAGAGGCAAAAACACAGGCAGAGGGAGAAGCAGGCTCCATGCAGGAAGCCCAACATGGGACTCGATCCAGGTCTCCAGGATCACGACCTGGGCTGAAGGTGGCGCTAAACCGCTGAGCCACCGGGGCTGCCCTGTCAGCCTTTTTTTTTTTTTTTTTTTTTTTGTCAGCCTTTTTAAAATTAGGAATTAGGGACGCCTGAGTGGCTCAGTGGTTGAGCATTTGCCTTTGGCTCAGGGCATGGTTTCGGGGTCCTGGGATCGGGTCCCACATTGGGCTTCCCTCAGGGAGCCTGTTTCTCCCTCTGCCTAAGTCTCTGCCTCTCTGTGTCTCATGAATAAATAAATAAAATCTTTAAAAAATTAAAATAGATTTAGAAATTATCGAGATTTCATATAAGTTTCTCATTTTAATTTTAATTTGCAATTCCATGATGATAAATAATGTTGAATATCCCTTTATGTGCTCATTGGCCATTTATATATCTCCTTTTGTGACAAATCCACTGTTGTTTGCACATTTGATATTATATTTGTTTTGCATTTTACATTGGATTGGATTTTATTGGATTTTTAAATATTTTATATTTGATTTTATATTGGATTGTCTTCATATTATTGATTTGTAAATTTTATTTTTTTTTTGATTTGTAACTTTTTAAATATATTCTGCATATAAATCCTTTGTTACATATCTCTTGCAAGTATTTTCATTATCTTAATGTTGTCTTTCTAGGAGCAAAACATTTTAAGATGTTTAATTTTTTTTCTCTTAGGGTTCATGATTTTTTGTCCTAAAAATCTTTTCTTTTTTTAAGATTTTTTTTTTATTTATTCATGAAAGACAGACATAGGCAGAGGGAGAAGCAGGCTTCTCACAGGGAGCCCAATGTAGGACTCAAACCCAGGACACCAGGATCACGCCCTGAGCCAAAGGCAGACGCTCAACCACTGAGCCACCCAGGTGTCCCTAAGAAATCTTTTCTACCTCAAAGTTACAAAGAATTTCTCCTACATTGTCTTGTAGACACTTTATAGTTTGAGCTCTTATTTTGAAGTCCACAATAAATTTCAAGTAAATTTTCTGTAAAATGTATGGTAAGGATCTAGGTTCATTTCCCGCCCCCCCCCCCAAAAAAATATACAGTAGAACCAGCTTTATTTGTTAGAAGGACTGACTGTCCATTCCCTTGATCACTTAAATTATCTGAATACCTTTTTAAAAAATCAATTGATGGCTTATATTTGTCTATTTCTAGACTCTATCTTGCTGCATTAATCCATGTTTATGTCCTTATACCAATGCCTCATTTATAGCTTAAAAATCAGCAGTGTAAGTCCTTCAACATTGTTTTTCTTTTCATATTGTTATTGCTCTTCCAGGTCCTTTGAATTTTTAAATAAATTTGATAATTTGGTTGTCTATTTTTATGAAAAATATGTCTAATAAGGAACTTGGATCTGGAATATATAAAGAATTCTTACAACTCAATAACAAAAAGACAAAAAAAGATCCAATTAAAACATAAAGCATTTGGATAGGGACTTCCCCAAAGAAGATATATAAATGACCAAGCATATGAAAAGATGACCAACATCAGAAATCATTAGGGAAATGCAAATTAAAAACCATAGGGAGGGCGCCTGGGTGGCTCAGTCAGTTAAACATCTGCCTTCGGTTCAGCTCATGATCCCAGAGTACTGGGATCTAGCCCCACATTGGGATTTTTGCTAAGCAGAGAGCCTGTTTCTCCCTCTCCCTCTGCCTGCCACTCTGCCTATTTGTGCTTGCGCACTCTCTTTCTCAAATAAATAAAATCTTAAAAAAAAAAAAAACTACAGGGAGATACCACTCTATACCCATTAGAATGGCTATATTAAAACAACTCAAAACAGAGATCCCTGGATGGCTCAGCAGTTTAGTGCTTGCCTTTGGCCCAGGGTGTGATCCTGGGGTCCTGGGATTAATTCCCACATCAGGCTTCCTGTGTGGAACCTGCTTCTCCCTCTGCGTATGTCTCTGCCTCTCTTTCTGTGTGTTTCTCGTGAATAAATAAATAAAATCTTTTTAAAAAACCACACAAAACAAAAAAACCCATATAACATAACAAGTGTTGGAAAAGATGTGGAGAAACTCTTGTGTATTGCTAGTGGGAATGCAAAAATGGGGCAGCAATTGTGGAAAATAATATGGCAGTTCCTCAAAAAATTAAACATAGATTTACCATATGATCCAGCAATTCTATTTCTATGTATATGCCCAAAAGAATTGAAAGCATGGACCCAAACAGATATTTATACACCAATGTTCACTGCAGCATTATTTGCAATAGCAAAAAGGTAGAAGCAACCCAAATGCCCATTGACAGATGAATGGATAAACAAAATATAGTATATACATGCCATGGAATATTATTTAGCCATAAAAAGGAATGAAGCACTGGTACATGCTACAATCTAAATGAACCTTGAAAACATGCTAAATGAAGTCACAAAGGACCATATATAGAATGATTTCATTTATATGAAACATCCAGAATCCACAGATCTAGAAAGTAGATTAGTGTTTGCCAGAGGCTAGGGAAAGGGAGAAATGGGGCATGACTGCTTAATAGATATGGCAGATATGAGAATGCTTTTGGGGTGATGAAAATGTTATGGAACTAGATAATGGTGATGTTTGTAGAAAATTTGATTATACTAAATACCACTAAATTGTATACTTTAAAATGGTTAAAAAGGTGAATTTTATGTTATGTGACATTTTCCACAATAAAAAATAGCTAAAACATGGACTAACCTTGGAAACATTCCTAAATGAAAAAAAAGTAATTTATGTAAAATATCCAGGATAGGTAAACAACAGTGACAGAAAGCAGATTAGTGATTGCCAGAAACAGGATGGAGGAGGAATGGTAGTGAGTGATTAATGGTATGAAGTTTCTGAATAATTTCTGAAACTAGATAATGGTGACGGTTGTATAACATTTTGGGTATACTTAATGCCACTTAATTATATGCTTTAAAATGCTAAAAAAAAGGGGGGGGGGGAACCTGGGTGGCTCAGTCAGTTAAGGTCTGCCTTTGTCTCAGGTCATGATCCCAGAGCCTAGGATCAAGCCCCCACTCCATGGGGCCCTCTGCTCAGCAGGGAGCCTGCTTCTCCTCTCTCTGTCCCCTCTCCCCACTCAATCTCTCTCTCTCTCTCTCTCAAATAAATAATCTTTTAAAAAATAAATAAAATGCTTAAAATGGTAAATGTTATGATGTCTGTATTTTACCAAAAATTTTTAAATCCAAAATATCACTGCTTTAAATTTTCCATAAAGTAGTGTAACACAACCTCAAATACTACACTAAATCTATTTTAATACCCTCTAACCGAGATGTCCCATGGTTCTGCATGCTGTATGTTGTCTCACAAAACAAAGAGTAATGGATACAGCTTACTCAACTTCAAGTGTATTCCTGTGTTCTTTGGCTGGAGGATATTGAATTTAAAGCTTATTTTAAAGGTTGAAACTGTATTGCCTAATTTCAAAATTATTTAAAAATTTTCTATAGTATATATATTATATATATTTAAATTGTTAGCATAATTTCACTGTTATTGAGGAATATACTGTTAAAAATCAAAATTCAACTGAGTAAATATTGACGATCTTATTGACTTTATTCATTGAATCATGAATCAGTCAGCATCCCATTTAGCAGATAGAAAGGAGATCCAAGGGCAGCCCGGGTGGCTCAGTGGTTTAGCGCCACCTTCAGCCCAAGGTGTGATCCTGGAGACCAGGGTTCGAGTCCCATGTCCGGCTCCCCGCATGGGGCCTGCTTCTCCCTCTGCCTGTGTCTCTGCCTCTCTCTCTCTCTCTCTCTCTCTCTGTGTCTCTCATGAATAAATAAATAAAATCTTTAAAAAAAGAAAGGAGCTCCAAGGAATTATACAAAATGAAAGGCCTATAGGCAGAAAGGAGCAAAAACAAGAAAGTTATACTAGCAAAAAGTGGATTTGTTGTAGAAAGATTGCTTTTCTTTAGGGGAATTGCAGGGGTCTACCAGGTAGACTACTTCACTAGTGCTGATCAGGTAGCTCCTGACTGACTTGTCCAAGATTACACTTCTGGGGGAGGTCAAAAATATAATTAAGGTAAAACTTGACTTGGTAACTTGGTTCTTAGCAGAAATGACTCCACTTTGGGCCTTTTGTTTTGTTTTTAACAATATTGTTGATTTCAGTTGCTTGCAATGCATTGAGAAATTTGTTCTCATGAAAAATGTTCCATGTTCTATATTCACTTGAAAAAATGTTTATAATATTGTATATAAATGTATATAATAAAGAATGAACATTCTTTAATTGTTTATTTTACAATTCTATGTCAATGAGGTTAAGTTTATTAGTCATTTGTTTCAAATTTTCCATATATCAACTGGATTTTTCTGTTTGTTCTAACACTTATCAAAAGACTCATGTTAATGCCTACCACCTTGTGTTTTTTTTTTTAACTAGTCCTTTTACTTCTACAATTTATCCTTTGTATGTTTTGGAACTATGTTATTTGGAATACACGAATGTAGGATTATAATATCACGGTGGATTGACCCTTAACTTTATGAAAGTTCCCTATTTCTAATAATGTTTATTCCCTTTATGTCTACATTTTTAATATTATTATAGCTACATCCTATAAAATTCCTGTGCTTTAATTTTTATGCTATATCTGTTGATGCAGCCTAATAGTTTTCTCTTTAAATTCAGCTTCACAGTTGTCCCTTTTTAAAATATTTATTTCTTTATCTTTGGTGGGGAGGGGAAAAGGGAGAGAGAGAGAGAGAGAGAGAGAGAGAATCTCCAGCAGTCTCCCCGCTGAACATAGAGCCCAAAGGCAAGGTTTGATCCTGTGACCCTGAGATCATGACCTGAGCCAAAATCAAGAGTTGGACACTCAATCAACTGAGTCACCCAGGCACACCATAAAATTGTACCTTTTAGTTCACCTTTATTTAATGTAATTATTGATATAATTGATTTTTAACCTCAAAAGACATTGTTATTTTTAGTATCACTTTATAAAACCAGTATCATTTAAATATACCCACACATTTATCCTATATGTCACTCTTCATTACATCCTTATCTTTGTTTGATCACGGGTGGTTCTTTTTCTACTTATAGAATACACTTAAATATTTCCTTTAGAATGGGTGTGCTGGTGAAACATCCCTTACTAATTTAAATTAATAAATTTTGGGGGTTCCTGGGTGGCGCAGCAGTTTGGCACCTGCCTTTGGCCCAGGGCGCGATCCTGGAGACCCGGGATCGAATCCCACGACGGGTTCCCTGCATGGAGTGGAGCCTGCTTCTCCCTCTGCCTGTGTCTCTGCCTCTCTCTCTCTCTCTGTGTGTGCCTATCATAAATAAATAAAAATTTAAAAAAAGAAAAAAAATAAATTAATAAATTTTAATGTTTACCTCAGTTTTGCACTTAGAATAAAATTGGAAAGCATAGAGAGTTCCTGCATACTCCTTATCCCCACCACCTGCACCCTGCTCTTGGTTTCCCCTACCATTTACATCTTGTATTATTGTGGTCCATCTGTTACAATTGATGAAACAATCAATATTGATTCATGATTATTTTAATCCATAGTTTACATCCCAGTTCACTCTTTATATTGTATTTTTGACAAAACATAATGACAGGTCCATCATTACTGTAACACAGAGAATACTTTCATTGTCCTAAGATGCCCTTTTGCTCGATTTATCCTTCCTTCCTTCACTCCCCCCAAATCCTGGCAAACGATCTTTTTAGGGTTTCCATAGTCTTGCCTTTTCCAAAATATTATATGTGGCAATTGGAATCATACAGTAGTTAGCCTTTTCAGAGTGTTTTTTTTCCATGTAGCAACATGCTTTTAGGTTCCTGAATGTCTCTTTGCAACTCAGTAGTTCTTTTCTTTATCGCTGAATAATACTGCATTATATGGATGTACCAGAGTTTATTCACTTACCTATTGTGGGTCATCTTTTATTTCAGCTTTATTGGGATATAGTTGACAAGTAATAATTGCATATATGTAGGTGGTACAACATAATTTTTTGATATACACAGTAGAATGACTACCATAATCATAATAATTAACATTGTTACCCCTTTCTTGGACAGGGAACTCTTGGTATGTACTATCTCAGCAAATTTCAAGTATACAATATAGTGTTTTTTTTTAAAAGATTTTTTTTAAATTTATTTATTCATGAGAGACACAGAGACAGAGAGAGAGGCAGAGACACAGGCAGAGGGAGAAGCAGGCTCCATGCAGGGAGCCTGACGTGGGACTCGATCCCGGGACTCCAGGATCACGCCCTGGGCCAAAGGCAGGCGCTAAACCACTGAGCCACCCAGGGATCCCCACAATATACTGTTATTTACTGTAGTCACCATGATGTAATGGTTGTATCCAAGTTTTAGCACTTATGAATAAAACTGCTATAAATTTTTGCATGCACGTTTTAGAGTGGACAAATATTTTCAATGTATTTGGGTAACTACCAAGAAGCATAACTGGATCGCATAATAGGAATATGAAACATTCATTGTTTTGTTTGTCTGAAAATGCCTTTATTTCACCTCCATCTTGAAGGGACTTATTCCTGGTAAAAGAGCCCTAAGTTGGCACTTTGAATATTTCATCCTACAGACTTCTGGACTTCCTTGTTTATTTGAAATTCAATTGTCACTCCCAATGTCCTGTTCTGAAGCCCATGCCTTTATTTTCTATGGTTGCTTTCATGATGTTCTCTCTCTCTCTCTCTCTTTTGCAGTTTGACAATGTAAGTTTAAAAGATGTTTACTTTAGAATTATTTTGCTTGGGATTCTTAGTCTTCCTTGAGTCTTTTTAAATTTATATTAAATTAATTAACATATAATGTATTGTTAGTTTCAGAGGTAGATTGCAGTGATTCACCAGTCTTATATGATGCCCAGTGCTCATCACATGATGTGCCCTCCTTAATGTCCATCACCCAGTTACCCATCCCTCAACCACTTCCCTTCCAGAAACCCTGTTTGTTTTCTATGATTAAGAGTCTCTTATGGCTTGTCTCTCTCTCTGATTTTGTCTTGTTTTGTTTTTGTCTCCATTCCCCTATTATCCTGTTTTATTTCTTAAATTCCACATGTGAGATCACATGATAATTGTCTTTCTCTGATTGACTTCTTTCACTTAACATAATACCATCTAGTTCCATTCATGTCATTGAAAATGGCAAGGCTGAGTAGTATATATATATATATATATATATATATATATATATATATATACACACACACACACACACATACATACACACTATTCTGGGAATTCCTGCTATAAAAGTGGGCTGCAGGTACCCCTTTGAATCATTACATTTGTATCTTTGGGGTAAATGCCTAGTAGTGCAATTGCTGGGTCATAGGGTAGCTCTATTTTCAACTTTTTGATGAACCTTTGTACTATTTTCCAGAATGGCTACACCAGCTTTCATTCCCACCAGCAGTGTAAGAGCACTGCCCTTTCTTTCTCTGCATCCTCACCAACATCTATCGTTTCCTGACTTGTTTTTTTAATTATATATATATTTTTTTATTGGAGTTTGATTTGCCAACATATAGTATAACACCCAGTGCTCATCCCGTCAAGTGCCCCCCTCAGTGCCTGCCACCCAGTCACCCCATCCCTCCGCCCACCTCCCTTTCCACTACACATTGTTTCCTAAAGTTAGGAGTCTCTCATGTTCTGTCACCCTACTGATTATTTCCCACTCATTTTCTCTCCTTTCCCTTTTAATCCCTTTCACTATTTTTTATATTGCCCAAATGAGTGAAACCATATAATGTTTGTCCTTCTCCAATTGACTTACTTCACTCAGCATAATACCCTCCAGTTCTACCCACGTTGAAGCAAATGGTGGGTATTTGTCATTTCTAATGGCTGAGTAATATTCCATTGAATATCTATACAACATCGTCTTTCTGACTTGTTAATTATAGCCATAATGACTGGTGTGAGGTGGTATCTCATTGTGGCTTAGATTAGTATTACCCTGATGCCGAGTGATGTTGATCATTTTTTTTTCATGTCTGTTAGCCCATTGTATATCTTCTTTGGAGAAATGTCTGTTCATAACTTCTGCCCATTTCTTGACTGGATTATTTGTTCTTTGGGTATTAAGTTTCATAAGTTCTTTATAGATTTTGGATGCTAGCCCTTTATCTGATAAGACATTTGCAAATATTCTTCTCCCCTTCTTTAGGTTGTCTTTTTTTTTTTTTTTTTTTTTTACTGTTTCCTTCGCTGTGAAAAAGCGTTTTATGTTGATGAAGTCCCAATAACTCATTTTTGCCTGTGTTTCCCTTGACTTTGGAGATGTATCTAGTCAGAAGTTGCTGTGGCCGAGGTCAAAGATGTTGCTGCCTGGGTTCTCCTCTAGGATTTTGATGGATTCCTGTCTCATATTTAGGTCTTTCATCTATTTTTAGTCTATTTTTGTGTATGGTGTAAGAAAGTAGTCCAGTTTCATTCTTCTTCATGTGGCTGTCCAATTTTCGCACCACCATTTGTTGAAGAGGCTGTCTTTTTTCCATTGGGTATTATTTCCTGCTTTGTCAAAGATCAGTTGACCATAGATTTGAGGGTTTATTTCTGGGCTCTCTATTCTGTTCTATTGATCTACGTGTCTCTTTTTGTACCATACTATTTTGATGATCACAGCTTTGTAATAGAGCCTGAAGTCCAGAATTGTGAAGCCACCAGCTTTGTTTTTTTTTTTTTAATTTTTATTTATGATAGTCACACACACACAGAGAGAGAGAGAGGCAGAAACATAGGCAGAGGGAGAAGCAGGCTCCATGCACCGGGAGCCTGACGTGGGATTTGATCCCGTGTCTCCAGGATCACGCCCTGGGCCAAAGGCAGGCGCTAAACCGCTGCGCCACCCAGGGATCCCTGGTTTTCTTTTTCAACATTCCTTTGGCTATTTGAGGTCTTTTCTGGTTCCATACAAAATTTAGGATTCTTTGTTCCAGCTCTGTGAAAAATATGATGGTATTTGATAGAAATTGCATTGAATGTGTAGATTGCTTTGAGTCATATAAAGATTTTAACAATATTTGTTCTTCCAATCTATAAGCGTGGAATGTTTTTCCATTTTTTGTGACTTCCTCAATTTCTTTCAGGAGTGGTCTATAGTTTTCTGAGTACAGATCCTTCACCTCTTTGGTTAGGTTTACTCCTAGGTATCTTATGTTTTTGGTGAAAATAAAGTGGGATTGACTCCTCAATATCTCTTTCTTCTGTTTCATTGTTTGTGTATAGAAATGCACCTGATTTCTGTGCATTGATTTTTGTATTCTGCCACTTTGCTGAATTCCTGTGTGAGTTCTAGCAATTTTGGGGTGGAGTCTTTTGGGTTTTCCACATAGAGTATCATGTCATCTGCAAAGAGTGAGAGTTTGATTTCTTTGCCTATTCAGATGCCTTTTATTTCTTTTTGTTGTCTAATTGCTGAGGGACCAGTACTATGTTGAACATCAGTGGTGAGAGTGAACATTTCTGACCTTAGGGGAAAATCGCTCACTTTTTCCCCATTGAGAATGATATTTGCTGTGGGCTTTTCATAGATAGCTTTTATGATATGTTCCCTCTAGCCCTACACTGTGAATAGTTTGACTCAAGAAAGCATATTATACTTTCTCAACTTTTCCTGCATCTCTTGAGAGGATCATATAGTTCTTGTCCCTTCTTTTATTACTGTAATACATCACATTAATTGATTTGCAGATACTGAACCACCCATGCAGCCCAGAAATAAATCCCACTTGGTCATGGTAAATAATCCTTTTAATGTACTATTGGATCTTATTGGCTAGTATCTTGATGAGAATTTTGGCATCCATGTTCATCAGGGATATTGGTCTGTAATTCTCCTTTTTACTGGAGTCTTTATCTGGTTTTGGGATCAAGGTAATGCTGGCCTCATAGAAAGTGTTTGGAAATTTTCCTTCCATTTCTATTTTTTGAAACAGTTTCAGAAGAATAGGTATTGATTCTTCCTTGAATTCTTGGTAGAATTCCTTTGGGAAGCCATCCAGCCCTGGACTCTTTCTTGTTGGGAGATTTTTGATTACTGCTTCAATTTTGTTATGGGTCTGTTCAGATTTTCTATTTCTTCCTGTTTCAGTTTTGGTAGTTTTGGTAGTTATATATGTTTCTTGGAATGCATCCATTTCTTCCAGATTGCCTAATTTGCTGGTATAATATGTTCTTATAATTGTTTGTATTTCTTTGGTGTTGGTTGTGACCTCTCCTCTTTCATTCATGGTTTTATTGATTTGGGTCCTTCCTTTTTTCTTTTTGATAAGTCTGGACAGGGGTTTATCAATCTTATTAATTCTTTCAAGCACTAGCTCCTATTTTCATTGATCTGTTCTACTGTACTTTTGGTTTCTATTTCATTGATTTCTGCTCTGATCTTTATTAATTCTTGTCTCCTGCTTGGTTTAGGCTTTATTTGCTATTCTTCCAGCTGCTTTAGGTGAACGTTTAGGTTGTGTATTTGGGACTTTTCTTGTTTTTTGAGAAAGGCTTGTATTGCTATATACTTCCTTCATAGGGCCACCTTTGCTGAATCCCAAAGGTTTTTGAACAACTGTGTTTTCATTTTTATTTCCATGATTTTTAATTTAATTTCCTGGTTGACCCATTCATTCTTTAGTAGGTTGCTCTTTAGCCTCAGTGTATTTGAGTTCTTCCAAAATTCCTCTCGTGATTGAGTTCAAGTTTCAAAGCATTGTGATTTGAAAATATACAGGAGTAATCCTAAACTTTGGTACTTATTGGCATCTGATTTGTGACCCAGTATGTGAGATATTCTGGAGAAAGTTCCATGTGCACTTGAGAAGAATGTGTTTGTTTGTTTGTTTGTTTGTTTGTTTTTTGCTTTAGAATGGAATACTCTGGATATATGTGTGAAGTCCATCTGGTCCAGTGTGTCATTCAAAGCCCTTGTTCCTTGTTGATCTTCTGCTTAGATTATCTTTCCACTGCTATGAGTGAGGTGTTAAAGTCCTCTACTATTATTGTATTCTTGTCAATGTATTTCTTTAGTTTTGTTATTAATTGGTTTATATAAATGGTTGCTCCCAAGTTAAGAGCATAAATATTTAAAATTGTTAGATCTTCCTGTTGGATAGGACATTGAATTATGATATAGTATCCTTCTTCATCTCATTACAGTCTTTGGTTTAATCTAGTTTGTCTGGTAAAAGGATTGCTACCCCAGCTTTCTTTTGATGTCCATTAGCATGATAAATTGTTTTCCATCCCCTTAATTCCAATCTGGAGGTGTCTTTGGATCTAAAATGTACCTCTTGCAGACAGCATATTGATAGGTCTTGCTTTTTTTTATCCAATCTAATACCCTGTGTCTTTTGATTGGAGCATTTAGCCATTTACATTCAGAATAACTGTTGAAAGAAATGAATTCGGTGCCATTATATTACTTGTAAAGTCACTCTTTCTATAGATTGTCTCTGTTCCTTTCTGGTCTATGTTACTTTGGGTCTCTTTCTTTGCTTACAGGATCCTCTTTAATATTTCTTGCAGGGCTGATTTAATGATCACAAATTCTTTCAGTTTCTTTTTGTCCTGGAAGCTTTTTACCTCTCTTTCCATTCTGAATGATAGCCTTGCTGGATAAGGTATTGTTGACTGTATAATTTTCTAATTTAGCACTCTGAATATATCATGCCAGTCATTTCTCCTCTGACAGAACTCTCTAGATAGGTCTGCCAATCTTATGTGTCTACCCTTTTAGGTTACAGACCTCTTGTCCCGAGCTGCTTTCAGGATTTTCTCTTTGTCTCTGAGATTTGCAAGTTTCACTATTATGTATCAAGGTATTATTTACCAATTTTTATTAATTTTGCATGTGCTTCTCTGTACCTCCTGGACTTGAATGCCTGTTTCCTCCCCCAGATTAGGGAAGTTCTCACTATAATTTGCTCTAATATGCCATCTGCCTTCTCTATCTCCTTTCTCTTCTAGGATCCCAATTATTGTAACACTGTTTTGCTTTATAGTATCACTTATCTCTCACATTCTCCCCTTGTAATCCAGTAGTTGTTTATCTCTCTTTCTCAGCTTCTTTATTCTCCATCATTTTGTCTTCCATATCATTAATTCATTCTTCTGTCTCATTTAGAGCCTCCATTTTTTATTGCATCTCATTAATAGCTTTTTTGGTTTCGACTTGATTAGATTTTAGTTATTTTTTCAGAAAGGGATTCTCTAGTATCTTCTATGTTTTTTCAAGCCCAGCTATTATCTTTAGAGTCATTATTCTGAACTTTAGTTCCGACATCTTACTTATATTCATTTTGATTAGGTCCCTGGCAATCAGTACTGCCTCTTGTTCTCTTTTTTGATGTAAGTTTTTTCATCTTGTAATTATGTCCAGAGAATAGATGAACAAGAGAACAAAATACTAAAACGGCAACAATGACCACAGAGAAATATACAGTAAACAAAAGAGATTCAAAGCTGAAAACAAAATTTTTAATGAGAAAACATAATGAGACAGGTGAGCAGAACAAGCAACACACTGGATCCTGTGTATTTTGGTCTGTTAAAAAACTAGATCCCAAAATTGTAAAGAAAGTATATACACAATGAAAGGATAGAATGTAACTGTAAAAATTAAAATTAAAAAAGATTTTTAAAAAGAGTTGATAAAATAAGAAATTGGTTGATAAAGGAAATAGGAAAAAAATTAAAATCGGAAGACTAAAGAGTCATGGGGGAAAAGCCCCATGAATTCTTTGACAATTTTCCCCTGGCACTGGAGTTGTGTAGTTCTGTGTGATTGGTAAACTTGGTCTTAGCAGGAATTTCTTGCTGATCTTCTTGGAGAGGGGCCTGCTGGGCTGATTCTCATGCCTTGGGTGGAATTGCACCACCCTTGCCAGGGGCCAGGGTAAGTCAGGTACTCCAGATTGCTCTAGGTGACTTTTATTCCCTGAAGGTTTTCTGTGTGCTTTAAAGGATGAGAATGAAGATGGCAGTCTCCAGCCCCAGAGCTGAAAGGTCATGTCCCACACTCCTCCTTGCACTCTCAGAGCAAAGCAATCACTCCTGTCTCCCTAGTCTCTGCCCCACTCTGTGCTCACCCAGCCTGTGACCAAGCATTTCTATGTCAGCCATACAACCCCACTTCTAGTATCCAAACCTTGCAGACTTCTGTGGCCCACAACTCCAACGCTCCTCCTGGGAGACCCAGAGGAGTCTCCTTACAGTCCTGGCACTTGCTGGGCCCCTTCTTGGAGAGCAGTCCCCTGACCCTGCAGGGGTTTGTGGTTTTTGGAAACATGGAGCTGAAAGCCCATTCCTGGGCTTACTGGGCTTCTCACTCTGATGACTGGGAACTCTGCCACGCTCAGGCACCCCTGTTCTTTCTGTGACCCTGGGAATCCTGAGAGCACACACTTCCCACTTAGGATTCTACCCCACTTTGCCACCTGAGTGCCTTTCAGGAAGGGATGTCCCTCATCAGAGAAGACTTCCAAAAGTTCCAATTTTGTGCTCTGCTGCTATATCAGAGCCTCCCTCTCCCCTCAGTTTATCTTCTGATATATCACCATGGATGGATTCACTTCTCTGCACCTCTTACCTTGCAGAAAGTGGTTTTTTTTCTATTTATAGATTTGCAGCAATTCTTTTCTTAGACTTCCAGTTGAGTTCACAGGTGTTCAGAATGATTTGATAGCTATCTAGCTGAATTCCTGGGACCAGACAAATCTAAGGTCTCCACTTCTTTGCCATCTTGGTCTCCTTCTCTGTAATTGGTTTTAAATCTGCATTTTACTATTCATTTTCTATTTTTCTCATTTGTTACAATGTCCATTTTTCTTTCATGTACTTAATTCTTTTGAGTAAATTGATTATTTTAAAAAATATTAAGTTTCTCCATTAGGTTGCTAGCTATGTCATCTGTTATCATTCTTTTAGGTTATCCTAGATTTTACATGTACCTTTGACCTATTTAGGCTTATAATAAATGCTTTTCAGCACTCCTTTGTCAACGTTGAGAACTTAGGACATTTTAGCACTATATTCCTCCATTATTTTCTGATATTGTTTCTTTGGAGTTTATCTCTACATGTTATTTAAACTCCCAGAAACATCACCATCATTATCATCATTGTTATTTTATACAATTGATATTCATTTAGATTTGCCCACACTTTTACCTGTTGCAGTTGAGTTAGGGACAAATGGGGCTAGGCAGGGAAATATAAGAGAAAGGCCCAGAGTCAGGCTCCCATAAAGACCAAGGACACCTAGATGCAACAAAACCAGAGATAAGGAAATAGATCTGGCCACCTGGCCCCAAATGTTAGGGAGTATCTTCTTTTGACAGCTACAAAGTAGTCACAGAGACTCACCAGACCAAAATGCAGCCACATGTCATTCCCTCAAGATGGCACAAGAAATCTCAAGGCCAAAAACTCCCTGGTTAGGTTCTCAATGAAAGGCCAGCCAAAAAACCTTTGGTGGCAATCCTGTTGGGACCCCTCACTTCTGAGAGTTTTTTTCTGTATCCTTGCTTAATAAACCTCTATCGCTTTACTCACTCTCCTTTGTCTGTGAGATTCATTCTTCGACTCTGTGAGACAAGAACCAAGGGCTCCCACTTCACAGTGATCTTTATCTATTCCTGCATTTCTCTATTTCTGTCTGGGATCATTTTTCTTTTGCTTGGATAACTCCTATTTTTTTAATGTAATTCTGTGGAAGATAAATTCTTCTTTTGTTTGTCTGAAAATTCTTTATTTACCACAATATATAAAGATTATTTTCGCTCTGCACCAAATTCTATGTTGGTACTCATTTCTTTTCACCACTTAAAAATGTCATTCTATTATCTTTTGACCTCCTTTTTTACCTGTTGTTGGAATCTTAGCTATCACTTTTATTGGTTCTTTCTTTAATAGTAGTGGAATTTTTTCCTCTTACTGATTAAAAATTTTTCTTTTTTATTTACTTCTTAGAAGTTTTATTAAGATGGAGATTCCATGTGTATATGATTATCTTACAAATTTCATGGATATTTTCGACTATGTGGCTTGATAGTTTTTATCAGAATTGAAAACTCCTTATCAATTATCATTTCAAATATTGCTTCTGACCCATTCAATCTTCCTCCCCAAGTCTTCTCTGACTCCAATTACCCATGGATCAGAAATGTGACTTATCATAATTACATTTTGAATTTATATAGCCTGAATACAACACATTTAGGAAGGCTTAATGACCTCACTACTGAAATATGCCTGTGATATAATTTTTTAAAAACTTATCATTAGTTTTCATAATAACTGCTATTTTATGGCTTTTGTAATTATCCTAATAACATTTCAAGGATGAGGGTGCCTTTGTGGATCAGTTGATGGGTGAAGCATATGACTCTTGATCTTGGGGTTATGAGTTTAAGCCCCATTTTGGGTGTAGAGACTACTTAAAACTTTTTTTAATTAAAAAAAAAGAATATTTCAAGGACATTTGGAAGATCAAAGGGTATATCGAAAAGTAATCTAAGTATTTTTTAGCACCTGATTTCATGTTTCTTTTTGGGGGGTGTCAATAACTCAGAACAGTAATTGAAGCAGTTGGCCTTCCACTTTGAGCCAGCAAGTCCTTTGGAGGTTTCAAATTAATTTCTATTGTTTAAGGGGAATTCATACTTCTAAATCTTATATTTGCCTAAATGTAAAGTGATTTAATCCTTTCTCTAGATATACCTTATAGATATGTTTGAGGGTTGAATGACAAAATAAATTTTAGCAATTGTTAGTAGAGATTTTTCAGCACTTTATTATCCATTCTCTATTAATCTCAGGTGTATATTTTGCAGACTATTTCTATTTCTGTAATGTACTCTTTATATAAAAAATATTCAAATATATATACACATAACAAAACATTAGTTCACAAAACTGTGACTGCACTCTATATATTACCCTATTTCTTTCTCTTATTGTGCTACCTTTAAATTTTCATTTGCCATTTCATTTGGTTGAGCACATATTCAAATGCTTTTTGGATATTACATGGTTCTTATGTGCATTCTATTTTTATTCATTGCCTATTTCTTTCTTAAGCTGTTGCATATATATATTATGCAAATATATTTATGCAAATATATATGCAATTTATCTTCTTCCAATTGTAATATGATAGCTATTTATAGAGGAGGCCATATAAAGACATTCATAAATATCATATATGTACATTAAACATATGCATATATATATAGCTATACATAAGACATTTCACATTATATATATACATATATTTCTTAATTTTAAGAAGTAGTACCTTTCATTATTTAGGAGAAAAAGATAAACTTGGGGACACTGAAGGTCTGTTCACATGATAGAATAGAAAAATATTGGGATGTTGAGTATTTCCAGGGTTTGAGTCCCTGAAAAGTAATTGACATGAATTTTTCCCTGGGGAAAATCAATTCTCTTAACACATGATCTTAGTCATGGTAATAATAAAAGGTAAGGTCAAATGAGATAAGCATGTATAATACCTGGAATACAATAATTCTATAATTTTAATTCTCTACCTCTTAGGTCAGTTACCCTGTGTTAAGAACCTAGGATTCTGCCTGAATAACACAGTACCTCAGGGACCAGTCAATGTGCATAACTCCAACACCCAGACCTCCTGATCCAAGAGGCAGAATTTTACTTCCACAATCATTATCCTAATCAACGGGGCAAAATCTTGGATTTGAACTCTGTAGGTATGGCTTTAAAGCCAGGGCTCTTAACTACTGTACTCCAGAACCTCTCAAGAGAAATTATCAGAATGAATGAGCACCTGTGTAGCTACTCTCAGCATCCGTGGCCTACATGCTGTGAAACATTAAGAAAATCATTGAACAAGGTCTAGTTTCTTGTGGAAGTTAGGGTGAATTCTATAAAACCATGTTAATATATAAAGAGAAGGGAAGCCTCACTGAAGTTGTCAGAGACTCCTTGAAGAGGAGTTAGACTTGGCAGGTAGAGCTTATGCAATGTTGAGTGAGAGAGAGGGGACAGGGAGTCTAGCCTGAATGAGTGAAGAGTAGGGGCCTCCTATTCAAGCAGACAAGGGCTCAGAGATAAATGATTAGAAACTTTATGGGTGAAAGCTTGTCCACGGTTAGGACTGATGAGAAAAGGAAGATGCTTGCTTCAATGGAATGCTACATAGCCCCTTTACACACTAAATGACACAAATGTTGATAAGAAGAAAGCCCACACCTTTGTCACTCATCCATGGTGGCAGGGAAGGGCCAGAAGCATTGAGAGCAGTGAAGACAAAAGGATGTTTAGTTCCCTAAACCTTCATTAATATTAGGAAGCTGATTTTAAACGAAATTTTTTATAATTAATTGAATCTACCACTCTGGAAATCATCCACTCCCTTTATGTGCTCTCTGACTCTGGGTCCCATGGACTCCCATCTACCAGATAGTTTCTGCCTACCTCCTGAATTCACATTTTTAAAGCCCATTATTATTTATTATCTATAATACTGTGTTAAATAGTTCAATGACTTACACTCAGAAGTTTTATAGCCAAGAGGCAACCAATTATAATGCAAAGAATTGTTCTAAACTGCACCAAAGGCTCTACAACTTCTTGCTTCAGGGCAATAAGGAAGAAAATAAACAAAAGAACTCATAGTCCTCTAGGCTTCAAGCTCTCAATAGAAAATAACATCAACAATTAGTGAAACTGTAGGTGTTAACATTTCATGGTAAAACAGGTCTTGTGCAAATATTAAAATTAACACTCAAGTATAGATTATTTTTATTATAAGCAATAAAACATATTTAATGTCTTAACTACAAACCTTTCATGTTGAAAGGGTCTTTAAGCTGAGTTGCTTTAATATTATGAAGCAAAAATGTTTAAGAACTTCACAGTAGGGGATCCCTGGGTGGTTCAGCGGTTTAGTGCCTGCCTTTGGCTCAGAGCGTGGTCCTGGAGTCCCAGGATCAAGTTCTGGGATCGAGTCCCGGGGTCGAGTCCCGCACCAGGCTCCCTGCATGGAGCCTCCCTCAGCCTCTGTCTCTGCCTCTCTCTCTCTCTCTCTCTCTCTCTCTCTGTGTGTGTGTGTGTGTGTGTCTCACAGGAATAAAGAAAATCTTTTAAAAAAAGGACTTCACAGTAGAAACAATCCAATGTTAACAAACTTTAGTGATCAAAGCCAGGAGACTGGGAAAATATGACAACTAAATGCAATGTGGCATCTTGGATTGAAACCTGCAAAGAAAGAGACAGTGAACAAAGTGGTAAAATCCACATAAATCCTAGAGTATACTTATAATCATGTACCAATGTTTGTTTCTTAGTTTTGACAAATGTAGATGTTAACAACTGGGGAAACCAGATGAGGGGTATTCAGAAAGTCTCTATCTTTGCAACTTATCTGTATATCTAAAATTACTCCAAAATAAAATGTTTGTTTAAAACATTTGAGTTTATGTAAAACAAGGAAAATTCATAATTACAGAGAGAATGTCCTATTGATAAGGGAACAGAGGACTAGCTGAGGACAAAGCACATTGACAAGTCCTTGAAACAGGGAGAGTGACATCCCTCTACAGACTCAACTGCCTCGATGTTCATACTTTGCTAAGGGCAGAAGACAATCTTAGCCCAACCTCCAGGATCCTGTAAGTCTACTTTAACATATAAAAATTCCTTCAGAAATTTCCTTTTATCTCTAAACCCCCAAAATACATGTTGGCAATCACCCTCCAAGCACATGGCCTGCCGATATACATCTGAAGTGTTTCATAACTCAGTGTTTCATAACTTATTAGACTGTAATAAGTGACCCTTTCCCAACAATACTAGCCCCCTCAAGGTCTTGGAAACCTTGCTTCCAAACTTCATTAGAGAGTATGCTATCCTCAAAACCCTCTCAACTCCTAGGTATATAATCAGCCACCCCTCACAGGCTGGGGGCAGCAGCTCTTCCTGCCCACAGGTCCTGTCCCCATGCTTTAATAAAACCACCGTTTTGCACCAAAGACGTCTCAAGAATTCTTTCTTGGTCATTGGCTCCGGATCTCACCTATATTCCAAAACTTCAACACTATGTGCAGATATTATGAGACAAACCCACTTTTTCAGACCAAAGGCACTCACAATTGGGGATGAAATGAACTCCAAACCAAACCAGCCAAGTAGGATTGGTTCCTTTAAAATAAAGGTTACTAGAGCACCTAGCTGGCTCTGGCTGGCTCAGTCAGTAAGTAGTATATATGACTCTTGATCTTGGGGTTATGAGTTCAAGCCCCACATTGGACATAGAGATTACTTAAAATAAATAAAGTTACATGTTCACTTACAGTCAATCATTTAAGAAAAAGACTATTTCTTAAGATTTGAGGTGCCTAGCTGGCTCAGTCAGTGGAGCATGCAACTCTTGATATCAGGGTTGTGAATTCAAGCCCCATAATACTGGGCATAAAGCTTGCTGAAAAAAAAAACAATGATTACCTACTATTCAGCTGAACAATCTAAGGAAAAAGAAAACACTAAGCAGAATGCATTTCCTATTTCTTTAAACCTACCACTCACACCACATGTGGTCACTCTCCTCACCCTCCTCACTCAGGCATGTGGTAGGCAGTCTAGTTCCAGTTCAGAGCTGTCATCTCCCTATGTAAAGCTGCCACATAGATGATCCAGACTTAGTATTTTTCCTGAGAACCACCTGCTGCATATCTTTATGAGGTGATCATAACTGTACATTTCCAGATTGTTTAACTAGGTCCATTCAGGATGGAAACTGGCAGTGCCCATTCCTTATGGAGTCAATAGCTTTCCTTGGCCAACTCCTGAGTCCTCTTGACAAGGCAAGATGAACTTGAATATTTACACTGCTGAATTTGTATGAAAGCATAAAGAACTACACAGAGAATAAGATTTCTTCACTTCCCAAAACCACAGAGTTCACTTCGGTGTGATGCTGGGCTTAATCAGCTCAATTTTTGTTCACTGATTCTCCCCCTTGCCATTTCATGGGTTTTTAAATCTTCTGTTCATTTTCTTAAAATACAGGAATCATACACCACCGTCAATGAAATAAAATTTAAATTTAAAAACACACTGTACGTTGGAGAAGACAAATACAGCAGCATTTCTACAAGGAAGACTAAGCTTCAAGAGCATGGCATTGTAAATATTTGCATAACCAATATCATAGAGGTGGGTAGTTTAGTCCAGAGCTGACCACTCTGACATCAATTCATGGCACCCAAGAGTAACTGTCATTACATTTGTTTATAACAAGACGTTTATTATTCTAAGCAGCAGGAAATCATTAGATGATCCCTTCATCTTCAGAAGCTTTTTTTCATTAACATTGTACATGACAGGGTATGAGAATACACTGCAACAATAAGAGGGAGTGATGCAGTCTGATTTGAGCATTCTGATCAGTCTCACATTTTTTTTTAAATTTTTATTTATGATAGTCACAGAGAGAGAGAGAGAGAGAGAGAGAGAGAGAGAGAGAGGCAGAGACACAGGCAGAAGGAGAAGCAGGCTCCATGCACCAGGAGCCCAACGTGGGATTCGATCCCGGGTCTCCAGGATCGCGCCCTGGGCCAAAGGCAGGCGCCAAACCGCTGCGCCACTCAGGGATCCCCAGTCTCACATTTTTATTGCACATTCCATATCCTTGTGAACAACAGATGATGGTGCCAAGCCAATCTGCTCATCCTTATGCATTTCTTCCAAGAAATCAGACAGCAATGCTTAGAAAAACATGAGTATCACTTCTTAGATTGTGTCCCTTCCCCATTCCTGAAAGAATAAAATTCAAAAGATCTTCTGATTTGGATATTTGCCCATTTAGGAAAGCCATAGTATCACCACACTAAATTTTTAAAAATAAATTTATGAAAACATTGTGTTCACCGGCTTGATATCCAATCCACTTTAAGAGTTTGTTCTCTAAACACATTGTTGAAAACTGGTGTATCATTCTTTGGGCCCTTTCTTCCACCTAGCTACCTCCTCCTATGAATCATTTCATTAATGTCTTTGCAACAATATTTTCAAAGCATTTCCAAGTCCCCAACAACTTCTATGAACTTTGCCACCAAATGAATGAAGAATAGACAAGATGGAGGAGAAACTTGTTAATGGTTATTTAGAATCAGCAACAATGGGAATGGAAAATATACCACATGCAAGTTTGAATGACATAGAATAAAATGAACTATTTGGTATTTTGCCCTGATGCAGTGAAGATTTCCAGCAAATTAAGCAAGGTAGACTCATCTTGTATAATTTTTGTTCTCAAGTCCTATAAAGAACTGAAACCAAGTCCTCAATGATATCATAGCCACTGGTGGCCACAAAGGGATGGGACTGGTCATGCAGCTCATATATCAGCAGTAATGATTGTATGGGGTGGGGTATGAAGAGTGTGATTCTGGAAACAGTGCTGTTGAGAAACAATATACTCTGCATAACTGATTGTCACCTTCTCACTTTGGTAACTGGTATGTTTGATTGTTTTTCTGAGTTCTCTGGTAATTGGAGCCTTAAGGCCACCTTTCCTGGGCAAGGAGCCTATTGTCTGGATTTGATCCCAGTCTTGTTTCTTAGCAACCTCAGGTACATATGTAGCTGTAATTTGATGCTTTTTTGATTGATGAATTCAATTTGAATCCCATAGCCCTCTATGGTAATCACTGGTAACCTCAAAGTTAATAAGGAAGGAGACAAGAGAGAAAAGTTTAGGCAGCTACTCTCAGGTTGAGGGGCTTGGGGATCAGCTGTGATAAATGCACTAGTTAACATATGTTTCCTGAGTTTGAATAAAGATTCACAGCTGAGAATGTTCCAATGCAACCTCAGGACTATGTGTCCTGCCCTGTCATCCACATCACAAAGAGCAGATAGGGGTCATTGGTGAATCTAGGAAGTTGTGGCTGTGGAAAGCCATAGGAGTGACAACAGAAAATGTCAAAATAGTAGCAGCATGTCTCTTTAATCACCACCAGATTCTTGGTGGTGTTGGCAGTTCTATTGGGCCAGGGTGGAGTACTCATTGCTCCAGATTTGGGATTCATTTGTGAGAGATGTTTTGAGTTATACTTTTGTGTAATGGGAGAGTTTCTAAGCCCCAGACTTAAGTCTGATACATTCTCCTGACTGCTGCTGGTGGTTTTGAGGAGCTTCTGAACTAGAGTCAAGGACAGTTGAGGACTGTTTTCCATTACTATGTATTCCATTTCCAGATGATTTGGGCTTCCTGACCCCAAGACAGCCTACTGCCAACCTGGGCTTGAGTGGAGGAACACAATATCTTTTTCCTATCCTAATTTAGTGTTTGAGGTCTGGAATGCGGCAGAACCTCAATTTCTTTCATGAATGGTGTATAGTTTTCTAAGTACAGATCCTTTGCCTCTTTGATTAAGTTTATTCCTCAGTATATTATAGTTTTTGGTGCAATTGTAAATGGGATTGACTCTTCAATATTGCTCGTGTATAGAAATACAACTGATTTCTGTACATTGATTTCATATCCTGCCCGTTTGCTGAATTCCTGTATGAGTTCTAGCAATTTGGGGGTGGAGTCTTTTGGATTTTCCACATAGAGTATCATGTCATCTGAGAAGAATGAGAGTTTTATTTCTTTGCCATTTCAGATGTCTTTTTTTTTCTTTTTGTTGTCTGATTACTAAGGCTAGGACTTCAAGTACTATGTTGAATAACAGTGGTGAGAGTAGACATTCCTGATGTGTTCCTGACCTTAGGGGAAAAGCTCTCACTTTTTCCCCGTTGAGAATGATATTTGCTGTGGGCTTTTCATAGATGTCTTTTATGATATTGAGGTATGTTCCTTCTATCCCTACACTGTGAAGACTTTTAATGAAGAAATGATGCTGTACTTTGTCAAGTGCTTTAGAAGAGATCACATATTAAGTCACAAAATAATTTTCAACAAATTCAAAAATATTAAAGTCATACCAGGCATCTTTACTGACAACAACAATATGAAACTAGAAATAAACCATCGAAAAAATCTGGAAAGAGCACAAAACATGGAGGTTAAATAACATGCTACTAAAAAATTAATGGATCAACCAGGAAATAAAAGAAACAAAAAAGTACATGGAAACAAATGAAAATGAAAAACTAGTGGTCAAAAATCTTTGGGGTGCAGCAAAAGTGGTTCTAAGAGGGAAGTTTATAGCAATACTGGCCTACATGGAGAAGCAAGAAAAATTTCAGATAAAAACCTGCCCTTACACCTAAAGGATCTAGAAAAATAAGAACAAACAAAACCACCAAACCAGAAGAAGGAAGGAAATAATAGACATTAGAGCAGAAATAAGTAATATAAAAACTAAAAAAAAAAAAAAAGAACAGATTAATGATACCAGGAACTAGTTCTTTGAAAAGATCAACAAAATTGATAAGCCTGTAGCCAGACACATCAAAAAAAGAGAGAGAGAGAGAGAGAGAGAGAGAGAGAGAGAGAGAGAGAAGATGGCAGAGTAGTAGGGGGGCTCTGTGCTTGCTTTGTCCCTCAAATGCAGCTAGATAAATATAAAACTATTCTGAACTACACAAGAAATCGACCTGAGGACTGAGAGAACAAACAGAACATCTAGAGGGAGAAAAATGGCCACATTGTGGAAGGTAGGAACTGTGGGGAGTTCGTTGATTTGGGGGAGAAAAGAATTGCAAGTGCTGTGGAGGGGAAGGAGCCCTGATCATGGAAAGAGGACAGAGAGAAAGAGAAAGCAGCATTCAGGGGATTGAGAAAGAAAAACATTTCCCCAAAACCACTGACTCAGGGAAAGGAAAGGGTTTGACTATCACAAGTTTTTACAAGCAGTAGAGCTCAAAGTCTGAAGTTTTAGAAATCCACACCATTGCTAGGGTGGTGCCTGGCAGGCTTAGCAGTGCTCCTGTGGGGAAGATGGCAGAGGTGCAGGAGTGTATACTATACTCTAAGGATCCTCTGGGTCACAGCAGAGAAACATTTACCCTTTTTGGAGTGCATTTGGGAGGGGTGGCACTGTCTTTCAAGGGACAAAAGGAGGGCATCATTTAGCAACTCTGTTAATTAGCATAGCAGCACAGGTACCTGCTAAAGGCAGCTAAACTGTAAACTAGTTTTTGGCTGCACTGTAACGTAAACTGAGCTCCTGCATGGTTGTGTGACTGCTTTTCTGGGACAAACCAGTACCAGCCACTGCGTAGTGAGACCCTCCCCCAGAGGGTCAGCAGGAGTCCCTGCCATGCAGGTTCCCTAAAATTTGGAGTTTTTGAAACAAGAGTACTGTGCCACCAGGCAGGCATATGGCTCAGACACAGACAGAGTGAAAGCAGGGTACTGATAGAAGTCTGGGACACAAGAGGGGAGATTTTTAGCTCTTCTCTGAGGGCTTCTTGAACAGTGGTGGGTGTGAATTCCCCTCTCCAGGGATGAGAGAGCCAGGTGACAGTATTCCCCCCACCCCTGCCTGACACATCAGCACAGACAGATTTCAGTGAACAACACAGGGCCCCCAGTGGAGGTTAGAGTTGCTTACATCAAGCCCTGCCCCACTGTATCTTACAGGTGCATTTTTACTAGGACAAGTCAATCTGAGAACCAGCATAGCAGGTCCCTCTCCCAGAAGACAAGCATAAATCCTTGCATGCACCAAATCTACCAATCATAGAGTGCTGCAAAGTTTCAGCTCTATTGAAAATAGGATCAGGCTTATTTTAACAAGCAGACCAAAGCACACCTAGTTAAAATGCCATGCAATGGACAAGGTCCAAACACTCCCCACCACAGGCAAAGAAAAACTCTGCAGAGCACTGACCTGAGAGAAAGAGCAAACAAAATACAACAACACTCTGAAACACTTCCTGAAGTGCCAGGCCCTGGACAGTATAAGACCTCTTCTTTTTTTTTTTTTTCAAAATTTATTTATTTATGATAGTAACAGAGGGAGAGAGAGAGGCAGAGACACAGGCAGAGAGAAGCAGGCCCCATGCACCGAGAGCCCGACGTGGGATTCGATCCCGGGTCTCCAGGATCGCGCCCTGGGCCAAAGGCAGGCGCCAAACCGCTGCGCCACCCAGGGATCCCAAGACCTCTTCTTAATAATAGCCATTACTCTCAGGAGCAAGAAATATAACAGACATTCCTAACACAAACCCCCCCAAAATAGTGACAAAATTCTGAGACTGAAGAATTCAAACCAGAAGAAAGAATATGAAGAGGTCATGGCCAGGGATCTAATAAAAACAGGTATAAGTAATATGTCTGAGCAAGAATTTGAAACAACAATCATAATGATACAAGCTGGGTTTGAAGAAAGCATAGAAAACACCAGAGAATCCCTTACTACAGAGATAAAAGAACTAAAAACTAGTCAAGCTGAAGTAAAGAATGCTGTAACTGAGATCCAAAGCCAACTGGATATATGGCAACAAGGATGGAAGAAGTAGAGGAACGTACCAGGGACGTAGAAGATAAAATTATGGAAAATAATGAAGCTGAAGAGGGAAATAAAAATTGGATCATGAATGTAGACTTAGGGAACTCAGACACTCCATAAAGCATAATAACATTGATATTACAGGAGTCTCCAAAGAAGAAGAAAGGGGGAAAGGAGCAGAAGGTTTATTGAGAAAATTCTAGTTGAAAAATTCCCTTATTCTAAGGAAGAAAATAGACATCCAAATCCAGGAGGCACAAAGAACTCCCACCAAATTCAACAAAAATGAGCAAACACCATGACATATAGTAGTACACTTTTTAAAATATAGAGATAAGTCAAGAATCCCGAACGCAGCAAGGGAAAGGAAATCCCTAAACTACAAGGGAAGGCAGGGGGCAAGATGGCGGAGGAGTAGAGTCCTCAACTCGCCTGGTCCCACCAGCTTACCTAGAAAACTTTCCAATCATCCTGAACACCTATGAATTTGACCTGAGATTTAAAGAGAGAACAGCCAGAACACTAGGGAGAGAAGGGTTTTCACTTCTAGCAAGGTAGAAAGGTGGAAAAAATAAAATAAAAAATAATCCGGGGGGGCGGGTGGCACTGTGAGGAGCCGGGCTAAGGCCAGGGGTGAGAGCCTCCAGGACAGGAAAGCCCGGCCCGGAGAAGCGGGAACTTTAAAAAATCCTCCCAGATGAAAAGGCACTTAGCAGGGAAACCGGGCAGAATCGCAGGAGGGGCAGTGAAGCCTCCAGTTTCCCAAAGTCACTAATAGAGGAAATGCACCCAGGGGAAAGTGTACCACAAACTGTGGACTGATCTCAGTAAAGAGCTGGAGTGTGCAGCTGGCAGGGCATTTGGGAGAAGCCAGTTGGTTAGGCGGATGACTGGGAACGGAGTTGTCTGCACCCTGCTGCCTTTAGGAGCCGCACATCCTGGGAGTACGATTCCAGCAGCACAGGCCTCGGATCCCAGGGTGCCCGAGCAGGCACAGCCCACAATCCTACACTTCCCCCAAGACAGGTGAAAGCGGGGAGGGGCCAGGCAGCGAGGACTCTCCTGCCACCCGGCACCCCCAAGCTGTGCAGATGAGAGCACCCGCGCCTGCCCCAGGAGCATCCAGGCCAGTGTGGACTGGGAGATTGCATTCGTTACTAGTGGGTAACTGACTCCAGAGCTGGAATTCTGGCCACTGCCATTGTTGTTGTTCCTCCTTGTTTCGCCCTATGTCTGAGAGAGGCAGGGCCATCAGGGAACAGAGACCTCACAGGATAAACAGCTCCCACTGAGACTGGCACCAGGCAGGGGGCGGGGCATCTCCCTCTGTACACACACCTGAGAATCAGCACAACAGACCCTCCCCCAGAAGAGCAGCTGGAAGAACACGGGAAGAGCAAGTTCTTGACCAAGCAGCGCTGGAAAGCTCCAGGACCAAGGGAAAATCGAGGGAGTATAATATATAGAACTAGAGGGTACCCTCCCACCCTTTTTTGATTTTTTTTTCCTTTTTCCATTACAACTTGTTTTTATATCAGACTAAAAATTTCCAATATGTTTTTCTCTTTTCCCACCTTAACTACAATATTTTACCAGCTCTTCATTTTTAAGTTTCTTCCTTTTTGACTTTTATATTTCTTTTTTTATTTTTTAAATTTCTTTTTATTGCAGTTCAATTTGCCAACATATAGCATAACAGCCAGTGCTCATCCCATCAAATGCCCCCCTCAGTGCCCATCACCCAGTCATATTTCTACAATTACACGTCTTAGATATATTTTCCACTTCTAGATTCCCTTCAACATACTCAATTTAATTTTGGGATCTCCCAAAATACGAGATATGTTTTTTTGTTTTGTTTTGTTTTGTGCTTTTTGTTTTCTCTGCCTTGTTTTGTTCTACCATGGTGGAAGTTAATACCTCCTAAAACATGACCAGCATGCACCCAGAACCAAGTGGTATACGGTGCTGGTTCATTCTGTGAGATTATATTCTCTCTTCATTCCCATTCTGCCCCCCTCTTTGATCTCTTTTATGTTTTGGTTGTCAATGTTGGGGCTTTCTACAAGTACTGCTGGTTTATATAAATTCGGGACTGAGCATTTTCTCACATGCAGAACTTAATACACTCAGAACCAAGAGGATCACCCTCTAGGACTCCTCAGGTAGATTACATTCTCCCTCCACTACAACTTCATCACCACCACCATCTCCCAGTCCTCCCCCTTTTTTTCCTTCTCTTTTTTCTTTTTTTCCTCTTTACTTTTGCTTTTTTCTCTTTTTTTATTCTTTTTTCTTTTACTTCTTCTTCTTTGGGATTCTTGGCCTTTTATTTTTTACTACTTTGTTTTAAAATTTGTGTTTTCACTTTAGTGGTCCTTTTGTTTATTTCGTTCTGATCTTTGTTTTTGTTTTCTGGTCTCTGACCTTGTCAGAATCATATAGGGTTAAATTTACTTAGGTCATGGTTGATATTCTTGACTCAGCCCGCTCATACAGCCACTCTGCACTAAGCAAAATGACTAGAAGGAAGAACTCACCACAAAAGAAAGAATCAGAAACAGTACTCTCTGTCACAGAGTTACAGATTATGGATTACAATTCGATGTCAGAAAGCCAATTCAGAAGCACAATTATAAAGCTACTGGTGGCTCTGGAAAAAGTATACAAAGAAAGACAAATCACTTTCACAACAGACTTCTCCACAGTAACCTGACAGGCCAGAAAACAGTGACATGAGATATTCAACGTGCTGAAGGAGTAAAGTATACAGGTAAGAATATTTTATGCAGCAAAGCTGTCATTCAGAAGACAAGGAGAAATAAAGAGCTTCCCAAACAAACAAAAAATAAAGGAATTTGAGACCACTATACCAACCCTACAAGAAATATTAAAGGGGACTCTTTGAGTGGGAAAGAGAGAACAAAAGCAACAAAGAATAGAAACCAACAGAGAAAATCTCTAGAATCAGCGACTTTATGTAATACAATGGCACTAAATTTTTATCTATCAATAATTCCCCTTATGTAAATGGAATAAGTGTTCCAATCAAAAGACCTAGAGTATTAGAATGGATAAAAATAAAAAAACACCAATCAATATGCTGCTTACAAGAAGACTAATTTTAGACTTACAGAAACGTCCAGATTACAAGTGAGGGGATGAAGAACCATCTATCATACTAATGGGCATCAAAAGAATGCCAGAGGGATGGAGGGGCAAGATGGCGGAAGAGTAGGGTCCCCAAATCACCTGTCCCCACCAAATTACCTAGATAACCTTCAAATCATCCTGAAAATCTACGAATTCGGCCTGAGATTTAAAGAGAGAATGGCTGGAATGCTACAGTGAGAAGAGTTCGTGCTTCTATCAAGGTAGGAAGATGGGGAAAAAGAAAAAAAGAAACAAAAGGCCTCCAAGGTGGTGGGGCCCCGCGAGGAGCCGGTCTAAGGCCGGGGCGAGTGTCCCCAGGACAGGAGAGCCCCGTCCCGGAGAAGCAGGAGCTGCACCAAACTTCCTGGGTGGAAAGGCACTCACAGGGAGTTGGAGCAGGACCCCAGGAGGGCGGGGATGACCTCAGGCCCCCTGGGACAGTAACAGACACCTGCGCCCCTGGAGAGTGCGCCGAGCTCCCTAAGGGCTGCAGCACACACGGCTGGACCCAGGAGCAGCTCGGAGGAGCTCAGGCTGCGGCTGCGCGGAGGGGCCTGGGCGGCTCCGGGAGCAGCTCGGAGGGGATCCGGCGGTGGTTCCGCGGAGGCGGCTGCGTGGCCAGGAGCGCGAATCCAGCAGCGCAGGCCCGGGGGCAAAGGGCGCCGGGACACAGCCCAGGATCCGGCCTCCCCTGGGACAGGCAGAGGCCGGGAGGGCCCAGGACAGCAAGGACGTTCCTGCCCCGAGCTGAGCAGATCAGCGGGCCTGCCACAGAGCATTCAGGCCCTGTAGGCTGAGAGCTCTGTAGTTACTGTGGGAGCTGAATCCAGGTTTCCAGAGCTGCCGCAGCCACTGGGTTTGTTCCTCCTGCGGTATCACGGGGTAAACAACCCCCACTGAGCCCTGCACCAGGCAGGGGGCAGAGCAGCTCCCCCAAGTGCTAACACCTGAAAATCAGCACAACAGGCCCCTCCCCCAGAAGACCAACTAGATGAACAAGTTCCAGGGGAAGTCAAGGGACTTAAAGTATACAGAATCAGAAGATACGCCCCCGTGTTTCTTGTTTTTTTTTTTTTTTTGATGTCTGATTGCTTCCCCCACCGCCTTTATTTCCCTTTCTTTCTTTTTCTCTCTCTTTTTCTTCTCTTTTTTCCTTTTTTTCTTTTTTCTTTTTCTCTTTTCTTTCCTTCTTTCTCTCCTCTCTTTTGCTCTTTTTCCCAATACAACTTGTTTTTGACCACTCTTCACGAGCAAAATGACTAGAAGGAAAACCTCACCTCAAAAGAAAGAATCAGAAACAGTCCTCTCTCCCACAGAGTTACAAAATCTGGATTAAAATTCAATGTCAGAAAGCCAATTCAGAAGCACTATTATAAAGCTACTGGTGGCTTTAGAAAAAAGCATAAAGGACTCAAGAGACTTCATGACTGCAGAATTTAGATCCAATCAGGCAGAAATTAAAAATCAATTGAATGAGATGCAATCCAAACTAGAAGTCCTAAGGATGAGGGTTAACGAGGTGGACGAATGAGTGAGTGACATAGAAGACGAGTTGATGGCAAAGAGGAAACTGAGGAGAAAAGAGACAGACAATTAAAAGACCATGAAGACAGATTAAGGGAAATAAACGACAGCCTGAGGAAGAAAAACCTACGTTTAATTGGGGTTCCTGAGGGCACCGAAAGGGCCAGAGGGCCAGAATATGTATTTGAACAAATCCTAGCTGAAAAATTTCCTAATCTGGGAAGGGAAACAGGCATTCAGATCCAGGAAATAGAGAGATCTCCCCTAAAATCAATGAAAACCGTTCAACACCTCGACATTTAATAGTTAAGCCTGCAAATTCCAAAGATAAAGAGAAGATCCTTAAAGCAGCAAGAGACAAGAAATCCTTGACTTTTATGGGGAGGAGTATTAGAGTAACAGCAGACCTCTCCACAGAGACCTGGCAGGCCAGAAAGGGCTGCCAGGATATATTCAGGGTCCTAAATGAGAAGAACATGCAGCCAAGAAGACTTTATCCAGCAAGGCTCTCATTCAAAATGGAAGGAGAGACAGAAGAGCTTCCAAGACAGGCAGGAACTGAAAGAATATGTGACCTCCAAACCAGCTCTGCAAGAAATTTTAAGGGGGACTCTCAAAATTCCCCTTTAAGAAGAAGTTCAATGGAACAATCCACAAAAACAAGGACTGAATAGATATCATGATGACACGAAACTCATATCTGTCAATAGTAACTGAACCTGAACGGGCTTAATGACCCCATCAAAAGGCGCAGGGTTTCAGAATGGATAAAAAAACAGGACCCATCTATTTGCTGTCTACAAGAGACTCATTTTAGACAGAAGGACACCTACAACCTGAAAATAAAAGGTTGGAGAACCATTTACCATTCAAATGGTCCTCAAAAGAAAGCAGGAGTAGCCATCTTTATATCAGATAAACTAAAATTTACCCCGAAGACTGTAGTGAGAGATGAAGAGGGACACTATATCATACTTAAAGGATCTATCCAACAAGAGGATTTAACAATCCTCAATATATATGCTCCGAATGTGGGGACTGCCAAATATTTAAACCAATTAATAACCAAAGTGAAGAAATACTTAGATAATAATACACTTATACTTGGTGACTTCAAGCTAGCTCTTTCTACCCTCGGTAGGTCTTCTAAGCACAAAATCTCCAAAGAAACGAGAGCTTTAAATGATACACTGGACCAGATGGATTTCACAGATATCTACAGAACTTTACATCCAAACTCAACTGAATACACATTCTTCTCAAGTGCACATGGAACTTTCTCCAGAATAGACCACATACTGGGTCACAAATCGGGTCCGAACTGATACCAAAAGATTGGGATCGTCCCCTGCATATTCTCAGACCATAATGCCTTGAAATTAGAACTAAATCACAACAAGAAGTTTGGAAGGACCTCAAACACGTGGAGGTTAAGGACCTTCCTCCTAAAAGATGAAAGGGTCAACCAGGAAATTAAAGAAGAATTAAAAAGATTCATGGAAACTAATGAGAATGAAGATACAACCGTTCAAAATCTTTGGGATGCAGCAAAAGCAGTCCTGAGGGGGAAATAGATCGCAATACAAGCATCCATTCAAAAACTGGAAAGAACTCAAATACAAAAGCTAACCTTACACCTAAAGGAGCTAGAGAAAAAACAGCAGATGGACGTTACACCCAGCAGAAGAAGAGAGTTAATTAAAATTTGAGCAGAACTCAACGAAATCAAGACCAGAAGAACTGTGGAACAGATCAACAGAACCAGGAGTTGGTTCTTTGAAAGAATTAATAAGATAGATAAACCATTAGCCAGCCTTATTAAAAAGAAGAGAGAGAAGACTCAAATTAATAAAATCATGAATGAGAAAGGAGAGATCACTACCAACACCAAGGAAATACAAACGATTTTAAAAACATATTATGAACAGCTATACGCCAATAAATTAGGCAATCTAGAAGAAATGGGAAGCCACAAACTACCAAAATGGAACAGGAAGAAATAGAAAACCTGAACAGGCCAATAACCAGGGAGGAAATTGAAGCAGTCATCAAAAACCTCCCAAGACACAAGAGTCCAGGGCCAGATGGCTTCCCTGGGGAATTCTATCAAACGTTTAAAGAAGAAACCATACCTATTCTCCTAAAGCTGTTTGGAAAGATAGAAAGAGATGGAGTACTTCCAAATTCGTTCTATGAGGCCAGCATCACCTTAATTCCAAAACCAGACAAAGACCCCAGCAAAAAGGAGAATTACAGACCAATATCTCTGATGAACATGGATGCAAAAATTCTCAAAAAGATACTAGCCAATAGGATCCAACAATACATTAAGAAAATTATTCAACATGACCAAGTAGGATTTATCCCTGGGACACAAGGCTGGTTCAACACCCGTAAAATAATCAATGTGATTCATCATATCAGCAAGAGAAAAACCAAGAACCATATGATCCTCTCATTAGATGCAGAGAAAGCATTTGACAAAATAAAGCATCCATTCCTGATCAAAACTCTTCAGAGTGTAGGGATAGAGGGAACATTCCTCAACATCTTAAAAGCCATCTATGAAAAGCCCACAGCAAATATCATTCTCAATGGGGAAGCACTGGGAGCCTTTCCCCTAAGATGAGGAACAAGACAGGGATGTCCACTCTCATCACTGCTATTCAACATAGTACTGGAAGTCCTAGTCTCAGCAATCAGACAACAAAAAGACATTAAAGTCATACAAATTGGTGAAGAAGAAGTCAAACTCTCCCTCTTCACCGATGACATGATACTCTACATAGAAAACTCAAAAGACTCCACCCCAAGATTGCTAGAACTCATACAGCAATTTGGTAGCATGGCAGGATACAAAATCAATGCCCAGGGATCCCTGGGTGGCGCAGCGGTTTGGTGCCTGCCTTTGGACAGGGCGCGATCCTGGAGACCCAGGATCATATCCCAGGTCGTGCTCCTGGTGCATGGAGCCTGCTTCTCCCTCTGCTTGTGTCTCTGCCTCTCTCTCTCTCTGTGTGACTACCATAAATAAATAAAAATTAAAAAAAATTAAAAATCAATGCCTAGAAATCAGTGGCATTTCTATACACTAACAATGAGACTGAAGAAAGAGAAATGAAGGAGTCAATCCCATTTACAATTGTACCCAAAAGCATAAGATACCTAGGAATAAACCTAACCAAAGAGGTAAAGGATCTATACCCTAAAAACTATAGAACACTTCTGAAAGAAATTGAGGAAGACACAGAGATGGAAAAATATTCCATGCTCATGGATTGGCAGAATTAATATTGTGAAAATGTCAATGTTACCCGGGGCAATATACACGTTTAATGCGATCCCTATCAAAATACCATGGACTTTCTTCAGAGAGTTAGAACAAATTATTTTAAGATTTGTGTGGAATCAGAAAAGACCCCAAATAGCCAGGGGAATTTTAAAAAAGAAAACCATATCTGGGGGCATCACAATGCCAGATTTCGGTTGTACTACAAAGCTGTGGTCATCAAGACAGTGTGGTACTGGCACAAAAACAGACACATAGATCAATGGAACAGAATAGAGAACCCAGAAGTGGACCCTCAACTTTATGGTCAACTAATATTCGATAAAGGAGGAAAGACTATCCATTGGAAGAAAGACAGTCTCTTCAATAAATGGTGCTGGGAAAATTGGACATCCACATGCAGAAGAATGAAACTAGACCACTCTCTTTCACCATACACAAAGATCAACTCAAAATGGATGAAAGATCTAAATGTGAGACAAGATTCCATCAAAATCCTAGAGGAGAGGGATCCCTGGATGGCGCAGCAGTTTGGCACCTGCCTTTGGCCCAGGGCGCGATCCCGGAGACCCGGGATCGAGTCCCACATCGGGCTCCCGGTGCATGGAGCCTGCTTCTCCCTCTGCCTGTGTCTCTGCCTCTCTCTCTCTGACTATCATAAATAAATAAAAAAATTAAAAAAAATCCTAGAGGAGAACACAGGCAACACCCTTTTTGAACTCAGCCACAGTAACTTCCTGCAAGATACATCCACGAAGGCAAAAGAAACAAAAGCAAAAATGAACTATTGGGACTTCATCAAGATAAGAAGCTTTTGCACAGCAAAGGATACAGTCAACAAAACTAAAAGACAACCTACAGAATGGAAGAAGATATTTGCAAATGACGTATCACATAAAGGATTAGTTTCCAAGATCTATAAAGAACTTATGAAACTCAACACCAAAGAAACAAACAATCCAATCATGAAATGGGCAAAAGACATGAAGAGGAATCTCACAGAGGAAGACATAGACATGGCCAACATGCACATGAGAAAATGCTCTGCATCACTTGCTATCAGGGAAATACAAATCAAAACCACAATGAGATACCACCTCACACCAGTGAGAATGGGGAAAATTAACAAGGCAGGAAACCACAAATTTTGGAGAGGATGTGGAGAAAAGGAACCCTCTTGCACTGTTGGTGGGAATGTGAACTGGTGCAGCCACTCTGGAAAACTGTGTGGAGGTTCCTCAAAGAGTTAAAAATAGACCTGCCCTACGACCCAGCAATTGCACTGTTGGGGATTTACCCCAAAGATTCAGATGCAATGAAACGCCAGGACACCTGCACCCCGATGTTTCTAGCAGCAATGTCCACAATAGCCAAACTGTGGAAGGAGCCTCAGTGTCCATCGAAAGATGAATGGATAAAGAAGATGTGGTTCATGTATACAATGGAATATTCCTCAGCCATTAGAAACGACAAATACCCACCATTTTGTTCAACGTGGATGGAACTGGAGTGTACTATGCTGAGTGAAGTAAGTCAATCGTAGAAGGACAAACAGTGTATGTTTTTATTCATTTGGGGAATATAAATAACAGTAAAAGGGAATATAAGGGAAGGGAGAAGAAAAAGACTCCTAACTCTGGGAATCGAACTAAGGGTGGTGGAAGGGGAGGAGTGCATGGGGTGGGGGTGAATGGGTGACGGGCACTGAGGGGGGCACTTGACGGGATGAGCACTGGGTGTTATTCTGTATGTTGGTAAATTTAACACCAATAAATAATTAATTTATTAAAAAACAAAACAAAACAAAAACAAAAGAATGCCAGAGTATCCATACTTCTATCAGAGAAACTAAATTTTATTTTATTTTTAAAATGTCTTTTTATTGGAGTTCAATTTGCCAACATATAGCATAACACCCAGTGCTCATCCCATCAAGTGCCCCCCTCAGTGCCCATCAACCAGTCACCCCAACCCCCCAGCCACCTCCCTTTCCACCACCCCTTGTTCATTTCCCAAAATTAGGAGTCTCTCATGTTCTGTCACCCTCTCTGATATTTCCTACTCATTTTCTCTTCTTTCCCCTTTATTCCCTTTCACTATTTTTTATATTCCCCAAATGAATGAGACCATATGATGTTTGTCCTTCTCCGATTGACTTATTTCACTCAGCATAATACCCTCCAGTTCCATCTACATGGAAGTAAATGGTGGGTATTTCTCGTTTCTAATGGCTGAGTAATATTCCATTGTATACATAGACCACATCTTCTTTATCCATTCATCTTTCGATGGACACTCTTGGAAGACTTCTTTTGATGGAAGCTCCTTATCTCTGCTTCTATTCTGAATGAGAGCCTTGATGGATAAAATGTTCTTGGCTGCAGGTTCTTCTCATTTAGGACCCTGAATATATCCTGCCAGCCCTTTCTGGCCTGCCAGGTCTCTGTGGAGAGGTCTGCTGTTATCCTAATGCTTCTCTTCATAAAAATTAGAGATTTCTTGTCTCTTGCTGCTTTGAGGATCTTCTCTTCATTTTTGGAATTTGCGAGTTTCACTATTAAATGTAGAGGTGTTAGGTGGTTTTTATTGATTTTAGGAGGGAAATCTCTCCATCTCCTGGATCTGAATGCCTGTTTCCCTTCCAAAGTTAGGGAAGTTCCCAGCTATGATTTGTTCAAATACATATTCTGGACCTCTGTCCCTTTTAGCACCCTCGGGAACCCCAATTAAACGTAGATTTTTCCTTCTGAGGTTGTCATTTATTTTCCTTTACCTATCCTCATGATCTTTTAATTGTTTTTCTCTTTTTCCCTCAGTTTCCCTCCTTGCCATCAACTTGTCTTCTATGTCACTCACTTGTTCTTCTACCTCGTTAACCCTGGTTGTTAGGACCTCCAGTTTCGATTGCATCTCATTCAATTGATTTTTAATTTCTGCCTGATTAGATCTAAATTCTGCAGTCATGAAGTCTCTTGAATCCTTTATGCTTTTTTTCTAGAGCCAGCAGTAGCTTTATAATTGTGCTTCTGAATTGGCTTTCTGACATTGAATTGTAATCCAGATTTTGTAACTCTGTGGGAGAGAGGACTGTTTCTGATTCTTTCTTTTGAGGTGAGGTTTTCCTTCTAGTCATTTTGCTCAGTGCAGAGTGGCCAAAAACAAGTTGTACTGGAAAAAGGAGAAAAAGAGAGAAAAAAAAAAGAAAGAAGAAGAAAAATTGGGGGTGGGGGAAACAACAGAAAACAAAAAACAAGGGGGAGTAACCTCTGATTCTATATACTGTAAATCCCTCGACTTCCCTTGGAACTTTGCTTTATGCTTGGTCAATAACTTGCTTTTCCCCTGTCCTTCTAGCTGGTCTTCTGGGGAAGGGGCCTGCTGTGCTGATTCTTCCGCAGGGGCCTGGATGCTCTGGGGGCGGGGGGTACCGATCTGTGAAGCTGGGGGCCGCCAGGCAGCAGGAGCGTCCTTGCTGCCCTGTGCCCTCCCGGCCTCTGCCTGTCCCAGGGGGAGTGTGGGATCTTGGGCTGTGTCCCTTAGTGCCCTGGGCTCTGGGGCCTAAGCCACTGGAATCGCGCTCCTAGGGCCACACAGCCCCCTCTGGGCGGAGCTGCCGCCTGAGCTTCTGCCGGGGCCCTGCTGGGAGCGCGCTGCAGCCCTTTAAGGAGCTCAGCCGGTGGTGTGTGGCATGCTCTCCTCAGGGCGCGCCTCCTCTGTTAGTGCCCCTGGGATCCCGAGGGCATCCCTGCCCCTCCTGGGATCCTGCTCGAGCTCCCTGCGAGCACCTTTCCGTCTGGGAAGACTGGTAAAGCTCCTGCTTCTCTGGGCCTGGGCTTTACTGTCCTGGGGGCACTCGCTGCGAGGCCTTAGCCTGGCTCCTTGCGGGAGGGGGGGGCCTCCCCCTTGGATGCTTTTTTATTTATTACTTTTTTTCGTCTTCCTACCTTGATGAAGCTCAAACTCTTCTCACTATAGCATTCCAGCTGTTCTCTCTTTAAATCTCAGACCGAATTCGCAGGTTTTTCAGGATGATTTGAAAGTTATCTAGGTGAGTTGGTGGGGACAGGTGATTTGGGGATCCTACTCTTCCGCCATCTTCGAAACTAAATTTTAAACCAAAGACTGTAACAAGAGACAAAGAAGGGCACAATGTCATAATTAAGGGGTCTATCCAATAAGAAGATCTAACAATTGTAATCTTCATGCCTCTAACTTGGGAGTAGCCAAATATATATACATCGATTAATAATATACAAATAAAATCATTGATAATAATATAATAATAGTAGGTGACTATGGTCACCACTGTCCCAGGAGCTCTAACCCACATACTGACTTCTCTGTCAGCTCCAGTCAGAGCCTTAGGCTAATGCCAACAAATATTTCAACAGGTCAGGAAGGGAATGGGCATTTGGAGGGAAAGAAGGCAGCCGCAGCTCAGAACAATCAATCTTACACGAGGGCACAATTCTCTGATGTCTCAAGTCTGGGCAGCAGCCCAGGCCCAGCTCTTAACTAGGGGTAGGCGAGGGAAGCCATAAATATCCCTGAAAACGGAAGAATTCTGCTATCTGGATATCACATCCTCTACCCTGCATAGCATTCAGTCCCAACCCCCTACCATTCCCATACTCTCTGGGAACATCATGCCCCTAGAGAGCCTGAACTCTCATCCTCAGCTGAATAGTCAAAGGGGAGGAACCACCTGAATCTGGGCAAAAGGAGGTATGTGCTGGTTACTTCCCCAGTGCAGGAGTGGGTTGGGAAGTTGGGTTTACCAGTCAGACTAGCTCCTAGCATTTGTAGGGCCATTAGGAGTCAAAAATCCAAATGTCAGGGCACCGGAGTAGTTCAGTTGGTTGAGCATCTGACTCTTAATTTTGACTCAGGTCATGATCTGTGGATCATGGGATTGTTTTTTATTTTTTTTTGCAAGGTCCCAGGAAAGGTTTTAATTCCAGTCCCTGAAATCTGGCAGATATCAAGAACCTCCTTGAGAAGACCTGGGGAGCCTGCCTTCTCACCTCCAACAATGGCCAGGAGAGACAGGCCCCTCAAAACATAATTTCTGCCTCAGAGTTCTCAGGACATGGGGCCCAGCTCACTGGCTCGGTGACTAGTCTGAGGTCAGCAGGAAGGATGTTGCTTTGGCTTAAGAGGAGCCACATCTTTGGGAGGGTGAGGAGAAGGCTGATCTCTGTGGGGTGGGGGGGTGGGCTCACTGGGGACAGGGAAGACAGTCTTGTCTGGTTAAGGCAGCTCTGGGCCACAGCTGTGCAGGCCCCAAGGAGGGCAGAGGAGTACAGACCAGTGATAGCTGGAGGGGAAGGCCATGCAGCAGCACTGGGAAGCTGGCCGGGCAGACCCCGAGGGGCTTGTCAATCTGCCTTCCCATAGGAGGAAAACGCAAATCCTGGGTTTGCTGCCAGCTGCTCCAAGGGGGCCCTTGGCTCTGAAGAGCAGGGTCATGGTCCATCTGCTTTTCTCTTCTGAGGGGACACAGCTGCCGTAGCCTTTTTGATGGCTGTCCAGTCCTCCAGGATGTTGATCTCTTGCAGCATATACACGATGTAAGGACCAGAAATGAGAGGTGCCTTCTTCCTCTTGCTGGGTGGCAGGGAGTCCCAGGTCTTTGCGCTGCTTCTGACGTGCAGTTTGTCATCCCACCACTCAGAGCTGATGTCCAGGCTCTGGCGGTCCTCTTCCAGCCTTTGGATCTACTCTTGCAGCTCCCCCTGCAGCGTGTGGTGGAACAGCAGCTTCTCGCTCTCCGGGTGCTGTTTGGCTCCCTGCAGCTCACATTCGTACTTATTACGGATCACGTCCAGACAGAAGCCCTTGTAGATCCCTGTCACCTGAATGAAGATCTTGAGGCTCTGCTGCAGCTCCCCCAGAGGCTCTGTGTATTCAGGTGCTCTCTCAGCCCCTACTTCCTCCAGCCACACCCTCAGCTGACTCAGCCGTTCCCTGAACACCCCACTTACAACAGTGGACAGATCAAGCAAAAAATCAACAAGGAAATAATGCCTTTGAATTATACACTGGATCAGATGACTTAACATATATATTTCCTAGAAACATACAAACTACTAAAACTGAAAAAGGAATAGAATTTTATTAATTCTTTCATAGAACCAGCTTAGTTTCATTGATCTGTTCTAGTGTTTTTTTTTAATTTTTATTTATTTATGATAGTCACACACACACACAGAGAGAGAGAGAGAGAGAGAGAGGCAGAGACACAGGCAGAGGGAGAAGCAGGCTCCATGCACTGGGAGCCCGACATGGGATTCGATCCCGGGTCTCCAGGATCGCGCCCTGGGCCAAAGGCAGGCGCTAAACCGCTGCGCCACCCAGGGATCCCTAGTGTTTTTTTTTTTAGTTTAGTTTCTATGTTGTTTAATTTTGCTCTAATCTTTATTATTTCCCTTCTTTTGCTGGTTTTATGTTTTATTTGCTATTCCTTTTCTAGCTCCTTTTAAGTGTAAGTTTCAGGTGTATTTGAGACTTTTCTTGCTTCTTGAGGTAGACAAGTATTGAAATATACTTCCAGAGTAGATCACATACTGGGTCACAGACTTATCAAAAGAAAAGGACCCAAATGAGTAAAATCATGAATGAAAGAGGAGAGATCACAACCAAGACCACAGAAATACAAACAATTATAAGACAATATTATGAAAAATGTATATGCCAACAAACTGCACAATCTGGAAGAAATGGCTAAATTCCTAGAAACATATAAACTACCAAAACTGAAAGAGGAAGAAATAGAAAATTTGAACAGACTCATAACAAGCAAAGAAATCGAACCAGTAATCAAAACTCTCCCAATAAACAAAAGTCCAGGGTCAAATAGCTTCACAGGCGAATTCTACTAGACATATAAAGTAGAGTTAATGGCTACACTTCTCAATCTATTTTAAAAAATAGAAATGGAGGAGGGATGCCTGGGTGGCTCAACGGTTGAGCATGTCTGCCTTTGGCTCAGAGCGTGATCCTGGAGTTCTGGGATCAATTTCCGCATTGGGCTCCCTGCCTGGAGCCTGCTACTCCCTCTGCCTATGTCTCTGCCTCTCTCTTTGTGTCTCTTATGAATAAATAAATAAAATCTTTTAAATATATTTTTATTGGAGTTTGATTTGCCAACATGTAGTATAACACCCAGTGCTCATCCAAAGTTCCCCCCCTCACTGCCACCCAGTCGCCCCATTTCCCTGCCCACCTCCCCTTCCACTACCCCTTGTTCATTTCCCATAATTTTGTTTCTCATGTTCTGTCACCCTCTCTGATATTTCCCACTCATTTTCTCTCCTTTCCCCTTTAATCCCTTTCACTATTTTTTATATACCCCAAATGAATGAAACCATATAATGTTCATCCTTCTCTGATTGACTTACTTCACTCAGCATAATACCCTCCAGTTCTATCCATGTTGAAGCAAGTGGTGGAAGGAGCCTCTGTGTCCATCGAAAAATGAATGGATAAATAAAATCTTTTAAAAAATAGAAATGGAGGAAAATTTCCAAACTCATTCCATGAGGCCAGTATTACCTTGACTTCAAAACAAGACAAAGACCCCACTAAAATGGAGAATTATAGGCCAATATTCTTAATGAACATGAATGCAAAACTTCTCAAAAAGATACTAGCAAATTGGATCCAACAGCGCATTAAACAAATTATTCTCCACAATTAAGTAGGATTTATTCCTGGATTGCAGGGTTATTCAATATCTGCAAATCAATTAACAGTATACATACATTAATTTTAAAAAGGATAAAATGATATGATCCTCTCAATAGATGCAGAAGAAGCATTCAACAGAGTAAAGTATCCATTCTTGGTAAAAACCCTCAATGAAGTAGGGATAGAGGGAACAAACCTCAACATCATAAAGACCATATATGAAAGACCCACAGCAAATAACCTCAATGGAGAAAAACTGAGAGCTTTTCCTCTACAGTCAGGAACAAGACAGGGATGTCCACTCATTTTTATTTAACATAGTACTAGTCCCTTGGCAATCAGACAAAACAAATAAGTAACAAGCACTCAAATCAGCAAAGAAGAAGTCAAACTCTCACTCTGCAAATGACATGATACTCTATGTGGAAAACACAAAAGACCCCACCTCAAAATTGCTAGAACTCATACAGGAATTCAGCAAAGTGGCAGGATATGAAATCAATGTACAGAAATCAGTTGCATTTCTCTACACAAACAATATTGTGGAGTTGATCCCATTTACAATTGCACCAAAATCCATAAGATACATAGGAATAAACCTAACCAAAGAGGCAAAGGATCTGTACTCAGAAAACTATAGAACACTCATGAAAGAAGTTGAGGAAGACACAAAGAAATGGAAAAATGTTCCATGCTCATGGATTAGAAGAACAAATATTGTTAAAATGTCTATACTACCCAAAGTAATCTACACATTTAATGTAATCTTTATCGAAATGCCACCAGCATTTTTCACAGAACTAAAACAAACTATCCTAAAATGTGTACAGAACCACAAAACAGGGCAGCCCAGGTGGCTCAGAGGTTTAGCGCCGCCTTCAGTACAGGGCCTGATCTTGGAGACCCAGGGTTGAGTCCCATGTCAGGTTCCCTGCATGGTGCCTGCTTCTCCCTCTGCCTGTGTCTCTGCCTCTCTCTCTCTCTCTCTCTCTCTCTCATAAATAAATACAATCTTAAAAAAATAAAAGCCTGTTTTTTTTTTAAAGAACCACAAAACACCCCAAATAGCCTTTTCATGAAAAAGAAAAGCAATGCTGGAGACAACACAATTCTGGATTTCAAGCCATATTACAAAGCTGTAGTAATCAAGACAGTATGGTACTAGCATAAAAACAGACACATAGATCAATGAAAAAGAATAGAAAACCCAGAAATGGACCTGAAACTGTCTGGTCAACTAATCTTCCACAAAGCAGGAAAGAATATCCAATGGAAAAAAGTCTCTTCAATAAATGATGTTAGGAAAACGAGACAGCTGCATACAAAAGAATGAAATGGTACCTCTTTCTTACAGCATACAGAAAAAATAAATTCAAAATGGATGAAAGACCTAAATGTGAGACAGGAAACCATCAAAATTCTAGAGGAGAACACAAGCAGCAACCTCTCTGACATTGGCCATAGTAACTTCTTGTTTGACTCATCTTGGGAGGCAAGGGAAACTAAAACAAAAATGAACTATTGGGACTTCATCAAGATAAATAGCTTTTGCACAGCAAAGGAAACAGTGAACAAAAGTAAAAGGCCGCCTATAGAATGGGAGAAGATATTTGCAAATGACATATCTGTTAAAGGGTTTGTATCCAAAATCTATAAAGAACTTATAAAATTCAACACCCCAAAGGTAAATAATCCAGTTAAAGGGGCAGAAGACATGAATAGACATTTTGCCAAAGAAGACATACAGATGGCTAACAGGCTGAAAAGATGTTCAATATCACTTATCATCAGGGAAATAAAAATAGAAACCATTATAAGGTTTTTGGTGAGGATGTAGAGAAAGGGGAACCCTCTCACACTTTTGGAAGGAATGGAAACTAGTGCAGCCACTGTGGAAAACAATATGGGGCTGCCTCAAAAAGTTAAAAATAGAACTACCCAATAATTGCACTACTAGGTATTTATCCAAATACAAAATAATTCTGATTTGAAGGTGTACATGCACTCTGATGTTTATAGCAGCACTATCAACAATAGCCAAATTATGAAAAGAGCCCAAATACCATTTACTGATGAAAAGATAAAGAAGTAGTGTATCTATACAATGGAATATTATTACACCATAAAAAAGGATAAAATCTTGCCATTTGCAACAAAGTGGTTGGAGCTAGAACGTATTATGCTAAGGAAAATAAGACTCAGAGAAAGACAAATACCATATAATTTCAATCTTATGTGAAATTTAGAAGAAAAAACAAATGAACAAAAGGAAAGGGAAAAATAGGGAAGCAAACAATAAGACACCCTTAACTATGGAGGACAAACTGAGGGTTGGTGGAGGGAGGTAGGCAGAAGAAAGGTTAAATGGGTGATGGGTATTAAGGAGGTCACTTGTAATGAGCACTGGATGTTATACATAAGTGATAAATCACTAAATTCTACACCTGAAACCAATTTTACCATATATGTTAACTACCCAGAATTGAAATAAAAATATTACAATATTTAATACACAGAGAGATATTCCCAAATAAAATAATAACTGAAAAAATAAAATAAAATAACTGAAAGAGGATAAATAACAACCAACACAGAAATACAAAGGATTGTAAGAAAACATTATGAAAAAATTACATGCCAACAATTTGACGAACTAGAAGAAATGGATAAATTCCCAGAAAATTATTACCACAACTGAAGCAAAAAGAAATAGAAATTTGAACATACAAATTACCAGCAATGAAATTGAATCAGTAATCAAAAAACTCCCAACAAACCAAAGCTCAGGATCAGATTGCTTCATAGACAAATTTTACCAAATATTTAAGAAAGAGTTAATACCTATTTATGCCAAACTGTTCTGAAAAATGAAGGAGAAAGGAAAACTTCCAAATTCATTTTATGAGGCCAGTATTATGCTGATACCAAAACCAGGTAAAGACACCACAAAAGAGAAATACAGGCCAATATGTCTGATGCTTGGATGCAAAAGTCCTCAATAAAATACTAGCAATCTGAGTCCAATAATAGATTTAAAAAAAATCATTCACCATTGTCAAGTAAGGTTTATTCCTGGGCTGCAAGCATGGCTCAATATTCACAAATCAATCAATGCGATACATCATATCGGTAAGAGAAAGGATAAAAAAAAATATGATCATTTCAATACATTCAGAAAAAGCATTTGATAAAAGTACAACCTCCATTCATGACAAAAGCCCTCAGCAATAGGGAACATATCTCAACATAAAAAAGGCCATGTACGAAAAACCCACAATGAACATCATATTCAATGGGAAAATACTGAGAGCTTTCCAGCTAAGGTCAGGAACAAGACAAGGGTGTCCACTCTTACCACTTTTATTCAATATAGTACTGGAAGTTCTAGCTACAGGAGTCAGACAACAAAAAGAAAGTAAAAGGCATCCAAATCGTGAGGTAGTAGTAAAACTTTCACTACTTGCAGATTACATAATACTATCTATAGAAAATCCCAGGGGGATCCCTGGGTGGCTCATTGGTTTAGCGCCTGCCTTCAGCCCAGGGCGTGATCCTGAAGTCCCAGGATCGAGTTCCACATCAGGCTCCCTGCATGAAGCCTGCTTCTCCCTCTGCCCGTGTCTCTGCCTCTCTGTCTCTCATGAATAAATAAATAAGATCTTTTTTTTAAAAAAAAAAGAAAGAAAATCCCAAAGACTCTACCAAAAAAACTACTAGAACTGAAAATGAATTCAGTAAATTTGTAAAATACCAAATCAATGTAGAAAAATCTGTTGTACTCTTCTGTACTAATAATGAAGTAGCAGAAAGAGAAATTAAGAAAATAATCCCATTTATTGCACCAAATATAATAAGATATCTATGAACAAACCTAACCAAAGAGGTGAAAGGCCTGGATTCTGAAAACTATAAAACATTAGAGAAAGAAATTGAAGATGACACAAGGAAATGGAAAGATATTCCATGCCTATAGAAGAACAAATGTTGTTAAAATGTCAGGGCATGATCCCAGGATGCGGGATCGAGTCCCGCATCAGTCTCCCTGTGGGAAGTCTGCTTCTCCCTCTGCCTCTCCCTGTGTCTCTTATGCATAAATAAATAAATCTTAAAAAAAGAAAAAATTGTCTATGCTACCCAAAGCAATCTGCACATTAATGCAATCCTTATCAAATACCTCCAGCATTTTCCACAGAACTATAATAAACAATCCTAAAATTTATTTGAAACCAAACAAGACTCCATAATGCCAAAGAAATTTTGAAAATGAAAAACAGCTGAAGGTATCACAATTCTAGGCTTGAAATTAAATTACAAAACTATAACAATCAAAGCATATGGTGCCAGCATAAAAATAGACACATACATCAATGGAACAGAATATACAAGGACGCCTGGGTGGCTCAGTGGTTGAGTTTCTGCCTTTGGCTCAGGGCGTGATCCTGGTCTGAGGATCAAGTCCCACATTGGGCTCCCTGTGAGGAGCCTGCTTCTTCCTCTGTCTATGTCTCTGCTTCTCTCTGTGTCTCTCAGGAATAAATAAATAAAATATTTTTTTAAAGAACAGAATATACAACCCAGAAATAAACCCACAATTATATGGTCAATTAATCTTTGGCAAAAGAGAAATAATATACAATGGGAAAAAGACAGTCTTTCAAGAGGTGGTGTTGAGAAATCTTGATAGCTACATACAAAGGACAGGCACTGAGGAGGGCACTTGATGGGATGAACACTGGGTGTTATACTATATGTTGGCAAATCAAACTTCAATAAAATAAAAAAGGAATGAAACTGGACCATTTTCTTTTATCATACACATAAGTATCTCAAAATGGATTAAAAACCTAAATGTGAAACCTGAAGCCATAAATATTCTATATGAGAGCACAGGCAGAAATGTTCCTGACATTGGTCACAGCAATATTTTTCTAGATATGTCTCCTGAGGCAAGGGAAATAAAAGCAACAATAAACTTTGGGGACTTCATAAAAATACAAAGCTTCTGCAGAGTGAATGAAACAACAAAACTAAAAGGCCACCTACTGAATGGGAGAAGATATATCCAAATGACACGTACAATAAAGGGTGAGTGTTCAAAATATGTAAAGAACTTACAATACTCAACCCCCCAAAACGAAATAATCCATTATAATGATGAAGAACCTGAAGGAAGTGTGGATCCAGAAGGACAAAGGTCCTAGATATGTCTGCACTTCTTGTGATTTTAGACTCCCCCTTTATTCCCCTCTCAACCCTGAGATTGATTTAACACTGGTTTAGAGACACAGACTTTGTTTGGCTATCCCTCTATGATAAATACCATCAACAATGTTATTAGCCCAAACAGAGGGTGTTTTCTAAATATTAACTGGGGGACTTTATTCAGTAAAGCCACAGACTTATATTTAAATTTTATTTAGGAATTTTCTAGTAATAAAGGTCTAAAGGGGGATCCCTGGGTGGCGCAGTGGTTTGGCGCCTGCCTTTGGCCCAGGGCGCGATCCTGGAGGCCCGGGATCGAATCCCACGTCGGGCTCTCGGTGCATGGAGCCTGCTTCTCCCTCTGCCTATGTCTCTGCCTCTCTCTCTCTCTCTCTCTCTCTCTGTGTGTGTGTGACTATCATAAAAAAAAGGTCTAAAGGTCTAGCCACAGAAAGGGGAATATTGTGTGTGGTTATTTTTCTTCTTAGGCCAAATCTCCAAGTTTTTCAGACCCCTTTAAGTAAAGGCTAAAGTGAGGAAGGAATAGAGCCAAGTGAGGTAGGTGTCTGAGCCATGAAATACAAATACCACAAGATGTTATTTTATTCAGGAAATAGGGGAGATTCAAGTCATTTTAAATTTCTATTCTAAAATCTTCACACCTGACTTTCCAGAATGCACATTTTCCTATGTAGGCCAGTTCCCTCTCAGTTTTTTCAGTTAAGTCAAAACTATGTGTTCCTCTTTCCCCATATATTTTTGCTTGTTAGTGTATTTCTTGAGCTGTTTTCATATTTCTTTCCTCTCTGTGAAATGGTTTTTTTTAAAAACTTGGGACCACCAAGTTGTAAAGATGTATGATTTTACCTGTTATACCACAGGTAGACTGTGCAGTTGAGTTGAGAAGAGTGAATTGATACTTTGTATTTGTTTTTAAAATTAAATTAATCCTGGATAAGAGTTGCTTTTTTTTTTAGGAGTTAGTCCTTGACCACTAATTTGGTACCATCTCTATTTTGGGTGACCTGTTTCACCAGCAGTCCTGTTACTCTCCATGACTGTGTAAGTGCTTATAATGGAATAAATTGCTTTTCTAAAAAAAAAAAAAAGAACTATTTTCTCTGCTTCATGCATGTCATGGCTGCCATCTTGAGGTTTCTCCCTTGTCTAGATCCAGGTTTCTGTCAATAGACATGACTTCTGTATAGGAGAAATTATACTTGGACCAACTTCCCTGGCAGTTTTGAGTTCCACAACTTTGATGTCAAGATATCTCATGAAAGTGGTGTGGATCTAAATGCAGAGATGCCTCTGAGATCATCTGGAACACTTGGCAGAGGATATGTGTGATACAGAGATTAACTCAAGAATAAAGGGGAGAACTCTTCAGCTTCTTCCTTTCCACTTGGCTTTGCTGCTGTGGCAAGGTGTGAATTTAAGCAGAAAATAACCCAGTCAGCATTCTACTTAGTGACCCAAACAAATGTATGGGTAATCTCATCTTTTAAATCTAGCCACAACAGCCCATGTTTACAAACAGCTTAACTATTAAAACTCTTAATGATTTGATTGGGAGCACCTCAGGAAAAGGTGTTAAGGAAGGGCACCATTACCTTACCATAAACCCCATGGACTGACTTTTCCCCCTACATGTTCTACTTCTTAAAAAGAAGTTCTGCCAGGGTCTTTGGTCTCTATTGATCAGTCTGCACACATTGCCTATGTTGGGTCAGATGTATGTCACTGATATGCTTATGTCACTTTGCTCTAATTTTCTAGGGATGTGACTGAGGAAACTTCCAGGGGATCTTCCAAAGAGTCAAGACATAGTGAGCTACTTTCTTGACTCTGAATCTTTTGCCAAAGCAGGAATTTGCTGAGAAGTGTCTTATCCCCTCAGCTCTTTGGTCATCACAGGTAGCACTGTGGGCATTGGAGTAAATTATTTCCAGTACACTGTCCTTTGGTACAGAGTTCAACCCACTGTCTCTGTCTTGGGCTCCTTCTGGTTACCAAAAAGCCTTTCTATTACAAACTTCTGTTTAAATACAAAGATGATTTATATAAACAGAGCTTCATGCCTTCTCACCAATTATTTTCAGACTCAACTACTTTCTCTTATGGATAATTTTATTACATGAGATGGTATGACAATTTTAGGAGGCCAACTTAATGCAGGTTTGTGCCGACACTGCTTCAGAATCCTAGTATAAGTTATGAACTAACTGTTCTGCTTTTTCAAATGGTAGATATATGCAACAGCTTTTCCAGACATTCACTTAAATTTACCATTTCTTTAGGCAACGACAAACATGTTTTGAGTGAATTTTGTATATGTAGGGATTGTGACACAATATTGTCACAACCTTGATAGATGTGAGTTTTTATCATGAATGGATTTCGTACTTTGTCAAGCACTTTTTTGCATCTATTGAAAAGATAACATGTTTTTTATCCTTTCTTTTAGTAATGTGATGTATCACATTGACTGAGAGTATTAAACCACCTTTGCATCCCTGGAATAAACTTTACTTGATTGTAGTGAACTATTTTCTAATGCATTTTTGGATTTGATTTGCTTATATTTTTTCGAGGATTTTTGCATCCGTTTGTCAGAGATATTGGCCTGCAGTTTTCTTTTCCTTTTTATCCTTTTCCTTTCAATTCCCTTCCTTTTAAAAAAGATTTTGCTTATTTATTTGAGAGAGAGAAAGACTGGCATGAGCAGGGAGGAGAAGGAGAGGGAGAGGGAGAAGCAGAGTCTCTGCTGAGCATGGAAGCCAAATGTGGGGCTTGATCCCAGGACCCCAATATCATGACCTAAACTGAAAGCAGATGCTTAACTGGCTGAGGCACTCAGGTGCCCCTCCTTTCTTTTATTTTTTTGAAATTTCTTTATTTTGTTTTGGTATCAGAACTCCAATATCAGCAATATTGGCCTCATATAATGAATTAGGAATCTCTTCTTCCTTTTGTATTTTTTGGAAAAGTTTGAGGTGAATAGGTATTAACTCTTCTTTAAATGTTTGGTAGAATTCACCTGTGAAGACATATGGTCCTAGACTTTTGTTTGCTGGCAGTTTTTTTGATTAGTGATTCACTTTTACAGCTAATACTTATTATGTTCACATTTTCTGTTTCTTCCTGATTTGGTTTTCAAAGGCCAAATGTTTCTAGGAATTTATCTATTTCTTCTAGTTTTCCAATTTGTCGTCACATATTTTTTCACAATATTCTCTTATAATCCTTTGTATTTCTGTGGTGTCCGTTGTTATTTCTCCTCTTTCATTTCTGATTTTATTAGATTCTGTCTTTTTTTTTATGAATCTGTATAAAGATTTATAAACCTTGTTGATGTTTTCAAAGAACAAGTTCCTGGTTTCCTTGATCTGTTCTATTGTATTTTTAGTCGCTATTTCATTATTTCTGCTCTATCTTCATTATTTCCTTCCTTCTAGCGGCTTTGTTTGATCTTTGTCTAGCTCCTTTAAGTGTAAGGCTAGGTTATCTGAGATTTTTCTTACTTCTTGAGGTAGGCTTTCACTGTTATCATTTTCTCTCTTAGAGCAACTTTTGGTGTATCCCAAAGATTTTGGACCATTGTGTTGTCATTTTCATCCATCTCCATGTATTTCTTCATTACTCTCATTTCCTGGTTATCTCATTATTTAGTAGCAGGTTATTTAACCTCCATGTATTTGTGTCCTTTCCACTTTTTTTGTTGTGATTAATTTCTAGTTTCATAGCTGTATTTTTTTATTCATTCAGTTCCTCTATGTGTTTTGAATGGAGCACTTAATCCATTTATATTCAAAGTTATTATTGATAGATATGTCCTTATTGCAATTTTGTTACTTCTTTTACAGTTTCTTTGTAGTTCTTCTCTGTTCCTTTCTTCTCTTACGCTCTTCCTTTTTAATTTGATTGCTTACATTAGTGATATGTTTGGATGGCTTTATTTCTTGCATATCTATTATAGACTTTTTTATTATCATTAGGTTAATATATAACTTCCTATGCATATAGCACTCTATATTAAATTGATGGTCACTTAAATTTGAACCCATTCTAAAAGCACTAAATCTATACTCCCTTCTTCCATGTTTCATGCACATGTCATTCTTTACAACCTTTTATTTTGTGACTCCTTTGCCTGATTTTTATAGATATGATTGATTTTACTGCTTTTGTGCTTTAACCTCTGTACTGGTTTTATAAGTACTTAATATATTACATTCATTATGTTTGTATGTTCTTTTGAGGGTTTTTTTCCTCTCTTAATTTTCTTACCCCTGATTATGGCCTTTCCTTTCCACTCAAAGAAGCCCCATTTAACATTTCTTGTAAGGTTAGTTTAGTGATGAATTCCTTTAACTTTTTTTTTCTTTTTTAAAAGATTTTATTTATTTATTCATGAGAGATAGAGAGGCAGAAGAAGAAGCAGGCTCCATGCAAGTCCTGATATGGGACCTGATCCCAGGACTCCAAGATCATGCCCTGGGCTGAAGGCAGGTGCTAAAACGCTGAACCCCCCAGGAATCCCCTTTAACTTTTCTTTGGGAAGTTTTTTCTCCTTATACTCTGAATGATAGCCTTGCTGGATTGGGTATTCTTGGTTGCAGGTTATTTTCCTTCTGGCACTTTGAATATATCATAAAACTCCCTTCTGGCCTGAAAAGCTTCTGCTGAAGAATCAGCTGATAGCCTTATGGATTTCTCTTGTGCGTAACTGTTTTCTTGTTATTTTATTTCATTTAAAATTCTCTCTTTATTATCACTTTTTGCCATTTTAATTATTATATCTTGGTGTGGACCTCCTTGTATTGATTTTGCTGGGAGCTCTCTGTGCCTCCTGGATCTGGATGTCTGTTTCCTTCCTAGATTAGGGAATTTTTCAGTGATTGTTTCTTCAAATGAGTTTTCTACCTTCTTTTCTCTCTCTTCTTCTGGAATTCCTATAATGCAAATGTTATTACTCTTGATGGTGGTACTGAGTTCCCTTAATCTATTCTTATTTTTAAAATAATTTTTAAAAACTTTCCTATTCAGTTTGATTACTTTCCATTACTCTCTCTTCCAGCTCACTGATCCATTCTTGTGCTTCCTCTAGTTTACTTTTTATCTCCTCTAGTGTATTTTTAATTTCAGTTAATAAGCTCTTCATTTCTGATTATTTTAAAATATTTTCTATATCTTTCTTGAAGATTTTACTGAGATCCTCCACTCATTTCTCAAGTCCAGTAAATATCTTTATTACCTTTACTTTGAATTCTCTATCAGGCATATTGATCATCTCCATTTCATTTAATGCTATTGCTGTGATTTTGTCCTATTCTTTAATTTGTGACATATTCCTCTGACTCCTTATTTTGTTTAACCCTCTGTGTTTGTTTCCATGTATTAGGAAAATCAGCTAAAGCTCCCTTTTTTAATATTTGACTGGTGACAACTTTTAAACCTCACCTCTGTCTCTCTCTTCTGCCCCATATCTGGTAAGCTTTTAAATGCACCCTTCTTTAGCACCAGGTGGAGAACCAAGCCACATGAGCCTACATACAGAAATCCTTACTCTGTCCCCACCCCTTAAATACCTTAAAAATCCCAAGTCAGTCTCCTTTCCTTATTTTCTCAATACATTTTTTTCAATACATTTTTTAACATGCTTGTGAGTTCCACCATGCTCTCTCTAGTAGCCTCATTATATGAATAATAAACTTTTACATATCTTTTTGCTGTATGTTTGGCATCATCAGTCTTGATATCTGCATCAAATTATAGGTGGAGATCTATCCTATTTCTTCCAGTGGCTGCATCAAAGGGACACACTAGATTAAATGTGATGTACTCATATATTGTGTTTTAAGTTGAGAGTGAGAGGAAAAACTCTATTGCCAAATCTATCTGGTACTTTCAGTTTGCTTACTGTACGCTCAGATATGTGGAAATATGTAGGGCCTTTATCTGTGTATAGCTGGTTTGGCCATCCTCATTGGATCCATCCACACCCGGCTTTGCTTAGTTCATTACCCTCTGACTGTACTGTTGACAAAGCAGTTTCTCACAATGGCCTTGCCATTCACCAAGTCATTCTATTATGATATTAGGCACATAAATGGTTGAAGGGTGGGGTGGGGAGACAAGAGTCATTGGTGGCTTATTTGGCCTTGGCACTGGAGAAAAGGCTCCTAGAATTCAGATGGCTTCTTCTGGACCCTCATTTGCTTCTACTGGAAGGTAAATGCTCTATGCTGTGCACTGGATTGGTGATTGCTGAGGTTTGACTGGTGCTGGTGGTTTTAGGAGGATAACTGCCTGGCATTGACTGCTTGGACTTGTGATCCTTGTTATTTTAGCTGTGGTATTGTAGTCCCTGAAGGTTGTGGCCTCTTTGCTGTAACCATTGTTATAATAGGTATTCAGTAAGTGGGTACTTTTATTAGGATATGTATGTGTATATATATATTTATAAATGTATATACATAGACACACATATACACATGAACACATATATATGTGTAATATATATTCATAAAATAATAACAAAATAAAAATAATAAAGTGAATAAATTTATTGTTACTGAGGAGGCAATTAAAGACAAAAAATGATTGAGGATTGTGGTAAGGAGAAAATGAGATCATCTGCAGAAAGTACTGGTTACTGAGGATATCTATAATGGTAAAGGTATATATGGTAGTATTATACAATTATATATATATATATAATTGTATATATATGTTTATTCATAAACACACAGGCTGGAAAAGCATTTTGCAATATTCCTTTTGAGTTAACAAATCTGTCTCACCCCATTTCCACTACAGAATGTTAACACTATTTTTTTGATAATCGGAAACCATGATTATTTTCCTCTCACTTTTTAAGATTAAACACTTCATTTTAAGATCCTTGTAAATTTACATGTAGTTGTAATAAAAAATACATAGAGATTCCTTTTACCCTTTACTCAGTTTCCTCAAATTGTAATATCTTGCAGAACATTAGTACATTATCATAAGCAGCATATTGACATTGATATAGTGAGGAGATAGAAAAGTTCCATCAATACAGTTATCCCTCAACTGGCCAAGATACTTAGTCTTGAGAATTTAGGGGTTTTTTAAAATCTTTTTTTATTGGAGTTCAATTTGCCAACATACAGCATAACACCCAGTGCTCATCCCGCCAAGTGCCCCCCTCAGTGCCCATCACCCAGTCACCCCAACCCCCGCCCACTACCCCTTGTTTGTTTAACAGAGTTAGGAGTCTCTCATGTTATGTCACCCTCTTTGATATTTCCACTCATTTTCTCTCCTTTCTCCTTCATTCCATTTCACTATTTTTTATATTCCCCAAATGAATGACACCATATAATGTTTGTCCTTCTCCAGTTAACTTATTTCACTCAGCATAATACCCTCCAGTTCCACCCATATTGAAGCAAATGGTGGGTATTTGTCATTTCTAATGGCTGAGTAATATTCCATTGTATACATAGACCACATCTTCTTTATCCACTCATCTTTCAATGGACACCGAGGCTCCTTCCACAGTTTGGCTATTGTGGATATAGCTTCTATAAACACTGGGGTGCAGGTGTCTCAGCATTTCACTGCATCTGTATCTTTGGGGTAAGTCCCTAGCAGTGCAATTGCTGGGTCGTAGGGCAGTTCTATTTTTAACTCTTTGAGGAAACTCCACACAATTTTCTAGAGTGGCTGCACCAGTTCACACTCCCACCAACAGTGCAAGAGGGTTCCCCTTTCTCCATATCCCCTCCAACATTTGTTGTTTCCTGTCTTGTTAAGTTTCACCATCCTCACTGGTGTGAGGTAGTATCTCATTGTGGTTTTTATTTGTATTTCCCTGATGGCCAGTGATGTGGAACGTTTACTCATGCGCTTGAGGCCATGTCTATGTCTTCCTCTCTGAGATTTCTGTTCATGTCTTTTGCCCATTTTATGATTGGATTGTTTTTTTTTTCTTCTTGGGTGTTGAGTTTAATAAGTTCTTTATAGATCTTGGAAACTAGCCCTTGATCTGATAGGTCATTTGCAAATGTCTTCTCCCATTCTGTAGGCTTTTACTTTTGTTGACTGTTTCTTTTGCTGGGCAGAAGCTTCTTATCTTGATGAAGTACCAACAGTTCATTTTTGCTTTTGTTTCTCTTGCCTTCATGAATGTATCTTGCAAGAAGTTGCTGTGGCCAAGTTCAAAAAGGGTGTGGCCTGTGTCCTCCTCTAGGATTTTGATGGATTCTTGTCTGACACTTAGATCTTTCATGCATTTTGAGTTTATCTTTGTATTATTTCTTCTTTAAAATAGGTATTATTTATTCTTTAAATGTTTGATAGAATTCCCCTGGGAAGTCCTCTGGCCCTGGACTTTTGTGTCTTTGGAGGTTTTTGATGACTGCTTCAATTTCCTCCCTGGTTAGTGGCTGGTTCAGGTTTTCTATTTCTTCCTGTTACAGGTTTGGTAATTTGTGGTTTTCCAGAAATGCATCCATTTCTTCTAGATTGCCTAATTTGTTGGCATATAGCTGCTAATAATATGTTTTTAAATTCGTTCGTATTTCCTTAGCATTGTTTGTGATCTCTCCTTTTTCATTCATGATTTTATTAATTTGAGTCTTTTTTTAAAAAAATATCTTTTTTTTTAATTTTTATTTATTTATGATAGTCACAGAGAGAGAAAGAGAGAGAGGCAGAGACATAGGCAGAGGGAGAAGCAGGCTCCATGCACCGGGACCCCAATGTGGGATTCGATCCCAGGTCTCCAGGATCGCGCCCTGGGCCAAAGGCAGGCGCCAAACCGCTGCGCCACCCAGGGATCCCCTTTAAAAAATATCTTATTTATTTATTCATGAGAGACAGAGAGAGAGAGAGGCAGAGACACAGGCAGAGGGAAGAGCAGGCTCCATGCAGGGAGTCTGACGTGGGACTAGATCCTGGGACTCCAGGATCACGCCCTGGGCGGAAGGCAGGCACTTAAACCGCTGAGCCACCCAGGCTGTCCGAGTGTTATCTTTTTAATAAGGCTGGCTAATGGTTTATCTATCTTATTCTTTCAAAGAACCAACTCCTGGTTTTGTTGATCTGCTCTACAGTTCTTCTGGTCTCTATTTCATTGAGTTCTGCTCGAGTCTTTATTAACTCTCTTCTTCTGCTGGGTGTAGGATCTATTTGCTGTTTTTCCTCCAGTTCCTTTAGGTGCGAGGTTAGCTTGTGTATTTGAGGTTTTTCCAGTTTTTTGAAGGATACTTGTATTGCGATGTATTTCCCCCTTAGGACTACTTTTGCTGTATCCCAAAGATTTTGAATGGTTGTATCTTTATGTTCATTACTTTCCATGAATCTTTTTAATTCTTCTCTAATTTCCTGTTTGACCCATTCATCTTTTAGCAGGATGCTCTTTAACCTCCACATGTTTGAGTTTCATCCAAATTTCTTCTTGTGATTGAGTTCTGGTTTTAAAGCATTGTGGTCTGAAAATATGCAGGGGAAAATCCCAGTCTTTCGGTATCAGTTGAGACCTGATTTGTGACCCAGTATGTGGTCTATTCTGGAGAAACTTTCATGTGCACTTGAGAAGAATGTGTATTTAGTTGCGCTCAGATGCAAAGTTCTGTATGTATCTGTGAAATCCATCTTGTCCAGTGTATCATTTAAAGCTCGTTTCTTTGGTGATGATCTGCTTAAAAGATGCGTCATTTGCAGAAAGTGCCATGTTGGAATCTCCTACTATTAGTGTATTATTATCTAAGTATGCCTTTACTTTGGTTATTAATTGATTGATATACTTGGCAGCTCCCACATTAGGGACATAAATATTCATGATTGTTAAGTCTTCTTGTTGGATAGACTCTTTAAGTATGATACAGTGTCCCTCTTCATCTCTTAGTACAGTCTTTGGGATAAATTTTAATTTATCTGATTTGAGGACTGCTCCCCTAGATTTCTTTTGAGGACCATTTGAATGGTAAATGGTTCTCCAACCTTTCATTTTCAGGCTGGAGGTGTCCTTAGGTCTAAAATGAGTCTCTTGTAGACAGCATACATATGGGTCTTGCTTTTTTATACAGTCCAAAACCCGGCGTCTTTTGATGGGATCATTTAGCCCATTCACATTCAGAGTAACTATTGAAAGACATGAATGTAGTGTCATTGTAATACCTATTCAGTCCCTGTTTTGTGGATTATTTCTTTGGGCTTCCTCTTTCTTTTACAGGGTCCCCCTTAATATTTCTTGCAGAGCTGGTTTGGTGGTCACATATTCTTTCAGTTTCTATCTTGGAAGCTCTTTACCTCTCCTTCTATTCTGAATGAGAGCCTTGCTGGATATAGTATTCTTGGCTGCATGTTCTTCTCATTTAGTACCCTAAATATATCCTGCCAGCCCTTTCTGGCCTGCCACGTCTCTGTGGAGAGGTCTGCTCTTAACTTACACGGGGAGAAATATTAGGTTAAGAATCTCTTGTCTCTCACTGCTTTAAGGATTTTCTCTTTACCTTTGGAACTTGCAAGTTTCACTATTAAATGCCAAGGTGTTGAATGGTTTATATTGATTGGGGGGGGGGGAGACCTCTCTATCTTCTGGATCTGAATTCCCGTTTCCATCCCCAAATTGGGGAAGTTCTCAGCTATGATTTGTTCAAATATGCTTTCTGGCCCTCTGGCCCTCTTCGTGCTTTCTGGAACCCCAATTATATGTAGATTTTTTCCTTCTGAGGCTATCATTTATTTCCCTTAACCTTTCCTCATGGTATTTTGTTTTTGTCTTTTTTCCTCAGCTTTCTTCCTTGACATCAACTTGTCTTCTATGTTGCTCACGCTTTCTTCCACCTCATTAACCCTCATTGTTAGGACCTCCAATTTGGATTACATCTCCTTTAATGGATTAATTTCGGCCTGATTAGATCTAAAATCTGCAGTCACGAACTCCCTTGAATCCTTTATGCTTTTTTCCAGAGCCATCGGTAGCTTTATACTTGTGCTTCTGAATTGGCTTTCTGACATCGAATTGTAATCCATATTCTGTAACCCTGTGGCAGAGAGTACTGTTTCTGATTCCTTCTTTTCTGGTGAGTTCTTCCTTCTAGTGATTTTGCTTGGTGCAGTGTGGCTATATGAGTGGGCTGAGTCAAGCACATCCACCCTGACCTGAGTAAATTTCACCCTAGATGATTCTGACAAGGTCAGAGACCAGAAAATATAGATCATAGCAAAAGAAACAAAAGGACCACTAAAGTGAAAAAAAGATTTTAAATAAAGTAGTAATAAATAAAAGGTGAAGAATCCTAAAGAAGAAGAAAAAAAGAAAGAATAAAAAGAGAAGAAAGCAAAAGTAAAGAGGAAAAAAAGAAAAAAGAGAAGAAAAAAGCAGGGAGGACTGGGAGATGGTGGTGGTGATAAAGTTGTAGTGGAGGGAGAATGTAGTCTACCTGAGTCCTAGAGGGCAATCCTCTTGGTTCTGAGTATATTAAGTTCTGTATGTTAGAAGATGCTTAGTCTCAAATTTATATAAACCAGCAGTACTTGCAGAAAGCCCGAACATTGAACCACCAAAACATAAATGAGACAAAAGAAGGGGGCCCGATGGGAATGAAGAGAGAATATAATCTCACAGAATGAACCAGCACAGTATACTACATGGTTCTGGGTGCATGCTGGTCGTGTTTCAGAAGGTATTAACTTCTGCCATTGCAGAACAAAATGAGGCAGAGGAAACAAAAAAACACAAAGCAAACAAAAATCTCGTATATCTCCCAAAATTAAATTGAGTATGTTGAAGGGAATCTAGAAGTGGAAAATATATCTAAGACATGTAATTGTATACATATGAAAGTCAAAAAGGAAGAAACTTAAAAATGAAGAGCTGATAAAATATTGTAGTTAAGGTGGGAATAGAGAAAAAAATATTGGAAATTTTTAGTCTGATATAAAAACGAGTTGTACTGTAAAAAGGGAAAAAAAGAAAAAAAGGGTTGCTCTCTAGTTCTATATAGTATAAATCCCTCGACTTTCCCTGGAGCTTTCCAGTGCTGCTTGGTCAAGAACTTGCTCTTCCCGTGTTCTTGCAGCTGGTGTTCTGTAGGAGGGGCCTGCTGTGCGGATTATTAGGTGTGTGTACCTGGGGAAGATGTCTGCCCCCTTTGGGTGTCAGGCTCAATTGGAGCTGTTTATCCTGTGAGGCCTTTGTCCCCTGGTGGTCCCACCCCTCCCAGGCACAGGGTGAAACAAGGAGGAACAACAACACTGGCAGCAGCTAGAATTCCAGCTCTGGAGTCAGCTCCCCACTAGTAACTAATGCAGTCTCCAAGTCCACACTGGCCTAGATACTCCTGGGGCAGGTGCAGGTATCCTTATCTACACATCTTGGGGGTACTCAGGGGCAGGAGAGTCCTTGCTGTCCTGTGCCCTCCCTGTCTCCCCCTGTCCTGGGGGGAGTACAGGATCATGGTCTGTGTCCACCAAGTGCCCTGGGATCTGGGGCCCTGTGCTGCTGGATTTGCGCTCCCAGGTTCATGGCCCCCAGAGGCAGCAGGGCAGTTACCTCCATCCCGAGCCACCCACCGAACCAAGTGACTTCTCCCAAATGTCCTGTCAACTGCACGCTGTAGCCCTTTACCGAGTTTGGTCCAGTTTGTGGAGTGCTTTCCCCCAGGGCACATTTCCTCTATTTTGACTCGGGGAAACTGGAGGCTTCACTGCCCCTCCTGCGACTCTGCCTGATTTCCCTGCTAAGTGCTTTTCCGTCCAGGAAGAATCTAGTGCAGATTTTTAAAGTTCCCACTTTTCTGGGGCTGGTCTCTCTTCTCCTGGAGGCTTTCGCCTCCCGGCCTCAGCTCAGCTCCTCGCAGTGTCCCTCTCCTACTGGATTCTTTTTTATTTATTTATTTATTTATTTATTTATTTATTTATTTATTTATTTATTTATTTTTTAAATTTATTTATGATAGTCACAGAGAGAGAGAGAGAGGCAGAGACATAGGCAGAGGGAGAAGCAGGCTCCATGCACCGGGAGCCCGACGTGGGATTCGATCCCGGGTCTCCAGGATCGCGCCCTGGGCCAAAGGCAGGCGCCAAACCGCTGCGCCACCCAGGGATCCCTCTTTTTTATTTATTTCTGCCTTAATCCCTTGCTAGAAGCAAAAACCATTCTCTCTGTAGCATTCTGGCTGTTCTCTCTTTAAATCTCAGGTCGAATTCGTAGTGTTCAGGATGATCTGACAGTTACCTAGGTAAGTTGGTGGGGCCAGGTGAGTTGACGTTCCCTACTTCACCATCTTCACAGGACCACCCACTGCCCCATTTCTGATAGGCAGTAAAAGCCACAGAATCAGGATGCACTACAAACCAAGATGCTCTAAAATCCAGGTTTAATAGAAAATAGCATCAATTTGAGCAAATTCACTTTGTATTCAATTAATGGGGGGGGGGTATTTTTCTTGGGCAGTAGGAAGCAGTACATAAAAAAGAGTAGCATAAGTTGTTATTAGTTTCTTTCTACTTTATCTGCCCAAAGATAGCAGATTCAGGAGCTACAATAAGAGAGGGAGGGTATTTAATCCAGCTGTAACTAATTACATGTCTCATAATAGCTCCTTATGGCGCCGGTTTGTAAATGCTGTAAGAAGGCACAGCTAATTAGGATCAGACCAAATGACTTCAGCAGAATAGGATAAGCCAAATAGAGTTGATTTTATTACATCATGTTTTCTTTGAAAAAGGAGAGGTTAGGAAATGAGGCGCCCTGTGACCATCCTGGATTTTTCCGAGCCGAGACAACAGAAGACCCCAGAGATTGGAAAACGAGCTGTCCAGTACGTGCCTGGTCCCATCCTGGTAGGGGTAAGGCACATCTAGTGCCCAGAGCAGAATGGTGAGGCCCCCAAGCAGCCAGAAGTCCTGAATATGCCTCCCTTCCATCAAGGTCACCCTAAGACCCTCCCCTAATGAGCTGTCAGATGCCCATCTCCAGAGGGAGGGAAACAGGGACCAACAAATCATAAAAGGCTGGGTGCATGGGCCTGTTTGTCCGGAGCAGTTTGCTTACATTTTAAGGTAACTATCATTGTTGTCAGGTGCGAAGCCCACCTTTTGACCACAAGAAGGAAAAGCACGAAGGGCTGGGCCCCAGACGGCCCATTCCGGGCACCCCCCAAACTCCTCGTCCTCCCATCCTCCAGTTGGCAGCCACAGTGTACCGGCAGTTCTGAGGGGCCGCCCTTTTGGGCCTTCCAAGGACCCACCCAGCGAGGACTCTGTAAAGCGCAGAAGGCGGCGCTGCAGAAAACAAAAACGTGGACTCTCCAGGAGGCGCAGTCACAAAACGCTAGTCCCAACCCGATTCCTCCAGTTCCTGAGAGACCGTCAGCTCCGGCCCCGCAGCCACTGCGCCCTCCTGTCCCCATAGTCTTCTGGCTCCAGCAGGACCACATGTCCTCCTCACCTGATGGCCTGAAGACAAAAGAAAGCCGAACTTCGGACCCACGCGGCTCCACACACAGGACGAGGTTAGCCTTCCCACCTGGGACCCTGCGGTGATAAGCTGTGGGTCAGGCCACGCCCCAGCCATCTATGATTGGCTGATGGATCCCAGGCCCGCCCCTTCGCCCCTACCCCCTGCTTTGTCTTGTAGGCTTGAGCCCTTGGTCTCACCTCTACTCAAGACCTCTCCCCTGCCTCAGTATCTTGATGATGTCATAACAGAGCCGCCTACATAGACCCTGGTCTCTCCCATTATTCTTGTGCTGAGGATCCACTTCCCTTCTTCCCAAGTTTTCTCACTTCTCCAAGGTAACTGGGACCTCTAAATAAGCAAACACTTCTTTCCCAGTTAGCTTCCAACATGTGGAACTGACTTTTTATAGCCAGAGAGCCTAAGTACGCTGTGATAACCACACAATGGTTTGGAAGCAACGCTCAGTGGCATCTGTTCTAATCCTTGACCAGGTCATGGAGGAGGGGAGCTCATTGAGAGGGTGGGCAGTTCAGAGTCATTCACCCTCATAGTTGAGCATTTCTGTGACAGTGGTGCTCTCCTTTATAAAAGTCACATTTGGGAGCACCTGGGTGGCCCAGTCTGATAAGCATCTAATTTGGTTCAGGTCTTGATCGTAGGTTCCTGTAATGGAGCCTCTCATGGGGCTCCCTACTCAGCGAGGAGTCTGCTGCTCCCTCTGCCTCTGCCCTGTTCGCTCTCTCTCTCTCTCTCTCTCTCCCTCCCAAGTAAATAAATAAAATCTTTTAAAAATAAAATAAAAAAATAAAACTCACATTTTCAATTTTCTCAGCCACTGAACATGGTAGTAGTCAGTTTAGGGTAATCACAGGAGGATCTACTGAGGCTATTCATCTATATCTCCTCAATCCCTAGCACTTTGCTTGGCCCACAGGCAACACTAAATACCTGTCTATAGATTGAAGTAATACATCCATTATAGAGCAGTAATTTTGGACAGCAGCACCACCCAGTGTCCATGTTGGAGGGGAAAAGTGAGGATTCCATAGTTACTTGAAAGGACTAAATGCCCGATGTTATTTTCTGGATACTCACCCAGAACCTTAGAGCATTAAAGTAAGATGGAGATAGGATTATAGCTTGTCTCCTGTATTTTCCATATGGCTCATGTATGGTGGTAGAAATACTCTACATAGAACAAAACATCCATTCCCTTTTCTGTGCTCTTGTAGCACTTCATGTTAATTTGAGAATTTTGTGCATTTGTTGGAGAAATTTTTAAAGCAGAAGGCCACCTTCATTCAACAAATAATATTTATTGAGTACCTACATTGTCACAGGCACTAAATATAATAAACACCAATGTTTCCATGACTCAGAGTTGAATGATTTTAACATTTGGGTTTATTTACTGTCTTTTTTAAGAGTAAAAATAATACAGAAAATTTGAGGTTCCCTTGACCCTTTCCCTGTGTCCATTTACTCTTCCACTTCCTCAGAGGTAGTCCTATCTTGAATGTGAAGTGAGTTTCTAGGCCATTTTGCTATCATCACAGATTTATGCAATCTCTGTTTCCAAGAATGACATGATGCATTGTGTCCAGGTGTAAGATTGAATTTCCATATTACTTGGGGTCATCAAGGACGTCGCAGACACTCACCCACCCCACCATAGCCCACAGTTTAAAATATGCCCTGAATCTGTCTTGAATCCATCAGAACTCATCTAATTATTATGTTTATCCTCATTTATGCCAGTTACCACAACAACCCTGAGAATCTCCCATGATACCCCTCAATGCCCTCATTTTAACCTCCATAAGGCTGTGACCACATCCCCTTTCTAGCTCACCTCTCACACCCATTCTTTATTCCTAAAGCATAATGCACCCTCAGTAATCCCCTATATCCTCAACCTCTTCTGTAAATATGCCCTTTATTGCCTTCCCCTAACAGAAACCAGGCTCTCCCCTGAGGATTCATGCCCCTGAAGCCAACTCAAGAGGAGCAGATGATTTTTCTCTCCTACCACCTTTGTACCACAGAGCCTGAAGGCTGAATAAATGCTTCTCTTGCTTTTCATTGCTGCTTTAGGTAACTCGTCTCCTGCATCCTTGAAAACCGTCAGCTTTTGGCAACTTGTCACCAACTAGCCTTAATGGTTGTTGTCATCTACCAAACTTCAGTTTCCCATCTCTCCTTATTTCTTGAAGATTTTAGTTGCTGGAACATGGTCACTCTCAATGCAGTAGAACTGTCTTAATTCCTGGTGAGTTCAAGAACAACCACCAATCTTTTTTTTTTTTTTTAAGATTTTATTTATTACTCAGCCATTAGAAACGACAAATACCCACCTTTTGCTTCGACATGGAGGGACCTGGAGGGTATTACGCTGAGTGAAATAAGTCAATCGGAAAAGGACAAACATTATATGGTCTCATTCATTTGGGGAATATAAAAATTAGTGAAAGGGAATAAAGGGAAAAGAGAGAAAATGAGTGAAAATATCAGTGAGGGTGACAAAACATGAGAGACACCTAACTCTAGGAAATGAACAAGGGATAGTGGTAGGGGAGGTGAGCGGGGGGTTGGGGTGACTGGGTGATGGGCACTGAGGGGGGCACTTGGCGGGATGAGCACTGGGTGTTATGCTATATGTTGGCAAATTGAACTCCAATAAAAAAAAGATTTTATTTATTTATTCATGAGAGAGGCAGGGACATAGAGGAAGAAGCAGGCTCCTTGCGGGAAGCCCGATGCGGCACTTGATCCCAGGACCCAGGATCACACCCTGAACCAAAGGCAGACGCTCACCCACTGAGCCACCCAGGTGCCCCAAGAACAACCAGCTAAACCGGGCTGGAGGAAAATGCACCACCACATGACTAACTTGAACTTTATTAACATGAACTTCAATCTGGCCCATAATGCTGCCAATTACTCAAAAGGCCTCTGGTCCCTTAACTTTCCAAGTGTTCCAAGTTATGATTTCATACCTTCTCTCTCCCCAAATGCCCAACACCACCTCCCCACCCAAACTTTTCTCTCTTTTTAAATTTCTTTTTTTCTTAGTTTTTTTATTCAATTCAAATTCAATTTTCCGATATATAGTATAACACCCAGTGCTCATTCCATGAAAAGCCTCCTTAGTGCCCATCACCCAGTTACCCCATCTCCCCACCCATCTCCCCTTCCAAAGCCCTTTGTTTGTTTCCCAGAGTTAAGAGTCTCTCATGGTGTGTCTTACTCTCTCATTCATTCCCACTCAGTTTCCCTACTTTCCCTTATAATCACTTTCACTATTTCTTATATTCCACATATGAGTGAAACTATATGATTGTCCTCCGACTGACTTATTTCATTTAGTATAATACCCTCCAGTTCCATCTACATCAAAGCAAATCCCACCCCAACTTTTGTTACTTTCTATTTTACTAGAAGATTGTATCTATCAAAAGAGAACTTTCACTGACTTCTACCACCACATCACTTCACCTACCCACACCTGCATCTGTGTATACATAGCCTTCTTGTTGATATCTTTATTAGTCAGAATTGTTCAGAGAAACAGAACCAATAGGATATATAGAGATAGATATGTAGATTTATTATGAGGGATTGACTTATGTGATTACAAAGGCTGAGAAGATCCACAATCTACTAAATGCAACCGAGATGCCCAGGAATGCTAGTGATGAATTAGTCCAAGCCTGAAAGCCTGAGTACCTAGAGCCAGGGGATGGTAGTAGGAGGCAGGGGGCAGGCAAAAGTATAAATCTCAGTCCAAGTCCAAAGGGCTGAGAACCAAGAGTACTAATGCCAGGGGCAGGAGAAGAAAAATGTCTTAACTTAAGCAGAGAGAATAAATTTGACCTTTCTCTGCGCTTTTTTTTTCTCTTTGAGCTCTCAACAGATTGGATGAAGCCCACTGATATTGGTGAGGGCAATTATTTTTACTCATTCTACAGATTAAACTCTAATCTCTCCTGGAAACACCCCTCCAGACACACTCAGAAATAATATTTTACCAGATTTGAGCATCCCTAAGCCCAGTCAAGTTGACACATAAAATAAACAATCACAAAAATGCTATTTTATGATTAGCCAAAAATATTTAATATGAGTTAAAAAGAAAAGGATATCCTTGAAAGGATGCCAGAAATGTCAAGGAACTCTAAAATGTGCTAGTATATATATAATTCTGTTAAATTCTATTTTTTAAAGATTTTATTTATTTTTGTATTAATGAGAGATACAGAGACACAGGCAGAGAGAGAGAAGCAGGCTCCATGCAGGGAGCCTGACGCAGGACTCGATCCCGGGTCTCCAGGATCACGCCCTGGGCTGAAGGCAGGCGCCAAACTGCTGAGCCACCCAGGCATCCCAGAATTCTGGTAAGTTTTAAACGCTTTTTAGAAATAAGAAAATAAAGCCATTGTGTCCTAACATTGACTAAAGACATTTTGGGATTATTTGGATTGTCAAAATATAAAAAGAAAACTAAAAAAGATATTTTAAAATCTCAGGAGGAATTAAACCTACCATAAAAAATAAATTTTGGAAAAATTTTTTGGTAAAGTTGGTTTTAGATAACTATGCCATTAAATAAATTAATAAGGAAATAAGTCAATATATGGCATGAACCAAGTCAAAGATTTAAAAGACTGGAGAGAATATCATTTCAAAAAAACTGTAAAGGTCTGAATTACATATTATTCTATTGAGTGTTAAGCCAAGGACTTGTGTAAGTCAGGGTTCTCCAGAGAAACAGAACCAGTAGGATATATTTCTTTCAAAGAATTTTATTTCTTTACATTTATTTCAAGGAATTGATTTATGCAACTGTGCGGACTGGCAAATCTGAAGTCCACAGAGTGGGGCAGCACGCTCTTGCAGGAATTAATGCTGCAGTCTTGCAACAGAGTTTCTAGCCAAGTTGACATATCACAGTAACTAAAATGCCTTCATCAAGAACCCTCTCTGAAGACCAACTAAATTCCTTCTAAAACTTACTTTAACAAGTCTGTTCTAGTGATTTTCAATATACAGATTCCCACACACCATTCTTTCAGTTCAATACAAATTTATTGAATATTTACAATGTGGTAGGTACTACTGGAGTGTCTAAGAAGCTCCATAAATTTGAGGTTTTGCAGGCATTAAGTTTATTTGATCTATCATTACCACTTATTGCCTTTAAGCAAATGTGTCAGCATTAAAGGATGCATCTGAATAGACTACTGAAAAAGTTTCACCAATAAGGTTGTTTCTCTATCAACATATCTCTTATTAGAATTCAGCATTAGTAGTCCCTTTACAGTCTCAAAAGTTTCCTCTACTGTGTTGATTGTAAATTTAAGAATGATGGGATCCCTGGGTGGCGCAGCGGTTTGGCGCCTGCCTTTGGCCCAGGGCGCGATCCTGGAGACCCGGGATCGAATCCCATGTCGGGCTCCCGGTGCATGGAGCCTGCTTCTCCCTCTGCCTATGTCTCTGCCTCTCTGTCTCTCTCTGTGTGGCTATCATGAATAAATAAATAAAATCTTTAAAAAAAAAAAAAAAAAAGAATGACTTCATTATTATATGAACACAATGAGGCCATAACATCCCCTCTGTATCCTGGCTTTTATATGATATATATTCCTTATCTTTCAAGTCTAGAGTGTTCTGTTTTTACCTACCCTTTCTTATTTATTCACTTTTACTACACTAGTTGGTCTTTGCTAAAAATCATGAAATGAGACCAAAATAAAGATGTTTGTTGCGTTAAAGGCAGAGTGTAATGGGGACGAGGTAGCCTCATTTTGTGGAGCATTTGCAGTAGCAACATTTTCTTTTTGGTCTTTGTAAGTGAAGTCACACCTTAAGGTAAAACTATAAGTGTTGGGGTATCACAATTGTCTACATGAGGTTATATGTAAAAAATTTTACAGTCACTCTTTTTCCACATATTTTTCTTTTTTTTTTAATTTATTTATGATAGGCACACAGTGAGAGAGAGAGAGAGAGAGAGAGAGAGAGGCAGAGACACAGGCAGAGGGAGAAGCAGGCCCCATGCACCGGGAGCCCGACGTGGGATTCAATCCCGGGTCTCCAGGATCGCGCCCTGGGCCAAAGGCAGGCGCCAAACCGCTGTGCCACCCAGGGATCCCTTTTTCCACATATTTTTAATTCTGGTAGCCATATCATCTTTGTTCCTACAGCCATGATACAAACTAAGTCTCATAATTAGGCTACCTTTGTTGCTGGTGCTCACCTGATCTTGGCTAGTTAATTGAACTTTTGTCTTCCAGCTCTAAGAAATTGGCTCAGCCTTACTTACCCATATTTTTCCCATTGCATTGCTGTTAGGACCAAATTTCTTCATGACCAAGTTTCCTCCTGGGTCTTGCCAATAATACCATCTAGTCTCTTATTTCTGGGTTCTAGTTCCCTAGTATTAAATCTCCCTATATTTCACTGCCTACTTTTCTGTATCTCATCTCCTAACTGAAGCCAAAGTATCTGCTGACCAGAATCCATTCTTGACTCTTCAAAAAACTGGCTCTTCTACTCTTAACTTTTCTTTATAGACTATGGTAAAGAATTTCCCGTGATTACCTACTACATTCACACCATTGCCATAACATAAATTAACATCAGCTCCTATTTCTATATTTACAAGTTGAAGAAAGAGGCAATCTTGAAAAAGATATTTCTTTGTTGGTATCTTTAATTGTGGTATATTATTTTATGGAAAAAATGTTGTGCTTATCAAGTAAATTATATGGTAAAAAGCGAGCATTGCATCTTTTCCCGTCTCTGATGTCATTCCTTCAAAAATTGACAGTTAATAGTGTACAAGCAATAGTTTTCCATTTCAACTGCATCTTATTATCACCTGAAGAGTTTTTTAAAAATGCTGATATCTGGCTTCTACTCAGCGGTCTGCTGCTAAATGTTTAATAACTGCTCTATAAGAGAGGCCGATTTATAAGCCTTTGTTGATTTTCAGGGCATAAACAATCCCATGATGGCCAATTTTAACCTATCGATGTGGAATAGTGAATTCAATCAGCTGGTCTAACCAGATCTCCTGAGCCAGTAGGAGTTGACTTCAGTGGACCGCTGCCTCTACCCCAATCCTAATCCCCCCAAATTGAATCAGAATCTCTGGGGATAGGCACAAAGGAAACTTGTCTCACACAGAGATTTTGTAGTGTTTGACCCTAAGGTTTGTAACTGGACTCTACTATTTCATAGCAGTGTAACCTCGGGAAACTACCTCACCTTTCTTCGTCTGTAACATAGTGATATTACTATGTAATACTATTGTATTTACTTCCTAGGATAATTATGAAGATTAAAAGAATTTGGGTATGACACTAGAACAGTGTCTAGCATGTTAGTTATTGTTATTCTGTCTTAATTCAGTTTCTTCATTTCAGCTGAGCTTCTTTGATAGGATCATCCAAACTTGACTCTGACTACCATTTTTGATGTTAATCATTAAGTGTATTGGTTATCTGAAGCAACTCAGGAATTCTGTGTAGAAAGTATTTAAGATGAGCTTAAATTTAGAATTGAATCTGAGAACAAATAAGAATTTTGATTAAAAGTACAATTAAAAATCAGAAAACATTGCATTTCATTTCTTATACTAAGCCGAGGTGAAAGGGGGTAGTGAACATTTGATCAGCTAAAAACATTTCTTATTCACCAATATTGTGAACCTAGGTCAAAAATGCTAATGGCACACCCTCTAAAGATGCTTTTCTCCATGGATTAGGTACAGATGTGGACTTTGATGGATAATGAAGACATAAATAAATACCTTGAAATTAATTTCTGAAGGACAGATTACAGTTTCATATTCACTGTCCATATGATTTAAAAGCTTAATCTCTTAAAATCCTGTTTACTTAAAATAAAATTTTAGAGCCCAAAGTCACCTTTGAGATTATTCTTTACTCAAAAGGGAAGGATTTCTTGCTAACTATGTCTTAGATAGTATAAGCAAGTTCTGAATGAGCTCATGGAATTTTCTCAAATATTCTTTGGCTCTCAGTTTTTTAATGGATTTTTTTAAATGTGCTGAAAATTTCTGCTAATCAGACTCTAAACAAAAGGAGACTTAGTTAACAGGAAAATAAAGAAAATAATACAAGGTTGTTTCTAAACAACACCATTATACCAGCTTAGAAATGACCTCCTACAGCAACCAGGTTTATGAAAGCTTATATGTAGGATTCAACTCCAAAATAAGTTGTGGTCAATTTTGAATGATAATGAAAAACCAGCTTGTACAGATAGATGATCCACATCCCCAATTACTGTGTAGGCTGCTTAACAGAGTATCAGTTAGCTTCCCAGCCTTGGACATCTGTGGCTCACAAATCAGGACTTTCATCTTCTTAAAAGTGTTTTTAAATTCCAAAAATTATGTGAAATATCAGGAAGAGGAAGGAAAAGAACTAACATTTTTTTTTTACCAAGTGAGAGAGGAAGTTCAGATTTTAATGCAAATATATAATTTAAATGAACAAATATAACCTATCAGACATGCTTGACAAAATTGTTTAAACTCTTACATTTGGAAGATGTGTAGTCAGGCTTTCATCCTTCTCAGAAAGTCTTATATTGTTGTACCAATTACTGATAGATATAGGTTTATGTAACAATGGAATATTACTCAGCAATTAGAAGTGACAAATACCCACCATTTGCTTCAACATGGATGGAACTGGAGGGTATTATGCTGAGTGAAGTAAGTCAATTGGAGAAGGACAGACATTATATGGTCTCATTCATTTGGGGAATATAAATAATAGTGAAAGGGAATAGAAGGGAAGGGAGAAGAAATGGGTAGGAAATATCAGAAAGGGAGACAGAACATGAAGACTCCTAACTCTGGGAAACGAACTAGGGGTGGTGGAAGGGGAGGAGGGTGGGGGATGGGGGTGAATGGGTGACGGGCACTGAGGGGGGCACTTGACAGGATGAGCACTGGGTGTTATTCTGTATGTTGGCAAATTGAACACCAATAAAAAATAAATTTATAAAAAAAAGAAAAAGGCCTCTTAATCAACATTGACAAGAAACAAAGCATGCACAATTTCATCTTTCAAAAAGCCATTTTCCATCTGGCTAGATCTTCATTTATATTACTGTGGTTACAAGATGTATATATTCTTTGCTCCTTCAATTTTTTTGTCTTGCTGAGAAGAAAATTTTCAACAGAGTATTTGCATTTTTCAAGTACATATGTCCATAAATACGATTTAGCCCACATTTTTATAACTAAAGTATGTCAACATAATTAAAATTTTCTAATTTTGATTTCCACAGAGCTTATAGTCTAACAGGGACCAATTAAAATTGCAGACCATGCCTTAGGCCATCATGAAAACCTTTTTTTAATATAAATTTATTTTTATTGGTGTTCAACTTGCCAACATATAGAATAATACACAGTGCTCATCCCATCAAGTGCCCCCCTCAGTGCCTGTCACCCAGTTACCCCTACCCCCCGCCCACCTCCCCTTCCACCATCCCTAGTTCGTTTCCCAGAGTTAGTAGTCTCTCATGTTCTGTCTCCCTCCCTGATATTTCCCACTCATTTTTCTCCTTTCCCCTTTATTCCCTTTCACTATTTTTTATATTCCCCAAATGAATGAGACCATATGAAGAAGTCAAACTCTCCCCCTTCGCCGATGACATGATAATCTATATAGAAAACCCAAAAGACTCCACCCCAAGATTGCTAGAACTCATACAGCAATTTGGCAGCATGGCAGGATACAAAATCAATGCCCAGAAGTCAGTGGCATTTCTATACACTAACAATGAGGCTGAAGAAAGAGAAATGAAGGAGTCAATCCCATTTACAATTGCACCCAAAAGCATAAGATACCTAGGAATAAACCTAACCAAAGAAGTAAAGGATCTATACCCTAAAAACTACAGAACACGTCTGAAAGAAATTGAGGAAGACACAAGGAGATGGAGAAATATTCCATGATCATGGATTGGAAGAATTAATATTGTGAAGATGTCAATGTTACCCAGGGCAATTTACACGTTTAATGCAATCCCTATCAAAATACCATGGACTTTCTTCAGAGAGTTACAACAAATAATTTTAAGATTTGTGTGGAATCAGAAAAGACCTCAAATAGCCAGGGAAATACTAAAAAAGAAAACCATAGCTGGGGGCATCAAAATGCCTGATTTCAGGTTGTACTACAAAGCTGTGGTCATCAAGACAGTGTGGTACTGGCACAAAAACAGACACATAGATCAATGGAACAGAACAGAGAATCCAGAAGTGGACCCTCAACTTTATGGTCAACTAATATTTGACAAAGGAGGAAAGACTATCCACTGGAAAAAATTCTCTTCAATAAATGTTGCTGGGAAAATTAGACATACACATGCAGGAGAATCAAACTAGACCACTCTCTTGCACCATACACAAAGATAAACTCAAAATAGATGAAAGATCTAAATGTGAGACAAGATTCCATCAAAATCCTAGAGAAGAACACAGGCTACATCCTTTTTGAACTTGGCCACAGCAACTTCTTGCAAGATACATCCACGAAGGCAAGAGAAACAAAAGGAAAAAATGGACTATTGGGACTTCATCAAGATAAGAAGCTTTTGCACAGCAAAAGATACAGTCAACAAAACTAAAAGACAACCTACAGAATGGGAGAAGATATTTGCGAATGATGTATCAGATAAAGGGCTAGTTTCTAAGATCTGTAAAGAACTTATCCAACTCAACAGCAAAGAAACAAACAATCCAATCATGAAATGGGCAAAAGACATGAACAGAAATTTCACAGAGGAAGACATAGACATGGCCAACACGCACATGAGAAAATGCTCTGCATCACTTGTCATCAGGGAAATACAAATCAAAACCACAATGAGATACCACCTCACACCATTGAGAATGGGGAAAATTAACAAGGCAGGAAACCACAAATGTTGGAAAGGATGTGGAGAAAGGGAAACCCTTTTGCACTGTTGGTGGGAATGTGAACTGGTGCAGCCACTCTGGAAAACTGTTTGGAGTTTCCTCAAAGAGTTAAAAATAGATCTGCCCTTAGTCACCAAACTTTATCCCCCAAACGTAAAAATGCCCATTGAAGGTCTGTTGACTAATGGCATCGAAGAAAAGCATTAGGTCTGGAATAACTAGAAATATTTTGACATTACTATGTGATTATATAATTGTAAGCCCTATCAACTTTCCAAAAATTGGCTTTTCAAAACCCATACAAAATTAAGTAGAACTTAATATACTATACCATCTCAGGACTTAGATGCAAAATAAGTGTTAATCTTTTATGGTGTGTATTTTACATTTAAAACATGTCTTAATCCAAATAAGATAAATTTCAAATATTCAGTAGCCATATGTGATAGTGGCTGTTTCATTGGAGAGTGTAGTTCTATATTATTTGGTGTATGTTAAATTTTTCATAATATTTTTATTAATATAATTCAGAAAATAAAAATTTATGTATGATGAGTTCCTAGAAATATTTCTGCAAGTTTTGAGGTCTATAAAGTATATAAAATATAAGTGCATGAGTATTTTTCAAACATAATGTATATTATGAATAAACATGCAATAAACTTTTAAAATTTAAAAGCATGATTACTCCTCTACTCAGCAATATCAGCACAATGGAATATTACTCAGCTATTAGAAATGACAAATACCCACCATTTGCTTCAACGTGGATGGAACTGGAGGGTATTATGCTGAGTGAAGTAAGTCAGTCGGAGAAGGACAAACATTATATGTTCTCATTCATTTGGGGAATATAAATAATAGTGAAAGGGAAAATAAGGGAAGGGAGAAGAAATGTGTGGGAAATATCAGAAAGGGAGACAGAACGTAAAGACTGCTAACTCTGGGAAACGAACTAGGGGTGGTAGAAGGGGAGGAGGGCGGGGGGTGGGAGTGAATGGGTGACGGGCACTGGGTGTTATTCTGTATGTTAGTAAATTGAACACCAATAAAAAAAAAATAGAATGACATGTGAAAACCACCCACCCACTCCCCCAAATCTATAAAAGTAAAACAATTACACAAGTGGAAAAAAAAATATCAGCAATTTTCTACATCTTTATGACTACACAGACACTCTCTTTCTCTCTCTCTCTCTCTCTCTCTCTCTCACACACATACACACACACACACACACACACACACATACACACAAATATAGCTGTGTTGCCTGTCCTATATAAGACTGGAGGACATGAGAGGGAAAGGGATCTACCCAATGTCCTGTAAAAAGAAATAGGTTGGTTTTCACTCCAGTGCTCTCTCTGTGTAGACTCTCATTAACCATTTATTCTGCTGAGTATCTTTCTTAATCAGCCTCCAGAGAAATCAAGACACTATTTTCTTTGACAGTCCTCAGTTCCTTAGAGGTCCTCTGAGGTCAAAGAATGGGGGAGAGGAGGACAGGACTACACCAATGAAATGCAAAGGAAAGAAGAGAGATTTATCTCCAAGGTCTTACTTAATAACTGTCACTCTAACTCTTCTTCCCCAAAAGCTGTTGTCCTTGAACTTGCAAAACAACAAACCATACCAGTTGGGTGGCCTGTCCGTTAGTATACAGATGGCCCATACAATCAAGATTATTTTAAAAAAAGATTTTATTCATTTTTTCATGAGAGACACACACACAGAGAGGCAGAGACATAAGCAGAGGGAGAAGCAGGCTCCCTGTGGGGAGCCTGATGTGGGACTCGATCCCAGGACCCTGGGATCATGACCTGAGCCAAAGGCAGATGCTCAATCACTGAGCCATGCAGGCATCCCCTAAACCTCTCCAAAAGTGAGGTCAGGAGAGAAAATCAGATCAAAACTGGGTTGAGAGTGGGTGGTAGTGCCCATCAGAATGACAGGTTAGGTCACTCAAGCTCAGAACTGCTGAGTAGGTATTTGAAATCTCATTTGGTGTCCAGACCACAGAGGTAGACTGTTCTCATTACTCCCCAACAATTACTAGTTGATCCATGACTCTGGTTGTGAGCCATGTGACTTCCCACCATATAGTGTGCAAAATACCTATACTGGCCAGACCACCACTTTCTGTTCCTTTTTCTCTCATAGAAGCAGCTTGTGTGAATGCTTCAAGGATAGCAGGAATATGAATAAGTTCAAGAACCTGGTGTGTGTTTAAGTGTGTGATGGGCAAGATTGGGCGGGGAAAGAGGATTTGAAGTGGCCAATCATAGGGCCCAGGGTGTCACAATCCCTGACCTTTGCTTGCTTCTCCCCGCTCTGTGGGCCTGAAGATTCATCTGCTGAAACAGAGAAAAAAAAAAAACGACATTATGGGATCCCTCTGTGTGTTATGCAAAACTCAGCATGACTTCCATTCCTTTATGGTAGACAATTCCATTCCTTTGTGGTAGACATGTGGCTCAGAATGTGAGTGCCTGCTTCCTCCCATAGGCAGCCACAGAAAGCCAAAGGTGGGTAGGGGGTTTAGGTGGTGACTGAGCACCTGGGCTCTTCCCTCTCAGGAAATGGTGTTCTGTTTCTCTGTCAATGGGGTGTTCAAGGAAGGTGAATGTGCATAGCGCCCCCTCCCTAATGCCCCACTGCTCCCTGCCCCCCTGGCTGGGCCTCCTCTGAGAACCCTTCCAGCATCTCATATCCCTTCCTTTCTCTTTCTATTCCCTCTGTTTTTCAGTCCCCACTCTGCCCCAAAGGATGGTGTATGTTATTTTTAAATCATAAATTTAATTAAAATCTAGAAATACTTTCTATAGTTCCAAAAGAAAAAAATGTGAAAAGCAGGGAGAACACATATGCAAATAGTATTATAGACTTCTACTAATATGCCTATACATAAGGGACTTTGGCAAATCAGGAGTGAGAGAGACAAAAATATCAATAGTTAATTTAATTAAAAAGCAAAATGAGGGACGCCTAGGTGTCTCAGTGGTTGAGCATCTGCCTTCAGCTCAGGGCATGATCCCAGAGTCCTGGGATCAAGTCCCACATCGGGCTCCCTCCAGGGAGCCTGCTTCTCTCTCTGCCTACGTCTCTGCCTCTATCTCTGTCTCTCATGAATAAATAGAATCTTTAAAAAAAGTTAAAAATGAAAAGCAAAATGATTGTCCAATAAGTGTCTGAAGAGGCTAGAGCACATAGTCCAAAGAAATGAAAATCCAGAGATGTCTCAATGAGTGAAAAATCTAATTTGCAGAAAATTTTTTATGTGATCGCAAAATTTAAAAGGAATATATATATGCATATATACATACATATGTGTATATACACGTATATATATTTATGTTTGTGTATATATAATACTTAACAAATATTTTATGATAGGTAAACACCTATCTTGCACATCTAGAAAATGTGCACCGGTCTTGTTACAGAGAATATCTTTGGGTCATGGTGATCATGACAATATAGATGAAAGAGAAAGATGCAGGATGATTTTATTTTTTAAATATATATTTAATAGGGTTTAATATTTTGCAATTGGGCAAATTTATTGAGAGAAGTACTTAAAAATACATCTTGACAGTTTATCTATTTATGTATATATGTTTTTGTCCTAATGCTTCTCTCCCCCTAAATTTTGTAAAAATAATGTAATTATTAAATGCTTACTTTTCTTTAGCTCATTCAGAAGCTGGATGTCCTCTCTCAGGGCATAGAAACCCAGGAAGGGACGGCTGCCAAGAGGGTGAAAAATACCAGAAAGTTCTGGCTGATGCACTAGAGTCCAGGCCCCTGTCTCTCTTCTTTCCCTTTACAAAGCCTTCTGTTCAAACCTTCAGAGCTACAGTTCTGGCCCTGACCACCAGGGAGAAGGTTTCTATATAACTTTTTTCCCCCCAAAGAAAAAGGTTTGTTTTTTTTTTTTCTATGCTCATTCCAGTATCCCACCAAATTGTTTGCAATTTCCTTTATAAATTACTGGGTCAGACTCTACTATGACCTCTCTAAGATGGACTGGAGTTATTTCCTGCCATGTGGCTATTTTCAGATGTTGAACTTTGCTCTTTCTTAAGTAAATCTGATATATTGTACAGAGAGCTTATTAAAGTTATGCATGGTGGGATCATGCTCATTCTATAAAGCTCAGTTCCAGTTTCTGTATTTTCTTAAACCTTAGCAACTTCAAGGAGGGCAAAGAGTGCTAATTCTACAGATAAGAGTCTCCTTGTGAGGAATTCATGAAGGAATACAATGTAATGTAGCCCATACAGAGCCTGGCCACCGCTGACTCTCAAAATTCTCTCCCTTTTAAAAAAAAAAATTCTCTCCCTTTGCAGCTACAAATACCTGTGACCCAGTCCTCCTAACTCTATTTAATGCCTCTGTGGAGATGCCTTGTTGAAAACAGTTCCCTGAGTGCTAGGCTGGTAGCGAACTCAGGGGGGCAGTAACAACAGGAAGTTGTCTTCTCTGGCTGCCAGGACTCTTCTCTCTATGCCCTTGGGGAAGGAATTTCCTGGAAGGCCTCCATCTTACTTGTGTAGCCTTCACAAGGACTTAGGGCCTGCTCTCACTTTCCTCAAGAGCTGTAATCAGATCTGCCACAAATTCCCAGCTCCAGACCCTACATATTCTCTTCAGGAACACCCTGTGTGGACAGTGATGACAGGTGACTGCCTTCAGCTCACACCATAGGTGAGTTGTTCAACATGAGGCATTGGCCTCAGATCCTCACAGAGCTGGAAGGATTCTAGCTGCCACCCACCCCCCAACACACACACACTCCCTAAGGCACAGAACAGCCCTCTTTCAATGGCCTCTCTGGGGAGTAGCAAGGGCCTAGGCTGAGTATTGTTTTACTCTTTTGAAGAAATGGACTGAGTGAGCCCTAACACATCCTGGTTCCACATGGAAAACCAACCCACCTGTGGCTGTGCTGAGGTAGCTATGCTCTGACTAAGCTGAGATGTTCCCTTTGGTTGAGGGAAAGTGCTGAGTCATGTGATCCTCTCTGATCCAGTATTTGAGGCCTGAGGAGGATCACTTGGGGAAAAATGTTGGAAATTAACATTATTGGGATGAATACTAGAGGAAGAGGGGGGGCAGAGAACCCACTATTACCCTTGAATTTTCCCATCAACCATTCATGGTATATTGTATTATCCCTGTAGAGGTTTCTCTGGGCTTGGTTTATGGGCCATATATGATATATTCTAGAATGTTATATGGGTTGTCATAAGCAGTGTTTTATGTCAATTAAGGAAGTTTTGCTACTCATGTTGTTTAAATCTTCTTTATCTAACTGATTTTTTGCCTATTTTGTCATTCAGTGAAGTGTACTAAAATTTCCCACTGGGACTGTGGATTTATCCATTTTGCCCTTTACTTCTGTCGCTTCTTACTGTGTATATTTTCTCCATTTATTTCTATCAGTTTTTGCTATGTATATTTGGGCTCTATATTAAAAGGTACATACAAATTTAAAATTGTTTTGTTAATATTATTTGTTGAATTAAACATTTTATCATTTGCAGTCTCCCTTTTTCTGTAGTAATGTTTTTACTTGAGATATATTTTTTTCTCTTATGAGTCATTATACCAGCTCTCAGACACTCTGTGTTAAAGTGGTATATCTTTCTAATTTTTTTTTTCAAATTTTCTATGTTCTTATATTTTACATATGTCCCTTTTAAGGAGCATTCTATTGAATGATTTTTTAATCTAGATTCTTTTTAAAGATTCATTTAATTATTTGAGAAGGGAGGGACAGAGGGAGCAGGAGAGAGAGAATCTCAAGCAGCCTCTCCACTGAGCACGGAGCCTGATGTGGGGTTTGATATTATGACCCTGCAACCAAGGCCTGAGCCAAAATCAAGAGTGAAACACCTAACCAACTGAGCCACCTAGATGCCCCTAATCTAGATTTATGATCTCTATTTTTTAATTTGAAAATTTCAAGCCACTTATATATAATGTAATTCCAGATATAATTTAGTTTATCTTATTCTTTCTCCTACATTTGTTTTTCTGTTCTAGTTTCCTTTTCCTCTATTTTGTAATGTCTAATGCCCCTACTGATTTATTGATATACATTTTAATTATATAATATCTTATATTATTAATATATTAATATTAATATTATTACATATTATATATTATAATTATAATATAATTATATATTATATATTATTATATAACACATTATATTATATTATATAAACTATAATATATAATTATTAATTATATTATTAATATATTATATAATTATATATTTAAATTCATCAAAGAAATTATCACTATAATATACAGTCAATACTCATTTAATTTTCCTCCATATTTTTATTTTTTATTTTTATTTTTTAAATTTTTATTTATTTATGATAGTCACACAGAGAGAGAGAGAGAGAGAGGCGGAGACATAGGCAGAGGGAGAAGCAAGCTCCATGCACCAGGAGCCCGATATGGGATTCGATCCCGGGTCTCCAGGATCGCGCCCTGGGCCAAAGGCAGGCGCTAAACCGCTGCGCCACCCAGGGATCCCTAATTTTCCTCCATATTTTTAAATGTCATTCTTCATTCTTCTTGCATCTATGTGCCTTCATCTCTGATCATATTTTTGACTTAAGCATAAATCTTTAGTTTGAGTTGGCTGATGAAAAATTTGCATAGTTTTTGTTTGCATTAAAATGTCCATTTCTTTGACTTCCATTTTCAAAAGATAAGTTTTTATAGACAGAAAATTCTGAGTATGCAATTATTTTGCTTCAACACTATGAAGATAGAATTTCATTTTCTTTAAGCTATTTGTTTAAAAATTCTATGTCAGCCTTAATTTTGCTCATTTTAAGATAATCTGTTGTTTTTCTCTGTCCTATAAATATTTTCTCTCTTTATTTGCGTTTTAAAAGCCTTTCTGTGATGGGCCTGGGTTTGATTTTCCTCACACTCCACCATGCATATATACTGTTATATATACTGCTTCTTACATCTGTGACTTGATGTCTTATGTTACTTTTCAAAACTTCTCAAACATTATATCTTGAAATACTATTCTGCACAGTTCTCTCTCCTTTATAGGACTCCAATTAAGCATGTTTGATATATTTGTTGCATCCTTTTAAACTTGTTCCATCTCTTTCTGTCATTCATCATTTTGTCTCTCCATACTTCATTCTGGATATTTTCTTCAGGCCCTTCATTTGTTTTTCTAACTCTCCCTTCAGTGCACCTCATATGCTGCTAATACCATTATTGTTCTTAATTCCAGATATTACACTTTTGAGTTCTAGAAATTTCATTTATTTTTTTATATTTTCAATTCTTGGCTAAAATTTTCAGTTTATTATATTTTCTTGACAATTATAGGCATGATTATTTTAAAGTTTATGTCTAATAATGCAATAATCTGGGTTTCATGTGAGTCGTTTTTAATGTCTTTTTTTTCATTCCTTGATTGTCAATTATATTGTCTTATCTCCTTTATAAGCCAAAGGACTATATGTAACAGGTTGTAGATTTATTTACTTCAGTCCTAGAATGAAGTTATTTTTCTTAATGAAAAAGATTTTTGTTTATTTTTCCTGATAAACTGCCAGGCAGCAACAAACAGCCCCAAATCCCTTTAATCCCATTGGTGGTTGAGATTATTAAACTGGACTTCAGTCCCTTGAGGGACTGACCTATTTCCAGTTTACCTTTACTTGCCTGGCATAGCTCTTGAAGGTAACCTATTAAGTCTGAGTGTTTTGCCATGGTCACCTCCCCTTGGAAGCCCCACTTTCAACATTTATGTACTCAGCCCTATGACTCTGTAGAAAATCTGACACAAATTTGTAGCATTTAAACATTTAACTTGACTCCTTAGGAATCATCAATTGCTTCTAAAAGAAAAATAACCCCAAACATTGGGATTGTCTTCTGGATTATTTTGTAGCCTCTAATCCTTGCTCTGTACCATCGTACAGCATTGCTAGCTGTTTGATGCCTTCAAATAATATTTTATTTTAAATGATTTGTAACGCTCTTCTAGTTGTTTTTAGTTGTATGTTTGATCCAACTTAGCTCATCTGTCAATGCTGGAAGCAAAAATCTATTTTAATCTAAATTTATTTAAAAATAAATTTAAAAATAAGTTTATTTATTTTTCATGCTGAGTTTAGCATACTCCTTATTATCATTACTATCTTCTGTACTGCGCTTTCTCTAATGTCTGGAAGATAAGGTAACAAAAATAGGAAAACACATGTAATATGCTTTTCATTAAGTTTTCCAGATGGATATGTCTGGCTAGCATAGAGTCAGTACCTCCAATATTTTTCTTGTTTTATTGTATTATAAGTGCACATCATCATCTTATCCTCCCATTTTTGTCTATTTGCTCCTGCTTCTGAGGCCCTCGGGTCAGTTCCAGCCTTCAGCCACTCTCATATTTCAACCATTCCAGTGACAAAAGATTCTGAATCACCACTATATTCTAATATATATATATATATATATATATTATATATATATATATATATTAGAGGCAATGCTATTCCAAATATAAATTAAAAAAAGGCTGATTGTTTTATCAGCATGTAAACTTTTTATGTTTGTGGTGGTGAGTAAATAGGCTTGTTCCCTCACTCTTTTTTTTTTAAAGATTTTATTTATTTATTCATGAGAGACACAGAAAGAGAGGCAGAGACACAGGCCAAGGGAGAAGCAAGCTCCATGCAAGGAGCCCAATGTGGGACTTGATTCCGGTAATCCGGAAGACAAGGCAGACACTCAACCGCTGAGCCACCCAGGCATCCCCCTCACTCTTGATTAGCATGCAAATAGGTGTAAATAAATAAATATATATATGTATGTATATATATTTATAAATGTCACTTATAAAAATTTATTGAAATTGAAAATATTCATGTTTTGACTAAAATAATCTACTTATGGGAATTATTGCATGGAAAACTATAAAATATATGGAATGTATGTATATCCTTTTTCATAGTAGCTTATTGTAGCAAAAATTTGGATTTGTAAAATTGCAACTGTATTAGTAGGCTAAAGTTTGTGACGATTAGGATGTTAACTGAAATGATAATCTAATGTACAAATTATATAAAAAATCAGAAATCATTATTTCTACATGAGTATATAATTGTCTCAAAATTTAACATATATATTTGCATAAATGCATAATGTATCCCATAGCATACAAACATAAAATACTAAATACATTCATATATCTCTCCCCTTCATTTGTTTAAGAAATTGCATCCCAATGTTGAAATAAGAACTAAAGACTTGATCAGATTCAGATTTGATGCTTTTGACAAAAATTCTGCATAGTCAATGCCTATAACAAAGTACATGATGCCTGGCTTTTGTTGTTGTGTGTGTGTGTGTGTGTGTGTGTGTATGTGTGTGATATTTACCAGCCATTTATCACCATTATATAGGTTCTTTACTTAATTATAAGTTTTAAAATGATGATACTCAAATTCTATCATGACTTCTTCTTATATTAACTACATTACACATATAAAGAGAAACTCTATCATCAATAAATTGGCTATCTTTATGTACACCTTATACAGAAAAAAAGAACAAATATATTTGATTCTTCCTCTTTATAAATTTTCATAAAAATAAGTTCATTTACTGGCCTTCTCCAAATGTCACCAATGAGATTTCTTTTTGTTGATGTTGTTATCATGATGAACTCACCTTTTAACACTTTGATGGACTTCAAATCCTTTTATAGGATTTTTATAGCAAAAGAGTGACAAGATTTGACTTATACTTTAAAATTTCTCTCTGCCTGCTGAGTTAAAAATAGTGAGGGAGCATGGATGAAAACAGAGGGACCATTTGGAAGGCAATATAATACAGAAGATTGATGTTGATAACAACCAGGTTGGTAGCAATAGAGGAGTTAAGAAGTAGCTAGACTTTGGACATATTTTGAGGGCAAGCCAAGAGAACTTTTTGATAAGTTAGGTATGGAGTATGAGAGAGTACTTTAGGCTAACTCCACGTTTTGGACACTGAGCATGTGGAATTTCTGGTTTGAATGATTTCACTTCCATGTGCCATATAAGGAAAATATCAAAAGTTGTGAGTAACAGGACTTTTCTAACACCAGGCCACACAGTGAAAGTAACCACAGTGAAAGTTTCACAGGACTTTTCTGACACCAGGCCACACAGTGAAAGTAACCCAAAGAGTTAATCCAAGGCCTCTTCATAATCAGCAAATCATGGAATGACCAGGAGTGAATAGATCTTTCCTTATAACCATGCTCTGAGGCAATGCAGAGTAATTAATGTACAATGTACAACACATAAGCCTAGAGAACCTTAAATGTTAAAACCAAAAGAAAATCTGGTTTCTAATCATCTAATTGCCTTAATCCTCCCTTCCTGCAGAACCACTGGTATTACTACCAACTGATACATTGTTTGTATGATTGTTCTATCCAGCAGGTTGACACTTTGCTTGCCCTACCATGATGTTAGGCCAAGATGAAGTAAATGGTATGAGACCACTAATGTGTCTTCAAAGTTGTATTTTTTTCTCAATTTTAAAATAAGTTTGATTTTAAATTTATTTTTTATTTAAAATAAAATTGATGGTGGTAGCTCTCCTCAAAGAAAAATAAAGGTGGGGATTCTTCCCAGGGTAATTTTGGCAAAGGGAACTTTAATTATGAACATGTGGATATGAGCTTCATCCTTTCCACCTTCAGGAGGATGATAGAAACATGGTAATGAAGGGTTCCCAGTAGGACCCCTAAATAAGACAATAAGTGACCAGGTAGCCTGGTTTGCATGCAGCAGCCCCTGGGACTCTGCAAAGTTTTTGTTCTCCATGGTCTTTTTCTCCTCTCACTGAAAGTGAAGAGTGATAGGACTGGAATAACAACTGAGTAATCCTAATTGTAGACCTGGTATTATTGAAGTGAAATTATATAGAAGATTTCATTGCATTTCTATATATTTATGGACACTCCCTTTTATCCACTTCCCCACAGCACTGTCTCCACCTTCCAACCCAACAATAGCAGTGTGAAATGGCATAATGAATGCCAAGACAGAGCATTTCCAGAGAGAGATATGGAGAACAAGCAGGATGGAAACTCAGGGGGCTGGTTCAGGGTCACAGGAAGTATCCTGACAAAAAATAAGGAATGTGCAGGAGAAGCAGGTCAAGGAGAGTTGTGTTGGTCTCATATAGAGATGCTGGGAACTTTGTTGAGAACAAGAGAAGTTAACATCCTTGATCACCTGAGGGCAGGTTCACACAAACAATACAAAGGGAACAGGTTAACTGAAGGAAGGTCATGGGAAGTTGACTAAAGGCAAAGGTGGAGACTACTGCCAAGGATATGGAGCAACTCCTCACCAGATGTCACAATTTGGCTCATGATGAGTGTGAAGGTGTAGACTCTAAATTCCTGGTTGGATAAACAGGATTTCCTGGAAACTTATTAAAGGAATATCATTTTAAATATCTAAATTTGATTGTTTGGGAGTTAAATATTCAAATAGGGGGAACGGAAAAATTAGAAAATCCATGTCTAGCAAAAGAAAAAATTAAAATCATGTCAATAGTTCCTACTTTGGAAGCCTTTTTAAAGCTCAGTAGAAGGTCAGAATAGAACACCAGATTGAGTCTGTTCTACAGTCTTAATGCCCTGTTGTCTCCCTTCTCTCCCATCCCTTCTTTTTATCCTTAGATTCCTTACGGAATAAAGTATAACAAGACATGGATAATAAATTCAATACAAAGCCATTGCAGTGTCCCCTTCACCGTGGTTGATGTAAGAAAGAATGGTGAAGTCAGATGAGTGGGCTCAGGGAAGGGGGAGAGACAGCTAAGCAGAGGCCACTGGCCTCTGACACTATTGCCGTTGCCTTCAATCCCTGTAGTTCCATTACTTAAAAGACGGGGCCCAGTTCTTTATCCAGGATGCTTGTGCTGCCTCTGCATTGAAGGATATCAACTGCAAGATTTCTGATGAGGAAAATCAAAAGGTATGTGTTGAGGATATTACCCATACCTGGTCCCAAGGCAGGAACACAGACCAAAGTGGCTGATCATCTTCCTTAAAGGAGAATTCCTAGTGCTTATCCCACTGCCCCCCTCTTGTAGCTATCTATACATGTCAGTCCCTCTGCTGTACCCTACTCTGTACAGAATAAATTGGATCCAGAAGAAATGGAGCAGCTAAAGGTAATTAAGACACAAGGCCCATTGTGTGCAAACACCCAGACCTACCTCTTCTTCTCCCAGGCCCCAGTTTCCCTATCACCATGACAGACTCACAGTGGCTCTTACCATCCCTCTCTGCAGCTGACCATGAGCAAACACTATGATATCTCCCAAAAAGCTCTTGACCTCCATAAACTCCGCTTTGACCCAGGTACAAATGACAGCAGTAATTCTAGGGGTCTTCTTGGGTGTGACACTTAGGGATGGTAATGAGGGTAAGTTTGGTACTGGCCTTGGACCCCTCTCAGCCTTCTGATGCCTCCTCCCACCTTTTTGAAGAGTTGATGGACCATGATATGGATATAATCCTGAATCGAAGAAACTGCATGGCTGCCACCCTGCAGATCATCAAAGAGAATTTCCCCGAAGTGAGGCATTTTGCCCAGTGCTGGTATTATATGGGATGGAACACATGAAGTGGAGAGAAGATTTGTCTCTGAGTCCCTAGATAGTAAATGTCACTCTAACTTCTTCCCCCAAAGCTCTTGTCCTTGAACTTATGCAAGAACAAACTGTACCAGCTGGATGGCTTGTCTGACATTGTGGAGATGTCCCCTACAATCAAGAGTCTGAACCTCTCAAAAAATGAGGTAGGAAGGGGGTGCATATTAAATTTGGGGTTGAGAGTGGGTGGTAATGCTCATCAGAGTGATGACAGGTGTCAAGAGAAGTTACCTGAGCAGGAAGGTGGAGACTAGATGTTCAAGGGTCCAGGTGTCTATTTCCAGAACATTTTTCTAGTTACTTTCCCATATTTTTCAGGTGCAGTCAGTCTGGGAGTTATGCAAGATAAAAGGGCTGAAGCTTGAAGAGCTGTGGCTGAAAGGGAACCCTCTGTGCAACACTTTCCCAAACCAGTACACCTATGTAAGGTCTGTGGTAACTTTTGTCACCCCTCCTGGGGACCTTTTTACCTTGGGAGCCTAAATTACCCTTGACAGTGCCCCCTTGCAGGAGGTGGCAGCCCTGGTCCTCTAGGAGGATCAAAGGCCCCCTCACACTTCTCTCTGTGTCCCTTACCTGTGCTTAGAGGTCTTTTCCTTCCTATGACCTACTCACTTGTTCTCCTGGCGTGGGCTCTGTTTCCTCACTCTGCACCCAGCTGTCTCTAGCATTCTTTCCCATGAGAATGCTCCAGGAAGCAAGGATCATCTTCTCCAGGACCAGGAGTGACCAGCTTGAGCCAGATACTGTGACCTGAACTGACAAGGGTCCTCCAGCCCAGGGCCTCATGCTGATACAGGCCTTCCTACTCCCTGCTGAGATGGGGTTCCCTCCTCATCCCCAAGAGGAGCCCTCTTTCCCTTGAAACAAATGGGTCCACTCTCTAATTCCAGGCTGCCATGATGGCTTTTCTGCCTCATGCTGAGGGCTAAGATCCTAGGGGGCTGTTCCTCAAGGTCATGTTCCTCTCACCCAATGTCAGGAGCTGGCCTCTCCTTGAGAGAAACCAGGGTTCCCTGAGTCGAGAGGCTAGAAGTGGGTGACTGCCAGTGAGCAGAGGGCTTCCTGAGGCATAAATGAAGGGTGGATGGCAGAGGTGCTTGAGGAGAGAAGACAAACCTCTCAGAAGTACTTCCCCTTTTCTTCCCTTCATACATCACATAATCCTGACTGGTCCTTCAGAGAAGCCCTAGATCACCTGACACAGGTATAATCCCTTAGTCTAGGAACTGGACATGAATTGTGCCAGGAACAATGTGGGAAAATGTGTCCCCTGGCACAGTTGCAGTGGGGCCATCAGGAAGGAAGGCAGTGATTATAAGACAGGGCCACAGACCCTCATCACCATGCTGACCTGGGGCTTCACCCTCTACTCCTTCTGGGGAAGGTCTGCCCAAATAGCTAACTCATTCCCCATGCCCAGCTTACACTGAGTTCACATAGGTGACAGTTTCAGACAGCACCAATGGGCCCCCAGCCCAACACTGGCATGCTTTCCATTCCTACCTCAGGTTCCAGGGCCTGCCAGGACAGATGAAGGAAAGGGATGCAGCCATGGAGCCATTTTCTCCTTCTTCTCCTTCTCATTCTCCTTCCTTCCTGACCCCCACCACCATGGTAGAGCTTCTTTCCTTTCCCTTTACTTTGCTTTCTCTTCATCCTTTGTCTCTAGTCCCCTATGTCTCTCTTACCTCTCCCCTCCTACCTTTACCCTCTTTTCTGTCTTCTTCCCCCTCCCTCTCTCTCCCTGTACCCTGGGTCTTGCCTCACTCACCTCCCTGGCCCAACATCCAGGACCATCACTGGGGCCGGCAGATCATGGTCCTGCAGAATGCTGGACCCCTAGTGAGGTAACAGAGCCCTGGGCTCCCACCCCATTCCCTCTTCTCTCTTGAGCCTTTAGTGGGGACTTGGAACTTGCGGGGAGGAAGGGAGGCCAGGAGGGGAAGGCATCCCTAGAGCCTGGGCTCCAAATCTTGCTTCTTGAGATATTGGGAAGAGAGCAAGGGCAGTCTAGGTAGGAGTTACCCAGGAGGAAGGAAAGACAGAAAACCTTTAAAATTAAACTGCAGTTCATTTCTTTCTATTTTTGGTTTTGAACAGTGCTATCAGGGATTGTTTCCCCACATTGTTACACCTGAAAGATAAGTGCCTACATTCATCATTGTCTCCTCTTTTTAACAGTGATGACCTTCACACCAGCGGGAAGCTTTGGTGGACTTACATAGGTTATGTTTTTGTATCTGACCCATTGGGGTGCATAGACTCCTGAAAAAAGCATGACCATTCTTCCTAGAAAATGCCCATTCACACACACACACACACACACACACACACACACACCCTTACTCACAAACTTTCTGTCATTCACTTATTTACCCAAAGTTGCATATATAATAGAGTCTTACAGGACTGACCCTCTGTTGAAGACTCCTACTGTATTCTTGCTGATAGAATTTTGGGGGCCATTTCACACCTGACCCTAGCTCTTGTTTCCCCTGCACCTATATATGCCCCTTTTCACCCATTGCAGTCTCCATGGTCTGCACTTCTGATTTCCTCTTCCTTTCTTCAGGCTGGCCAGGTGTTACCAGCAATAACTGTAATTTGCACTGAAGCCCCCCAAATAATAAAGCATTGTAAGGTGAGGATGGAGCAAGCATGATTTAGGATATTACAATGGAAGCTTTGTCTACCACATAGTTTCAAGATATCTTTTGATTCCAGGAAAGCTATAAAGGATCCGAGATTCTTAAGAATCTAATCCTTCAATTCCTGCTTCAGTAAGTACCCTTGGGGCCATGAGGCAGAAGAGGGTTGGAATAGGTATGCTAATGGATTAAGAGGAGCTTTCAAGTCCCTTTGGGTGCCCAGATCACAGAGATAGCCTATTGTCTTTGTTTTTCTTCAGCTATTACTTGATCTTTGACTCTGGAGACCGATAGGGTCTCCTCAATGCTTACCATGATGAGGCCTGTTTCTCCCTGACCACTCCCTTCAACCCTGAAGATGCAGCCTTGTGAGTATCACAGCTCAGACTCTGCTCCTGGGCCATGTGTCTCCCCAGCAAACACATAATCAGTTCCTGTAAACATCTACACTGCCTGGGCCACCACCTCCTTTTCCTCTATTTTTCCTAGAAATGGCTTAGAAGAATACTTCAAGGATAGCAGGGATATTAAGAAGGTCAAGGACCCTGGTAAATGTGAAAAGCAAAAAGATCAACATGGGAAAGGGGGTGTGAAGGGAACATATATAGGGGCCATGGGCCTGACCTTTCCTTCTTTCCCCCAAAGTCCTGCGAGTTCTACTGCTAAAGCATACAAAATATGACATTGTTGACTCCCTCAATATGTTGCCCAAAACTCAGCATGACCTTAACTCCTTTGTGGTCGACCTGAGCGTCCAGACGGTGAGCATGGGTTTCCTCCCTTGGGCCAACCAAGAAAGTCAGAAGTGGGTAGGAGGTTTAGAAGGATACTGAAAGCCTTAGTAACTATTCTCCCCTTTCAGGAAACAATGCTCGTTTTTTTCTGTCAATGGGGTTTTTAAGGACAGTAAGTATCTGTAGAGTCCTCCCCAGATCCCCCATTATGTCCTCCTGGCTGGACTACCTCCCAATTCTCCCAGCTTTCCAAGTTGCTTCCTTTCCATCCCTTCCCGTTGTGTTCTCCCATCCTACCTTGCCCACAGACTATCCTGGTCTGACATACATCCATGCCTTTCTGACCCAACACAGTTCACATGTTAGAGGCACAGGCTGTGGCATTTTATAGCTCTCATTTCAGTTCCTTACTCTGTGATCTTGGGTCAAATATATAACCTTTCAGTTTCCTTATTTGCAAAAGAGGCTAATAATACCCTTATCTTGGGCTGCTCTAAAAGAAATGAATCAAGTGAACATGTATTTGTCAGAGGATCTGATACATATTGGGGGTCCTATCCCTGGGAGTTGATTATCCCTATTGTTGCCCTCTCAGTCCTTAAAGCCCTCTTCTACCTCCCAGTGAAAAGTTGCCCCTGTCTGGCTCCCATAAGGGTGCTACAAGATTATCAAGTAAGTCCCTGAAAGGGGAATACTGGTTGTGTGAAAAGTACAACTCTAAAGGGATGTTGCTGTTTGTTGTCATTGAAGTAGAAGGAAATTCTCAAGGTTCTGTCCATGCTTTCACTCGGACCTTCATCTTGACTTCTGATAGCAATTCCAGGTAAGTGCTGTATTGTGGGTACAGCATGGGGACAAACACCCATCCCAGCCTGAGGACAATGGTGTAGGAATATAGTGGTACAGCCTAGAGGTTTCCTCAGTGGAAAGCCAACAGGCAGACCCAAGGAAAGGTCTAAGAGTGTGGTTAAGAGTGTGGACTCTGGAGTCAGAATACCAGACTCTTTTCCTGACCTCAACACTTACTAGCTAGCTGAATGATCTTGTCAAGTTATAATACCTCAGTGACTCAATGTATTGTTCTGAAAATAGGGATTGGAGTGACCATTCTTTGTGCTGCTATAAAGGGTATATACATTAGAATTAAATCTATAAGTCTGGTGAATCTGGTAGACAGTCCCTCCAAAAGTGGGCTCTGTGGGAGGCCAGAGGTATCAATCAAGGAATCCAGGGATCAGGCACAGTAGGGATATGGAAGGAATCTGGTTGCTGAGTGACATTGGGGAGCAGGATGGTTGTTGGGGGTGGAGTTTATCCATTTCTCCAGTTGTCTGAGGACCCAACTTTCTTCTAGTCTGCACATCGTGAATGATGAACTCATTGTGGGAAATGCCAGGACCAAAGAAACACAAAGCACCTTCTCCGCTCCAGTGCCCATGCCCTCCACAAGCTCCATGCCTACCTTCTCCCAGAAGCAGCAGGAAATGGTGCAGGCTTTCTCTGCTCAGTCTGGAACAAACCTCCAGTGGTCTCAGAAGTGAGTGCTTAGAGTCTCTAGGGATAGGAGGGAGCTGGGAAGAATGAAAAAGTGAAGGATTGAATAATAGGAACTATAGTTAATTTGAACAAAATAACTATTTGGATGTTGTGCTTCCAAAAAATAATCTCATAAAAAATACATATTAATTTTATTGTGACATATGTAAATAATTTTTAAATAATATAATGTTCAGATGACATGAGCATATATATGTAAAATCCTAAGGAAAATAAAAAACTATTAGAATTAATAAACACATTCAACATTGTTTCTAGATATAAAATCAATATACAAAAATAAATTTTATTACTATACACTAGTAATGAATGATCAAAAAATGAAATTGAGTAAATAATTCCATTTATAACAGCACTGAAAAATAACATATTTAGGAAAAAGACCCATAAATACAGATAACAAATTGATGGTTACCAGAGGGGAGGGGAGTGGGGAGGTGGTCAAAATGGGTGAAGGGGCAATCCCTGTGTGGCTCCATGCTTTAGCGCCTGCCTTTGGCCCAGGATGTAATCCTGGAGTCCCGGGATCGAATCCCATGTCAGGCTCCCTGCAAGGAGCCTGCTTCTCCCTCTGCCTGTGTCCCTGCCTCTCTCTCTCTCTCTCTCTCTCATGAATAAATAAATAAAACCTTTTTTAAAATGGGCAAAAGGGAGTGGGAGGTACAGGCTTCCAGTTGTGGAATGTATAAGTCACAGAGACAAAAGGTACAGCATAGGAAATATAGTCAATGGTATTATAGTAGCATTTTATGGTGACTGATGGTAGCTACACTTATGGCGAGCATAGCATAATGTATAGACTTATCAAATCATTATGTTGTACACCTGAAACTAATGTAACACTGTGTGTCAACCATACTTCAATAAAAAATTTAAATAACATACTTAGGAAGCAAATTTAACAAGAGAAATACCAAATGTATACTCCAAAATCTGCAAAACCTTGTTGAAGTAAATTTTAAGAGACCTAAGTAAGTAGAAATAATCCCATACTCCTGAATCAGAAGACTTAATATTGTTAAGATGGCAATATACCGCAAATTAATATACAGATTCAGTGTATTTCATATAAAAATCCCAGCTCATTTCTTTATAGAAATTGATGAGTTAATCCTAAAATTCATATGAAAAGGAAATGGACCCAGATAGACAAAATATTCTTGAAGAACAAAGTTGGAAGACTCATACTTCCCTATTTCAAAACTTACTACAAAGCTAAAATTATCAACACTATATGGTACTGACTTAAAGATATCTTATAAATTAATGTAATAAAATTAAAGTATACACACACGTGCACACACACAGAAAATCCCTCACATTTATGGACAATTTAATTTCAACTGGAGGACCAAAAATATTCAGAGTAAAGAATAGTCTTTTCAACAACTAGTTAAGGAACAACTGGACATCCACTCACCAAAGAATTAATTTGTACCCCTATCTCACACCATATACAAACAAATTACTAAAAATATTTAAAAAGATGTCTGTGCCTGCTGCTCCATTCTCAGCTACCCACTATCTTCTCACCACCCACTATGGGCCTCCTACACACCCCAGCTACATCCTCTCTGGGATCATCACTGCTTTTGACCCAAGCCTCACTGCCATGACTTCTGCCAGAGCCAGCTCCTGGTGAATCCATGTGGAGATTGTGCCCCCAGAGCCCATCCTGGGAGTCACAGAAGCCTTTAAGAGAGACACCAACAGCAAAAAAAAAAAAAAAAAAAAAAAAGAATCTGGGAGTTGGTGCCTACCAGGATGATAATGGAAAGACTTATGTGCTCCTTAGTGTCCAGAAGGCAAAGAGCTACATTGCTGCAAAAATTTTGGACAAAGAATACCTGCCCATTATGGAACTAGCTGAATTTTGTAAGGCATCTGCAGAACTAACCCTGGTTGAGAACAATGAAGTGTTGAAAAGTAGACAATATGTCACTATGCAGATCATTTCTGGAACCTGGAATTGAAGGTTGGAGATAGTTTATTGCAAAGATCTTTTAAGTTCAGCAGAGATGTCTTTCTGCCCAAAGAATTCTAGGAAATCATACATCCATTCTTTAGGGACACTGATATGCAGCTACATGGTTATCAACACTAAGAACCAAGACATGCATCTGTGACTTCATAGGCACTATAAAGGACATTTCAAAAATGCTACAGTAAAATGTTCTTCTCCTGCATGCCTGTGCCCACAATCACATAGGAGTGGACTTCATCCTGGGCAATAGAAGGAAGTAGTAACAATCGTGAAGAAAAATAATCTCTTTGCATTTTTTGGCATGGCCTGCCAAGACTTTGCCAGTGGTGATTGCAACAAGGAAGCCTGGGCTATATGCCACTTCATCTTCATTGAGCAGGGCATTAATGTTTGTCTCTGCCAAACCTATACCAAGAACCTGGGCTTATACAGTAAGCATGTGGGAGCTTTCACTGTGGTCTGCAAAGACACTGATGAAGCCAAAAGAGTGGAGTAACAGTTGAAGATCTTGTTTCGTCTCATGTATTCCAACTCTCCAATCAACGGAGCCTGGATTGCCTTGACCATCCAATCAGCCCTGACCTGTGAAAACAATATATTTTTTTAAGATTTTATTTATTTATTCATGAGAGACACAGAGAGAGAGAGGCAGAGACACAGGCAGAGGGAGAAGCAGGCTCCATGCAGGAAGCCTGACATGGGACTCGATCCCGGGAATCCAGGATCACGCCCTGGGCCGAAGGCGGCGCCAAACCACTGAGCCACCCAGGGATCCCCAAAATAATAGTTTCAGGAAGTAAAAGGCATAGCCCAACACATCATTAGCATGTGGACTCAGCTGGTCTCCAACCTCAAGAAGGAAGGCTCCCCCCACTACTGACAGCACATCACTGACCAGATTGGCAGGTTTTGTTTCACAAGAATAAAGCCTGAACAGGTGGAGGGGATGACCAAGGAGTTCTCATCTACATGACAAAGGATGGCCACATCTCTGTGGCAGGGGTCACCCTGGGGAACATGGACTATCTTGCCCATGCCATTCACAAGGTCACCAAGAAATTTCCCTGGTTAAAAGGAAACACAGACAACTTTCCTATCTATAGCCTTCACTGTTGTGAGATTCACTTGGAGGGAAAAACGGGGGGTGGATGGTGGTGAGCAGGTCATTTCTCTCAACCACAGGACTTAACACTCAATCACTGAATGTGTTTCTCAGAAAAGAACATGTAATGAAATAGGGCAGAGGCATGTGTGGCTGGTGTCTGAAACTTTGTCTCTCAAAACCAAACTCCTGCTCATCTTTAACTCCAGCTGAACCAAAAGAGTTTACATGTACAAGAAAGACATAGCCCACAAAAAACCTGTCAATCATGTCATTGCAGAGGCTTTAACTGAAGCACCTTCTGGTGCTGAGGGTACCTCTGTAGAGCCAGCATGAGAATAGCACCTACAAGAGGATTTGTGGGAAGATGTAGTTCTAACATTAGCAATCAGCCTCATGTTTGTCCTCCTGTGATTAAGCAATCTTATCAACAAACTTTCAGAAATCATGATTCATGAAAACCAGTAAGTCTGCTGCCATTGCAGTGAGGAAAATAAAAGATGCTGTTTCCTGTCTTATTTAAGAAAAAAGTGCTCTTCTTTTTAATACTTTCAGACATTTTAATGTTCCTCACTTCTTTATCATTGCTGTTCTTTTCTTTAAGCACAGAGATCTATATAACTAGTCTAGATTTTCATCCTATTCTACTGCTTGATTAACCATCAACCCAATCCTATAGGATTAACTTATTTAAAGAATGAAGAATATAATTTACTTCTCATCCAATATCCTCACCTTCCTCATCAAAGAGTATCAGAGAGTAGGTAACTGTACTTTATAATCAGCATCCTCTTCAATGATCATTTAATTGTCTCCTGTCAGGATGTCGCCTCTACCCAATTGGACCTCTTACTTAATTCAGTGAGGTTGTGTAGTCTCTCATCTCATATCATGAGCTGGTGATGTAGGGCAGAACGAAGAAAGAGGATATCTGAGCTTTGGTTTTGATCTTTGTGTGCTGGCAACTGGGATAACAACACTTCACCCTTTGAAAAGATAACCACCATCTGCTCCAAACACATAGACTTATTGCAGCCTGGTTTCTCTGTTAAAGTTACTGCAGACCCCCAAAAAAATCTTAAAAGAGGGGTACCTGGCTGACTCAGTCAGTAGACCATGCAACTCTTGATCTCAGAATCATGAGTTCAAGCCCCACATAGGGTATAGAGCTTACTTTTAAAAAAAATCTTAAAATATAAGGGTAAATTCTTTGTGACCTTGAATTAAACATTTTCTTTTTTTATACATTTATTTTTTATTGGTGTTCAATTTGCCAACATATAGAATAACACACAGTGCTCATCCCATCAAGTGCCCCTCTCAGTGCCTGTCACCCAGTCACCCCCACCCCCGCCCACTTCCTTTTCTACCACCCCTAGTTCGTTTCCCAGAGTTAAGAGTCTCTCATGTTCTGTCTCCCTTTCTGATAGTTACCACTCAATTTTTCTCCTTTCCCCTTTATTCCCTTTCACTATTTTTTATATTCCCCAAATGAATGAAAACATATAATGTTTGTCCTTCTCCGATTGACTTATTTCACTCAGCATAATACCTCCAGTTCCATCCACGTCGAAGCAAATGGTGGGTATTTGTCATTTCTAATGTCTGAGTAATATTCCATTGAATACTCAGACCACATCTTCTTTATCCATTCATCTTTCGATGGACACCGAGGCTCCTTCCACAGTTTGGCTATTGTGGACATAGCTTCTATAAACATCGGGGTGCAGGTGTCCCGGCGTTTCACTGCATCTGTATCTTTGGGGTAAATCCCCAACAGTGCAATTGCTGGGTCATAGGGCAGATCTATTTTTAACTCTTTGAGGAACCTCCACACAGTTTTCCAGAGGGGCTGTACCAGTTCACGTTCCCACCAACAGTGCAAGAGGGTTCCCCTTTCTTCACATCCTCTCCAACATTTGTTGTTTCCTGCTTGTTAATTTTCCCCATTCTCACTGGTGTGAGGTGGTATCTCATTGTGGGTTTGATTTGTATTTCCCTGATGGCAAGTGATGCGGAGCATTTTCTCATGTGCTTCTTGGCCATGTCTATGTCTTTCTCTGTGAGATTTCTCTTCATGTCTTTTGCCCATTTCATAATTGGATTGTTTGTTTCTTTGCTGTTGAGTTTAATAAGTTCTTTATAGATCTTGGAAACTAGCCCTTTATCTGATAGGTCATTAGCAAATATCTTCTCCCCTTCTGTAGGTTGTCTTTTAGTTTTGTTGACTGTTTCTTTTGCTGTGCAAAAACTTCATATCTTGATGAAGTCCCAATTTTTCTTTTTGTTTCTCTTGCCTTCATGGATGTATCTTGCAAGAAGTTACTGTGGTCAAGTTCAAAAAGGGTGTTGCCTGTGTTCTCCTCTAGGATTTTGATGGAATCTTGTCTCACATTTAGATCATTCATCCATTTTGAATTTATCTTAGTGTATGGTGCAAGAGGGTGGTCTAGTTTCATTCTTCTGCATGTGGATGTGCAATTTTCCCAGCACCATTTATTGAAGAGACTGTCTTTTTTCCAGTGGATAGTCTTTCCTGCTTTGTCGAATATTAGTTGACCATAAAGTTGAGGGTCCACATCTGGATTCTGGATTCTGTTCCATTGATCTATGTGTCTGTTTTTGTTAGGCAGCATTTTCTGATGTATAATGCCAAAAGTACAGAATAAAAAAGAAAATTTAGACCAATTGGACTTCATCAAACATTTTTTTAAATTAAATATTTTATTTATTTATTCATGAGAGACACAGACAGAGAGAGAGAGAGAGGCAGAGACACAGACAGAGGGAGAAGCAGGTACCATGCAGGGAACCCGATGCAGGACTCGATCCCAGATCCCAGGACCACGATCTGAGCCGAAGGCAGGCACCCAAGCACTGAGTGGGATTGACTCCTCAATATCTCTTTCTTATGTCACATTGTTCATGTATAGAAATACACTTGATTTCTGTGCATTGATTTTGTATCCTGCCACTTTGCTGAATTCCTGTGTGAGTTCTAGCAATTTGGGGGTGGAGTCTTGGGTTTTCCACATAGAATATGTCATTTGCAAAGAGCGAGAGTTTGACTTCTTTGCCAATTCGGATGCTTTTTATTTCTTTTTGTTGTCTGATTGCTGAAAGTAGGAATTCTAGTCCTGTGTTGAATAGCAGTGGTGAGAGTGGACATCCCTGTTGTGTTCCTGACCTTAGGGAAAAGCTCTCTCTTTTTCCCCATTTAGAATGATATTTGCTGTGGGCTTTTCATAGATGGCTTTTATGATATTGAGGTATGTACCCTTTATCCCTACAATGTGAGGAGTTTTTTTTTTTTTTTCAATGTGAGGAGTTTTAATCAAGAAAGGATACTGTACTTTGTCAAATGCTTTTTCTGTATCTATTGAAAAGATATGGTTCTTGTCCTTTCTTTTATTAATGTAGTATATCACATTGATTTATTTGTGGATGTTGACCCAGCCTTGCATTCCAGGATGGTTGTGATGAATAATTTTTTAATGTACTGTTGGATCCTATTGGCTAGTATTTTGGTGAGAATTTTGGCATTCATGTTCATCAGGAATTTTGGTCAGTAATCCTCCTTTTTGGTGGGTCTTTGTCTGGTTTTAGGATTAAAGTAATGTTAGCTGCATAGAAAGAGTTTGGAAGTTTTCTTCCATTTCTATTTTTTTTGAAACAGCTTCCGAAGAATAGGTATGAATTCTTTAAATATTTGGTAAAATTCTCTGGGAGGCCATCCATCCTTGGACTCTTTTGGGGGGAAAGATTTTTTATTACTGCTTCAATTTCCTTGCTGGTTATGGGTCTATTTAGATTTCCTGTTTCTTCCTGTTTCAGTTTTGGTGTATATGTTTCTAGGAATGCATTCATTTCTTCCAGATTGTATTTCTTTGGTGTCGGTTGTGATCTCTCCTCTTTCATTCATGTTTTTATTAATGTGGGTCCTTTGTCTTTTCTTTTTGATAAGTCTGGATAGGGATTTATTGATCTTATTAATTATTTCAGTGAGCCAGCTCTTAGTTTTGTTGATCTGTTCTACTATTCTTTTGGTTTCTATTTCATTGATTTCTGCTCTGATTAATTCTCATCTCCTGCTTGGTTTGGGCTTTATTTGCTGTTATTTCTCTAGCTACTAAAGGTGTGTGTTTAGATTGCATATGATACTTTTCTTGTTCCTTGAGAAAGGCTTGTATTGCTATGTACTTCCCTCTTAAGACTGCCTTTGCTGTATCCCAAAGATTTTGAACAGTTGTGCATTCACTTTATTTGTTTCCATGAATTTTTTGATTCTTTTGTAATTTCCTTGTTGACTCATTCATTCTTTAATAGGATGCTCTTTAACCTCCAAGTATTTTATTTCCTTCTAAATTTCCTTTTGTGATTGAAGGAACTCTTAGAATTTTTTTTTAAAAAAGAAAAGTATCTCAATTAAAATGATCAAAAATCTCAAAAGACATTCATCAAAAAAAAAAAAAAGACATGTCAATGACCAAAGGGCACATGGAAAGATCATTAGTCATATGGGAAATACAAATCAAAATACAATGATACCATTGTATCATTTCACAAAATACCATTTCACACACTAAGATGGCTATAATTTTTAACTAGAAATAAATGTTGGTAAAGATGTGGAGAAATTGGAACCCTCATATATCGCTGGTAGAAGTGGAAAATGTATATCCACTTTAAAAAAGTTTGGTAGTATCTCCAAATATTAAACATATGTTTACCATATGACCCAGCCAGTCTACTACTAGAGAATTGAAAAAATATGTTCATACAAAAACATATTAAAATATTTATAGCAGTATTATTTATAATAACCAAAAATTGAAAACAAACCAAACATCCAACTATTTATGGATGAATAAAATGTGTTATGCCCATACAATGGAATATTATTTAACAATAAAATAGAATGAAGCTCTCATATATTTTTTTGCATGCATAGACCTTAAAATTATTATGCTCAGTAAAAGAAGCCAAGCACAAAAGACCACACATTGTATGAGTCGATTTATATGAAATACCCAAATATTTAAAATCCAAATAGACAAACCCATTGAGACAGATATCAGATTAATTATTATCAAGGTCAAGGAAAAAGGGGGACTAGGGAGTGACTGCTACTGAGTAAGGGGTTTTATTTACAGTGACAAAAAATGCTTTGGTATTAGATTGTGGGTTTGTGATTATTGCAAAATCTTCTGAATATACTAGAAAGCCACTGAAATGCAGTTGATTCACCTTAGAATGGTGAATACTTTGGTATGTATATTAAAAATCAATTTAAAATGATTGTATTTTAAAATGACTTGTTAAGTTTTAAATGTATATATGTATATATACATATTTAACATATATACATTTATATGCATATTTATATATACATATATATACATATTTAACAACTCTACTTTTTAATTCTAGTGGGTATGGAAGCTAGTAATAGTCATTTTCACTAGGTCTTTCTTCATCATTACACATTGTGCTCATACCAGTATATGTATCCCATCAAAAAAGTAGCATAGATTAAGCATTGCATGGTCAGCATGTCTGTGCTGCAGTACTAATGGAGATCACCTGTTCTCCCACTCCAGGTACCTTGAGGACAACGAGTGGGACTACACCAAAGCTGGTCAGGTCTTCACAAAGCTCAAGGTGAGGTGTGGAAATCATTAAGCAGGCTAGAGGAGGGTGTTTCTGGGCCATGGAAAAGCCAAGAAGGTGGAGGCTGGGTGGCTTGGGGATGAAACTCTGGGATCTGGCTCTTCTGATGTCTCAACTCCTTCCCTCCAGAAGGAAAGCAAGATCCCAGAGGAGGCCTTCAAACAAATCACCTAAAAGAAGTCTTGGATGTTCATATCATCTTTGTTTCTCTTTTCTCTAGTCTAAGGCCATGCCCATAACTGGGGATAGAGGCCTGGCTGACCAAGAAGCCAAAATTACCTTGCAGGCCAGGTATCATAACCACCTGAAGGATCAGTTGTTCCATGTATTTTCCCCACTCATGTTTGCTGTTTATTTGCATAATAAAGAGTGATGCTGTAGATTGAATGTTGTGTGTCCTGGATCACTTGTCCCCTGTCCCAACATGAGCTAATGGGTCTGAGACTGAAAGGCCTTGCCCTCTCTCCCACATTATTCACCCTGGCAGTCCCTGACAGGTACACCAGGCTTGACTCCATAGGTAGTATCGCAGTAAATTCTGATGAGAGGGGACACATGCTGTTCCCAGGGATTGGCCTTTGGAAAGAGTGTGACTCAGTCACATGCTCTATTTGGAGGTCTCTAGAAGCAGACATGTGACCTGGAACAACAGGGGATTTACAAGGGTTTCCTGCTAGTGAGGGTGGTGGAAAGGAAGATAAGGACTCACATACTTTACTGTTTATTCCTAATCATTTAAATTCATTCAAAGGCATACCACCAACAATTTTATGATTTGCACACAGGTGAATGGGAAATGGGCCTTTCACACCTCTCACCATGCTTGCATTTGTCTTCTCATCCATCTACTGTACTGCCCGCACCCCGGCTCTGAAGGTGCACTGTGGGTGGGAGCGATCTCATGTTAGCTCCTGAGAGTGAGGAAGAGTCAGCCTGTTTGCCCGGTACACTTTTTTTTTTTACATTTTTTTAAAAATTAAATTCAATTTGCCAACATATAGTATAACACTTAGTGCTCATCCCATCAAGTGCCCTCCTCATTGCCTGTCACCCATTTTCTCTCTGCTTGTTTCCCAGAGTTAGGAGTCTCTCATGGTTTGTCTCCCTCTCTAATTTTTCCCATTCAGTTCCTCTCCTTTCCCTTGTAATCTCTTCACTGTTACATTCCACGTATGGGTGAAACCATATGATGATTGTCCCTCTCCGATTGACTTATTTCACTCAGCATAATACCCTCCAGTTCCATCCACATTGAAGCAAATCGTGGGTATTCATCTTTTCTGATGGCTGAGTAATATTCCATTGTTTATATATACCACATCTTCTTTATCCATTCATCTGTCGAAGGACATCATAGCTCCTTCCACAGTTTGGCTATTGTGGATATTGGTGCTATGATCATTGGGGTCCAGGTGTCCCGGCATTTCACTACATCTGTATCTTTGGGGTAAATACCCAGTAGTGCAATTGCTGGGTCATAGGGTAGCTCTATTTTTAACCTCTTGAGGAACATCCACACTGTTTGCAAGAGTGGCTGCACCAGTTCGCATTCCCACCAACAGTGCAAGAGGGTTCCCCTTTATCCACATCCTTTCCAACATTTGTAGTTTTCTGTCTTGTTATTTTCAACATTCTCACTGGTGTTAGGTGGTATTTCATTGTGGTTTTGATTTGTATTTCCCTGATGGCAAGTGATGTGGTTCATTTTCTCATGTGCTTGTTGGCCATGTGTATGTGTTCTTTGGAGAAATTTCTGTTTATGTCTTCTGCCCATTTCATGATTGGATTGTTTGTTTCTTGGGTGTTGAGTTTGGTAAGTTCTTTATGATCTTGGATACTAGCCCTTTATCTGATAGGTCATTTGCAAATATCTTCTCCCATTCTGTAGGCTTTTAGCTTTGTTTACTGTTTCTCTTGCTGTGCAGAAGCTTCATATCTTGATGAAGTCCCAATAGTTCATTTTTGCTTGTTCATTTTGTTTCCCTTGCCTTCATAGAGGTATCTTGCAAGAGGTTGCTGTGGCTAGGTTCAAAAAGGTTGTTGTCTGTGTTTTCCTCTATGAATTTGATGGATTCTTGTCTCACATTTAGATCTTTCAACCATTTTGAGTCCATCTTTGTGTATGATGTAAGAGAATGGCCCAGTGCATTTGTCAAAGAGCTGACAAGGGTCCATGTGCTTGAGGAGGTTCAGACATTTAGTTTCACTTCCACACAAACAATAGCACAGAATCTCACATTATGGTCAGTACTGTGGGACCTCTTTCAATGATCAGCAATTAGCAGTTCAGAATCACAGGCAAGAGTTGAAAGGGACACTTGTGCAACTTATTTTCCACGCCTTCTGTATGTTTGGACTTTAGACCATAAGCAGGCAGAATTTTTGAAGTTAAAATAATAGCAGTACAAAATTTCAAGTTACCATCCTATAAATGATGGCACATGTGAGATACCACCAGTTTAGAAATTATGCTATTAACAGGTCTCACATAAGTTATTTCTTGCCACTTGCCACTTTTCAGTTCTTTATGTACATGTACACAAAGAATCCACACAGGTGTGTGTAAATTTCTTTGAAAAATTAATTAAGGGAATAATTGCCATTACATAAGAAGTAATTCCATGCCATTCCATGAGGTGGCTCAATGGTAATGGCTCAATGGATAAAAGACAAGTCTCAGTCTCCTCACCTAGAGAACAGTGACCACAGGGCATACTCCCAGTCACATCATGAGGAATAGAGACAGTCTCACATGTTGGTGTGCAATTGCAGTATCTGGCTGAAATTACACTCTCCAAACTGAGTTCTTTCATGGGAAGAGACCACAGAACCCATCACATGGCCTCTCTATTTCTTCTCCCTACATCACCAGGATTCCACATCCTTAGCCTCCTTCTCTATCCAGTTCAGATGTCACAGTCTTCCAATTATTCCTTCTTCTGCTAATTTCCTCAAATCCCTTGGTACCCTGATTATGGGAAAATGTTAACCCTGAAGTCTTCCTCATAAACATGTCTGTATACTCAAGGTCACAGTGTTTCTTGGTATCAGAAAGGAGATATTAAATCTGATATTGAGGCCCAACGTCTGAGTATAAAATGGCTACACACTTAGTTAACCACTAGTCCTTTACTTAACCTCCAAAGTAATATATTTCATGAGTATTAGTGTTATTTCCATCTGAAGGAAAAGAAAAATTTGGCTGAAATGAGTGAAGTACTTAATAGAACTCAGGATTTTAGTAAATCATTACTTCCCCTGTACCTCAACTCTAATATAGATTCATATTCAGTATAAAAATTATACTTAGTGGGGTACCTAGGTGGCTTCATCAGTTAAGTGTCTGACTCTTGATTTCAGCTCAAGTCATGATCTTGCATTTGTGGATTGAACCCCTCATTGGGCTCTGCACCAGGTGCAGAGTCTGCTTCAGAGTCTCTCTCTCTCTCTCTCCCTCATGAATAAATAAACTTTTAAAAAATTATGGAGAATACGGGAAGTAACTCAGCCATGTTCCTGTGGTCCAGGATGGATGTGCTCTTGGAATATCTCTTTCTTTACTTTGATCTTCAGTTCCTCTATACTGTCTCTTCATTTCTGGGCATAACAGGAAAGCTGCTACTTTTATATTCAGCTATAGGGTGAAGTGGCAGAGAAAGGAAAAAATATAAAATGAACTGAAGGTTTCCAGATAGACACTGCCAAGATTAATTGTTCCTATGTTTTTTCATATTTCATTTCATTATTAATGCTGTCACACTAACCTTCCATTACCTGATACCTCTAATTTTCTCCAAATTTTAGGGGCCTTTTCACATCTTCTTTCCCTTCAAAGCTTGATTACAAGCTTCATATCTTCATGTACACTCTAGGCAAAATACTCAATTTCCCTGTAATTTCTGAAGGGTCACTAAATTTTCTTCATGACAATGCCTTCGGCAATCAGTGACTGATAAATGAACACTGGTGCTAGGTTCAATTTTTTATTACAGCGAATTGCTTTAAGTTTAATTAGAAATATTAAAGTTCAAAAGATGTATTCTATTCTCCCTAAAAAAAAAAAAAAACAAAAAACCTCATTAATTAATATCAAGTAAAAGCCTGGAAAAAACATTTGTAACATATTTTAGTGTCAGAAGATTACTATGATTTACATATAAATAATTGTGACAAGCTAAAAAAAATGGTGCCCAAAGCCAGCCATTATATATTTCAAATAAATAATGCTGACTCTTAAAAATATACATGTTTTAAAAATGCATCTAAAAACTGAGATGGGACAGGGCAAGATGGCAGAGGAGTAGGGGTCCTCAAATCACCTGGCCCCACCAACTTACCTAGATAACTTTAAACCATCCTGAACACCTACGAATCCAACCTGAGATTTAAATAGAGAACAGCCACAACAATAGAGAAGGGTTTTTGCTTCTAGCAAGGTAGGAAGGCAGAAAAAAAATAAAAAAGAATCCAGTGGGGGAGGGGCACCATGAGGAGCCAGGATAAAGCCGGGTGGCGAAAGCCTCTGGGACAGGAAAACCCAGCCACGGAGAAGCAGGAACTTTAAATATCTGCACCAGATTCTTCTCCCACGGAAAAGTGCTTAGCAGGGAAAACGGGCAGAATCACAGGAGGGGCAGTGAAGCCTCCAGTTTCCCGGAGTCACTAATGGAAGAAGTGCTGCCCCGGGGAAAGAACACCACACACCGTGGGCAGATCTCAGTAAAGGTCTGGAGTGCGCACCACGGGGCATAGGGCAAAAGTTGGTCGGTTAGGTGGGCAGCTCCAGATGGTGTCTGCGCCCTGCTGCCTTCGGGAGCCCCGGCCCCTGGAGCGTAATTCCAGCAGCACAGGCCCCGGTTCCCAGGGCAACGAGCAGGTACAGACCAGATCCTGCACTGCCTCCAGGACAGACAGAGGCGGGGGTGGGGGGGGTGGGCACTAGACAGCGAGGACTCTCTTGCCACTGGGTGCCCTGCAAGCTGTGCAGATCAGAGCACCTGCAACCACCCTGGGAGTATCTAGGCCAGTGCAGACTGGGAGACTGCGTTAGTTACTAGCAGGAAGCTGACTCCAGAACTGGAGACCTGGCCGTCGCCATTCTTTTTCCTCCCTGTTTCACCTTGTGCCTGGGACGGGCAGAGCCGCCAGGGAGCAGAGGCCTCCTGGGTAAACAGCTCCCTCTGAGCCTGGCACCTGGCAGGGGGCAGGGCAGCTCCCTCAGGCGTACAAACCAGAGAAACAGCACAGCAGGCCCCTCACCCAGAAGACCAGCTGGAAGAACACGGGAAGAGCAAGTTATTGACCAAGCAGCACTGGAAAGCTCCAGGGGGAAGTCGAGGGATTTATACTATATAGAACTAGAGAGCAACCCTTCTTTTTTTCTTTTTTTCCCTTTTTACAGTACAACTCGTTTTTATATCAGACTAAAAATTTCCAATATTTTTTTCTCTATTCCCGCCTTAACTACAATATTTTATCAACTCTTCATTTTTAAGTTTCTTCCTTTTTGACTTTCATATGTCTACAATTACATATCTTAGATATATTTTCCACTTCTAGATTCCCTTCAACATACTCAATTTAATTTTGGGAGATATACGAGATTTTTGTTTGCTTTGTGTTTTTTTGTTTCCTCTGCCTCATTTTGTTCTGCAATGGCAGAAGTTAATACCTTCTGAAACACGACCAGCATGCACCCAGAACCATGTGGTACACTGTGCTGGTTCATTCTGTGAGATTATATTCTCTCTTCATTCCCATCGGGCCCCCTTCTTTTGTCTCGTTTATGTTTTGGTGGTTCAATGTTCAGGCTTTCTACAAGTACTGCTGGTGTATATAAATTTGGGACTAAGCATGTTCTAACATACAGAACTTAATATACTCAGAACCAAGAGGATTGCCCTCTAGGACTCAGGTAGACTACATTCTCCCTCCACTACAACTTCATCACCACTGCCATCTCCCAGTCCTCCCCACTTTTTTCTTCTCTTTTTTCTTTTTTCCTCTTTACTTTTGCTTTCTTCCCTTTTTATTCTTTTTTCTTTTTTTCTTCTTCTTTAGGATTCTTCACCTTTTATTTATTACTACTTTATTTAAAATCTTTTTTTCACTTTAGTGGTCCTTTTGTTTCTTTTGCTATGATCTATATTTTCTGGTCTCTGACCTTGTCAGAATCATCTAGGGTGAAATTTACTCAGGTCAGGATGGATATGCTTGACTCAGCCCACTCATATAGCCACACTGCACCAAGCAAAATCACTAGAAGGAAGAACTCACCAGAAAAGAAGGAATCAGAAACAGTACTCTCTGCCACAGGGTTACAGAATATGGATTACAATTCGATGTCAGAAAGCCAATTCAGAAGCACAAGTATAAAGCTACCGATGGCTCTGGAAAAAAGCATAAAGGATTCAAGGGAGTTCGTGACTGCAGATTTTAGATCTAATCAGGCCGAAATTAATCCATTAAAGGAGATGTAATCCAAATTGGAGGTCCTAACAATGAGGGTTAATGAGGTGGAAGAAAGCGTGAGCAACATAGAAGACAAGTTGATATCAAGGAAGAAAGCTGAGGAAAAAAGACAAAAACAAAATGCCATGAGGAAAGGTTAAGGGAAATAAATGATAGCCTCAGAAGGAAAAATCTACATATAATTGGGGTTCCAGAAAGCACGAAGAGGTCCAGAGGGCCAGAAAGCATATTTGAACAAATCATAGCTGAGAACTTCCCCAATTTGGAGATGGAAACGGGAATTCAGATCCAGAAGATAGAGAGGTCCCCCCCCCAATCAATATAAACCATTCAACACCTTGACATTTAATAGTGAAACTTGCAAGTTCCAAAGGTAAAGAGAAAATCCTTAAAGCAGTGAGAGACAAGAGATTCTTAACCTAATATTTCTCCCCGTGTAAGTTAAGAGCAGACCTCTCCACAGAGATGTGGCAGGCCAGAAAGGGCTGGCAGGATATATTTAGGGTACTAAATGAGAAGAACATGCAGCCAAGAATACTATATCCAGCAAGGCTCTCATTCAGAATAGAAGGAGAGGTAAAGAGCTTCCAAGATAGGCAGAAACTGAAAGAATATGTGACCACCAAACCAGCTCTGCAAGAAATATTAAGGGGGACCCTGTAAAAGAAAGAGGAAGCCCAAAGAAATAATCCACAAAACAGGGACTGAATAGGTATTACGATGACACTACATTCATGTCTTTCAATAGTTACTCTGAATGTGAATGGGCTAAATGATCCCATCAAAAGACACCGGATTTTGGACTGTATAAAAAAGCAAGACCCATATGTATGCTGTCTACAAGAGACTCATTTTAGACCTAAGGACACCTCCAGCCTGAAAATGAAAGGTTGAAGAACCATTTACCATTCAAATGGTCCTCAAAAGAAATCTAGGGGAGCAGTCCTCAAATCAGATAAATTAAAATTTATCCCAAAGACTGTACTAAGAGATGAAGAGGGACACTGTATCATACTTAAAGAGTCTATCCAACAAGAAGACTTAACAATCATGAATATTTATGTCCCTAATGTGGGAGCTGCCAAGTATATCAATCAATTAATAACCAAAGTAAAGACATACTTAGATAATAATACACTAATAGTAGGAGATTCCAACATGGCACTTTCTGCAAATGATGCATCTTTTAAGCAGATCATCACCAAAGAAACGAGCTTTAAATGATACACTGGACAAGATGGATTTCACAGATACATACAGAACTTTGCATCTGAGCGCAACTAAATACACATTCTTCTCAAGTGCACATGAAAGTTTCTCCAGAATAGACCACATACTGGGTCACAAATCAGGTCTCAACTGATACCAAAAGACTGGGATTGTCCCCTGCATATTTTCAGACCACAATGCTTTAAAACCAGAACTCAATCACAAGAAGAAATTTGGATGAAACTCAAACATGTGGAGGTTAAAGAGCATCCTGCTAAAAGATGAATGGGTCAAACAGGAAATTAGAGAAGAATTAAAAAGATTCATGGAAAGTAATGAACATAAAGATACAACCATTCAAAATCTTTGGGATACAGCAAAAGCAGTCCTAAGGGGGAGATACATTGCAATACAAGTATCCTTCAAAAAACTGGAAAAACCTCAAATACACAAGCTAACCTCGCACCTAAAGGAACTGGAGGAAAAACAGCAAATAGATCCTACACCCAGCAGAAGAAGAGAGTTAATAAAGACTCGAGCAGAACTCAACGAAATCGAGACCAGAAGAATGGTGGAACAGATCAACCAACCAGGAGTTAGTTCTTTGAAAGAATGAATAAGATAGATAAAAAATTAGCCAGCCTAATTAAAAAGAAGAGAGAGAAGACTCAAATTAATAAAATCATGAATGGGAAAGGAGAGATCACTACCAACACCAAGGAAATACAAACGATTTTAAAAGCATATTATGAACAGCTTAAGGCAATAAATTAGGCAATCTAGAAGAAATGGACGCATTCCTGGAAAGCCACAAACTACCAAAACTGGAACAGGAAGTAATAGAAAGCCTGAACAGGCCAATAATCAGGGAGAAAATTGAAGCAGTCATCAAAAACCTCCCAAGACACAAAAGTCCAGGGCCAGATGGCTTCCCAGGGGAATTCTATCAAACGTTTAAAGAAGAAACCATACCTATTCTACTAAAACTGTTTGGAAAGATAGAAAGAGATGGAGTACTTCCAAACTCGTTGTATGAGGCCATTATCACCTTAATTCCAAAACCAGACAAATACCCCACCAAAAAGGAGAATTATAGACCAATATCCCTGATGAACATGGATGCAAAAATTCTCAACAAGATACTAGCCAATAGGAACCAACAATACATTAAGAAAATTATTCACCATGACCAAGTAGGATTTATTCTCGGGACACAAGGCTGGTTCAACACTTGTAAAACAATCAGTGTGATTCATCATAACAGCAAGAGAAAAGCCAAGAACCATATGATCCTCTCATTAGATGCAGAGAAAGCATTTGACAAAATACAGCATCCATTCCTGATCAAAACTCTTCAGAGTGTAGGGATAGAGGGAACATTCCTCAACATCTTAAAAGCCATCTAGGAAAAGCCCACAGCAAATATCATTCTCAATGGGGAAGCACTGGGAGCCTTTCCCCTAAGATCAGGAACAAGACAGGGATGTCCACTCTCACCACTGCTATTCAACATAGTACTGGACGTCCTAGCCTCAGCAATCAGACAACAAAAATACATTGAAGGCATTCAAATTGACAGAGAAGAAGTCAAACTCTCCCTCTCTGCCGATGACATGATACTCTACATAGAAAACCCAAAAGCCTCCACCCCAAGATTGCTAGAACTCATACAGCAATTTGGCAGTGTGGCAGGATACAAAATCAATGCCCAGAAGTCAGTGGCATTTCTATTCACTAACAATGAGACTGAAGAAAGAGAAATGAAGGAGTCAATCCCATTTACAATTGCACCCAAAAGCATAAGATACCTAGGAATAAACCTCACCAAAGAGGTTAAGGATCTATACCCTAAAAACTACAGAACACTTCTGAAAGAAATTGAGGAAGACACAAAGAGATGGAGAAATATTCCATTCTCATGGATTGGCAGAATTAATATTGTGGAAATGTCAATGTTACCCAGGGCAATTTACACGTTTAATGCAATCCCTATCAAAATACCATGGACTTTCTTCAGAGAGTTACAACAAATTATTTTAAGATTTGTGTGGAATCAGAAAAGACCCCGGATAGCCAGGGGAATTTTAAAAAAGAAAATCATAATTGGGGCATCACAATGCCAGATTTCAGGTTGTACTACAAAGCTGTGGTCATCAAGACAGTGGTACTGGCACAAAAACAGACACATAGATCAATGGAACAGAATAGAGAATCCAGAAGTGGACCCTGAACTTTATGGTCAACTAATATTTGATAAAGGAAGAAAGACTATCCACTGGAAAAAGGACAGTCTCTTCAATAAATGGTGCTGGGAAAGTTGGACATCCACATGCAGAAGAATGAAACTAGACCACTCTCTTTCACCATACACAAAGATAAACTTAAAATGGATGAGAGATCTAAATGTGAGACAAGATTCCATTAAAATCCTAGAGGAGAACACAGGCAACACCCTTTTTGAACTTGGCCACAGTAACTTCTTGCAAGATACATCCACGAAGGCAAAAGAACCAAAAGCAAAAATGAACTATTGGGACTTCATCAAGATAAGAAGCATTTGCACAGCAAAGGATACAGTCAACAAAACTAAAAGACAACCTACAGAATGGGAGAAGATATTTGCAAATGACCTATCAGATAAAGGGCTAGTTTCCAAGATCTATAAAGAACTTATTAAACTCAACACCAAAGAAACAAACAATCCAACCATGAAATGGTCAAAAGACATGAAGAGAAATCTCACAGAGGAAGACATAGACATGGCCAACATGCACATGAGAAAATGCTCTGCATCACTTGCCATCAGGGAAATACAAATCAAAACCACAATGAGATACCACCTCACAGCAGTGAGAATGGGGAAAATTAACAAGGCAGGAAACCACAAATGTTGGAGAGGATGTGGAGCAAAGGGAACCCTCTTACACTGTTGGTGGGAATGTGGACTGGTGCAGCTACTCTGGAAAACTGTGTGGAGGTTCCTCAAAGAGTTAAAAATAGACCTGCCCTACGACCCAGCAATTGCACTGTTGGGGATTTACCCCAAATATACAGATTCAGTGAAACGCTGGGACACCTGCACCCCGATGTTTCTAGCAGCAATGTCCACAATAGCCAAACTGTTTTAGGAGCCTCGGTGTCCATCGAAAGATGAATGGATAAAGAAGGTGTGGTTTACGTATACAATGGAATATCACTCAGACATTAGAAATGACAAATACCACCATTTGCTTCAATGTGGATCGAACTGGAGGGTATTATGTTGAGTGAAATGAGTCATTCGGAGAAGGACAAATATTATATGTTCTCATTCATTTGGGGAATATAAATAATAGTGAAAGGGAATAGAAGGGAAGGGAAAGAAATGGGTAGGAAATATCAGAAAGCAAGACAGAACATAAAGACTCCTAACTCTGGGAAACAAACTAGGGGTGGTGGAAGGGGAGGAGGGCAGGGGGTCGGGGTGAATGGGTGACAGGCATTGAGGTGGGCGCTTGACGGGGTGAGCACTGGGTGTTATTCTGTATCCTGGCAAATTGAACACCAATGAAAAATAAATTTATTATTAAAAAAATCACAAAGGAAGACAGTAAGAGAGGAAGTAGTAAACAAAAGATCTACCAAACAGTTGGGAAACAACAAAATGGTAGTAAGTTCTTGCCTATAAATACTTTAAATGTAAATGGATTAAGTTCTTCAATTAAAAGACATACAATGGATGAATGGATAAAATATAAAAAGATCAAATGAAATACTCCCTATGAGAGATCCACTTTAGCTTTAAGGACACACATAAACTGAAAGTGAAGGAATTAGAAAAAGATATTTCAAGCAAATGGTAACAGAAAGCAGGAGTAGCTATACATATAGAAGACAAAATAGATTTAAGTTAAAATTTTAAAATAGAAAAGGAAGGTGATTATGTTATGATAAAGTGGTCAATTCATTAAGAAGCTATAGCAATTATAAACACTTATGCACTTGACATTGAAGCACCGAATTATATAAAGGAAATACTAATGGAACTAAAAGGAGAAATAAACATCAATACAATAAAAGAGATTTCAATACCCTACTTGCAACAATGGACAGATCATCCAGACTGAGTCAAGAAGAAAAAAGCAAATTTGAACACCATAGACCAAATGGACCTAAATACATATATAGAACAGTCCATCCAATAGCATCAGAATGCACATTCTTCTCAAGTGGACATGGAACATTTTCTAGTTTAGTTCATATATTAGGTCACAAAACAAATCTCAACAAATTCAAGAAGAAAGAAATTATGTAACTTTTGCAATCATAATGGTATAAAACTAGAAATCTATGACAGGAGTAAACCTGTAAAATTCACAAATATATGGAAATTAAACATTATGTTACTGACCAAACAATGGATCAAAAAATGAAATAAAAAACTATTTTAAGACAAACAAAAATGGAAAATCAACATACCAAAACTTTCAGGACTTAGCAGAAGCAGTTCTAAGAGGAAAATTTATAATGATAAATGCATACATCAAGAAGAAAGAATAATCTCAAGTAATGTAACTTTACACCTCAAGGAACTAGAAAAAGAACAAACCAAGCCAAAAGTTAGAAGAAGGAAGGAAATAATAAGGATTAGGCAGACATAAATTAGAGAATAAAAGAACAACAAAAAGATTTACAAAACAGATTGGTTCTTTCACAACATAAACAAAATTGACAAATCTTTAGCTAGACTAACCAAGAGAAAAATAGAGTCCCAATAAAGAAAATTATAAATTAGAGAAGAGATAATATATCTGCTATCACAGAAATACAAAGGATCACAAGAGATTACTATGAACAATTATACACCAAGAAACTGGACATCCTGGAGGAAATGGAAACATTCCTAGAAACAAAAAATAAATAAAGAAAAGCCAAAGACCAGAAAGTTTCATTAATTCATTCTACCAAACATTTAAAAAAAAATTAATACCAATATTTCTCAAACTCTTCCAAAAATTGAAGATGATGGGCCCTCCCAAACTTGTTTTATTTTTTTATTTTTTTCCAAACTTCTTTTATGAGGCCAGCATTATCATTACACCAAAGCCAGATAAAGACAATTAAAGAAAATGAACCTAAATATCACTGTTGATTATAGATGCAAAAAAGCTCAACAAAATGCCAGTAAGTTGAAGTCAACATCACATTTTTTTTTTCAACAGCACATTAAAATACACCATGATCAAGGGGACTCATTCCAGGGATGTCAGGATTGTTCATCATATGCAAATCAATTATCTAAAAAAAATCACATCAATAGAATGAAAGATGAAAAAATAACAATCATTGCAATAGATGCACAAAAAAGCATCAGACAAAATTCAACATCCATTCATGAGAAAATCTCTCAACAAACTGGGTATAGAGAAATTACCTTAACATAATGAAAGCCATATGTGACAAGCCCACATAGCATTATATCCAATGGTGAAAATTTGAAAGCTTTTCCTCTATGGTTAGGAATAAGACAAGGTGTCCACTCTCACCACTTCTATTCAACAGTAGTACTAGAAGTCCTAGTCAGAGAAGTCAGGCAAGAAAAAGAAATAAAAGACATCCAAATTAGAAAGAAAGTAGAAAAGTTGTCCCTGTTTACAGATGACATGATCTTCTACATAGAAAACCCTAATGTGCACATGTACATAGGAAACCTTTAAAAATCTACCAAAAAAACCCTATTAGAACTAATCAACAAATTCAGTAGTTTTAGGATACAAAATCAACATGGATGGGACGCCTGGGTGGCTCAGTGGTTGAGCATCTGCCTTCAGCTCAGGGCATGATCCCAGACTGCTGGGATCGAGTCCCACATTGAGCTCATTGCAGGGAGCCTGCTACTCCCTCTGCCTGTGTCTCTGCCTCTCTCTCTCTCTCTCTCTCTCTCTTTCTCTCTCTCTGTCTGTCTTTCATGAATAAATAAGTAAAATCTGTAAAAAAAAAAAAGAACAAAATCAACATGGAAAAATTGGTTTTGTATCTAAATACTAACAGTAAAATATCTGAAAAATCCCATTTATAATAGCATCATCTTTATCCATTCATCTTTCTTTTTTTTTTTTAAATTTATTTTTTATTGGTGTTCAATTTACTAACATACAGAATAACACCCAGTGCCCGTCACCCATTCACTCCCACCCCCCGCCCTCCTCCCCTTCTACCACCCCTAGTTCGTTTCCCAGAGTTAGCAGTCTTTACGTTCTGTCTCCCTTTCTGGTATTTCCCACACATTTCTTCTCCCTTCCCTTATATTCCCTTTCACTATTATTTATATTCCCCAAATGAATGAGAACATATAATGTTTGTCCTTCTCCGACTGACTTACTTCACTCAGCATAATACCCTCCAGTTCCATCCACGTTGAAGCAAATGGTGGGTATTTGTCATTTCTAATAGCTGAGTAATATTCCATTGTATACATAAACCACATCTTCTTTATCCATTCATCTTTTGTTGGACACCGAGGCTCCTTCCACAGTTTGGCTATCGTGGCCATTGCTGCTATAAACATCGGGGTGCAGGTGTCCCGGCGTTTCATTGCATTTGTATCTTTGGGGTAAATCCCCAACAGTGCAATTGCTGGGTCGTAGGGCAGGTCTATTTTTAACTGTTTGAGGAACCTCCACACAGTTTTCCAGAGTGGCTGCACCAGTTCACATTCCCACCAACAGTGTAAGAGGGTTCCCTTTTCTCTGCATCCTCTCCAACATTTGTTGTTTCCTGCCTTGTTAATTTTCCCCATTCTCACTGGTGTGAGGTGGTATCTCATTGTAGTTTTGATTTGTATTTCCCTGATGGCAAGTGATGCAGAACATTTTCTCATATGCGTGTTGGCCATGTCTATGTCTTCCTCTGTGAGATTTCTGTTCATGTCTTTTGCCCATTTCATGATTGGTATCCATTCATCTTTCGTTGGGTGTGGTTTATGTATACAATAGAATATTACTCAGCTATTAGAAATGACAAATACTCACCATTTGCTTCAACGTGGATGGAACTGGAGGGTATTATGCTGAGTGAAGTAAGTCAGTCGGAGAAGGACAAACATTATATGTTCTCATTCATTTGGGGAATATAAATAATAGTGAAAGGGAATATAAGGGAAGGGAGAAGAAATGTGTGGGAAATATCAGAAAGGGAGACAGAACGTAAAGACTGCTAACTCTGGGAAACGAACTAGGGGTGGTAGAAGGGGGGGAGGGCGGGGGGTGGGAGTGAATGGGTGATGGCACTGGGGGTTATTCTGTATGTTAGTAAATTGAACACCAATAAAAAATAAATTTAAAAAAATAGCATCAAAAACAGTAAAATACTTAAGAATAAATTTAATGAGGAAAATGAAAGAACTATACATTTAATACTATAATACATTGATGAAAGAAATTGAAGACACAAATAAATGGAAAGATATGTTCATGGATTGGAAGCATTAATATTCTTAAAATGTCCATACTACCCAAAGCCATTTACAGAGTCAATCCAATCTGTATCAATATTTCAATGCCATTTTTCACAGAAATAGAAAAAAATCCTAAAATTTCTATGGAACCATAAAAGACTCCAAATAGCAAAAGCAATCCTGAGAAAGAAAGGCAAATCTGGAGATACTACATTTCTCATCTCCAACTGTATTACAAAACTATGCAATCAAAACAGTTAGACTGACATAAATATAGACACACCAATGGAATAGAATGACATCCAAGAAATAAACCCATGTATATGTCAACTAATATTTGGCAAGGGAGCCAAGAACACTAAATAGGGAATAGTCTATTCAATAAGTAGCTTTGGGAAAATTGATAACCAAGTAAATGAACAAAATTTTATCCATATTGTATACTATTCACAAATATAGCTTGAAATGAATTAAACCTTAAATGTAAAATCTGAAACCATAAACTGCCTAGAAGAAAATATAAGAAAAACTTCTTTTCACTGGTCTTGGCAATAATTTCATAGATATGCCACCAAGGCACAAGCAATAAAAGCAAAGGTGAACAAGTAGGACACATCAAACTAAAAAGATTCTGCACAACCAAAGAAATAATAAAATGAAAAAGCAACCTACAAAGTTGGAAAAAAGTATTTGCAAAGTACATATCTGATAAGGGGTCAATATTCCAAAATATATAAGGAACTCATACAACTCAATAGTATAAAAGCAAATAACCTGATTTATTTTTTTATTTTTTTTATTTTTTTAATAACCTGATTTAAAATGGGCAAAGGAGCTGAATTGACATTTTTCCAAAGGAGATATTTGAATGGCTACCAAACACATAAAAAGATGATCAACATCACCAATTATTAGGGAAATGCAAATCAAAGCACAATAATAAATTACCTGACGCCTGTTAAAATGGATATTATAAAAAAGACAAGAGATAGCATGTCTTGGCAAGGGTGTGAAGTAAAAAGAAACCTTGTTTACATTAGTGGGAATGTAAATTGATACACCTACTATGGAAAACAGTGTGGAGTTTTCCCCCAAAATTAAAAGTAGGACCACCCCATGATCCAGCAATTTCGTTCCTGAGTATATATCCAGAGGAAATAAATGAAGAAGAGCTAGCAGCATCCTCTTGCTTATGGTAACATTATTTACAATGGCCGAGACAGGGAAACAACCTAAGTGTCTATTGACATATGAATAGATAAAGAAAATGTGATATACATATAATGGAATCATATATATATATATATATATATATATAATGTTATTTTGTTATCTAAAAAAGAAGGAAATTTTGCCGTGTGTGACAACAAGGATAAACCTTGAGGGCATTATGCTAAGTGAGATAAGGCACAGAGAAAGGCAAATACTGTATGATCTCACTTATATGTGCAATCTGAAAAAAAACAAACTCATAGAAATAGAGCCTATTGGTAGTTGCTAGGGCCCCAGGGGGTAGGTGGCATGTGGGAGGAAATGGTGATCAAAGGATGCAAACTTTCATTTATAAAATGGATGAGTTCTGAGGATATAATAAACAGCATAATGACTCTAGTTAATAATACCGTATTGTATATTTGAAAGTTGCTGAGGATGTGGATCTTAAAAGTTATTAAATATCTTAAAAGTTATTATATTAAAAACATAAGCTTTTGAGGTGATAGATGTGTTAGCTAATTTTAGTGTGGTAATTATTTCACCATATATAGATATGTCAAATTATTGTGTTGTAAACCTTGAATTTATACAATGTTACATGCTAATTATATTTCAATAAATCTGGAAAAATTGAAAAATCAACATCCTTAAGTTCTCACCAAAGCAGTCACTTCTATGGGAATTTACTTGATGGCAGGGACTAGAGCAGAACTAGAGCATGCTGTATGGTAGAGCTGCATTTGGCAAGTGAAGAAACAGACTCAGGAAAAGAGACAGTTTTTAGGTCACACAGGAGAAGGTGCCACATGAGAAAAGAAGGTAATTTAGGACAAGGTACAGAACTTTACTCAGGTGTTTGGTAATTGTTTGTGAATATATACAGTGAAACTTTTAAAGTCTGGTCCCTGAGTTATGAGCCTGAGATTCATCCTTAGTGATAAATCAGTATTCCTGGGCCCTGACCACTGAAATTCAGATTCAGTTAGTCCAGGGATGTTCTTATGTCATAGTCTTAAAAAGGTAGAGTGTATATGTGACCACTTCTCTGTTTTTCTATTTCCAACATCTGTCTTCTGGGTCTCTTTCATGTATGATCTTTTTTTCCTGGATATAGGTAAATATTATTGATGTCTTGAGAAGAGTGATGTCTTGATGGAGTAATTAGGTTCTAGGAGTTTTACTTTAGGTCACTTGTTTTCCAAGTGTGGTCTCTGAACCAGCAGAATCAGCTTCACCAGAGAACTTAGAAATACAAATTCCAGGCCCCATCTTAGACTTACTAAGTTAGAACCAGGGGGGATGGTCTAGTTCTCTAGTTTAACGTGCCTTCCAGGTGATTCCAATGCATAAACAAGTTTAAGAATCACTGCTTTAGATAAATGGTTCACCACAGAAAATGCTTTTGAGATTGGGCTAGGACAGAGACTGGGGAAAAGATAAAGCATTTCTTCAATTCTGTTAACATTTGTCAAGAGCCTGTTAAGTCTAAGGAGACAAGGAAGAGAGAGTTATGTCCTCTGGGCACTTAGAGCTTCATAGAAGGAATAAGGTAAGAATGCAAATGAGTGACTTTGTGACTAAAAGGGTATGAAGATATTAAGGGGATTAAAAGAGGAGAGCTACATCTTGAGGTGTGTGACCTGCCTTTGCAGATCCTTGTGCTGTAACATTCTCCTGTTTCTTCAAGGTGTATTGACCTCGAATGATCCATGAGCAGGGTACCATTGTCGGAGGTGGGAAAGAAATTTTAAAATAATAAACTATAGTAGGCCATAGAAAGGAAGATGTATATTGCACATGCTTCAACCACCATAGGTTTCTATACAGCCAGGTTTTGAATTCAGATGTATTTTCACAAATCTGAACCTGAATTTTTTTTGTATATTTTTTATTGGATTTTGATTTGCCAACATATAGTATAACACCCAGTGCTCATCCCGTCAAGTGCCCCCCTCAGTGTCCATCACCCAGTCACCCCATCCCCCCACCCACATCCCCTTCCACTACCCCTTGTTCATTTCCCAGAGTTAGGAGTCTCTCATTGAACCTGAATTGTAAGAGGGCAAGCAATTGGGAAGCAGAGAAATAGTGGAGGCAGGGATAGATGTGGAAGAGAATAGAAATGAGCTACAGTTATTATTATTGTTATTATTATTAATAATAATTATTATTATCACACAGACAAAAGAGTATGAACATTTCTTCCTTTTATCTCTTGCTTTCATGGCAGTCGGGGGGAAGTGGTATAGTTCTGTCTTCTACATCAAGCACTGAACTTTTCTACCTGCTTCAGAGCCCCATGTTTCCCAGGCTAAAGTAGGTTTTCTTAGAAGAGAACTGCCCATGGATGTAAATGCTTTTCCTTGACTTTTGGCTGTTCCAGTGACCTGAACCCAATTCATTCTAATTCAGTAGTCATCTTTTTGCACACATGACAGTTTAAATTTAGTTTTCTCTTATCCTAAGGACAGCACTGGAGCAACAGTTGGAACACAGAGTCTCTCCCTCAGCCTCAGCTTAGACTGTATCTGTGCATAGTTCGTTTGACAGATTGCAGCTCAGCTCCTCTACTTCTGTAGTTAACCTTTGTAATCAATAGCTACACAGGTAAAATGGTTTTCTTCTCATTCACATCCTTCGCAAAGGTAGCTAAACAGCTTGGACAGTGGTTTTACACATTTATCCCATTAGTGTACACAGAAAGACATGGCCTTAGCCACCAAGAATATAAAAGGGCAAAATGTCTTAAAGAAATAATATATGCTGAAAAATGTATGCTGGAAGTTAGTCAAGAGAGAAGTCAATTGAACAATTTCATTCCTTCTCCATCTTTGCAAAAGATCAAAACTCTTATTTAGTGTCATGACTTAAAATCCTTATGAAATAGGACAGGTACATTCTTTTTATAAATATCTTAAAATTTAATTAATGCACATTCATATCTAACAAAAATACCTTGCCCCTGGACTCTTAAACACTTTGAAATACATTTGATTATTGGCTCTCCAAATTCCCATCTGTATAATCTTGGAAAAATGATGATATTTTGTGTTTCAGTTTCTTCATCCATAAAACTGGAGATAATAATACTATTTACTTCACAGGGATGTCATGAAAGGTACTTGAGGTATTTCCTAAAATGTGTTTGGCAGAGTTCCTGGCATAGTTGTCATTTGGTCAATGGTGACTCTTATTAGTTTAGCAATGTCTGGTTTGAACACCAACAGAAACAAGAGTATAATATAAAGGGTAGTAAGGAAAGTGAGTGAGATAAACTGGCAAACGTAGAGGTAGGGTAAATTCTGATTCATTAAATCTTCGGTTTAATTGGTGTCACATGGACTACCAATGTTAAAGAAATTGTTCTTTTCAGTAATAATTAAGTCCTCAACATTACTCTTTCACTGAATGTTTTGTTCTCCCCAGTAATATCAAATGGCGAGGAAACATCTCTAAAGAGCTAGGAAAGAATGTTGACATAACTATGTGGTAACTAATTAGAGGCAAAAGCATTGATTGATGGCATCACCAATTTCTCTAATGGATAACTAGATATATTCTACATGTGGGAACAACATTCAGGTTTCTGCAGCAATGTTTAAGCATAGAGAACTGAATGTGGGTCATCAAGTAATGGCTGTTTTATTATAACATGAACTCTTTTTCTACTCTGTGCTTTCCATTCTTCCCCACACAGTATATTGGGTGCAGTTATGGAACATGGAATGGCTTTGCGTATGCTTAAGACAGCCATTGCAATATAGAATTGAGCACAGGATGTGTTAAACTTGTTAACTACTGCTTTAAAAACCTTTTCCAGTGGTTGCACAAAAAAAAATCTTTGCAAGGGAGGTTTACTTGAGGTTTTTGCTTTTATACCCCTGAGCTGACCATAATACCTTTGAAGAAAAGATTAGACTATGGAAAGGCTTGCTGTAAAGGTGGGATCACCTTAGACTGCCTGGATATCCACACATTGAAGGCAATACCAGTCTGACAGAGAATATGACAGAGGGCAGTGTGCAAGTGCTTGGGGTTTGGACTCAGACTGACATGGATTTGAATCCATGATTTTCCATGTATCAGCATTGTCATCTTTAGACAGGTTACTTAATTTCTCTGTGTCCTCTCTTCATCTAAAAATGAGGCTAAAAAAGAATCTATACCATAAAGGGTTATTGGGAGAATTAAGTTGAGTTCACCAGACCATGGAGGAAACACATGTTCTCATTCTTATGGGCTTAACACAGGGACAGGCAGCATTGTTGAGAGATAGGAAAGAAAAGTACATTGCAGAGGAAGGGGCTTTATAGAACAAGGTTGGGAGAAGATTCATGCAGACATTAATGCAATGAAGCCCCTAAACAATCTGTAGAGCTAGTTATATCTCAACATTAATTTGGTACTGAAGGTAGCAGTCTGTTCAAAGAGCCTTTTATTCGAAGCCACAGATAGCTTCTAGCAGTCTGATTATTCTTTCTCTTCTAATTAGTTCATGCCAGAAAGGAAGACTATCCAATCACATTTACCATGGTGTGGTTTATTGGCAGACTTTGTTGCATTGCATTTTATCTACTTAGATACTGAGTTTACTCAATACTTCATTTGAATACAAGGCCTAAAAATAGACTCTACCCTGAAACCAGCCACCATTATGTTTTTCCAAGGTACTGAAAAGATTTTTCAACAATTTCTGAACTTTCTGTTAAAATTTCTATGTACAACAATAAGGGCTCTAATGAAAATGCCTCTAAGCTGTGAAGGAGGAGAAGAAAAATATATGCCACTGAGACAGGTGCATCCTGAGATTAGTGTTTTATAAAAGAACTAGGTAAATAATGAGCTCTTTCCCTAATGGTATCTTTGAATGCATCTCAGACAAGGCTCCCCAGTTGGCTTATTATAAAGGCTTTTGACTGTGTCCTTTAAAGAGGTCCAAACAGCTGTCCAGGGAGCTGAAATACAGGGAGCTGGCCAACCACATTGTGTCTGAGCACAAAAAGTCCACCACCAAGAACAGTAGCTGCAAGTAAGCTGTACTCAGAGGGATCTGAGCATCAGAAGCTAAAGCTATTTTTGGAGTCACCTAAGTTTTCATAATAAGAACTGTAGCCCAGTAGAGTTTTTATCTATTTCATTTTTGAACTAGTGATGGCGTACTGATTTTTAAAATATCTTTTTACATGAACTAAGTATTATCAAATTTAATGTATGTGTAGTGCAATTTGCTCAAAAGGAAATCATGAGTTTGTTCCATAATTGATGTGTTAAATAATAAGTTACTAAATGATCAGTTCTGAGACCTTTCTAGGTTAGCTTTTTGAAGGATATTAAAGGCATAAACCATTTCTATAATAGATGTATTTACCTTTTTAAATCTCATTCTCCACAAGGTGGGAATTTTCATAAATATATATGATATGGCTGGGGATTTAGTACAAATCAGACTTAGGAATTTCTATTAGGACAGATATGAAAAAAGATTTTTAGGCAAAGAAAACAGGTCATTTTCTCATACTTTTCATGTAAAATTTTAATTTATGTTTACATGATATAATGATATTTTATGGTAATTTAAAAATTAACAAAAACACTTTGTAAATTTAGCTTTAATAATTAATAAAACAGATATTGGCAGATATAAACCATATAAAGTTTCTTTTGTATTATCCTTACTTTAAAAAAAAAGAATCCAGAAAAGATCTAAACTTTCCTCCAACCAGATTTATTGAACATAACAAAATTCTATGTACAAAGTAACCTTGACCTGTTGCTTCAAAACATGATTCTTTCACACTAATATTTTGATAAGTCAGTCCATTGAGTATCAAAAATCAGCTTACTCTAAAATTAGTAGAAAAGTGTCCAATGCACACTAAATAAATTAATTAATAGCCTAACTACTGGAACTTTAATAGTTCTGCAAGATAATTAGCTTTGGCAGGATCGATCCCCTATGACAAGTTGCTTGAGATGTCAAAAGGCCATTTTGTGCACTGCCACTGTGATACTGTCAGGTTTCTGGAACATAATGTCCCATTATCTGATTATAGACACACCACAGGAATGTCAGTGGGATCTGAGGTTAGTTTAGCTGCTTGCTAGGCTAGAACAGATATCACTCCAGCAGGTTCATCTGATAGAGATCCACAGCATCCCAGATTAGATCCTTGGAATCTGTGGACAGGACTCCAACAATGGGTGGATCCCTCCTTCTCTCCTCCAAGTGCTGCTCCAAGTTTCCCTCCATCCTCCTGGTCCTTCTCCTTACTTTTTAAATTTGTAATAACACAAGGCCAAATAATAAAATAGACAAAACTTTAGCAGGCCACAATTCTTATTGTGAAAATGTAGGCATTTCTGAAAAGAGCCTTTAATAATGAATATGAAGATCCTAGAAAAATAATGGAAATGACTAGTAAGTAGTTAAATGAGAAATTGTTGAAAAAAAAGTTCACTATTTTCCTTCGAACAAATTGCACTACAAATATATTATGGTAAAATTGATAAATTTAGTTCATGGTAAAAATGATTTAAGAATCAGAAGAATGGCATAAATTTAAAAAAGAAAAATAGATCAAACTTTAGCAGACTACAGTTCATCACCCCTTGGCAGTGCCATGAGAGGATGAAGTGGGAGCAAAGTTGGGTTTAAATGAAGGCAGATGCTCCCTCTCATGTACTTGAGAGGAAGATAAGCAAGGAAATTGTAGGGTTAGAAAACAGAGGGGATATTGGGAAGATATTCTCCCCAGACCCCTTGCCCCTTCTTCAGTTCCCTTCCTACTACATACCTTTTCTAGGCTTCCGACCTGGGGTTCACATTTTATTTCTGCTCCAGATCCATGGTTATTAATGGCTACTGTTTTATAAAGAAAAGCAAAAACATTTTCTGTTTAAAAGTGTTATTTCTAGGGATCCCTGGGTGGCTCAAGGGTTAAGCATCTGCCTTCAGCCCAGGACATGATCCTGGAGTCCTGGGGTCGAGTCCTACATTGGGTTCTCTGCATGGAGTCTGCTTCCTCTCTGCCTATGTCTCTGTCCCCCACCTCTTGCTGTGTATGTGTGTGTCTCATGAATAAATAAATAAAATCTTTAAAAAATGAAAGTATTATTTCTAGACTTTCTCTCATTGAGTCAAGAGACTGGGATGGAGAAGCCTCTCCTGGACAACGTGGCTCCAGATGAGAAGGGAGTATACTGGGCTTGTGGTGGTCAGCCAACTGAGAGGATGACTAGCCATTTCTGTCTGATTAGGTAGAAATTGTGCAGTAACAGTTTCCTGAGGAGCCAATGCTGCTAAGAAGGCAGAGTCCTTAATATAGTTTCATCATTCTCCCCTCTGTCACCTTCTGATCCCTGCTGAACCCCACCACATCATAATTTTCTACTTGGGTTCTTCAACTTTGAATGAAAGAGCAATATCGTCCCTCTGGGCTTCAGTTTTCTCACTTGTGGAACATCCAAGATGTTTCCTGGTTCTCAGATTCTGGAAATCTCCATCTCAGTTATGCCAGTTCCCTCCCTCCCCCCCCCCAGGCTACCAGTGGTTAAAGCTGACCTAAAATTGGCTAAGTGGGTAGCTACCTTTGAAGTGGGCTTTGAGATGCTCTGGGAAAACATTATCCCTTCATACCTCAAATAACTTTTATTTTGGAATCTGAAATTTCACCATTAGCGATGTTTCTTTGGGACCAAAAGAGTCTTCTATTTTTCTCAGGAGTCATTTGCAATAATATGCATGGTGTAATTGAAAACACCTGTAGCAATGAATTATAACATTCCTGGCACAAAAACAGACACACAAATCAATGGAACAGAATAGAGAGCCCAGAAATGGGCCCTCAACTCTATGGTCAACTAATATTCAACAAAGCAGGAAAGACTATCCACTGGAAATAGGGACAGTCTCTTCAACAAATGGTGCTGGGAAAATTGAACAGCCACGTGCAGAAGAATGAAACTAGACCATTCTGGGATCCCTGGGTGGTGCAGCGGTTCGGCGCCTGCCTTTGGCCCCAGGACGTGATCCTGGAGTCCCGGGATCGAATCCCACGTCGGGCTCCCGGTGCATGGAGCCTGCTTTTCCCTCTGCCTATGACTCTGCCTCTCTCTCTCTCTGTGACTATCATTAAAAAAAAAGAAAGAAACTAGACCATTCTCTTATACCATTCACAAAGATAAACTCAAAATGGAGCTAAATGTGAGACAAGATTCAATCAAAATCCTAGAGTAGAACCCAGGCAACACCCTTTTTGAACTTGGCCACAGCAACTTCTTGCAAGATACATCTATGAAGGCAAGGGAAACAAAAGCAAAAATGAACTATTGGGACTTAATTAAGATAAAAAGCTTCTGCCCAGCAAAAGAAACAATCAACAAAACTAAAAGACAACCTACAGAATGGGAGAAGATATTTGCAAATGACCTATCAGGTGAAAGGCTAGTATCCAAGATCTATAAAGAACTTATTAAACTCAACACTCAAGAAAAAAACAATCCAATCATGAAATGGGCAAAAGACATGAACAGAAATGTCACCGAAGAAGACATAGATATGGCCAACAAGCACATGAGAAAATGCTCCGCATCACTTGCCATCAGGGAAATACAAATCAAAACCACAATGAGATACCACCTCACCCCAGTGAGAATGGTGAAAATGAACAAGACAGGAAACAACAAATGTTGGAGAGGATGTGGATAAAGGGGAACCAACCCTCTTGCAGTGTTGGTGGGAATGTGAACTGGTACAGCCACTCTGGAAAACTGTGTGGAGTTTCCTCAAACAGTTAAAATAGAGCTACCATATGACCAAGCAATTGCACTGCTGGGGATTTACCCCAAAGATACAGATGCAGTGACAAACCGAGACACCTGTACCCCAATGTTTATAGCAACAATGTCCACCATAGCCAAACTGTGGAAGGAGCCTCGGCATCTATCCAAAGATGAATGGATAAAGAAGATGTGGTCTATGTATACAATGCAATATTACTCAGCCATTAGAAATGACAAATACCCACCATTTGCTTCAACGTGGATAGATCTGGAGGGTATTATGCTGAGTAAAGTCAGTCAGTCAGAGAAGGACAAACATTATATGGTCTCATTCATTTGGGGAATATAAAAAAATGTGAAAGGATTATAGGAGAAAGGAGTGAAAGTGAGTGAGAAATATCAGAGAGGGTGACAGAACAAGAGAGACTCCTAACTCTGGGAAATGAACAAGGGGTGGTGGAAAGGGATGTGGGCAGGGGGATGGGGTGACTGGGTTATGGGCACTGAGGGGGCACTTGATGGGATGAGCACTGGGTGTTATGCTATATTTTGGCAAATCGAACTCCAATAAAAAATATACAAAAAAAAAGAATTATAACATTCCTTATTTTTACATTTCTTTTTGAAATATTCAAATAGTTTTCAAATATGATACTCTATGTCATTTAGGGTAAATGTAGCACAACACGTATGGAATTTGTTGATGGTTGATAGATAAGACCCTGGAGCATATGAGAAAAGACCTGGGCCCAGGTGATCTCCTCACAGGCCTTACTTACATTTTATTTTTATTGTTTTTTCTTACTTGCATTTTAAAAAAGGAACCTCTTGGGGTTAAGAAAAATTAGAAGGAAACACCTCCATGTTTTTAGCAATTTCAAGCCCTGGAACACCAAACTGGGGAAAATATTTGGGGTGGGTGAAAATGAGAATGCCACTCTGTCTCTTTTTTTCCATGAAAAATACAGCTTTATTTTTAAAATTATTTGCCATTTAATCTTCAAGCACAATTAACAGTATTATATTAGTTTCAGGTGGACAATATGATTAAAAAATTCTATGCATTATTCAGTGCTCATCACAATAAGTGTATTCTTAATTTCATTTATCTATTTCATCCATTCTCCCACCTCCCTCCCCCTAGCAACCACATTTGTTCTCTATATTTATTTTAAAAATATTTTATTTATTTATTCATGAGAGACACACAGAGGCAGAGACATAGGCAGAGGGAGAAGCAGGCTACCTGCAGGGAGCCTAATGCAGGACTCGATCCCAGCACCCCAGGATCACAACCTGAGTCAAAGACAGACTCTCAACCACTGAGCCGCCCAGGTGCCCTTATTCTCTATATTTAAACATCTGTTTTTATGTTTGTTTTTCTTTGTTCATTCGTTTTATTTATTAAATTCCACATATGAGTGAAATCACAGGATATATGTGTTTCTCTGATGTATTCCACTTACCAAATACTCTAGCTCCACCCATGGCATTGAATATGGCAAGATTTCATTCTTCTTATGATTGAGTAAAATTCCATTGTGTGTGTGTGGTTGTGTGTGTATTACATCTTTATCTTTTCATCAGTCGATGGGCAGTGAGCTGCTTCCATATATGAGCTATTGTAAATAATGCTAGTATAAACATAGAGGTGGATGTATGCCTTTGAATTAGTGTTCTTGTATTCTTTGGGTAAATGCATAGTAGTGCAGTTGCTGGATCACAGGGTAGTTCTATATTTAAATTTTTGAGGAACATCCATACTGTTGTACATAGCGGCTGTACTAGTTTGCATTACCACCAAAATTGCAAGAGGGTTTCTTTTTCTCCACATCCTTGCCAACACCTGTTGTTTCTTGTGTTGTTGATTTTTGCCATTCTGAAAGGTATAAGGTGATATTTATTGTAGTTTTGATTTGTACTTCCCTGGTGATGATTGATGTTGAGCATCCTTCCATGTGTCAGTTGGCAATCTGGATATTTTCTTTGAAGAAATATATGTCCATGTCTTCTGCCCATTTTTTAATTGGATTATTTGTTTTTTGGGTGTTGAGGTGGTTGGGTTCTTTATATATCTTTATCAGATGTGCCATTTGCAAATATCTTCTCCCATTCCATAGATTGCCTTTTACTTTTGTTTATTGTTTCCTTCACTGTGCCAAAACTTTATTTTGATGAGGTCCCAATAATTAATTTTTGCTTTTGTCTCTCTTGCCTCAGGGAGACCTATCTAGACAAAAGTTGTTACAGCTGGGACACCGGGGTGGCTCAGCAGTTGAGCGCCTGCTTTCAGCTCAGGGCATGATCATGGAGTCCTGAGATTGAGTCCCACATCAGGCTCCCTGCGTGGAGCTTGCTTTTCTCTCTGCCTCTCTCCCTCTGTGTCTCTCATGAATAAGTAAATAAAATCTAAAAAAAAAAAGTTGTTACGGCTGATGTCAGAGAAGTTATTACCTGTGTCCTCTTCTAGGATTTTTATGGTTTCAGGTCTCACCTTTAGGCCTTTCTTCCATTTTGAATTTATTTTTGTGTATAGTGTAGGAAAGTGATCCAGTTCATTCTTTGGCATGTGGCTGTCCAGTTTTCCTGACACCATTTCTTGAAGAAACTGTCTTTTTTCCAATGGATAGTTTTTCCTTCTTTGTCAAAGGAGTCTGTGAATAACTCTGGTGTTATTTTGATTGGGATTGCACTGAATGTGTAGATTGCTTTGGGTAGTATAGACATTTCAATAATATTTGTTCTTCCAATCCATGAGCATGGAACATTTTTCTATTTCTTTGTGTCTTCTTCTATTTCTTTCATAAGTGTTCTTTAGTTTCAGCATATAGATCTTTTTACCTCTTTGGTTAGGTTTATTCCTATGTATCTTATGGGTTTTGATGTAATTGTAAATGAGATCGATTCCTTGATTTCTCTTTCTGCTGTCTCATTATTGTTGTATAGGAATGCAACAGATTTCTGTACATTGATTTTGTATCCTGCCACTTTGCTGAATTCATGAATCAGTTCTGGCAATTTTTTGGTGGAGTCTTTTGGGTTTTCTATATAGAGTGTCATGTCATCGGTGAAGAATGAAAGTTTGACTTCTTCCTTGCTGATTTGGATTCCTTTTATTTCTTTTTGTTGTCTGAAGGCTGAGGCAAGGCTTCCAGTACTATGTCTAACAACAAAGGTGAGAGTGGACATCTCTGTCATATTTCTGACCTTAGGGGAGAAGCTCTCAGTTTTTACCCATTGAGGATGGTATTAGCTGTGGGTCTTTCATGTATGGCCCTCATGATGCTGAGGTATGGTCCTTTTATCCCTACTTTCTTGAGAGTTTTTATCAAGAAAGGATTCTGTATTTTGTCAAATGCTTTTTCTGCATCTATAGAGAGGAGCATATGGTTCTTGTCCTTTCTTTTATTAATGTGATGTATCACAATGATTGTTTTGCAGATTTGGAACCACCCCTGCAGCCCAGGAATAAATCTCACTTGATCTTGGTGAATAATCCTTTTAATGTACTGTTGGATTTTATTAGCTAGTATCTTGTGAATTTTTGCATCCATGTTCATCAGGGATACTGGTCTGTAATTCTTTTCAGTAGAGTCTTTGTCTGGTTTGGGAATCAGTGTAATGCTGGCCTCATAGAATGGGTTTAGAAATTTTCATCCCATTTCTGTTTTTTGGAACAGCTTCAGAAGAATAGATATTCTTCTTTAAATGTTTGGTAGAATTACCTTAGGATCCAGCCCTGTACCCTCTGTTGGGAGATTTTTTTTATTACTGATTCAATTTCACTGCTGTTTATAAGACTGCTCAAATTTTCTATTTCTTTTTGTTTCACTGTTGGTAGTTTATATGTTCCTAGGAATTTATCCATTTCTTACGGATTATCTGATTTGTTGGCATATCATTGCTCATAACATTCTCTTACAATTGTATTTCTGCTGTGTTGGTTGTGATCTCTCCTCTCTTATTCGTGATTTATTTATCAGATCCTTTCTCTTTTCTTGTTTGATAAGTCTAGCTAGGGGTTTATAAATTTTGATAATTCTTTCAAAGAACCATCTCCTTGTTTTGTTTATCTGTTCTACTTTTTAAACAATTTCTATATCATTTATTTCTGCTCTGATCTTAATTATTTTCCTTCTGCTGGTTTTAGACTTTATTTGCTGTTCTTTTTTTCACCTCATTTAGGAGTAAGGTTAAGGTTGTGTATTTGAGACTCTTCTTGCTTCTGGAGGAAGGCCTGTATATCTATATACTTCGCTCTTAGGGCCACCTTTGCTACATCCCAAAGGTTTTGGACTGTTGTGTTTTCATTTTCATTTGCTTCCATGTATTTTTAAAATTTCTTCTCTAATTTCCTGATTAAGAGAGTACTGTAATGTTTTGATTATTACAGCTTTGTAATATAACTTAAAGTCCAGAACTGTGATGCCTTCAGCTTTCCTTTTCTTTTTCCATGTTACTTTGGCTATTTAGGGTCTTTTATGATTCCACACAAATTGTATGATTGTTTGTTCTAGCTCTGTGAGTAACACTCTTGGCGTTTGGATAGGGATTGCACTAAATGTGTAGATTGCTTTGGGTAGTATAGACATTTAAAAAAGATTTTTTCTTCCAATCCATGAACATGAAATGTCTTTCCATTTCTTTGTATCCTCTTCAATTTCTTTCACCAGTGTTCTATAGTTTAGTACAGGTTTTTCACCTGTTTGGCTAGGTTTATTCCTAGGTATCTTATTAGTCCCTTGTGCAATTACACATTAGATTGTTTTCTTGATTTCTCTTTCTGCTGATTCATTATTGGTGTGTAGAAACACAACAGATTTCTGCACGTCGATTTTATCCTGCAAATTTACTAAATTTTGTATCAGTTCTAGTAGTTTTTTCATGGAATCTTTTCGGTTTTCCTATGCCATCTGTAAATAGTGAAAATTTTACTTCTTCCTTACCAATTTGTATAACTTTTATTTCTTTTTTATATTTTTTGGCTATTTTTTCTTTTTTCTTTTTTTTTTTTTCTCATTTTTTTTTTTATTGGTGTTCAATTTACTAACATACAGAATAACACCCAGTGCCCGTCACCCATTCACTCCCACCCCCCGCCCTCCTCCCCTTCTACCACCACTAGTTCGTTTCCCAGAGTTAGCAGTCTTTATGTTCTGTCTCCCTTTCTGATATTTCCCACACATTTCTTCTCCCTTCCCTTATATTCCCTTTCACTATTATTTATATTCCCCAAATGAATGAGACCATATAATGTTTGTCCTTCTCCGACTGACTTACTTCACTCAGCATAATACCTCCAGTTCCATCCACGTTGAAGCAAATGGTGGGTATTTGTCATTTCTAATAGCTGAGTAATATTCCATTGTATACATAAACCACATCTTCTTTATCCACTCATCTTTCGATGGACACCAAGGCTCCTTCCACAGTTTGGTTATTGTGGCCATTGCTGCTAGAAACATCGGGGTGCAGGTGTCCCGGCGTTTCATTGCATCTGTATCTTTGGGGTAAATCCCCAACAGTGCAATTGCTGGGTCGTAGGGCAGGTCTATTTTTAACTCTTTGAGGAACCTCCACACAGTTTTCCAGAGTGGCTGAACCAGTCCACATTCCCACCAACAGTGTAACAGGGTTCCCTTTTCTCTGCATCCTCTCCAACATTTGTTGTTTCCTGCCTTGTTAATTTTCCCCATTCTCACTGGTGTGAGGTGGTATCTCATTGTGGTTTTGATTTGTATTTCCCTGATGGCAAGTGATGCAGAGCATTTTCTCATATGCATGTTGACCATGTCTATGTCTTCCTCTGTGAGATTTCTCTTCATGTCTTTTGCCCATTTCATGATTGGATTGTTTGTTTCTTTGGTGTTGAGTTTAAGAAGTTCTTTATAGAACTTGGAAACTAGCCCTTTATCTGATATGTCATTTGCAAATATCTTCTCCCATTCTGTAGGTTGTCTTTTAGTTTTGTTGACTGTATCCTTTGCTGTGCAAAAGCTTCTTATCTTGATGAAGTCCCAATAGTTCATTTTTGCTTTGGTTTCTTTTGCCTTCATGGATGTATCTTGCAAGAAGTTACTGTGGCCGAGTTCAAAAAGGGTGTTACTTGTATTCTTCTCTAGGATTTGGATGGAATCTTGTCTCACATTTAGATCTTTCATCCATTTTGAGTTTATCTTTGTGTATGGTGAAAGAGAGTGGTCTAGTTTCATTCTTCTGCATGTGGATGTCCAATTTTCCCAGCACCATTTATTCAAGAGACTGTCTTTCTTCCAATGGATAGTCTTTCTTCCTTTATCGAATATTAGTTGACCATAAAGTACAGGGTCCACTTCTGGGTTCTCTATTCTGTTCCATTGATCTATGTGTCTGTTTTTGTGCCAGTACCACACTGTCTTGATGACCACAGCTTTGTAGTACAACCTGAAATCTGGCATTGTGATGCCCCCAGATATGGTTTTCTTTTTTATAATTCCCCTGGCTATTCGGGATCTTTTCTGATTCCACACAAATCTTTTTTTTTAATTTTTTATTTATTTATGATAGTCACACAGAGAGAGAGAGAGAGGCAGAGACATAGGCAGAGGGAGAATCAGGCTCCATGTACCGGGAGCCCAACGTGGGACTCGATCCCGGGTCTCCAGGATCACGCCCTGGGCCAAAGGTAGGCACCAAACTGCTGCGCCACCCAGGGATCCCTGATTCCACACAAATCTTAAAATAATTTGTTCTAACTCTCTGAAGAAAGTCCATGGTATTTTGATAGGGATTGCATTAAACGTGTATATTGCCCTGGGTAACATTGACATTTTCACAATATTAATTCTGCCAATCCATGAGCATGGAATCTTTTTCCATCTCTTTGTGTCTTCCTCAATTTCTTTCAGAAGTATTCTGCAGTTTTGAGGGTATAGATCCTTTACATCTTTGGTTAGGTTTATTCCTAGGTATCTTATGCTTTTGGGTGCAATTGTAAATGGGATTGACTCCTTAATTTCTCTTTCTTCCGTCTCATTGTTAGTGTATAGAAATGCCACTGATTTCTGGGCATTGATTTTGTATCCTGCCACGTTACTGAATTGCTGTATGAGTTCTAGCAATCTTGGGGTGGAGACTTTTGGGTTTTCTATGTAGAGTATCATGTCATCGGTGAAGAGGGAGAGTTTGACTTCTTCTTTGCCAATTTGAATGCCTTTAATGTCTTTTTGTTGTCTGATTGCTGAGGCTAGGACTTCCAGTACTATGTTGAATAGCAGTGGTGAGAGTGGACATCCCTGTCTTGTTCCTGATCTTAGGGGAAAGGCTCCCAGTGCTTCCCCATTGAGAATGATATTTGCTGTGGGCTTTTCCTAGATGGCTTTTAAGATGTTGAGGAATGTTCCCTCTATCCCTACACTCTGAAGGGTTTTGATCAGAAATGAATGCTGTATTTTGTCAAATGCTTTCACTGCATCTAATGAGAGGATCATATGGTTCTTGGTTTTTCTCTTGCTGATATGATGAATCACATTGATTGTTTTACGGGTGTTGAACCAGCCTTGTGTCCAGGGGATAAATCCTACTTGGTCATGGTGAATAATTTTCTTAATGTACTATTGGATCCTATTGGCCAGTATCTTGTTGAGAATTTTTGCATCCATGTTCATCAGGGATATTGGTCTATAATTCTCCTTTTTGGGGGGGTCTTTGTCTGGTTTTGGAATTAAGGTGATGCTGGCCTCATAGAACGAATTTGGAAGTACTCCATCTCTTTCTATCTTTCCAAACAGCTTTAGGAGAATAGGTATGGTTTCTTCTTTAAACGTTTGATAAAATTCCCCTGGGAAGCCATCTGGCCCTGGACTCTTGTGTCTTGGGAGGTTTTTGATGACTGCTTCAATTTCCTCCCTGGTTATTGGCCTGTTAAGGTTTTCTATTTCTTCCTGTTCCAGTTTTGGTAGTTTGTGGCTTTCCAGGAATGCGTCCATTTCTTCTAGATTGCCTAATTTATTGGCATATAGCTGTTCATAATATGTTTTTAAAATCGTTTGTATTTCCTTGGTGTTGGTAGTGATCTCTCCTGTCTCATTCATGATTTTATTGAGTCTTCTCTCTCTTCTTTTTAATAAGGCTGGCTAATGGTTTATCTATCTTATTAATTCTTTCAAAGAACCAACTCCTGGTTCTGTTGATCTGTTCCACAGTTCTTCTGGTCTTGATTTCGTTGAGTTCTGCTCGAATCTTTATTAACTCCCTTCTTCTCCTGGGTGTAGGATCTATTTGCTGTTTTTTCTCTAGCTCCTTTATGTGTAAGGTTAGCTTTTGTATTTGAGTTCTTTCCAGTTTTCGGATGGATGCTTGTATTGCGATGTATTTCCCCCTTAGGACTGCTTTTGCTGCATCCCAAAGATTTTGAACGGTTGTATCTTCATTCTCATTAGTTTCCATGAATCTTTTTAATTCTTCCTTAATTTCCTGGTTGACCCTTTCATCTTTTAGCAGGATGGTCCTTAACCTCCACGTGTTTGAGGGCCTTCCAAACTTCTTGTTGTGATTTAGTTCTAATTTCAAGGCATTATGGTCTGAGAATATGCAGGGGACGATCCCAATCTTTTGGTATTGGTTCAGACCCGTTTTGTGACCCAATATGTGGTCTATTCTGGAAAAAGTTCCATGTGCACTTGAGAAGAATGTGTATTCAGTTGAGTTTGGATGTAAAGTTCTGTAGATATCTGTGAAATCCGCCTGGTCCAGTGTATTATTTAAAGCTCTCGTTTCTTTGGAGATGTTGTGCTTAGAAGACCTATCGAGTATAGAAAGAGCTAGATTGAAGTCACCAAGTATAAGTGTATTATTATCTAAGTATTTCTTCACTTTGGTTAATAATTGATTTATGTATTTGGCAGCTCCCACATTCGGTGCATATATATTGAGGATTGTAAGTCCTCTTGTTGAATAGATCCTTTAAGTATGATATAGTGTCCCTCTTCATCTCTCACTACAGTCTTCGGGGTAAATTTTAGTTTATCTGATATAAGGATGGCTACCCCTGCTTTCTTTTGAGGACCATTCGAATGGTAAATGGTTCTCCAACCTTTTATTTTCAGGCGGTAGGTGTCCTTCTGTCTAAAATGAGTCTCTTGTAGACAGCAAACAGATGGGTCCTGCTTTTTTATCCAGTCTGAAACCCTGCGCCTTTTGATGGGGTCATTAAGCCCGTTCACATTCAGAGTTACTATTGACAGATATGAGTTTAGTGTCATCATGGTATCTATTCAGTCCTTGTTTTTGTGGATTGTTCCACTGAAGTTCTTCTTAAAGGGGAATTTTAAGAGTCCCCCTTAAAATTTCTTGCAGAGCTGGTTTGGAGGTCACATATTCTTTCAGTTCCTGCCTGTCTTGGAAGCTCTTTATCTCTCCTTCCATTTTGAATGAGAGTTTTGCTGGATAAAGTATTCTTGGTTGCATGTTCTTCTCATTTAGGACCCTGAATATATCCTGCCAGCCCTTTCTGGCCTGCCAGGTCTCTGTGGAGAGGTCTGCTGTTACCCTAATACTCCTCCCCATAAAAGTCAGGGATTTCTTGTCTCTTGCTGCTTTAAGGATCTTCTCTTTATCTTTGGAATTTGCAAGCTTCATTATTAAATGTCGAGGTGTTGAACGGTTTTTATTGATTTTAGGGGCGATCTCTCTATTTCCTGGATCTGAATGCCTGTTTCCCTTCCCAGATTAGGAACGTTTTCAGCTAGAATTTGTTCAAATACATATTCTGGCCCTCTGTCCCTTTCGGCGCCCTCGGGAACACCAATTAAACGTAGGTTTTTCTTCCTCAGGCTGTCGTTTATTTCCCTTAATCTATCTTCATGGTCTTTTAATTGTTTGTCTCTTTTTTCCTCAGTTTCCCTCTTTGCTATCAACTTGTCTTCTAGGTCACTCACTCGTTCTTCCACCTCGTTAACCCTCGTCGTTAGGACTTCTAGTTTGGATTGCATCTCATTCAATTGATTTTTAATTTCTGCCTGATTAGCTCTAAATTCTGCAGTCATGAAGTCTCTTGAGTCCTTTTTGCTTTTTTCTAGAGCCACCAGTAGCTGTATAATAGTGCTTCTGAATTGGCTTTCTGACATTGAATTGTAATCCAGATTTTGTAACTCTGTGGGAGAGAGGACTGTTTCTGATTCTTTCTTTTGAGGTGAGGTTTTCCTTCTAGTCATTTTGCTCAGTACAGAGTGGCCAAAAGCAAGTTGTGTTGGGAAAAGGAGAAAAAGAGATGAGAGAAAGAAGGAAAGAAAAGAGAAATAGGGAAAAAAAGGAAGAAAAAAAGAAGAAAAAGAGATAGAAAAAGAAAGGAAAAAAAGGGGGTGGGGGAAGGAAACAAATCAAAAAGCAAAACAAAACAAAACAAAACAAAACAAAACAACAAAAAAAAAGAACCACGGGAGAGTATCTTCTGATTCTGTGTACTTTAAGTCCCTTGGCTTCCCCTGGAACTTGTCTGTCTAGCTGGTCTTCTGGGGGAGGGGCCTGTTGTGCTGATTTTCAGGTGTTAGCACTTGGGGGAGCTGCTGTGCCCCTGCCTGGTGCAGGGCTCAGTGGGGGTTGTTTTCCCCGTGAGGCCCCAGGAGGAACAACCACAGTGGCGGCGGCCAGCTCTGGAGCCCTGGATTCAGCTCCCGCAGTAACTACAGAGCTCTCCATCTGCAGGGCCTGGAGGCTCCGGGGCGGGGCCGCTGATCTGCTCAGCTCGCGGCCGGAGCGTCCTTGCTGTCCTGCCCTCCCCCCCCACCACGGCCTCTGCCTATCCCGGGGGGAGGCCGGATCCTTGGCTGTGTCCCGGCACCCTGTGCTGCGGGGCCTGTGCTGTTGGATTCGCGCTCCCGGCCGTGCAGCCCCCTCTGCGTAGCCGCCACCCGAGCCCCTCCGAGCTGCTCCTGGAACCACGCAGCCCCCTCCGCATGGAGCCTCTTCCTCTGCCCGAGCCCCTCCAAGCTGCTCCGGGTCCCACCGTGCGCGCTGCAGCCCTTAGGGAGCTCGGCGCACTCTCCTGGGCGCGCAGTTGCTCTGTTACTGTCCCCGGGAACCCGAGGGCATCCCTGCCCTCCTGGGTCCTTCTCCAACTCCCTGGGAGCCCCTTTCCGCCTGGGAAGATTGGTGCAGCTCCTGCGTCTCCGGGACGGGGCTCTCCTGTCCTGGGGACACTCGCCCCGGCCTCAGCCCGGCTCCTCGCGGGGCCCCTCCCCCTTGGAGGCCTTTGTTTCTTTATTTCTTTTTTTCTGTCTTCCTACCTTGATAGAAGCACGAACTCTTCTCACTGTAGCATTCCAGGTGTTCTCTCTTTAATTGTCAGGCCGAATTCATAGATTTTCAGGATAATTAGAAGGTTTTCTAGGTAATTTGGTGGAGACAGGTGATTTGGAAACCCTACTCTTCCGCCATCTTGCCCCTCCTCTCATAACTTTTATTTCTTTTTGCTGTGTAATTGCTGTGACCAGGACTTCTAGTACTATGTTCAATAAAAGTGGTGGTAGTAGACATCCTTGTCTTGTCCTTACCTTTGGGGAAAAGTTCTTTTTTTCCCCATTGATGATCATGCTAGCTGTGGATTTTTCATATACGACTTTTAGTAGGTTGAAGTATGTTCCCTCTAAACTACTTTGTTGAGGGTTTTTTTTTAAATCATGGATGGATGTACTTTGTCAATTGCTTTTTCTGTGTCTACTGAAATGATTATAGGGTTCTTATCCTTTAAGAACCCCAACGTGATGTATCACATTGATTTGGGAGTAATAAACCACTCTTGCACCCCAAGAATAAATCTTACTTGATTGTGGTGAATGATTTTTTAAATGTATTGTTGAACTCAGTTTGCTAGTATTTTGTTGAAGATTTTTGCATATGTTTTCATCATGGATATTGGACTGTAGTTCTCTTTTTAGTGGAGTCTTTATCTGGTTTTAGTATCAAAGTAATACAGGACTTATTCAATGAATTTGGAAGCTTCCTTCTCTATTCTATTTTTTTTGCAATAGTTTGAGAAGAATAGGTATTAACTCTTTTTAAAATGTTTGGTAGAGTTCACCTGTGAAGCCATCTGGTACTGGACTTTTGTTTGTTGAAAGTCTTTGATTACTGACTCAAATTTTTTTTTTTGCTTGTTATCAGTTCAAATTTTTCATTTCTTCTGTTTCAGTTTCGGTAGTTTATATGTTTCAAATAATTTATCCATTTCTATTAGATTGTCCAATTCATTAGCATATAGTTTTTCATAATTGTGATAATTATTTGTATTTCTGTGATATTGGTTGTAATTTCTCCTCTGTCATTTGTGATTTTATTTATTTGAGTCCTTTCTTTTCTTACCTTGATAGGTCTGGCTAGATGTTTATCAATATCATTAAGTTTTTTCAAAGAATCGCTTCCTCATTCCATTTATCTGTTTACTGGTTTTTGTAGTTTCTGTATCATTTATTTCTGCCGTAATCTTTGTTATTTCTTCCTTCTGTTGACTTTAAGTTTTGTTTGTTGTTGTTTTTCTAGCTCCTTTAGGTGTAAGTTTAGGTTGATTATTTTTTCTTGCTTCTTGAGATAGGCCTGTATTTCTATAAACTTCCCTGTTAGAACCACTTTTGCTGCATCTCAAAGGTTTTGGACCACTGTGTTTTCGTTTTAACTTGTTTCCATGTTATTTTTTTAATTTTTTCTTTGAGTTCTTGGTTGATCCATTCATTATTTAGTAGCATGTTATTTAACCTCCATGTATTTGTGTTCTTTCCAGATTTTTTCTTGTGGTTGATTTCTAAGTTCATAGCATTGTTGTCAGAAAAATTGCTAGGTATGACTTTGATCTTCTTGAACTAATTCAAGCCTGTTTTTTTGCCTAATATGGGATATATTCTAGAGAATGTTCTGTGTGCTCCTGAAAAGAATGTGTATTCTGCTGCTTCAGGAAGGAATGCTCTGAATATATCTGTCAAGTCCACCATGTTCAGTGTGTCATTCAAAACCATTGTTTTCTTGTTGATTTTCTGTTTAGATGATCTGTCCATTGATATAAGTGGGGTGTTAATGTCTCCTAGTATTACTGTATTATTATCCATTAGTTCCTTTATGTTTGTTATTTTTTTATGTATTTGTGTGCTGCCATTTTGGTTGCATAGTTACAATTGTTATATCTTCTTGATGGATTGTCCCCTTTATTATTACATAGTTCCCTTCTTTGTTTCTCATCCAAGTCTTTGCATTAAAGTCTAGTTTTTCTGATATAAGGATTGCTACTCCAGCTTTCTTTGGCATACTTTTGTATCTCCATCACCTCACTTTCAATCTGCAGATGTATTTAGGTCTGAAATGAGTCTCTTGTAGACAGCATATAGATGGATTTTTTTAATACACTCTGCCACTTTGTCTTTTGACTGGAGAATTTAGTCCACTTACATTCAAAGTAATTATTGATAGATATGTATTTAGTATCATTTTATTATTTGTTTTGTACTTGCTTCTGGAGATTTTCTTTGATACCTTCTTGTCTTTAATGTTTTGTTGAATTTCTTTGGTGATATATTTGGATTTCTTTCCTTTTATTCTTTGCATGTTTTTTTTGAGGCTGTGTCAAATATTTGTTTTTTTATAAATGTATTTTTTATTGGTTATTAGTGGTTTTTGATTGTATAGTTACCATGCATGGTAACCACACTTGCATGTCACCTGTTCTGCATATAGCAGTGTATGTCAACATGATGGTCATTTAAGCCTGAATTCATTCTTTACTCCTCTCCTCTCCCATGTATTAGGTATATGTTATTATATTTTACATCTTTTTAAGTTAATTTCTTGAATCATTTTTTACAAAAATATTCATTTATACTGGCTTTTCTGTTTTCTACCTTTATACTGTTATTTTTGGTTTTTCCTTTCCACTCAATCCCCTTTAGTATTTCTTGTAGGGCTGGTTTAGTGGTCACAAAATCCTTTAGTTTTTTTTTGTCTGGGAAACTCTATCTCTCCTACTATTCTGAATGATAGCCTTCCTGGAAAGAGTATTTTTTTGTATATTTTTTTATTGGAGTTCGATTTGCCAACATGTAGCATAACACCCTGTGCTCATCCCACCAAGTGCCCCCCTCAGTGCCCATCACCCAGTCACCCCATCCCCCTGCCCACATCCCCTTCCACTACCCCTTGTTCGTGTCCCAGAGCTAGGAGTCTCTCATGTTCTGTCAGCCTCTCTGATATTTCCCACTCACTTTCACTCCTTTCCCCTATAATCCCTTTTACTATTTTTTATATTCCCCGAATGAATGAGACCATATAATGTTTGTCCTTCTCCAATTGACTTACTTGACTCAGCGTAATTCCTTCCAGTTTGAATGGAGTATTTTTGGCTGTAGATTTTTCCCATTCAGTATTTTGGTTTTTTTAAAAATATATTTTATTTATTTATTCATGAAAGACTCAGAGAGAGAGGCAGAGGGAGAAGCAGGCTCCAGTATTTTGTTTTTTTTTTAAAAATATATTTTATTTATTTATTCATGAAAGACACAGAGAGAGAGGCAGAGGGAGAAGCAGGCTCCATGCAGGGAGCCTGATGCGGGTCTCCATTGTGGGACTCCAGGATCACACCCCGGGCCAAAAGCAGGCGTGAAACTGCCGAGCCACCCAGGGATCCCCCCATTCAGTACTTTGAATATATGATACCACTCCCTTCTGGCTTTCAAAATTTCTTTAAAAAAATCTGCTAGCAAATTGGGTTTTCCCTTGTAAGTTATTGACTTCTTTGTTTTGCTGCTTTAGAGATTTTTTTCTTTATCAGTATATTTTGCAAATTTAATCACAATACATCTTCATGTGGGCCGTTGATTTTGATGGGAGTTTTCTGATCCTCCTGGTTCTGGATATCTGTTTCCTTCCCCAGATTAGGGAAGTATTCAGCTATTATTTCATCAAACAAATTTTCTGCCTCCTTTTATCTCTTCTTCTTCTGGGACTCCTATAATACAAATGTTATTATGTTTGATGAAGTCACTGATTTTCCTAAGTCTATTTTTGTTTTGTATAATTCCTACTTTTCTCTTTTGTTCAGCTTCATTGCTTTCCAATACTTTGTCGTCTAGGTCACTAATTCATTTCTCTGCTTCTTCCAGCCTTCTGTTCATTGCATCAAGCATATTTCTAATCTTTCCATTCTGTCCTTCCTTGGGTTGTTTTCCTGTCTTCTCTTCAGGAGTAGTCTCCGGGTCTATCCCAGCCCACTGACCTTTAAAATCCCTGGCTTTAAGCCCTGATGGTTGGAAGAATTCACGAACTTCAGCCCTTTCAATTTTCCAAGCTAATGCCTCTGGGGAAACATTCTCCTTGTGTGTTCCCCTATGTGCCCCTTTCTCTTGCCCTTGACCACAGCTCCCTCTCCTCTGCAGCAGCCATTATCTGTTTCTCTCCTAAATCATGTGTCTGCACTTCCTACCTTCTTTGATGAAGTCTCTTCTCTCCTTTTAGTTGTGAAGTTTATTCTGTGATTCTCCAGGTCAATTTCTGTCATGTTTAGGATGATTAGTTATCTAGTTGTGTTTGTGGGACAAGATGACCCAAGGAGCCACCTACTCCATTGCTAACTTCCTCTGACTCTATTAACTCTTTTTTTAAATGTTTGGTAGAATTCACCTTTGAATCCACTTGGTCCTAGACTTCTGTTTGTTAGGATTTTTGTTATTTGTATTAATAATTATATAGTTTTTTGCTTTTATTTTACATAATTATGTAGTTTTGAGCAATGTCTTATTTTTGTTTGTTTCCCAAATTGTTATTTAAATTCTAGGTGGTTAACATGTAGTGTAATACTGGTTTTGGGAGTAGAATTTAGCGATTCATCACTTACATGTAATACCCAGTTCTCATCATAACAAGGGCCTCCTTAATACCCATCACCCATTTAGCCCATTCCCTACACACCTCTACATCTATCCTCAGTTTATTCTCTATCATTGAGTTTCTTGTGGTTTGTTTCCCTCCCTCTTTTTTCCCCTTCCTTTATGTTCATCTGTTTTGTTTCCTAAATTCCACATATGAGTGAACCATATATTTGTCTTTCTCTGACTGACTTATCTCATTTAACATAATACACTCTAGCTCCATGTATGTCATAGCAAATGGAAAGATTTCTTTTTTGATGGCTGAATAATATTCCATACATAGACATATACATATACATATATATATATAATATTCCATTATATATACTCCATATTCCCCATACATACATCAGTCAATGGACACATGGGGGCTCCTTCCATAGTTTGGCTATTGTTGATACTGCCTCTATAAGCATCAGGATGCATGTGCCATTTTGAATCTGTATTTTTGTATCCTTTAGATAAATACCTAGTAGTGCAATTGCTGGATCCTACGGTGGTTCTATTTTTAACTACCTGAAGAATCTCCATACTGTTTTTTAGAGTGGCTGCACCAGGTTTCATTGCCATCAATAGCATAAGAGGTTTCTCCTTTCTCCACATCCTTGCTAGCATCTGTTGTTCCTGTGTTATTAATGTTAGCCATTCTCACAGGTGTGAGGTGGTATCTCATCATGGTTTTGATTTGTATTTCCCTGATGATGAGTGATATTGAGCATCTTTTTATGTGTCTGTTCATCATCTATATGTCTTCTTTGGAAAATGTCTATTCATGTCTTCTGCCCATTTCTTTACTGGATTATTTGTTTCCTGGGTGTTGAGTTGGATAAGTTATTTATAGATTTTGGATACTAACCCTTTATCTGATATGTCATTTGCAAATATCTTCTCCCATTTCAAAGGTTGCCTTTGTGTTACATTGATCATTTCCTTTGCTGTGCAGAAGATTTTATCTTGATGAAGTCCCAATATATTATTTTTGCTTTTGTTTCTCTTGCTTTTGTTTTTTCTTACTAAACACATTGCAATGTGTCTAGTAAGAAGTTGCTACAGCTGAGGTCAAAGAGGTTGCTGTTTGTGTTCTCCTCTAGGATATTGATGGTTTCCTGTCTCACATTTAAGTCTTTCATCCATTTTGAATTTATTTTTCTGTATGGTGTAAGAAAGTGATCCAGTTTCATTGTTTTGTATGTAGCTGCCCAGTTTTCCCAACACCGTTTGTTGAAGAGGTTGTCTTTTTACATGGATATGTAGAAGATTCTTTCCTGCCTTTTTGAAGATTAGATGACCATATAGTTGTGGATCCATTTCTGGGTTTTCTATTCTATTCCACTGATCTCTGTGTATGTTTTAGTGCCAGTACTGTACTTGTCTTGATAACTACAGCTTTGTAATATAGCTTGATGTCTGGAATCGTGATGCTTCCAGCTTTCCTTTTCTTTTTCAGGATTGCTTTGGCTATTCAGGGCCTTTTATGGTTCCATGCAAATTTTATAATGGTTTGTTTTAGCTCTGTGAAAAATTCTGGCTTTATTTTGATAATGATTGCATTAAATGTGTAGATTTCTCTGGGTAGTACAGACATTATAACAGGGGTTTGTTTATCCAATTCATGAGCATGGAATGTTTCCCTATTTCTTTGGATCCTCTTTGATTTCTTTAATAGTGTTCTTTATTTTTCAGAGTACAGACCTTTTACCTCTTTGGTTAAGTTTAATCTCAGATAGGTTATTGTTTTTGGTGTATTCATAAATGGGATCAATTCTTTGATTTATCTTTCTACTGTTTCATTATTGGTGTATAGAAATGCAACAGTTTTCTTTACATTGATTTTATATCCTGTGACTTTACTAAACTTATGTATTAGTTCTACCAATCTTTTGGTGGAGTCTTTCAGGTTTTCTACATAGAATATCATGTCATCTGCAAAAAAGTGAAAGTATGACTTCTTCCTCGTTGATTTGGATTCCTTTTATTTCATTTTGTTGATTGATTGCTGAGGCTATGACTTGGGAGTTTTTTAAATTACCAGTTAAATCTCATTGCTACTAATTGGTCTAATCAGATTTTCTCTTTTTTCCTAATTCTGTTTTTGAAGATTATATATTTCTAGGAATTTACCTATATCTTGTAGATTGTCCAATTTGTTGCTGCATAATAGTTTGTAGTACTCTCTTATTATCCTTTGTATTTTTGTGATACAAATATAAATTTGCTTAAAGATTTTATTTATTTATTCATGAGAGACACAGAGAGAGAGAGGCAGAGACATAGGCAGAGAGAGAAGCAGGCTCCATGCAGGGAGCCTTATGTGGAACTCAATCCCAGGACTCCTTGGACCAAAGGCAGGCGCTTAACTGCTGAGCCACCCAGACATCCCATTGTGATATAAATTGTAACCTCTCTTTCATTTCTGATTTTATTTATTTGAGCTCCATCTTTTCAAAAATTTTCTTGGCTAGTATCCTTAAAGTTTTGTTAGTTTTGTTATCTTTTCAAAGAATCATCTCTTTTTTTTTCCATTGGTCTTTTCTGGAATCTTTTTATTCTATAATTCATTTATTTTCAATATGGTCTTTATTATTTTCTTCTAGTAAGTTTCTAACTTCTAGGGGCACCTGGGTGGCTCCGTGGTTGAGCATCTGCCTTTGGTTCAGGTCGTGATCCTAGGGTTCGGGATTCAAGTCCCCCATCAGGCTCCCTGTGTGGAGTCTGCTTCTCCTGCCTATGTCTCTGCCTCTCTCTGTGTGTTTCTCATGAAATAAATAAATAAAATAAAATATTTTATTTATTTATTTATTTATTTATTTATTTATTTATTTTATAAATAAAATATTTTAAAAAACGTTTCTTACTTCTAATAACTTCACTTGTTCTTTTTGTAGTTCCTTTAGGTGTAAAGTTAGATTGTTCATTTGAAACTTTTCTTTTTTATTGATACAGGCCTGTACTGCTATTAACTTCCCTCTTAGAACTGCTTTTGCTACATCCCATAGATTTTAGCATGTTGTGTTTCTGTTTTCATTTTCCTTTTAAAATTTAAAAAATTCTTCTTTGATTTCTTTGATGTCACATTGGTTGCTCAGCAGCATGTCATTTAATCTTCATGTTTTTGTGTTTTTTTTTCAGTTTCCGTATTGTATTTGATATTTAGTTTCATATCTTTTTTATTATAAATTTATTTTTTATTGGTGTTCAATTTGCCAACATATAGAATAACACCCAGTGCTCATCCCATCAAGTGCCCACCTCAGTGCCCGTCACCCAGTCACCCCCACCCCCCGCCCACCTCCCCTTCCACCACCCCTAGTTCGTTTCCCAGAGTTAGCAGTCTTTCATGTTCTGTCTCCCTTTCTGATATTTCCCACTCATTTTTTCCCCTTTCCCCTTTATTCCCTTTCACTATTTTTTATATTCCCCAAATGAATGAGACCATATAATGTTTGTCCTTCTCCTATTGACTTATTTCACTCAGCATAATACCCTCCAGTTCCATCCATGTCGAAGCAAATGGTGGGTATTTGTCGTTTCTAATGGCTGAGCAATATTCCATTGCATACATATACCACATCTTCTTTATCCATTCATCTTTCGTATCATTGTGATCAGAGAAGATGCTTGATATGATTTCAATGTCTCTGAATTTATTAAGATTTTTTTCTGTGATTCAACACATGATCTATTCTGGAGAATGTTTCATGTACACTTAAGAAAATGTATATTCTGCTAATTTGGCATAGAATGTTTTGTATGTATCTATTAAGCTTATCTGGTCTAATGTGTCATTTAAGGCTGCTATTTCCTTATTGTTTTTCTGTCTTGATGATCTATGCATTGCTTTAATTGGAGTGTTAATGTTCCCTGATTTTATTGTATTGCTTTCAATTTCTTTTATGTCCATTTATATTTACTTTATATACTATAGTGCTCCTACATTGGAGATCATGCAGTTCCTTTTTTGGGTCTTTTATTACACTCTTTGCTTTATATTCTTTTTAATGTAATATAATTATAGCTACCTCAGATTTCTTGCAATGTAACTGCTACATGTGATGGGCTGGGCATGGGTACTCACCTCGCCTGATCATAGTATGGCTGTTGTGCTGGGTCAGTGAAAGTCAGGGTGCTCCCCTGGCCTAGTTGTGGCAAGGCACTATGTGGGGGAGGGCATGGCATAGTAGTGTCACTTGGTCTGATTGTGGCACAGTGACTATGCAGGGTCAGTGAGGGGCAGAACACACCCAGTGGTGCTAGTGGGCTATAGAGAAGGCACCAACAATGGTGCCTGTCAGCTCTTTCAGCAGCAAGTTAGGATGAGATTGCAAAACTGGTTAGCACCAGTGCTTTCTTCCCTGGGCAAAGCCTCTGCAGTTTTCCTATCTGTCCAGCCCCTGCTTTAGGATTAGTAAGTGGTTGTCCCTCAATTATGGTCTAGACATGTCTCAAACTATCCTTTTGTGCTGGATCCCAGAGTGAGACAGTTTGTGCATAATTCCTTTAAGGGCACCTTCTCTATTCTCTATAGTTCTGTGGGTCCCCTGGACTTAATCCCTGTTGATTTTTAAAACCATTTCAGGAGGGGATCCCTGGGTGGTCAGCAGTTTAGTGCCTGACATTGGCTTAGGGTGTGATTCTGGGGTCCTGGGATCCAGTCCCGCATCAGGCTCCCTGTGAGGAGCCTGCTTCTCTCTCTGCCTGTGTCTCTGCCTCATTCTCTGCCTGTGTGTGTGTGTGTGTGTGTGTGTGTGTGTGTGTGTGTGTGTGATGAATAAATAAAGTCTTAAAAAAACATTTGGGAGCTCACCTTTCTTTTTTTTTAAGATTTTGTTTATTTATTCATGAGAGACACACAGAGAGAGGCAGAGACATAGGCATAGACAGAGAGAGAAGCAGGATCCCTGAAGGGAGCATGACGAGGGACTTGATCCCAGGACCCCAGGATCATGACCTGAGCCAAAGGCAGATGTTCAACCACTGAGCCACCCAGGTGCCCCTGCGGGTTCATCTTTCTGGTGACAGACCCAAGGGTTGGTATGTCTCATATGGGGCACAGTCCCTTTACTCCTTGAGGAAAAGTTCTGTAGTTTTGGATTCCCTTTCTGACTGTGGATCACTGTGCCTGATGAGACTGAGTCTTTGCCTCTCCTACCTATGTCAATGCATATCTTTTATTTTCATTGTACAGGCACTATTCCTCTAGTTCTTAGGTCCTTTTCAGAGGAAAGTTATTCCATATGTAGCTGTGAACTTATACCCATGGGAGGATGTGAATTCAGGGTCTTCCTATGCTGCCATCTTGAAACTCTCCCCATCAACACACTCTTGAACAACCAATGGGTTGAAACATTTTTTTAAAATTTTGAGGTAAAGGAAAATGGAAACACAATATACTGAAATTTACAAGATGCAGAAACCAGTTCTAAAAGAGGAATTTATAGTGATAAATCCCTACATTAAGAAAAAAAGAAAGATTTTGAATTAAAAAAACCCTTACTTCACACCACAAAGAACTTAAGAAGGACAAACTGAACCCAAAGCTAATAGAGGGAAGGAAATAACAGATCAGAACAGAAATAAATGAAATAGAGAATAGAAAAACAATAGAGGGGTGCCTAGGTGGCTCAGGAAAATGTCTGACTCTTGATTTTAGCTCAGGTCATGATCTTAGTGTTGTGAGATTGAGCTCTGCTACACGTGGAGACTGCTTAAGATTTTCTTTCTCCCTCTGCCCCTCCCCCACTCACTCTCTCTAAAAAAATGAATAGAGTAGTATAAAAAAGAAAACACAATAGAAAAAAATCACTGAAACTAAGAGCTGATTTATTTAAAAGATAAACAAAATTGCCCAAGGAGACATATCTAGAAAGAAGTTGCCACAACCTATTCCAAAGAAGTTATTGCCTATGTTCTCTTTTAGTGTTTTTATGTTTTCAGGCCTCACATTTAAGTCTTTAATCCATTTTGAATTTTTTTGTGTGCATGATGTAGTGGGGGGATGGGTTAAGTAGGTGTTGGAATTAAGAAGTACACTTGTGATGAACACTAGATGATGAATGGAATTGTTGAATCACTATATTGTATACCTGAAACTAATAAAACACTGTATGTTAAAAACAAATGGATCAAAAAACTTAACAGATGCCTTCCCAAAGAAAATATACAGATGGCAAATGAGCATATGAAAAGATGTTTCATTTCATATGACATAATGAAAATGCAAACTAAAACAATGAGACACCACTAAACACCTATTAGAATGGCCAAAATTCAGAAGAGTGACACCAAATGCTGGTGAGGATGTGGGACAGCAGGAACTCTCATTCACTGCTAGCTGGAAGTCAAAATAGCATAGCCATTTGGGCTGACAATTTGACAGTTTCTTTCCAAACCAACCATACTCATGCCATTTGATCAGGAATCACCCTCCATGGTATTTACCCAAAGCTTATTTCTACACAAAACCCTGCACAAAGATATTTATATAAACTTTATTCATAATTGTTAAAACTTGAAGGCAATCATGATGTCCTTCAGTAGATGAATGGATAAACTAATATATCTGGACAAAGGAATATTATTAAGAGCTCAAAAGTAATAATCTATATAGCTAGAAAAGAAATAGAGGAAACTTAAATGCACATTACTAAGTGAAAGAAGCCATTCAGTAAGAAAAGATTTCTTACTGAATAATTCCAACTATATGACATGCATGACATTCTGGAAAAGGCAAAAAGATCAATGGCTATCTGGGGCTAGGTGGAAGAGGGGAAATACATAGGCAGAGCACAGATGATTTTTAGAGTATTGAAACTACTCTGTATGATATTATAATGGTGGATACATGTTGTACATTTGTCTAGAAACAGTGTACACCACCAAAACTAAGCCCTAATGTATACTATGGACTCTGGGTGATAATGTACTCATGTAGGTTTATCAGTTGTAACAAATGTATCACTCAAGTGGGGAATGTTGATAATGTAGGAAGCTATGCATGTGTGGGGACCAGGCCATATGGGAAATTACTTACTATACTTTCTGCTCAGTTTTGCTATGAACCTAGAACTACTTTATAAAACATAGTCTATTTTAAAAAAACAGCTTGAATTATATGATTTTAATACTAACAGAATTTCAGGCATCATTATGGGGAGTCTTTTAAACAATGCATTTTTCTGTGAGGAAACTAACTGGTGTAATTCTAGGTGTTTTTTCTTAGAAACAAACCAAGTAGAAATCTGATTTTTAAAAAAGAAATCAAATTGATTTTTGTTTTTTTAAATATTTTATTTATTTATTCATAAGAGACACACAGAGGGGCAGACACATAGGCAGAGGGAGAAGCAGCCTCCCTGTGGGGAGCCTGATGCGGGACTCGATCTCAGGACCCGGGAATCACAACCTGAGCTGAAGGCAGAGCTCAACTGCTGAGCCACCCAAGCTTCCCTGAAAGTTATTTTTTAAGTGTAACCATTTAAATTCTTTGGAAATGTTCATAAGGGCAGAAGCAGTCTTTGAACACAAAGCAGTTTGACTCCAGAGTCGCCGTCGTCCTCCTCCTCCTTCTCCTCCTCCTTCTCCTCCTCCTCCCCCCTCCTCCTTCTTCTTCCTCCTTCTTTCCTCCTCCTCCTCCTCCTCCTCCTCCTCCTCCTTCTTCTTCTTCTTCTTCTTCTTCTTCTTCTTCTTCTTCTTCTTCTTCTTCTTCTTCTTCTTCTTCTTCTTCCTTCTTCTTCCTCCTCCTTCTTCTTCTTCCTTCTTCTTCTTTCTTCTTCTTTTTCTTTTTCTTTTTCTTCTTTTTCTTTTCTTTTCTTCTCTTCTTCTTCTTCTTCTTCTTCTTCTTCTTCTTCTTCTTCTTCTCTTCTTCTTCTTCTCCTCCTCCTTCCTCCTTCCTCCTTCCTCCTCCTTCTTCCTCCTTCTTCTTACTCCCTCTTCCTTCCTTCCTGGGGAAGAGGAAAAATGGTGTCATCTGGTCTGGGCCCAATAAAAGAAAGGATGGACCCTCTTTTAGAGCCCAAGGCCAACAGAACCCAGTTGACTCCAGAGTCTATTCTTATCCACTCTCCTATCCTGTCTTCTAGATTCCTGCTCAGGCAAGGCAGAGGATGTCAAACGGTGAAGTATGTCCATTTCAGGAGACAAGGAGGGGGAAGTGGGAGTCACTCTTCACTTTCTGGTGATTGTTACCATGTGGAAAGGTAAGCACAGTGTCATCCAAGCTGCCAGTTTGTAAAAGAGAAACCCCCGATCTGTATCTTTATATAAAATTTCCTTATTTTTTTTTTTTTTAATTTTTTTTTTTTTATTGGTGTTCAATTTACTAACATACAGAATAACACCCAGTGCCCGTCACCCATTCACTCCCACCCCCCGCCCTCCTCCCCTTCTACCACCCCTAGTTCGTTTCCCAGAGTTAGCAGTCTTTACGTTCTGTCTCCCTTTCTGATATTTCCCACACATTTCTTCTCCCTTCCCTTATTTTCCCTTTCACTATTATTTATATTCCCCAAATGAATGAGAACATATAATGTTTGTCCTTCTCCGACTGGCTTACTTCACTCAGCATAATACCCTCCAGTTCCATCCACGTTGAAGCAAATGGTGGGTATTTGTCATTTCTAATAGCTGAGTAATATTCCATTGTATACATAAACCACATCTTCTTTATCCATTCATCTTTCGTTGGACACCGAGGCTCCTTCCACAGTTTGGCTATAGTGGCCATTGCTGCTAGAAACATCGGGGTGCAGGTGTCCCGGCGTTTCATTGCATTTGTATCTTTGGGGTAAATCCCCAACAGTGCAATTGCTGGGTCGTAGGGCAGGTATATTTTTAACTGTTTGAGGAACCTCCACACAGTTTTCCAGAGTGGCTGCACCAGTTCACATTCCCACCAACAGTGTAAGAGGGTTCCCTTTTCTCCGCATCCTCTCCAACATTTGTTGTTTCCTGCCTTGTTAATTTTCCCCATTCTCACTGGTGTGAGGTGGTATCTCATTGTAGTTTTGATTTGTATTTCCCTGATGGCAAGTGATGCAGAGCATTTTCTCATATGCATGTTGGCCATGTCTATGTTTTCCTCTGTGAGATTTCTGTTCATGTCTTTTGCCCATTTCATGATTGGATTGTTTGTTTCTTTGGTGTTGAGTTTAATAAGTTCTTTATAGATCTTGGAAACTAGCCCTTTATCTGATATGTCATTTGCAAATATCTTCTCCCATTCTGTAGGTTGTCTTTGAGTTTTGTTGACTGTATCCTTTGCTGTGCAAAAGCTTCTTATCTTGATGAAGTCCCAATAGTTCATTTTTGCTTTTGTTTCTTTTGCCTTTGTGGATGTATCTTGCAAGAAGTTACTATGGCCGAGTTCAAAAAGGGTGTTGCCTGTGTTCTTCTCTAGGATTTTGATGGAATCTTGTCTCACATTTAGATCTTTCATCCATTTTGAGTTTATCTTTGTGTATGGTGAAAGAGAGTGGTCTAGTTTCATTCTTCTGCATGTGGATGTCCAATTTTCCCAGCACCATTTATTGAAGAGACTGTCTTTCTTCCAATGGATAGTCTTTCCTCCTTTATCGAATATTAGTTGCCCATAAAGTTCAGGGTCCACTTCTGGATTCTCTATTCTGTTCCACTGATCTATGTGTCTGTTTTTGTGCCAGTACCACACTGTCTTGATGACCACAGCTTTGTAGTACAACCTGAAATCTGGCATTGTGATGCCCCCAGATATGGTTTTCTTTTTTAAAATTCCCCTGGCTATTCGGGGTCTTTTCTGATTCCACACAAATCTTAAAATAATTTGTTCTAACTCTCTGAAGAAAGTCCATGGTATTTTGATAGGGATTGCATTAAACGTGTATATTGCCCTGGGTAACATTGACATTTTCACAATATTAATTCTGCCAATCCATGAGCATGGAATATTTTTCCATCTCTTTGTGTCTTCCTCAATTTCTTTCAGAAGTGTTCTATAGTTTTGAGGGTATAGATCCTTTACATCTTTGGTGAGGTTTATTCCTAGGTATCTTATGCTTTTGGGTGCAATTGTAAATGGGATTGACTCCTTAATTTCTCTTTCTTCAGTCTCATTGTTAGTGTATAGAAATGCCACTGACTTCTGGGCATTGATTTTGTATCCTGCCACGCTACCGAATTGCTGTATGAGTTCTAGCAATCTTGGGGTGGAGACTTTTGGGTTTTCTATGTAGAGTATCATGTCATCGGCGAAGAGAGAGAGTTTGACTTCTTCTTTGCCAATTTGAATGCCTTTAATGTCTTTTTGTTGTCTGATTGCTGAGGCTAGGACTTCCAGTACTATGTTGAACAGCAGTGGTGAGAGTGGACATCCCTGTCTTGTTCCTGATCTTAGGGGAAAGGCTCCCAGTGCTTCCCCATTGAGAATGATATTTGCTGTGGGCTTTTCATAGATGGCTTTTAAGATGTCGAGGAATGTTCCCTCTATCCCTACACTCTGAAGAGTTTTAATCAGGAATGGATGCTGTATTTTGTCAAATGCTTTCTCTGCATCCAATGAGAGGATCATATGGTTCTTGGTTTTTCTCTTGCTGATATGATGAATCACATTGATTGTTTTACGGGTGTTGAACCAGCCTTGTGTCCCAGGGATAAATCCTACTTGGTCATGGTGAATAATTTTCTTAATGTACTGTTGGATCCTATTGGCCAGTATCTTGTTGAGAATTTTTGCATCCATGTTCATCAGGGATATTGGTCTGTAATTCTCCTTTTTGGCGGGGTCTTTGTCTGGCTTTGGAATTAAGGTGATGCTGGCTTCATAGAACGAATTTGGAAGTACTCCATCCCTTTCTATCTTTCCAAACAGCTTTAGGAGAATAGGTATGATTTCTTCTTTAAACGTTTGATAAAATTCTCCTGGGAAGCCATCTGGCCCTGGACTCTTGTGTCTTGGGAGGTTTTTGATGACTGCTTCAATTTCCTCCCTGGTTATTGGCCTGTTCAGGTTTTCTATTTCTTCCTGTTCCAGTTTTGGTAGTTTGTGGCTTTCCAGGAATGCGTCCATTTCTCCTAGATTGCCTAATTTATTGGCGTATAGCTGTTCATAATATGTTTTTAAAATCGTTTGTATTTCCTTGGTGTTGGTAGTGATCTCTCCTTTCTCATTCATGATTTTATTAATTTGAGTCTTCTCTCTCTTCTTTTTAATAAGGCTGGCTAATGGTTTATCTATCTTATTAATTCTTTCAAAGAACCAACTCCTGGTTCTGTTGATCTGTTCCACAGTTCTTCTGGTCTCGATTTCGTTGAGTTCTGCTCGAATCTTTATTAACTCCCTTCTTCTCTTGGGTGTAGGATCTATTTGCTGTTTTTTCTCTAGCTCCTTTATGTGTAAGGTTAGCTTTTGTATTTGAGTTCTTTCCAGTTTTTGAATGGATGCTTGTATTGCGATGTATTTCCCCCTTAGGACTGCTTTTGCTGCATCCCAAAGATTTTGAACGGTTGTATCTTCATTCTCATTAGTTTCCATGAATCTTTTTAATTCTTCCTTAATTTCCTGGTTGACCCTTTTATCTTTTAGCAGGATGGTCCTTAACCTCCATGTGTTTGAGGTCCTTCCAAACTTCTTGTTGTGATTTAGTTCTAATTTCAAGGCATTATGGTCCGAGAATATGCAGGGGACAATCCCAATCTTTTGGTATCGGTTCAGACCCGATTTGTGACCCAATATGTGGTCTATTCTGGAGAAAGTTCCATGTGCGCTTGAGAAGAATGTGTATTCAGTTGAGTTTGGATGTAAAGTTCTGTAGATATCTGTGAAATCCATCTGGTCCAGTGTATCATTTAAAGCTCTTGTTTCTTTGGAGATGTTTTGCTTAGAAGACCTATCGAGTATAGAAAGAGCTAGATTGAAGTCACCAAGTATAAGTGTATTATTATCTAAGTATTTCTTCACTTTGGTTAATAATTGATTTATATATTTGGCAGCTCCCACATTCGGAGCATATATATTGAGGATTGTTAAGTCCTCTTGTTGAATAGATCCTTTAAGTATGATATAGTGTCCCTCTTCATCTCTCACTACAGTCTTTGGGGTAAATTTTAGTTTATCTGATATAAGGATGGCTACCCCTGCTTTCTTTTGAGGACCATTCGAATGGTAAATGGTTCTCCAACCTTTTATTTTCAGGCTGTAGGTGTCCTTCTGTCTAAAATGAGTCTCTTGTAGACAGCAAATAGATGGGTCCTGCTTTTTTATCCAGTCTGAAACCCTGCGCCTTTTGATGGGGTCATTAAGCCCGTTCACATTCAGAGTTACTATTGAGAGATATGAGTTTAGTGTCATCATGATATCTATTCAGTCTTTGTTTTTGTGGACTGTTCCACTGAACTTCTTCTTAAAGGGGAATTTTAAGAGGCCCCCTTAAAATTTCTTGCAGAGCTGGTTTGGAGGTCACATATTCTTTTAGTTGCTGCCTGTCTTGGAAGCTCTTTATCTCTCCTTCCATTTTGAATGAGAGCCTTGCTGGATAAAGTATTCTTGGTTGCATGTTCTTCTCATTTAGGGCCCTGAATATATCCTGCCAGCCCTTTCTGGCCTGCCAGGTCTCTGTGGAGAGGTCTGCTGTTACCCTAATACTCCTCCCCATAAAAGTCAGGGATTTCTTGTCTCTTGCTGCTTTAAGGATCTTCTCCTTATCTTTGGAATTTGCAAGCTTCACAATTAAATGTCGAGGTGTTGAACGGTTTTTATTGATTTTAGGGGGGGATCTCTCTATTTCCTGGATCTGAATGCCTGTTTCCCTTCCCAGATTAGGAAAGTTTTCAGCTAGAATTTGTTCAAATACATATTCTGGCCCTCTGTCCCTTTCGGCGCCCTCGGGAACCCCAATTAAACGTAGGTTTTTCTTCCTCAGGCTGTCGTTTATTTCCCTTAATCTATCTTCATGGTCTTTTAATTGTTTGTCTCTTTTTTCCTCAGTTTCCCTCTTTGCTATCAACTTGTCTTCTAGGTCACTCACTCGTTCTTCCACCTCGTTAACCCTCGTCGTTAGGACTTCTAGTTTGGATTGCATCTCATTCAATTGATTTTTAATTTCTGCCTGATTAGCTCTAAATTCTGCAGTCATGAAGTCTCTTGAGTCCTTTATACTTTTTTCTAGAGCCACCAGTAGCTGTATAATAGTGCTTCTGAATTGGCTTTCTGACATTGAATTGTAATCCAGATTTTGTAACTCTGTGGGAGAGAGGACTGTTTCTGATTCTTTCTTTTGAGGTGAGGTTTTCCTTCTAGTCATTTTGCTCAGTGCAGAGTGGCCAAAAGCAAGTTGTATTGGGAAAAAGAGAAAAAGAGAGGAGAGAAAGAAGGAAAGAAAAGAGAAAGAGAAAAAAAAGGGGGAAGAAAAAGAAAAAAAAAACGAAAGAAAAGAAAAAAAAAAAAGAAGAAAAAGAGAAAGAAAAAGAAAGGAGAAAAAAAAAAGGGGGTGGGGGAAGGAAACAAATCAAAAAGCAAAACAAAACAAAAACAAAAACAAAAACAAAAACAAACAAACAAAAAAAGAACCACCGGGGAGTATCTTCTGATTCTGTGTACTTTAAGTCCCTTGGCTTCTCCTGGAAGTTGTCAGTCTAGCTGGTGTTCTGGGGGAGGGGCCTGTTGTGCTGATTTTCAGGTGTTAGCAGTTGGGGGAGCTGCTGTGTCCCTGCCTGGTGCAGGGCTCGGTGGGGGTTGTTTACCCCGTGAGGCCGCAGGAGGAACAGCCCCAGTGGCGGGGCAGCTCTGGAAACCTGGATTCAGCTCCGGCAGGAACTCCGTCTGCAGGGCCTGGAGGCTCCGGGGCGGGGCCGCTGATGTGCTCAGCTGGGGCAGGAGCGTCCTTGCTGTCCTGGGCCCTCCCGGCCTCTGCCTGTCCCGGGGGAGGCGGGATCCTGGGCTGTGTCCCGGCGCCCTGTGCTCCGGAGCCTGCGCTGTTGGATTCGCGCTCCCGGGCCGCGCAGCCCCCTCCGCGGAGCCGCCGCCCGAGCCCCTCCGAGCTGCTCCTGGAACCGCGCAGGCCCCTCCGCACGGAGCCTCTTCCTCTGCCCGAGCCCCTCCGAGCTGCTCCCGGGGCCGCGCAGCCCCCTCCGCGGAGCCGCCGCCCGAGCCCCTCCGAGCTGCTCCGGGTCCCGCCGGGTCCCGCCGTGCGCGCTGCAGCCCTTAGGGAGCTCGGCGCACTCTCCTGGGCGCGCAGTTGCTGTTACTGTCCCCGGGAGCCCGAGGGCATCCCCGCCCTCTTGGTCCTGCTCCAACTCCCTGCGAGCCCCTTTCCGCCCGGGAAGGTCGGTGCAGCTCCTGCTCCTCCGGGACGGGGCTCTCCTGTCCTGGGGACACTCGCCCCGGCCTCAGCCCGGCTCCTCGCGGGGCCCCTCCCCCTTGGAGGCCTTTGTTCCTTTATTTCTTTTTCCCCGTCTTCCTACCTTGATAGAAGCGCGAATTCTTCTCACTGTAGCATTCCAGCTGGTCTCTCTTTAAATCTCAGGCCGAATTCATAGATTTTCAGGATAATTTGAAGGTTTTCTAGGTAGTTTGGTGGAGACAGGTGATTTGGAGACCCTACTCTTCCGCCATCTTGCTCCTCCCCCCAAAATTTCCTTATTTTTGATAGTGGTGACAAATGCCAATTTTTACAAAGCACTTTGCTAGCTTATCAAAAAATCTGTGGATAGGAAGCATAAAATTATAGATAAGGATGTTTAATTCACATACTTATAAAATATTTACTCAGTGCTTCTTAGGAACACTGCTAATTCTAGATACTGCTGTTCAGTGTAAGCCTATGGACTCCCCATTTTCTATATTGATTCTCAGTGTTGTTAATAAGAAATGGACTCTTTCCCTGATTTCACTGGTAGTAAATTAGTTTAAATGATAGTTGGTGTATAGTTAAGAGTTAATTCCTCAGTGAAGTTACAAGCTATTAGAAGAAAAATTTAGACTTTAACTCTTTAATATGCCAAGGGTTCATGTTAAATTATTTTTTCCAAATGTGAATAAGTTGTATATAAAAGTATTTATTTATGTAAACTTTGTGAAAAACAAACACACATATATGCTCACACTCATATATACACACACATGTATACAACACATCTGTGAACCACATCTGACCATGGGCTGCCAGCTTCCAACCTCTGTCCTGGAGGACATATCTTTTTTTTCTTCCCTGCAGTTCCTAGACCATTACCAGTTTTTTAGTGGGTTCTGACTAAACACATATTTTTTATTTACATTTTTAAATTTAAATTCAATTTGCCATCATATAGTATAACACCCAGTGCTCATCCCATCAAGTGCCCTCCTCAATGCCTGTCACCTAGTTATCGATCTCCCACCCACCTCCCCTTCCTCAACCCTTTGTTTGTTTCCCAGAGTTGGGAGTCTCTCATGGTTTGTCTCCCTCTCTAATTTTTCCCACTCAGTTCCCCTTCTTTCCCTTATAATCCCTTTCACTATTTCTTATATTCCATGTATGAGTGAAACCATAGATGTTTGTCCTTCTCTGATTGACTTATTTCACTCAACATAATACCCTCCAGTTCCATCCACGTTGAAGCAAATGGTGGGTATTTGTCGTTTCTAATGGCTGAGTAATATTCCATTGTATACATAAACCACATTTCTTTATCCATTCATCTGTCGATGGACACCGAGGCACTTCCACAGTTTGGCTATTGTTTCTAGCAGGCATTGCTGCCCCAAGCTAGTACAACCTGAATGGACAACATTGACAAAGGCCAACTATGCAGAGCGTGAAGCATGATGTTGGGCTTCCTTCACTGCAAGAACCACCTTATGGAGGTGAGGCTGGAGATCAGATAGAATGAATTGTTTTCTTATTCTCCTACTCTGTATCTTTCCCACTTGGCCCTGTCCTTGCAAAGCTGGCCTCGTGAATGAAGAGTTGCTGAAAGTGAGAAAGGATCCATGCCAGTATTCCTGGCAGGCGTGTTATGGTCAGAGAAAATCTGGTTCACACCACACCAAAAGAGAAAACAAAGGCAAAAGCTGCTGCTGCCAGACATTTCAGTGGGTGAAGACTGATGTGTTGCTTTGTGCAAGTCACCAACACAATCCCACTGTGTGAGCCTCAAGGGGACTGCTGCCTCAGATGCTATAGCCCTTCCACCACAGGAATTCTGACTGAGGTGGGTGCCTGGGTGGCTCAGTTAGTTAAGCCTCTGCCTTCTGCTCAGGTCATGATCTCAGGGTCCTGGAATCAAGGCCCATGTGATCCGGCTCCCTGCTCAGGGGGGAGTCTGCCTCTCCCTCTGTACCCACCCCCACTCATGCTCATGCTCTCCCCTCCCAAAAATAAATAAATAAAACCTAAAACAAAAAGGAATTCTGATTTCTTTTTTTGAGGAACCTTCACACTGCCTCATGTGAGCCAAATGTGGCCATCCCAGGGTCAAAGACTACGATTGAATGAAATATTCTGGACCTCAACCTACAATGAACTGATCACCCTCTTCTAAGAGACTTGTCAGAACTAATCTCATTGTGCCTTAACTCCCAAGCCTCTCTGGCTACTGCTCACCGTCCATACTGCCGTATTTATTGTCCAATCAGATGTAAGCTACTTACTCTATTTCTTCTTAAAGCCTTACTGTGCTCTCTAGAAATGGCTGTCTGTGAAGGCCAAAGTTCTTATATCCTTAACGTTTTTAACAGGACATGTCCTCTGCCTCCTGCTGTAAGTGGAATCTTGACTGCCTCTTAACCATGTTCCCACACCCAGATCCCTTTATTATCATTGCTCCCTCTCCCTCCTCCAAAAGCCCCACTCCTCTACCCTCCTCATTACTGTCACCTACCACCCTCCTGATTATTTTTCTTCATTTCTTGCAGACCTAGTTCATGGCTTACTTTCGTCCTTTCCATTCCTTTCATCATTCTTTTTTAAATATTTTATTTATTTATTCATGAGAGACACAGAAAGAGAGGCAGAGACATAGGCAGAGGGAGAAGCAGGCTTCCCCTGGGAAGCCCGATTCGGGACTCAATCCCAGGACCCCAGGATCATGCCCTGAGCCAAAAGCAGATGCTCAACCACTGAGCCAGCCAGGTGCCCCTGACTTCTGGTTTTTAGGCCAAGACCCCTCATATCCTCTAGGACCTGGAGAATAGGGTGGATTTTCCTGAGTCTGGAAAGCTCTCTTTATAACTTCCTTTCTCAAAATTCACATGCTGTGCAAGATATCCACGCTTCACTATAGGTGCTAACAGCTCTAGGATTTGGATAAGAACTGGGCCAAGTTATAGTCTTGTTTTATAGAAAAAAGGTTAATGGATTAAAAATTAAGTTGGGATAGGGCATCCTGGTGGCTCAGCGGTTTAGCACTGCCTTCGGCCCAGGGCCTGATCCTGGAGACCCGGGATCGAATCCCACATCAGGCTTCCTGCATGGAGCCTGCTTCTCCCCTCTGCCTGTGTGTGTCTCTCTCTCTCTTGGTCTCTCATGAATAAATAAATATTTTAAAAAATTAAGTCAGGATAAAAGAGTGTGATGGGATATTGTAGTGTAGTGTACTTTTTAAAAATATGTATGTATTTTTCTAAAATTTAGAAAGGGGCCAATGCAGGGTTCCACACATCACTGTGGAAAATGGCCAGTAGAGTGAAAGAATAAACTAGGAGTAAAGAGTAAGCAACATGAGGGCTCTTAGAGTCATCTCTTCCAACATCCTCAGGTCCTAGATGATCTCCAAGGCTCATAATTGAATTATAATGAAAAACTGCCAGAAATTCAGTTAGAAGCATAAAACCAAAACCTAGGCTCTGTCTCAAACATAGGGTTTTGCCCCCTCACCACACATCTTCTATAATTGGCCCTTTAAAATAATTCTTTGTTTCTATATTTGTAAAATAAGAGTTTAACAGCTTATATGTTTACTTCACATTGTGTAGAAGACATAAAGGAAAGAAAAAACATCAGAACAGAATTCTGTAACCCCGTTGGTTTTTTTTTTTTTTTTTTTTTTTTATGATAGTCACAGAGAGAGAGAGAGAGAGGCAGAGACACAGGCAGAGGGAGAAGCAGGCTCCAAGCACCGGGAGCCCGACATGGGATTCGATCCCGGGTCTCCAGGATCGCGCCCTGGGCCAAAGGCAGGCGCCAAACCGCTGCGCCACCCAGGGATCCCTAGGTTCTTTATTTCTAAGGCTACATGAACAGCATGAGGTGAAACAAAAACTAATGCTCCTTTTCCTTTCTAAATGGTAATTTAATTTTTATTTCCTGGGGGAAAGAGTGTAATAGTTTTGGACAGTACCTTACCTGTGGGGAAGGAACAGGACTTGAGAAAATTCATTTCAAGCCTTGGAAGAAGGATATGAGCCTGAAGCCTCTGCATGAGGAATCTCCAGCTCCCATCTCTATAACCAGTGGTGCTTCCAGGTTTGCCTTTCCTGCTCTATTGGTTCCCATAGTACCCTTGACACAAAACCCGTATTGCTACCTGAGAGACTGGCCACCCTTTGTTTTTAGGTTTTGGACTCTTCTACCTGGCATCATTGGTAGGGGTGCTCTCCAAGTAGGTCTCATCATCTCCATGGTGCCACCCAGTCCCTTAGTGCTGATCTCCCCTCCTGCCCTGTCTACCATGGTATGCTCCAGAACCAGACTGATGAGACAGAAGGGCTTTACTAGCAGATGCAGTGGGGCAGTGGGGCAGTGGGTCAAGGACTGGCGGGAGGTGAGGGGCCAGGGTCCCCAAGGCTAAGAGAGTCTTTTGCTGCATGAGTCCAACCGCTATTCTCTTCATAGTCAAAGGCGGGTCTGGGGTGAAAGTTAAGGAGGAAAGGGGGTCATTCTTGGATTAATTAAAGATGGCCAGAGTTGAGGAAGTTTCCTTTCCTAACCCCGCCATTCCTGTGCAAGTCATTGTCTGAGCCTTGATTTCCTCTTCTGCTTGCCCTGCCCCTAACTGCTTTGGTTTATGGAAAGGCAGCCCCCACTAATCTCTAGTTCACCTTCCCCCAAGGCTATTTGAGGACTTTAGCTATTGCTGTAAGAGGCCCATGAAGCCCTTGTTTCTAACCTCCTTAACTGGGAGCAGATTTTGTCATCAAGGCACACAGTGGCAGCTGAAGAACCCTCCTCCTCCTCATTCGTGGGTCAGAGCTAGATATTATACTACCAGCAGCTTACCTCTTCTTGTCTCCCCAATTCCAGATAACATTAGGATGCCCAAGATTGAGGAAACTGTGCTCCAAAATGATCCCAGTGAAGCAGAGGGTGGGGCTCATAAGCCTAAAACACCAGGGAAGAGCCAGGAAAACAGGAGCTTCTGTTTAGATGACCACTCTCCTGGTAGGTCTAAAATTCTATCAACACATCTTTGGGTAGTGCTTGATAGCAGTTAGATTAAAGGAATAGACTGCCTATGGCTTAAGTGTCTTTAAGAAGCATGGAAGTCTCCTGAAACCTTGTATTTTTCCTTTTTTATCCTTCAACTATTCCTCTTTTGGATTATTATTTTTGTTGTCTTTTTTCCCCTTCCAATCTTTACATGTAGGACCTAGGACCCTCACTGGCAAGTAAAATTAAGACATTTTGGCTATAGAGAAAGAGGCCAACAAAGTATAATAACTTGTATTTGACAGGACTTGAGAGTATTTGAATTAGTTCAAAACATTGGAAATAGCTTGCATATTTATTTATCATTTATTTGTAAAGTCCATAAAAATTAACATGCAGTGTTATATTAGTTTCAGGTGTATAATCAGTGATTCAAATATTCTGTATATTACTCAGTGCATGATAAGTACTCTTAATTCCCCTCAACTATTTCACTCATCCCTCCCACCCACCTACTCTCTGGAAACTACTAGTTTGTCCTCTATATTTAAGAGCTTTTAAAAAAAATAATTCCAGTATGGTTAACATACAGTGTCCTGTTAGTTTCAGGTGTACAATATACTAATACACCAATTCTATATATTAATAAGTGCTCATCATGGAAAGTGTAATCTTAATCTTAATCTTCTTCATCTATTTCACCCATCCCCTCACCTACCTCCCCTATGGTAACCATCAGTTTGTTCTCTATAGTTAAGTCTGTTTAAAAAAAAAAAAAGATTTTTTATCTTGGTTTGTTTCTATTTTTTCCTTTGCTCTTTTTTTTGGCTTCTTAAATTCCATACATTAGTGAAATCATATATTTGTCTTTCTTTGACTAGTTTCACATGGCATTATACCCTCTAGATCCATTCATGTTGTTGCAAATGGCAATATTTCATTCTTTTTTATTACTGAGTAGTATTTCATTGCGTATATACACACCACATCATCTTTATCCATTCATCTATGGACACTTGAATTGCTTCCATAATTTGGCTATTGTAAATAATGCTGCAATAAACATAGAGGTGCATATATCTTTTTGAATTAGTGCTTTCATACTCTTCGAGTAAATACCCAGTGGTGGAATTACTGGGTAATATGGAAATTTTATTTTTTATTTTTTTGAGGGACCTCCATACTGTCTTCCACAGTAACCGCACCACTGTGCACGGTTTGCATTCTCACGACAGTACACAGATGTTTTTTTCCCCACATCCTTGTAAACACTTGCTGTTTCTTGTGTATTTTGATTTTAGCCATTCTCACAGATGTGAAGTGATACTCATTGTGGCTTTGATTTCCATTTCCCTAATGATCAGGCATGTTGAGTATCTTTTCATGTGTTTGTTGGCCATCTGGATGTCTTCTTTGGAGAAATGTCTATTCATATATTCTGCACATTATTTAATTGGATTATTAATTTGTTGGATGTTGAGTTGTATAAGTTCTTTATATATTTTGGGTATTAACCCCTTATCAGATTCATTATTTGCAAATATTTTCTCTAATTAGGTAAGTTGTCTTTTTGTATTATTGGTGGTTTTCTTCATTGTACAAAAGCGTTTAATTTTGTTACAGTTCCAATAGTTTAACTTTGTGTTTGTTTCCCTGGCCGAAAGAGAAATATTAAGAAAAATATTTCTGTGGCTGATGTCAAAAAGATCACTACCCATGTTTTCTTTTAGGAATTTTAAGTCTCACTTTTAGGTCTTTAATCCACTTTGCGTTTATTTTTGTGTATGGTGTAAGAAAGTGGTCCAGTTTCATTCTTTTGTATATGGCTGTTCAGTTATCACAGCAGCATTTGTTGAAGAGATTGCCTCTTTCCCATTGCATATTCTTTCCTTCTTTGTCATAGATTAATTGACCATAAAAGTGGAGGATTATTTCTGGACTTTCTATTCTGATCCATTGATCTATGTGTCTATTTTTGTTCCAATACCATACTGTTCTGATTACTATAGATTTTAGTATATCTTGAAATCTGGAATTATGATACCTCCATTTTTATTCTTGTTTTCCAAGATTGCTTTGACTATTTGGGGTACTGTGTGGTTTCATACAAATTTTAGGATTATTTGCTCTAGTTCTATGAAAAAAAATGCTGTTGATATTTTGATACGGATTGCAGTAAATGTGTAGATTGCTTTGGGAAGTATGAACATTTTTAACAATACTTTTTCTTCCAACCTATGAGCATGGAATGTCTATGTGTTTGTATCATGTTCAATTTCTTTCATCAGTGTTTTATAGTTTTCAAAGTACAGGTCTTTCAATTCCCTTTTAAAATCTATTACTAGCCATTTTATTATTTTTGGTACAGTTGTAAATGGGATTGTTTCCTAATTTATTTCTGCTACTTCATTATTAGAGTAAGGAAATGGAACAGATTTCTGTATACTGATTTTGTATCCTGCAACTTTTCTAAATTCACTTATCAGTTCTAGGAGTTTTTTGGTGGAGTCTTTTGGGTTTTCCTTATATAGTATTATGCCATCTGCAGATAGTGAAAGTTTTATTTCTTCCTAACCAATTTGGATGCCCTTTATTTCTTTTTGTTGTCTGATTGCTATGGCTAGGACTTCCAGTACTACATTGAATTAAAGTAGTGAGAGTGGACATCCTTGCCTTGTTCCTGATCTTAGGGGAAAGCTCTGAGTTTTTCACTATTGAATATGATGTAGCTATGGATTTTTTTGTGTATGGCCTTTATTATGTTGAGATATGTTCCCACCAAACATACTTTTTTGAGAGTTTTTATCATGAATGGATGTTATACTTTCTCAAATGCTTTTTCTACATCCATTGAAAAGATATGATTTTTTAGATTTAAAATCAATTAGTTAACAGTGTATTATTAGTTTCAGAGGTAGAGTTTATTGTTTTGTCACCTGCATATAACTCCCAGTGCTTGGCGCCTCTGGGTGACACAGTTGATTAAGCATCCAACTCTTGATTTTGGCTCAGGTCATGATCTCAGGGTAATGAGATTGAGCCCTGTCTTGGGCTTTGTGCCCAGCATGGCGTCTGCTAAAGTTTCTCTCTCTCCCCTCTTCTTCTGCCCCTCCTTGCACTTTCTCTCAAATAAATAACTCTTTAAAAATAGCACCCAGGGCTTATTACATCAAGTGCCGTCCTTAATGCCCATCACCCAGTTACCCCATGAAAAGATGATATAGTTTTTACTTTTTCTCCTGTTAATGTGATTTATCATGTTGGTTTATTTGCAAATATTGTAGCATCATTGTATGCCAGGAATAAATCCTACCTGATGGTGGTGAATAATTTTTTCAAGTATTTATGGATTTGTTTTGCTAGTATTTTGTTGAGGACTTTTGATGTATGTATATCCAAGACACTGGCATGTAGATTTCTTTTAAATGTGTCTTTTAAAATTTCTTTATCTAAATTCCACTAAGTTAACATACACTGTAATACTATCTTTAGGTGTCCAATTTTAGTGATTCAGCACTTCCATACAACTTCCATTGCTCATCATAACAAATGCATTCTTTAATCCCCATCACCTATTTAACCCATCTCCTCATCCCTCCCATCTGGTAACTATCAGTTTGTTGTCTATAATTAAGAATCTGTTTCTTTGTTTGCCTCTCTCTCTCTTTTTTCTGCTATGCTCATTTATTTTATATGAATGGAATAAAACTTGTCATAAAACTCTCTGGTTCCGGGATCCCTGGGTGGTGCAGCGGTTTAGCGCCTGCCTTTGACCCAGGGCGCGATCCTGGAGACCCGGGATCGAATCCCACGTCAGGCTCCCGGTGCATGGAGCCTGCTTCTCTCTCTGCCTGTGTCTCTGCCTCTCTCTCTGTGTGTCTATCATGAATAAATAAATAAAATCTTTAAAAAAAAAAAAACTCTCTGGTTCCAACATGTCATTGCAAATGGCAAGATCTCATTCTTTTTTATGGCTAATAGTCCTATATTATATATAATATATATAACACATATATATACATATATACAATACATATATACATATATAATACATATATATACATATATACATATAAACATTTTCTTTTTTTTTAAAGTGTTTCCTCATTAAATATTTATTAGTCACAAAGTGGAGAATTTTACATTTCCAAATCCTGGCAGACATTTCCTTGACAAAGTAATTAATGTGAACATCATCATAATGGGCCAGATTGATATTGCATACATTGGTATGCTGATAAATGTTTAACAACTGGCTGGAATGGCACAGGCAGTGGAGGGGGGGGCACTACTGATTTGTAATATTTGCTGATTTCTGTAGTGTAAAAACTCCCCTGATAACTCATCTGCCTAGCTAGCTCAGTTGGTAGAGCATGCTACTCTTGATCTCAGAATTGTGAGTCTGAGCTCCACATGTTACTTAGAGCCTACACACACACACACACACACACACAAATTATAAAAAAGCTTCCACAAAGACCAATTTCAAACCACCGTTGGTTTAACAACAGGCTGAAATTTTTACAATTGTTTGTTTTTTGCTGGTGCATACTGCCTTCAGCAGGCCCTGAGCCATGTGGCTCCTGATGTGAGGCACTGAGAAGGACAAAACACCACTCCTGAGGCATTCCCCTTGAAAATGTATAACCTGGAATCTCTTCACAAGGCAACACTACATGGATCTGAAATGAGAGATACTCTACCAAATAATTGGTCTATACTCTTCAAAAATGTCTAGGTCACAAAAGACCAGGAAAGACTGAGGAACTGTTCCAGAGTAAAAGAAACAAGAGAGAGTGTAACTAAATGTAACATGTGATCCTGGGTTGGGTTTTGGGGCCAGATAAGAAATATGCCTGGAAGGGCCAGGGCCAGATGGTAGTATCTTATCAATGTTAATTTCCTGATTTGGATGGTTACACAGAAGAACAGCACTGTCTTTAGTAAATGTACACTAGTATGTTTAGGAGTAATGGGGCATAATGGCTGCATCTTAAGTTTTGAATGGTTAAAAAAATAAGATCTATCATGCAGACTTTGAAAGAGATACAGATATATATAAAAGGATGATACAGCAAGTCATAAAATGTCAATAATTGGAGAACCTAGACAAAGAGTCTAACATTAGAGTACTTTGTACTATTGCAACTTTTATGAAGGTTTTACACTATTTCAGATCATAAGAAAAATGTTCCATGGTTTTCCCTAAGACTGGATCCCAAATTCTCACCTGCTGGGAAACAGGATGATTCACATCTCCAACAACATTCTCTTGGTTTGAATTTTGAAAAGTCTCCCTCCCCTTCCCTGGGAGCTGTGCCAGCTAAAAAAAATTAAAAAGCTCCAGGACCCAGGAGGATGGTGCTTGACCAAGGCATTCATCATGGGCCAGATAATGGAAACTGGTAAAATAAGCCGGGCAAGTCAGGGACTCTTAGTGTCTCTAGGTGTTAGATTTTTCCAGATCGGACAATTCACCTGACAAAGAGGGAAAAAAAAAATTTAACCTTACTCTAAGAAATAAATAAATATAGACTACATAATTCAAATTACAAAATATGTTTTAACAGGAGGCTTTGCTTTAGTTTCCTTTAAATAAATAGCAAGTCCCCAGGTGCAGCATGATTTCATTTACAAAAATTCAACCAACACACAAGTTTTTCCAAAAAACATATGTCAGGGTACCTTTTGGGAAGTCCTACAGGAGGAATAAGTGAACTCAGTTTTAACAACTCTACTCCTGGCAGAAATATTACTTACTTCCAAGGTGGCTATAGCCTGTTTCCCAGATCTTAATAACTTAGTGTCTGGTTCTGTTGATGTTTTTAGTTCTCTGCTAGGACTCAGCCTATTGAACCTGGCATGCAGACAAGACTAGTAGCTGGTTTAATTTGCCAAATCAGAGATCACATCAAGTCCAGACCAGAGCCCTTACACTCCTGGGAGACGCCTGTAGTCATGACAACTTGCTACAGAAGTCCATTCTGCTCAGTTCCATTTTTACCACTTATTAAATGTAAATTGACTGAGTTGGTATCTATATACTATCTACTGGAGTTGGTTAAGGCAATAAATCGAAGACTGCCAGAATTAGGAGCTTAAAGGTCATCTTGTTCTATCTGGGTACCAGCCTGTGGTTGAGGGCCTCTAATCAGCAAGACTTTTTCCAGTGTCATAAACCAAATAGTGATAAACTACTAATGGAGAGAGGATTGGCTGCTGCCTTTGAGCTCAAGTGCAGGTGATGGGTGATGGATTAGAAGACATTTGAATCTGCCGGGGACTTCTAACAAATTATTCGATCCTCCTTCACTTCCTTTAGTCAAGTGAAGACAGGGCTGGCTTCTTGCCTTCCTTCTGAAAACCGGGCCAGGAGCCAGAATTTGATCACGTGAGGTCTTTTCTTTGGGGAAAACCCTGCTCCGTTCTCTCCTGCTTCAGCAACCAGCTCAATACATACAGGTTATATCCATTTGTTCAACATATCTTTCATTGAGTACTGACTAGGTTTGGGGCATGGAGCAAGATTCTGGGTACACAATCATCAGTACCTGCCCACAGGGAACGTACAATCTGGCAGGAGGGAAGACTATAAACACAGAAATAAATATGTAATTACAAATTATGGTAAGAGTCATGAAAGAAAAAAAGCAAGGTGCCATGGGAGATATTAACAGGTTAGGGGTCTAGGAAACTTTTCTGAGACAGGGACATTAAAGGTGAAGCCTGAAGGGTGAATAGGAATTAGTTAGACAAAAGTGAAAAGAAAGACTATCCTAGACAGTAAGACTCTGATGCAGCATATAGTTTGAGATATATGAGGAACAAAGGACCAGTGTGGCCAGAATCTGGTGCACTAGGGAAGCCTAGGGTTGGATGCTGCTGGAAGGGATCCAGGTTAAAGAGGATGCTATATGCCCTGTTGAAAATTTTGAGTTTTTTTAAGTGCACTGAGTAGTAAGCAATGGAATAACCTGATTTAATTTAATTTTTAAAAAGTCATCACTCTGTGAAAAATGAAATGAAGAAGGCAAAGAGAAGAAAGGAGAGATCAATTAAGAGGCTATTATAACTTAGACAAGAAGTGATAGTGGCTTGAACTCAGCCAACAGCAATACAGGTAGAGAGGTGTGGAGGATTTAAGATACATTTTTATGTGGAACAGGGAAGAGAGCAGTATCAATAATTTTGCTGAAAAATTCTACCTAGAGCAACTGGGAGGAATGGGATGGAGGTGCCACTTACCAAGATGGGAAAGAGCAGGAAAAGATTGAAAGGGAAGAGATTGAGAGTTCAGAATTGCACATAGGTTTCTGAGATTCCTGTGAACCAACTAAGTGAATAAACTGGGGATCATCGGGAAATAAATGATACTTAAAAGCAAAGGAATGGATGAAACTACCTAGGAAAAGACTATTGAGTTGAGAGAAAAGTAGAGGAGAGAAGTAGAGATGTGAACAGAAGAGTGAAAAGCAGCAAAACTAAGCCCTGAAGAATTCCAACACAGATATTTGATAGAGAAGAGCCTCTGGAAAAGGGACCCTGAAAGGAGTGGCCAGAGAGAGAGGAGGAAACCAAGAGAGTTGATGTCCTGAGTTGAGAAAAAAGAATATTTTAAAAAGATGAGTTTGGTAGACTGTTTAAATGTTTGAGAGGTCAAGCAATGTGGAGGTGATTGATGACCTTCATGAGGTCAGTTTTGATAAAGAGATGGAGGTAGAAACCATACTGAAGTGGGTTCAAGACTGATTAACAGAAGGTAAAAACAGCTTGCAGAGGGAAGCAGAGGAATAGGGTAATAAATGGCTATCTTCTCACTTTGGCCACCTGGGCAGGTTAGCTACAAACTTATCCCCTCTCTCCTCCCAGGTTTTCATGGCAGCCTTTTTATCAATATCCAACAAGGTGCTGAACTTGATAGAGTTCACGGCCAGCTGTTTGAGTGTCCTCAGAGCAGCCTCCATTTCCCCAATGCCTATGAAGCCCTTATAGAAATCATAGGGTAAGCCTTTTGCACCAAAGACGGCTGGGTCATCAGAGCTGATCACCATGGTGTACCCAGTGGCCATCAGGGCAGCAGCAGGGTGGTTTTGCGAGTCAGACACCAGTTTCAGAACCTGGTTGGAGATGGGACAGGCTTCAGTGGGAATATTCTTTTTCCAGGAGCCAGCCCAGACTGCTGGGTATTTAGTTAAAGCAAATCCATGGCCAATCCTGGTAGAGTTCAGTATTAGAGCATCCAGAAGGTTCCTATCTATGGAAGTACCCAGCCAGTCTGTGATCTGAATAAATGAGTTTGATTCCAATGAACCCAGGATGCTTTTTCACAACATATAAGCCATTTCTCTGTAAGTCCTCACTGACCACTCTTGGTTATGGACGGTCCCATTCAGTTCATACACCACCAGTGTGATCTTGATTGAGCTCTTGGACCCTTCTAAGCCTCAGTTTCTGTGTCTGTAAAGTGCAGGCTTGCTATGCAGCCCAAGTGCTTTGTAAAGGTCAAGGCGAAGAAGGCCCCTGCTCCCAGTGTGATCTGGGTCAGACTATCTGCTATCTTACATCTTATTTATCCATTCATATATCAGTGAACACTTGGGCTGCTTCCATATCTGAGCTATTATAAATAATACTGATATAGACATTGGGTGGATATATCCCTTTGGATTAATGTTCTTGTATTCTTTGGGTAAATATCTAGTAGTGCAATTACTGAATCATAAGATAGTTCTATTTTTAACTTTTTGAGGAACCTCCATACTGTTTTCCATAATGCCTGCACCAGTTTGCATTCCCACCAACAGTGCAAGAGTGTTCCTTTTGCTCCACATTCTCACCAGTACCTGTTGTTTCTTGTGTTGTTAATTTTAGCCATTCTTACAGATGTGAGGTGATTTGCGTGTTATCTCATTATAGTTTGATTTGCCTTTCCCTGATTATGAGTGATATTGAGCATCTTTTCATGTGCCTGTTGGCCATCTTGATGTCTTCTTTGGAAAAATATCTGTTTATGTCTTCTGCCCATTTTTAATTGGATTATTGTTTTTTGGATGTTGAGTTTTATGTTTTTTATATATTTTGGGTAGTAACCCTTTATCAGATAAGTCATTCGCAAATATTTTTCTCTCATTCTCTAGGTTGCCATTTGTTTTGTTGATCATTTCCTTCACTGTGCAGAAGCATTTTATTTTGATGACATCTCAATAGTGTATTTTTGCTTTTGTTTCCTTTGCCTAAGTAGACATATCTATTAAGAATTTGCCAAGGGTGATGTCAAAAAAGTTACTGCCTGTGTTCTCCCTTAGGATTTAAATGGTTTCATGTCTCACATTTAGGTCTTTAATCCATTTTGAATTAATATTTATGTGTGGTAAGAAAGTGATCCAGTTTCTTTTTTTTTTTTTTTTTTTTTTTTTTTTTTTGTACGTAGCTGCCCAGTTTCCCTGGTATTTGTTGAAGAGACTGTCTTTTCTCATTGGGTAGTCTTGCATACTTTGTCAAAGATTAATTGACCATATAATTGTGAGTTCATTCTGGGTTTTCTATTCTGTTCTGTTGAACTCTGTGTTTTGTTTTGTTTTGTTTTGCCAGTACCATACAGTTTTGATCACCACAGTTTTCTAATATAGTTTAAGGTTCAGCTTTTCTTTGCTTTTTTCTGTTTCTTTATTAAGTAGGCTGCATGCCCACCATGGTGTCCAGTGTGGGGCTTGGACTCACAACCCTGATATCAAGACTTGAGTCAGATGCTTAACTGACTGAGCCACCCAGGTGCCCCTTGCTTTTCTTTTTCAAGGTTGCTTTGGTTATTCACTGTCTTTTGTAGTTCCATACAAATTTTAAGATTGTTTGTTAGCTCTGTGAAAAACACTGTTGGTATTTTGATAAGAATTGCATTAAATGTGTAGATTGCTTCGGGTAGTATAGACATTTTAGCAATATTTGTTCTTCCAATCCATGAGCATGGAACGCCTTTCCATTCCTTTGTGTCATCTTCAATTTCCTTCATTGGTGTTTTATATTTTTCAGAGTACACATCTTTCACCTCTTTGGTTAGGTTTATTCCTAGGTATCTTATTGTTTTGGTGCAATTGTAAATGGGATTGATCTCTTATTTCTTTTTTCTGCTGCTTCATTATTGCTGTATAGAAATGCAGTGAATTTCTGTATGCTGATTTTGTATCCTGTGACTCTACTGAATTTGTGCATCTGTTCTAGCAATTTTTTGGTGGAGTTTTTTGGGACTCCATATAGAGTATCATGTCATCTGCAAATAGTGAAAGTTTGACTTCTTCCTTGCTGATTTGGATGCCATTTATTTCTTTTTGTTGTTTGATTGGTGTGACTAGGACTTCTAGTGCTATGTTGAACAACAGTGGTGAGCGTGGACATCCTTGTTGTGTTCCCAACCATAGAGGAAAACCTCTCAGTTGCTCCCCATTGAGGAGGATATTAGTTGTAGGTTTTTTTGGTATATGGCCTTGATTATGTTGAGGTTATCTTCCCTCTAAACCTACGTTGTTGAGGGTTTTTATCATGAATGGATGTTGTACTTTGTCAAGAGCTTTTTCTTCCTCTCTTTTTTTAAAGATTTTATTTATTTATTCATAAGAGAAACACACACACACAGAGAAGCAGATACATAGACAGAGGGAGAAGCAGGCTCCATGCAGGGAGCCCTATGTGGGACTCAATCCTGGGACTCTGGGATCACGCCCTGAGCTGAAGGCAGACGCTCAACCACTGAGCCACCCAGGCGTCCCAGTCAAAAGCTATTTCTACATCTATTGAGAGGATCATATGGTTCTTATCCTTTCTTTAGAAATGTGGTATATCACGTTGATATATTTGCAAGTATTGAACCACTCTTGCAGCCCAGGAATAAATCCCACTTGATCATGGTGAATGATTCTTTTAATGTACTATTGGATTCATTTTGCCAGTATTTTATTGAGAATATTGTGGGTTTATTTTAAATCTGGTTTTGGTATTAGGGTAATGCTGGACTTGTAAAATAAATTTGGAAGCTTTCCTTCCTCTTATATTTTTTGGAATAGTTTGAGAAGAATAGATATTAACTCTTCTTAAAATGTTTAGTAAAATTCACCTGTGAAGCTATCTGCCCTCGGCCTTTTAAGAGTTTTTTGATTAATGATTCAATTTCATTGCTAGTAGTTTGTCTGTTTCTACCTGATTCAGTTTGGGGATGTTTTATGTTTCTACGAATTTATTTCTTTTATATTGTCCAATATGCTGGCATACAATTTTTCACAACATTCTCTTATAATTGTTTATATTTCTGTGATGTCAGTTGTTATTTGTCTTCTTCTATTTCTAATGTTATTTATTTGAATCCTCTCTTCTTTTTGATGAATCTGGTTAAAGGTTTATCAATTTTGTTGATTTTTTTCAGAGAAACAGCTCCTGGCTTCATCAATCTATTGTATTATTTTTTCATGCACTATTTCATTCATTTCTTGCCTTATCTTTATTATATAGGTCCTATGCTAGCTTTGGGCTTTGTTTGATCTTCTTTTTCTAACTTCTTTAGGAATAAGGTTAAGTTGTTTATTTGAAATTTTTCTGGCTTGTTGAAGTAGGTTTGTATTGCTATAATCTTCCTACTTAGAAGAGCATTTGCTGAATCCCAAAGATTTTGGACTATTTTCTTTTGATTTTCATTTGTCTTCGTGTGTTTTTTGATTTCCTATTTGATTTCTTGGTTGTCTCATTTATTGTTTAGTAGCATGTTATTTAACCTCTATATATTTGTGACCTTTTCAGATTTTTTCTTGTGGTTGATTTATAGTTTTGTAGCCTTATGGTCAGAAAAGATACATATTATGATTTCAAATTTTGTGAAATTGTTGAGACTTATTTTGTGGCCTAATAAATTATCTACTCTGGAGAATGTTCCATGTATGCTTGAAAAGAATGTATATTCCACTGTTTTGGTTTGAATGTTCTGAATATATCTGTTATATCCAACTGGTTCAATGTGTCATTCAAAGTCACTGTTTCTGCCATCAGGGAAATATAAATCAAAACCACAATGAGATACCACCTCACACCAGTGAGAATGAGGAAAATTAACAAGGCAGGAAACCACAAATGTTGGAGAGGATGCAGAGAAAAGGGAACCCTCTTACACTGTTGGTGGGAATGTGAAATGGTGCAGCAACTCTGGAAAACTGTGTGGAGGTTCCTCAAAGAGTTAAAAATAGAACTGCCCTATGACCCAGCAATTGCACTGTTGGGGGATTTACCCCAAAAATGCAGATGCAATGAAACGCCGGGACACCTGCACCCCAATGTTTCTAGCAGCAATGTCCACAATAGCCAAACTGTGGAAGGAGCCTCGGTGTCCATCGAAAGATGAATGGATAAAGAAGATGTGGTTTATGTATACAATGGAATATTACTCAGCCATTAGAAATGACAAATACCCACCATTTGCTTCAACGTGGATGGAACTGGAGGGTATTATGCTGAGTGAAATAAGTCAATCGGAGAAGGACAAAAATTATAAGTTCTCATTCATTTGGGGAATATAAATAATAGTGAAAGAGAATAGAAGGGAAGGGAGAAGAAATGGGTAGGAAATATCAGAAAGGGAGACAGAACATGAAGACTCCTAACTCTGGGAAACGAACTAGGGGTGGTGGAAGGGGAGGAGGGTGGGGGGTGGGGGTGAATGGGTGACGAGCACTGAGTGGGGGCATTTGATGGGTTGAGCACTGGGTGTTATTCTGTATGTTGGCAAATTGAACACCAATAAAAAATAAATTTAAATAAATAAATAAATAAATAAATAAATAAATAAATAAATACATGCAACTGAAAAAAAAAGTCACTGTTTCCTTGTTGGTTTTCTGATTCAATGATCTATCCATTGAACTAAGTAGAGTAGTAAAGTCCACTACTATTATTGTTTACTATGGAAATAGATTGCGTTCTTGTATTTTGATTTTGTAGGTCATAAATGATAGGTCTAGGATAGATTTGAAAGAATCAATTCTTTAGCACTGGGATTGTTCTGTTCTTTTTCAGGAGTGTCTGTTGACATAAGAATATCACTGAAGTAGGGTGAAATTCTTTAAATCTTTAATAACAGTGTTTTTTTGTATGCATAGAGGCATGAGGTATCTTCCACACCTTATGGTAGGCATTTATTTGAGGTTTTGGTTTGAATAGTCTAATCTTATAGAAACAAGAACTGCAATTATCTTAATAATCTCTAATGAATTTAACGAAACAGCAATCCAAAATCTGTCCCAATCTAGTTAGTTGACTCCTGAATACTGAAATGGGGAAAACAGTTGGAAGCCATGATAGTATTAAGTTGAATCATATATGTTTATCTAGTGGCCACTTGGGGTCACTGCTAGTAAACAAAATGGCACAATTCTTAGTTCATAGTGTCTTTCAGATAAATGAATGAATGCATTGATTAAATGGTGTATTTTAACATATGTAGCGTTTTAGTCAAAGTAGAAAGGAGATATGGACTGATGGTACTAATTTGTTGAAAGACTTTTTAAAATAAGTAAATATGTGTAAGTAGAGCATCTCTTTGCCATGAGTTTAGAATTCTTTTTTTTTTTTTGAGAGAGAGAGAGAGAGAAAGAGAGAGAGACAGAAAGAAAGAGAAAGAGAGAAAGCATGTGAGCAGTGGGAAGGGGCAGAGGGAGAAAGAGAATCTTAAGCAGGCTCCACAGCCTGTGTGGAACCAGATGCTGAGCTCCATCTCACAACACTAAGATCATGATCTGAGCTGAAATTAGGGGTCAGACACTTAACAACTGAGCCACCCTGGTGCCCCAAGTTTCACAATTCTTAAATTGTGTTTTATTATATCTTGGGGAGAAAGTTATCTCTGAACAAATTATGGAACTATATTGAAAGTGAGTGAGAAAATAGCTTATTATATGTTTTTTATATGCCAAGTATACTAAATAACAATTACAAATAGTATACGTACTTACTATGTATTACTGCTATAAGTAAGTAGTCTGTAAAAAATTTCAGAACAATGGTTCCAAAATTCCAATGGTAGAGTGTAAAATAGTGTTTACCAATCTTGAATGAAATAAAACAAAGATTTTGTAATGAGTTTTTGAAGTAAAATTAAATTGTCTTCCTCAGAGTCATTTCACTTAGCATAATACCTTCTAGATCTATTCATGTTATCCCAAATGGCACAATCTTATCTTTTTTTAAAGCTTCATAATATTTTAGTGTGTGTGTGTGAGTGCACGCGCACGCGCGTGTGCAGCTTATATGCTACATCTTCCTAACCATTTGTCTACCAATACACACTTAGGGCTAAAAGGATGATGGGTATTAAGGAGGGTGCTTGTTGTGATGAGCACTGGGTGTTATATGTAAATGATGAATCACTAAATTCTACTCCTGAAACCAATGTTACCTGCATGTTAACTAGAATTTAAATCAAAGGTTGAAAGAAAAAAATAAACAGGTTGCTTCCATACCTTGGCTATTGTGAATAATGCAGTAGCAAACATAGGAGTGCACATATCTTTTCAAATTAGTGTTTTTATTTTTCTTTTTTTAAAGATTTTATTTATTTATTCATGGAAGACGCACACAGAGAGAGGCGGAGACATAGGCAGAGGGAGAAGCAGGCTCCCTGCAAGGAGCTCGAAGTGGGACTTGATCCTGGGTCTCCCGGATCACATCCTGAGCTGAAGGTGGCGCTAAACCGCCGAGCCACTCAGGCTGCCCTCTTTTCTTTTGGTTAAATACCCAGCCATGGAATTATTCAATCATATGGTATTTCTATTTTTAATTTCTTGAGGAGAAATTTCTTAAGTGGCTGTACCTGTTTACATTCCTACCAACAGCATATTGAGGGTTCCTATTTCTCCACATCATTGCCAACACTTGTAATTTCTTGTCTTTTTGATTTGCCATTCTGACAGGTATAAGGAATATCTCATTGTGATTTTCATTTGCATTTATTGATAATTAGTGATGTTGAGAATCTTTTCATGTGTCTATTTGCCATCTGTAGGTCTTTTTTGGAAAAATGCCATATGATTTTACTCATGTGGAATCTAAAAAAAACCGAGATGAATAAACACACCTGTAAGTACAAAGAACAAACTGATGGTTGCCAGAAGGGAGGGGGTAGGGGATGGGCAAAATGAGTAATGGTGAGTGAGAGATGTAGGCTTCCAGTTAAGCAGTGAATAAGTCATGGGAATAAAAGGCACAACATAAGGAATATAGTCATGATAATATAATAATGATGTATGGTGACAGACGATAGCTACACTTGTGTTGAACATAGCTCAGTGTATAAACTCATCAAATCACTATGTTGTACATCTGAAACTAATTTAACATTGTGTGTCAACTATACTCAAAGAATATAAATTGAGCCCATTTAAAAAATTGTTTACTTTCTGCCTTTTGGGATGTTAAATATATATATATATATATTTTAATAAAATGATTATTTGGATAATGGTAAGGTAGTTTTTTGTTTGTTTGGATTGATGTCCATATGTGGAAAAATAATAATTGGCAAATTATTGTCAGTCAGTCATTTTTTGAAATTTTATTATTCTGTGGAATCCTCATATTTGAGGGCCATATCTTAGGCATGGTTCTCCTTTAGAGCTACCTAGTAAGATTTGGGGTGTTATCTATAAAGAGACTCTCATCTAATGTGTCTTCCTATCTCATCATAGGTAAGAAGTTAATAGTAGAAACTGTTTTTTGAGTGTTGAGTTTGGTAAGTTCTTTAAGATTTTGGATACTAACCCTTTATCAGATATGTCATTTGCAGATATCTTCTCCCATTCCAAAGGTTGCCTTTTAATTTTGTTGATTATTTCTTTCACTGTGCAGAAGCTTTTTATCTTGATGATGTCCCCAATAGTTTATCTTTGCTTTTGTTCCCCTTGCCTTAGGATACATATATATTAAGAAGTTGCTATGGCTGATGTCAAAGAGGTTACTGTCTATGTTCTCTAAGATTTTGATGGTTTCCTTTCTCACATTTAGGTCTTTCATCTATCTTGAATTTATTCCCAATGTTTATAGCAGGATTATCAACAATAGCCAAATTATGGAAGGAGCCAAAATGTCCATACACTGATAGATGGGTAAAGAAGATGTGGTGTGTATATGTATAGGAATGTTACTCAGCCATAAAAAAAGGAATGAAATCCTGCCATTTGCCATGATGTGGATAGAGCTAGAGAATATTATGCTAAATGAAATAAGTCAGTCAGTGAAAGACAAATACCATATGATTTCATTCATATGTGGCCTTTAAGAAAACAAAACAGATGAATATAGGGGGAAAAGAGAGAGAGGGCAAACCATAAAACAGACTCTTAACTATAGAGAGCAAACAGAGATGCTGGAGGAGATGTGGACTCAGGAATGGATGAGTGATGGGTATTAAGTGTTTGTGATGAGCACTGATGTAAGTGATGCATCACTAACTTCTACTCCTGACACTAACAAAGAATAGAAATAGTAGCTTTTAGAAAATTATTTGTTTGTTTGTTTGTTTGTTTTAAGTAGGCTCCATGCCTAGCATGAAGCCCAATATGGGACTTGAATTCACAACCCTGAGATCAAGACCTAAGCTGAGATCAAGAGTCAGATGCTTAACTGACTGAGCCACCCAGGTCCTCCTGGAAATTTGTTTATTTAAACTATGATTTATCAATGTTTCTTTGCTGTTTTTTTTTTTTTACTTACTATTTTGACATTACAAGCAAAGGGTTCCGAAATCAGTTTTACTTTTTGCTTTTCAAAAACTCCTCTTCATGCTTAACTTCTCTGAGAATTCCAATGCTTTTGAAGGGCAAAGAGTTTAGAAAACCTCAAATACTAGAATGATCAAATGAATCTATGTAAGATCTGCTTGATGGATCTAAATTTGGGAGCCTTACTTCACTGAGTGAATCTCTAAATAAAATAGAAATTCTATTAGTGTGGGTTCTCTGTTGATGAATGCTATACATTTTTCTAGAGAGCAGACCTGAAGTACTTTCTGTCACAGATGTGATAGAGACAGTTAACGAAATTTCTAAACTTAACATTGCTCATGAAATCGTGGTAAACCAAGATTTCTATATGGAAGAGAGTGTTTTAGCTCCTAACAGGTACGGACTCATCTATTGTTTTTTTCACTTTACTCCTGGGATAGGTACATACTACAAATGACCTTCGATCAGGATTGAAGCATTTTTATTAATACAGTTAATTTTGGGTATGTTTTAAATGGTACCAACAAATAAAACAGAAGAGTAATCAGTGTAATTATTAGTTTCAAGTGTCAAAGAAGAAAAAAAATATATTTAAACAGGAAGTAAATCAATGCAGTTGTCAGAATGCTTATTTTGGTATTCCAGTCAATAATGAAACACAGTAAATTTCAGATCTTCTTAGACAGTCTTAGAGGAAGTAGCTCGTAACAGTTATTCTTTTTAACTGTCTACAGATCAAACAGGTACAGATGAAGAGACTACTTTTCTAATAGTGGTATTGCCAACTCTTAATGGGATTATAAACAGATTAATAAAAAATTCTGTGAATTAAGATCAGAACCACATTGATAAATAATGCTTGTCTCAAATGAAACTCTGTCCTGGTTCTTATTAATTTTATTCATATTGCAAGACATAAATAAAATTCATTCACTAAGTATGAATTAAATGCTTCTAATGGCTTGTTAATAGTCAAATGGGTAAATTTATTTGCTGGAACCAAATTCTTTTTTTTTTTTTAATTTTTATTTATTTATGATAGTCACAGAGAGAGAGAGAGAGGCAGAGACACAGGCAGAGGGAGAAGCAGGCTCCATGCACCGGGAGCCTGATGTGGGATTCGATCCCGGGTCTCCAGGATCGCGCCCTGGGCCAAAGGCAGGCGCCAAACCGCTGCGCCACCCAGGGATCCCCTGGAACCAAATTCTATAGAATTTCTAATTTCCCACCTTAAATGCTTCTATTTTGCTACTTTAGGGGTTCTATTTCTAAAACACTTTGCTCTGTCATTGTTTCTCTTGAAATTCACACTTTTTAGTTTTTCCTTACCTGTTGCCAACCGGTACTCATGCCAGGCACAGCTTCCCCAAAAGAAGTTTACACCAAAACAAAAATCTCCTAGTATATTCCTCACTGCCTTTACTATCCCTGAAACCTGGGTTAGATTTTTTGATGCTGGCTATGTGCAGAGAAAGTGAAACTAGGAGAGTGAAGGTCTGTTAAAGTGGCTGGGGGTTGTAGTGGTGATGAGGGGTGGGTAAATGAAGCAGAAGGAATAATACGATTTAGAGCTTGATTTTCATTGTTCTGTTATTAACAGCCTTATTCTAGTGTAGCAATGCAAAAAGTATACAAAAAGCAAAGTTGAAATAGAATTTGGAGTGATCTGTTATGTATAGATAATTGATTATTGGTTTTACCTTTGGTCTTATAAAATAATACTAATTATAGTTATAGATTCCTAAGGAAATATCATCATCAGATATTTATACAACAAACATTTATTGAGTACCTACTAAGTGTAAGGAACAATGCTGAATGCTGGGGACATATAGATGACAAAGATGCTAGCTTTACTGTCAAGAGGCTTCTGTAGGGGAGATAGTCAAATAGTAGGTAGCTACTGTGCAATGATAAGTTCTTTCACATCTAATATATAGAGATCTATGTTTGTGCTCATCTGCCCAAGAAACGTCAAGAAAGACTTTCCTGATAAGGTAACACTTGAGTTTTAGAGTATGAATAGGTACTTTTCAGGTGGTCCGGGAGTGGGTAATGATTCTCCTGGAACTGGAAATGTCATGTCAGAGGCATAGAATGGTGGAAGACATTATATATTCATTATAAGTAGGTTGTTGTTGGAATAGAGTATTAGAAGGAAGAAGGCAATAATGTAGAAGTGGCAGAAGAGGGTCATAAAGGGTCTTAGAGGCCATGTATCCTGATGGTGATAGGGACTCCCTAAAGACTTTAAATGAGCATGCCATCATGACCAAATGTATATCTTAGAAAAAAACATTGATTTTAGCAAGAGTATGTGGCATTGTATGAGTAAGACTTGTTGAGGGCAGGAAGACCACTTAATAGACTATTGCAATAGTCCAGGTAGGTGATGATGTAGATGGGGATGGATTCCAGAGATATTTAGGAAGCAAAAGCTCTGGAATCTGGTGACCAAGTAGATAACATGGATGAAGGGAAAGTAATTTAGAAGGGCTCCAGTACACATTAGAGTTATGTGTGTATATCTCATAAGTGGTATTGGTGTGTTGGGTGATGAACTTTGACTTTTTTACCCATTTATCTTTGTATTGATTTTAAAAGTCTTAACAAAATTCTGAAGGAAAATTTTTCTTAGATTTCAAAATGGAAATAAAAAGAACATCTAGTTCAAACTACAAATCTATGGATATAGAAACTAAAGCACACAACACTTTACCAATGAAAGTTAACTGTTCTCCCCAAAGGTAACCAGTATTCTGATTATTACCACAGATTATTTTGTCTGTTTTTGAGGTTCTTGAATATGGAAACATATAATATACATTCTTTCCCTGTCTGGAAAAAAAGAAACGAAGGCACACGCTTATGTTTAATGCAGAACCAGTGCTAAAACTCAGAGGCTCAATTCCTACCTAGTTCATGGTTCTTTATACTACAGGATGAGAGCTTTCCTGGAACCTTGAGGTACTCTTCTGAGAGGATTTGGCTAACATCATTGCATCTGACACTAAACTCAGTTTATTCAACTCTGCTTGTCTAAATATAGCCCTTGGCCTATCAATTTAATGATCTTTCATGGTCCTAAATGCTATTTAGGATTTAGGAAATTATGATCCTAAGTATGATCAGTTCTCTGGGTAAAGAGCAATTTGCTCATTTAACCTTTTTACAGTTTGGAAGGCAGTTTCATGGAGACAATGTACAATGGTTTTTGGGACCATCTGAAAGAGCAGCTATTGAATACTCTCCCTGACTTCACTTGTGCTCTTAAACTTTTAAAAGAAGTTAAGGAGGTGAGTAACCAACTTCCCACTTGTGGATGTTAAGTTCCTGGGCATACCAAATCTTTGAATTGTTGATGGCTGTCAATATCCTAGATTGCATACTACTTCTCTGCACATGGTCCATTACTTAGACCATCTAGAGAAGCATTTTTTGGTATGATATGAAGCTTGGAAGTTGGCATCTTGATATAATAGCACAATATGTTGTTCGATTAAAAAGATTTTCACTGAACCCTCACTATATTTTATGTTTTTCAGAAATGCAAAGTGAATAAAAGAACTCTTGCCCACAAGGAACTTACACTTTTGAGTCAAAAGGCTATTTTGAGTGACTGTTAATGGTTCCTTTGCTTATTTATCTTTGACTTTTGAAGTAAAATCATCTAAAAATGTCTTTATCTCTTATTAAGAGTGCTTCAATCACCTTGTGGTAGTGTGTATTTTATATATTTTATATCCTGTGCTTATTTTTATCACCTCCTATTTTATTCATATTTTAATCTCCTTTTGCTCAGGAAATTATATGGCATTACTGTCATTATTGATACCCATGAAGCCTTGAACTATAATTGGTCCTTAACAGAAAGAAATAATATTCTTCTATAAGAAATTTAGAGACCTATTTTCAGGACTTCCAAAAGACATAGGCTAGGATGTTTTTGTTTTAAGAGGGTTGTTCATTGGAGAATGTTTGGGTTTCTAAACAATTTGGCTCCAATGATTTTCTTTTCTGGGCAGAATTTGCTATCACTGCTGTTACCACACCAGAACCGCCTAAGAAATGAGTTTGAAGAATCTCTGGACATGGATCTCCTCAAGCAGGAAACAGAATATGGGGCCCTGGATGTCCCTCATCTCTCTACGCACATTCTTAATTTGATGATCATGTTATGTGCACAAGTCGGTGATGAAGCAGTGCAGAAACTAGAAAGCATGACAGATCCTGTGCAGTTGCTGAAGTAAGAAACCAAATTTACTGTCCCTGAAATGTGCCCTAGACAGCGATGCCGGAAAACTCTACCCCTGATACTGTTTTATAGCTCCTGCTTTGTCCAGCTCTTCTATACTGAAGAATTGACTAAAACCTTTTATTTTCCTCTCTAGACTCTTGGCTTTTATTTTCCAAGGATAGTCTCTCAAGGCCTTTTTGGTGATCTTTAGATCATTTGTACACATTTTAGAAATGATGTTAAGACAGAGTACAATAATTCTTTCTTCTAAAATTATCCTAAGGGATCCCTGGATGGCGCAGCCCTTTGGCGCCTGCCTTTGGCCCAGGGCGCGATCCTGGAGACCGGGGATCGAATCCCACGTCGGGCTCCCGGTTAATGGAGCCTGCTTCTCCCTCTGCCTATGTCTCTGCCTCTCTCTCTCTCTCTCTCTCTCTCTGTGACTATCATAAATAAATAAAAATAAATAAATAAAAATAAAATAAAATAAAATTATCCTGATTTAAACCCCATGAAGGGACATAAATGAAGATTATCCCTGTTTCACATTTAGGAGAATGAAGACCCAGAAAGGCAAAGTGAGTTAGAAACCCTATGAGTTAGAAATTCAGTCACCATCATTCCAGTTACTCACAGTTGTTAGGACTTTGGTCATTTTCCTTCTTCTGAGTACTTTTACTGAGAAGATAGTAGTTATGTTGGAAAGAGTTCTAGATTGGTAACTAAAAGGACAGAAGACATATTTTTCCTTACCTCTGACAACAACTCATTCTGTGGCCTTTGTTCCTCAATCCAGTGTTTTTATCTGTAAATTGAGGTTAGATTATTGTTTTTTAAGGCCCATTTTAATTCTAAAATGCTGTGATTTTAGGACTCCTTGCCTGAGTTCCACCCCTCCACACTAGATTTCCTTTCAAAGTGTAAATATTTTATTTCTCCTTATGACAGGGGTATCTTCCATGTTCCGGGCCTGATGAAAATGGACATCCAGGGCCTTCAACCCTACCTGAAGGAACATTCTGTCCAGTATGAACAAGCTAAATTCCAGGAACTCCTTGACAAGCAGCCCAGTATGTTTAAAATTTATGTGCAGGAGATGGAGATCTGACCTTGGGTTTGATAAAATATTTTCTAATTTTTGAATAGAAAGTTTCTTTTCTGGGTAAGAGATAGGGAAAAATACTTCTCTAAGACAAAAAGTCCTACAAAATAACATTCATTGGCCAAGAGGATATCTTAAAACTTTAAGTCTCATATATTCCCTTTTATGTTGTATATCTCCTTGATTACACCACAAAATGGCTAACCAAAGTAGCAACAGACCTCACTACACCATCTCCAAGTTCTCCTGCCTCTCCTAGCTCCTCCAGCTTGGCCTGTTCACCTCCAAATTGGGTATCTAACAACTCAGAGATCCCCAATCCCACAATGGTGCTATACAGGCTTACCTGAACCTTCTTCTCTGGGATCCTGACAATGACAAGTTCCCTGAGGTAGGAAAGTGTGTTCTGTTAGAGCATTGCCTTTTGTTTGGTATTTAACATCTCTATTAGAACTCTCCTCTCCTGACCCAGTCTTCCCTGTTGAAACAGACTTTGTTGATGGACAGAATCCGGCTACAGAAGATGGAGTCCCACTTGCACCAGTTAACTGTCCTGGCCTCAGTCTTGCTAGTAGCCAGATGTTTCTCTGGTAATGTCTTATTCAACTCACCTGAATTTGTGGATAAACTGAAATGCATAACCAAGGCTCTGACAGAATAATTTAACTCCAGTTAAGTTTCATAGACAGATCTTTTTTAGAGTTGGAAATAATATGTGGTTTTTGGGACATAGGCAGATAATGTAATTATTGCTTATTTGTCATCACAAACCACAAAAAGGACCTTGGGTACCAACTGCAAGATTCTTAGTGTCTTTTGATAAGTCATATTGAGGCTTGGGATAGAGAAAAACTAAACTTATTTCCAAAGAAGAGAGTGTGGAGGCTAGTTTGCTGCAAATGATTCATTATCGTGTTTTGTAAAAATGAGTCATTATATATTCGAATGGGTGACACCGGATTTGTGTATGTATATCCAGAAGTTTATCAGTTTTGGTAATACTAATTGGTCATCACTGCATGGAGGGCACCACAACCAAAATAAAAAGAGGAATTAGAGGTTTAGGTCTCTTAACATATTTATAGTTTAACTGGTAAAAGAGGAAAAAACAACTGTGGAAAATCCCTAAGAAAATCTTAAAACAAGGTTTAAATAAAGTTTATGGAACTAAAGAACACTGACTGGGTCCAACGATAGAACTGAACCCTTGTCAATTACCTTATTTTCTTTGAAGTCTAGTATACTACTGTATTATGAATTAGTTGTCACCTTGAGGGTAACGATGAAGACTTTTCATCTGTACATGGAGTCCTGCTGTCTACTAGTGGTGAGAGCCTGGAATTCTCCTTTGAGTGCACCTGTCTTCTGTTAGAGGCTCTCCAGGCCTTGACCATATGCCAGGGCCATTCTGCTTTCTGTCCATTATCTAGGCCTCAAGAGACTATGCTGAGTGTGAGAGAACAGGTGTCCCGGGAAATCCATCAAGGCCTCAAAGACATGGACCTTATTGCCTTGAGCAGTGAAAACACAGCATCTCTCTCTCTCTCTTTCTCTTTTTTTTTTTATAAACAACATAAATTTATTTCTCATAGTTCTGGAAGTGGGACATCTGAGATCAGAATACCAACATAGTTGGGTGAAGGCCCTCTTTCAGATTTCAGATTTCAAAATTCTCATTGTATCCTCACATAGTGGAGGATGCTAGGGAACTCTGTGGGATCTCTTTCATAAAAGCACTACTCCCATTCATTAGTTCTCCATCCTCATGACCTGATCACCTCAAAATGGCCCTACCTCAACCACTGAGCCACCCAGGTGTCCCAGGGACTCTAGTTTCTGAGCCTAGCTGTCTACTTCATTTACCAGGTTATGAAATTTTTTTAGCTATTATTATTTTTTTCAAATAAGTTATCTGCCCCTTTCTCCTTCTTCTTTTTTTGGGACCCCATAATGTGAATGTTCGTAGGCTTGTTTTTGTTTCACACGTCCCTTAAACTATCCTTATTTTTAAAAATTCTTTTTTTTTCTTTTTGCTGTTCAGTTTGGTTGATTTCTACTACCGTGTCTTTCAGATTATTGATCCATTCTTCTGTGTTATTTAATGTGCTGTTCACTTCCCCTTGTGTATTATTCATTTCTATTATTGTATTTTTCAACTCTTACAGGAACTTTCTTATATTTTCTCTTGTTGAAGTTCTTACTGTGCTTATCCATTTTTGCTCCCAATTTTGGTAAGCATCTTTTGATCAGTGGAGAGATTGCTTATCTCTATTTTACTTAGTTTTTTTTCTGAATCTTTTTTCTTGTTCTTTCATTTGATAGGTATTTTCCTTTCTCCTTATTTTGCTAACCCTCTGTGTTTTTTCTACATATTAGGTAGTTCTACTACATGTTCAAGTCCTTGAATAAGTGACCTTATGTATAAGATATTCTTTGGAGCCCAGGAGTGCAATTCCCCTTGACCACCAGATCCAGATGCTCCAGAGCTGTCCCCTTTGGGGGCTGTATGCACCCTTCTGCTGTGATGGGATCATGACTGCTGTAGGAACTCTGGTGGACAAGCTCAGCACCCCCAGCCTGATTGGCTTCAAGGCCTGATCATGACCTCTGCTTCTGTGCTGTTGGGTGGGTATGACCCCAGCCAGTTGTCCACAAGGCCTAGCCACTGCTATGGGCTTGTTGGTGAGTGTATTCATTTTCCAATTAGTTATGAGGTCCAGTTGAGGTGCAATGTTATGCAGGGCTCCAAGTGGAGCATGACCCCTGGCATTAACAGTCTAAAAAAATGATTCCAAAATGGTGCCCTCAGTGCTGAGATCAATAGGACAGAATGAGATTGCCAAAGTGACTGCCACCATTGTCCCAGTCTCTGGAGGGGGTCTGTGCTGTCTCCTGCCCCTCTAGCAGGAGTTCCCAGATTAGTTAGTTGGTCTCCTTCACCTATGTTCTATGTCCTTTCCATGTGGTGTTTTAGCGCTGGTTTCTGGGGCAAGTGAGTCTGCACACAAACTTTTAACACAGCATCTCTTATAGGCCAACTCCAGAATATCGCCAAGAAGGAGAACTGTGTTCGTAACATCATTGGTAAGAGACCCATAGTAGTGATAGGGAGTGGTGTCAAGAATGTGGAGGAGGGCGGGGGGTGGGAGTGAATGGGTGACGGGCACTGGGTGTTATTCTGTATGTTAGTAAACTGAACACCAATAAAAAAAAAAAAAAAAAAAGAATGTGGAGGAAAAAAAAAAGAATGTGGAGGATGAGGAGGTAGACTTAACTTTGGAATCTAGTTACTGAACCATTTAAAAATGGAAAAGCATGATCATTGGGAAAGTCTTTTGGCTATAGTTTTCTCATCTATAGTATGCAGGGTTGAAATAGATCTCTCAGTTTGAAGAGTGAATGCATGGTTTTAAGGTGGACCTGCAGCTAAGACATGTAACTTGCAGGTGTAAAATGCTGTCCCATCAACCCTACCACATCATCCCTGGTCACTTTATAATTATAGTCCAAAATCTATGATGGAAAGCCCTTTGCTTTAAAAGTTACCATATGTGCTTCTACTACCCTCCAAGGAATTGATACTGACTTAGGTTGTGGGACATATTCCATATTGGAATTTTGCATCTTAACAGTCTGATTTGGGTATGTGGGCACTGGTTGCAATGTATAGCCCTTTTAATTTCAGGTATGATATCTGAGATCCTCTTGTTAGATCACTGCATACCAGGAGCTCACTTAAAACCACACAATCTATATTCCCCAAAGGAATGAGAACATATAATGTTTGTCCTTCTCCGACTGGCTTACTTCATAGTGAAAGGGAATATAAGGGAAGGGGGAAGAAATGTGTGGGAAATATCAGAAAGGGAGACAGAACGTAAAGACTGCTAACTCTGGGAAACGAACTAGGGGTGTTGGAAGGGGAGGAGGGCGGGGGGTGGGAGTGAATGGGTGACGGGCACTGGGGGTTATTCTGTATGTTAGTAAATTGAACACCAATAAAAAAAAATAAAAAAAAATAAAACCACACAATCTTATGAACAGCCAGAAATTTGCGAGCTCAAAATATTTTGATCATCCATTGTCTTTGGAAGCTTGATAGCATTCCCTCCTCCAAAATGAAGCAGGCAAATCTCATTTATATGGTTTATCCAGATAAATGGGTAGGTCAGTGAATACCTTAGTTAATTTCGGTGAGCAGAGAGTACAAGGGTATTGTGAATTTCCTCTGAAACCTCTTTGATCTTCCCCTTTTCATTGTTTTTCCTTGCTCACAGATCAGCGAATCCGTTTGTTTCTCAAATGTTGTTTAGTTCATGGCATGCAGGAATCTCTGCAAGACTTCCCTGGAGGCCTCAGTCTCATTGAAGGGGAGTTGGCAGAACTAAGCTGGAAGTTTTTCAATTTGATGCATCACAATCAGCAGGTATTTAGCCCCTATTATGCCGAAATCCTTAAAAATATCATCCCTCCAGCTCAGGCACATGAAACAGAAGTGGAGTCTATCTGATAATGCCAGGCCTCAGCTATGGCAACATTGAAACCAGGAGAGAAGGCTCAGCAAGTTCCTAGGATGACATCACCTGTGGCCAGCAGAGCAGCTAGTCCTCTTCCACACTACAGGTAGGACACAGAGATGCAGGGTTCAAGCAAGTAACACCAACTAGTCCAACCACCCTGATTAATAAACTTCCGAGCTGCAAGAAAACATCTGTTCCTTCTGTGTTGCAACTGAATCTAAGTTCTGTGCCCTTATTTTCTCTAAGTATCTGAGAAGCCAGTGGATCCTCAGTTTTCCTTTCACTCACTGATCATTCTTGAGTGTGATGGTGGTTGAGCAAGCATTAGGGCATCAGGTGCTGACATTATTTTCTGTAATGGAAAATAATTTCCTTGAGGGCAATGAAAACACTGTGGAATGGAATTATCCAGAGTATGAATATAAAGGCTTCTGGAAGTCAGAAATTTACTGAGCTACAGATCAAGAGAGGACTTAGAACCCCATTTCTAGTGTCAAATTTCCCTATAATTTTAAAGGATATAGCAATAGTAAGAGCCCCCACCTCCTTTTCTGGTGTGTGGAATGAAGCAATATGAAAACTGGTGACTGGGTGAAAGTTGATATTGTCTGCTAACAAGCATTCAGTTGAGGACAGTTCTTAGCCGCCACAGGATTTATGTCTCTCAAGTGATCCTGAGGGTGAGGTTTGGAGTCTCTGACATTAACACTAAGTCTAAGCATTAGTTCTGCCACTGACTTGTATCAGGTTCATCCCTGGCCCTGCTCTATAGCTGAATTTATCTCCTGTTTCCACATCTCTAGCCTTAGGTCACTCCATTCTTCTTGACAGAGGTGATATAGGTATTCAAGGGTGGATGCAGCCACCACACTTCTCCCTTGCAGCCTGGGACAATAACTGTTATGTTATGATTGTCAGCTCAGTTGGAACCACACTTGACAAATGTTCTAGGTCCATAAGGGCCTGGGCTTGTTTTTTGAGATTGTAGAGATTCATCTAATCATTTTTATGCCAACTGTAACAGACCAACAGCAATCTAGGAGATTAAGAAAAAATTCAGTTTGGATTTTGACTTGTTTGGAATGTTTAGAAGAAAATAAAGGAATAAATTTTATATGTAGAGAGCTTAGAAGAGCACCTGGAACATACATGCTCATAAATGTTATATATTATTATAATATGTACTTGCATTTGTGTAAAATTTCTCTGGAAGAATACACAAAAAGTCTCATAACAATGGTTTCCTCTAGGTAGGAGAAATGAGACACAGGACTGGGAGAGAAATTGGCTTTTCACCATATGTCTTTTTTTTAACAATGTGACCCATTTCTTCATCATTTAAACCAGCCACGTAGCATCTTGCTTCAGTCATCACATTGACTCTTTCTTCTGTGTCAAATATCCCTCTCCCTTCCTGTTAATAAGGACACTTGTTATTACATTTAGAGCCCACTGGAATAATCTCTCCATCTGAAGACCCTTAACTTAATTACATCTGCAAAGTCCCTTTCTCATATAAGAACATTTACAGGTTCCAGGCATGGATATCCTTGGAGACTTATTTACCTTACCATAGTCTACCTTCTGAGCCTTTAAAATTTATATACAACCTACATGCAAAACACATTCACCTCATCCCAATATCCCCCGAAGTCTCAACACATTACATATCAGTATAAGTCCAAAACCTCAACTGTAAATCATTTAATCAGGTATATGAGAAACTGGATATGATCCTCGCTGGGGAAAAATATCTATCAGAGTACCAGTGAACTAGTCAAAAATTACCTCTTCCCAAATTACAGTGGTAGGATAGGAATAGAATAATAACAGACATTCCCACTCCAAATGGGAGAAAATGAAGAAAAGAGCTATTAGCTCCAAGCAACTTAGAAATTCAACCAGGCAAACTCTATAAGGCTTGAAGGCCTAGGAATAATTGTCTGAGGCTGGACTCTCTAGCCTGTGTTCCATTTACATGTCCTCAGAGTCACCCTTCCATTTTTCTTGAAGGATAGTACATGTTTGAAGCTGAGTATTTTTATCAGTCTGTTTCCTGCTTGCAGAATTTTTTTTTCTGAGGATAGAGACATACCGTTAAAGATGGAAAACATTTCAGAGACTAGCATTGGTTACTAGCGGGGAGTTGACTCCAGAGCTAGAAGTCTGGCTGCCACCATTGTTCTTTTTCTGCCTGCAGAATTTTGGAAATCCAACAGCCTTCCTTTATTTGAACCCTTCTCTCTCCCAGTCAGTTCAAATTGGCAATGTTTTTCTGATATAACATTCTCAAAAACATTTTGAGTCTGCTCAGTATATATCAAGGAGTCATTGCATTTGACCAGAGGATCTTTCACAGATCTTTCCTGGATAAACTTGTCTCTGTAACTGGATTCTGCTGAAATGGTTGATGGCATCCATGAGTCACATGTTTAATCTCCTTAAAGAGCCATCTGTATGAATAAATATTTTGATCTTTTCATCCTTTAAAAGCTCTAGCAAAAGATTGTCCAGCTTTCTCTTTAGAACACGCTTTCCGGGCAGCCTGGGTGGTTCAGCGGTTTAACGCCGCCTCCTTCGGCTCAGGGTGTGATCCTGGAGACCCGGGATCGAGTCCTGGAGACCCGGGATCAAGTCCCACATCGGGCTCCCTGCATGGAGCCTGCATCTCCCTCTGCCTGTGTCTCTGCCTCTCTCTCTCTCTCTCTCTCTCTCTGTGTCTCTCATGAATAAATAAATAAAATCTTAAAAAAAAAACACGCTTTCCTGGGTTCTCTATTCTGTTCCATTGATCTATGTGTCTGTTTTTGTGCCAGTACCACACTGTCTTGATGACCACAGCTTTGTAGTACAACCTGAAATCTGGCATTGTGATGCCCCCAGATATGGTTTTCTTTTTTAAAATTCCCCTGGCTATTCGGGGTCTTTTCTGATTCCACACAAATCTTAAAATAATTTGTTCTAACTCTCTGAAGAAAGTCCATGGTATTTTGATAAGGATGGACCCTGAACTTTATGGTCAACTACTATTTGATAAAGGAGGAAAGACTATCCATTGGAAGAAAGATAGTCTCTTCAATAAATGGTGCTGGGAAAATTGGACATCCACATGCAGATGAATGAAACTAGACCACTCTCTTGCACCATACACAAAGATCAACTCAAAATGGATGAAAAGATCTAAATCTGAGAAAAGATTCCATCAAAATCCTAGAGGAGAAAACAGGCAACACCCTTTTTGAACTCAGCCACAGTAACTTCTTGCAAGATACATCCACAAAGGCAAAAGAAACAAAAGCAAAAATGAACTATTGGAACTTCATCAAGATAAGAAGCTTTTGCACAGCAAAGGATACAGTCAACAAAACTAAAAGACAACCTACAGAATGGGAGAAGATATTTGCAAATGACGTATCAGATAAAGGATTAGTTTCCAAGATCTATAAAGAACTTATGAAACTCAACACCAAAGAAACAAACAATCCAATCATGAAATGGGCAAAAGACATGAAGAGAAATCTCACAGAGGAAGACATAGACATGGCCAACATGCACATGAGAAAATGCTCTGCATCACTTGCCATCAGGGAAATACAAATCAAAACCACAATGAGATACCACCTCACACCAGTGAGAATGGGGCAAATTAACAAGGCAGGAAACCACAAATGTTGGAGAGGATGTGGAGCAAAGGGAACCCTCTTACACTGTTGGTGGGAATGTGAAATGGTGCAGCCACTCTGGAAAACTGTGTGGAGGTTCCTCAAAGAGTTAAAAATAGACCTGCCCTACGACCCAGCAATTGCACTGTTGGGGATTTACCCCAAAGATACAGATGCAGTGAAACGCCGGGACACCTGCACCCCGATGTTTATAGAAGCTATGTCCACAATAGCCAAACTGTGGAAGGAGCCTCGGTGTCCATCGAAAGATGAATGGATAAAGAAGATGTGGTCTGAGTATTCAATGGAATATTACTCAGCCATTAGAAATGACAAATACCCACCATTTGCTTCGACGTGGATGGAACTGGAGGTATTATGCTGAGTGAAATAAGTCAATCGGAGAAGGACAAACATTATATGTTTTCATTCATTTGGGGAATATAAAAAATAGTGAAAGGGAATAAAGGGGAAAGGAGAAAAATTGAGTGGTAAATATCAGAAAGGGAGACAGAACATGAGAGACTCTTAACTCTGGGAAACGAACTAGGGGTGGTAGAAAAGGAAGTGGGCGGGGGGTGGGGGTGACTGGGTGACAGGCACTGAGAGGGGCACTTGATGGGATGAGCACTGAGTGTTATTCTATATGTTGGCAAATTGAACACCAATAAAAAATAAATTTATATATAAAAAAAAAAGATTCCTTGCTGAGTGCAGAGCCTGATGCGGGGCTTGACCCTGAGATCGTGACCTGAGTTGAAAGCAAGAGTCAGATACTTTAACTGACTGTGCCACCCAGGCACCCCTTAATGCTCCTCTTAATGTATTGCTGAAAGTAGTTTGATAATTTTGTTGATGGTTTTGCATCTATGTCCATCATAAAACTAATCTGCTTCTTTGTGGATGAAATTTGTCATTTGATCTCCTTTGATCTTTATCATATCTTTCACAGTATGTATTATTATCATAGTATTTCCTACAAAGAAGATAAAAATAAAAGTAAATTATTCACTTGCCACAGGGCATAGTACCAGGAAAAATCAGAGCAGGAAGTCAAGATCCACACTTACCCTATAGCTCAAGTTGTGTTTCACTGACTTCTGGAGCCTCCACTGTTTGGGGATGCTCTCCAACATTGATCAAGCCACAGATTGGAGTTCTGTGACTTCTAGGCATTCTTCATTAACTTTTTAAATATTGAATCATATTATTTCCTTAATCATAAAAATCTATTAAATTTTTAAAACTTTTTGCTTGAAAAAATATTAGAAGGAATATGAAAATCTGAGAAGAAAAACTGGCATATATGTTATTGGCAAAAGATTAATATCCTTCATATGAAAAGACAAAATTGATGTAGAAAGACAAAATTACAACAACTTAGAATACTCATTAAAAGCAACAAACGTGCTAAGTAAAAGCATGAAAATGTTCTTAGCTACAATAATTACAGTAATCTTAGTGCAGAACTTGGAATAATATGAAATGGTAAAATAAATTTTCAAAATTTGAAACACTGGGATACAGAATATACTATTTTTTAGGAGAAAGGAATATTAAAAACAGGCCCTTATCATATGCTGTGATTTTTTTCCACTTCACATTTTTATAATTTTGTTTCACTTGGAATAATCCACTAGAATTTAAAATGTTTTATATCATTTGTATAAAATTTAAAGTGTTTATATCCTTTTAGGAATCTATGGCATAGAGGGAACCCCAGGTTGCTGATGAAGGCCCATCCAAAAATGGGCTCCTTTAGAATCTCTCCTTATGTATGGCATCCTTGTCCCCACTGACTCTGCTGCCCGGGCTTGCAGTTAACACTTTTCCCAGTGTGATGCTGAGAAAGTCAATGTGAAGGGTTCTGTGCAGAGGTTGACACTCAAATATGTAGACATAGCTCGATACTTGTATGTTTCTTCGGCTCAAATGCTCTATCTTCACACACACACACACACCCTTTGTGTGCCTCTTGAGTTTGGAATTCATTTCATAACCTTAGTATGATTTGTAGTCAGCAAATGTCATACCTTTATTGCCTTGTGTGCAAGCTGAATCTCTTCTGTATATTCACTGAAACTAAATTTCCTATCAGCACTATTCTAGGATACTCAGTTTATGCCTCCCTTATAGACACACAAACATAGCTAGAGAGACAGAGAGACAAAAGATGTAGTGCTTGATGAAAGTAGGGGTGCAATAATAGTGGTCCAGATAGCTTTTGGAGGGCTTTGATTGTGACACATTTCACAGGTCACAACCTGCACACAGTGATGGTACTAACACTTACATTGCTTCACACGGAGCTGTAAATAGGAGTTTGAAGTTCAAGAGAGAAGAGTGAGCTGGGCAACTGGACTAGTGATGTCAGGGCTTAACATTATAAATGATCAGATTTATTACAGCTGTTAGCATTTCTGTGTGTTCTGCCTTAAATTCTGAAAGGAGTGTTCCATTGACTTTTCTGCCTGAAGATGTTGGGTGCCAATTAATTGTGAAAATTGAAGATGATTGCTGCTGCAGAGATGTCTTTAATTGATAGAGGTATCATTAAGCAAAGTTTGAATATTAGGAAAGTGAAACAAATATTAACAGAAACACTGCTCAGACTTACTTTGATTCTGAAACATGTGACCTCTGGACCTCAAATATCAAGACTGACCTCTTAATATACAGTGCACTAAGTCTTTGAAACATGTTGCTAGAAGCTTCCTTTGGCTCTAATCTCTGGTAAAGAAAAATGTTTGGATGAGTGTGTATATATGTGTGTGTGTCTGTGTCTGTGTGTGTGAGAGAAACAAAAGGAGAAGAAGTGAATAAATAAATGGATATCTGTGAATACACGGACAAATTGGCAGTATTAACTATAAGTAACCTGTTATGCATACCCCGACAAGAGTTATATTCCATTTTCCTCTGACACACAAAATCACGCATATTTGCTACAAAACTCCTTTGTAAATATATCTTTTTAAAGGTTACTTCCAAATTATTTTCCTTTATGTGAAAATAAAAGCTTCTGGATCATGCATGTTCACCATTATCACCTCAGGTAGGCTACCTGGACAAGTTAATATGTTCTCCCCAGTTTCTTGAAATTAAAAACCCACTTAAATTCCTGTTTTTGTAATCACAGCACCAAAAATCTTTCCCTTTCTTTTTTATAATGGGAAAAAAGCAATAGTTCAAGTATTCGCAATGATAAATAGAAATAAACACTCTGTTCATTTAGTGTATGAAATATGGAAAACATTAAATTAATTGCACAAAGAACAATTTACTTAAATAAGGAACTCTAATGCTATATATATTTAAATATTTTATTATATATAAATATATATATTTATATATATATATATAAAGATTTTTTTATTTATTCATGAGAGACACAGAGATAGAGGCAGAGGGAAAAGCAGGCTCACTCTGGCGAGCCTGATCCGGTACTCCATCTCAGGACCCCGAGATCACAACCTTAGCCAAAGGCAGATGTTCAACCACTGAACTCTCCAGGTGCCCCAACAAAGAACAGTTTTAAATCATCTTTAATAAAGAACTGGAAGACAGAATAGAAAACATTTAATTTGCCTGAATTCCCTTATTTCTTCAGCTGTCAAAGAAGTTGACAAAAATTGAAAAGAAAAAAATAGAACTTTTAAGTATCAAAAAATATTCAGTGTATAAAAATACAGAAAAAGCAGTAGGACCCTAAAGGTATAATGCAAATTCATCTTGGCTACTGCCTTGAAGGACCTTCAGATGATTGAATGATGCTTTTGGTGGACACTGATGTATTGTCCATACTCTCCCTTTCAGTTAAGGAAGTGCTGCTCCACAAATACTAGGAATACTGTCAGCAGGCAGTTCTCACAGCTGTAGATAGACACCTTAGATCTTTCTAGTTTGCTCACATTTGAATGACTGGTCTTACCCCAAATAGAGAGTTCCCTGAAGAATGATTGTAGCCTGAGCTTACTACAGGGTTGGTTTAGGCTTTTGTTGAACCTGCACAACTGCTTAACTTCTCTGTCCAATCCAATACTGCTTCCTACCATTTACTTCAACAGGTGTTCATATCAAGAACTATCCTTAATGAACACCCTGTATGCTAACACCCATTTAAGAGATTACACGGAAACCTAAACCCACTGTGTTGATAGTGCTTCACAAATTATATTTTCTCATTTGATCCTTATAAGCCTCTATTGGTGAGAAATAATCATCCCTAGTTTATAGTTCAGCTAATGTATGAGTTGGTTACTGCAACTGACAAATTACTGCGAACTGTAGTGATTTAACATTTATTACCTCACAACTTGTGTCAGTCAGGAATTCAGGAGTGACTTAGAAGATGACTCTGGTTCAGTTTTTTTTTCCACAGGTTATAATCAATATATAAGCCAAACCTGCATAATACCTAAAGGCTTACCTGCGGCCTTAGTTTCCAAGATAGCTCATTCACATGGCCATTAGCTGGAGGCCTCAATTCCTTGCCACATAAGACCTCTCTACAAACTGAGTATCCTTACAACATGACATCTGGCTTTCTTTAGGGTGTGATCTGAGGTGGGGGAGAGGGGACAGAGACAGAGAAAACAGAAGGAACAAAATCAGAAAGCCACAGTGACTTTTATGACTCAGTCTCTGAAGTTAATTCTAGTCATTTTTACAGAATTATCCCCGATTTCTTTTTTATTATTTTGTTTAGTTATGAGAGAGAGGGAGAGCAAGGGTGAGAGAGAGAGCACATAGAGGGAGAGTGCACAGAGAGAGAGAGGGAGTCGACAGAGGGAGAGGCTCTCTGATGAGCAGGAAGCATGACAGGAAGCTTGATCCTAGGACCCTGAGATAATAACCTGAGCCAAAGGCAGATGCTTAACTGACTGAGCTACCCAGGTGCCCCAATCCCCAATTTCTAGTACCACAAAACTCCCACTTCCTTGAACAATCCACAAAATCACTTAACACAGGCCCAAATTCTATATAATCACTAATACCCACTTATTAAGACACCCTCATGGGTCTCCACTATGTGCATCCTGCCTCACTGCAATGAGTGAAAAGCCCAACTTTGTTTTACTACAGATGTATTTCCAGTGTTCTTTTGGCTAGAGAATGATGATAGGATGGTCCTCAATTGGTTGGCCATACCAGGGTGATAATGCAGTTTCCAAAGCCCTTTCACTCCTCATTTCTACAAGTATCTGGTCTCCATGCTGATCAAGGATCTGTGAGGGGCAGAGTCCACTGAAGATACCTGTACCAATAAATAGGTAGATTGTGTGGGATATGGGAGGACTGATGCAGATAGAAAGCAGAAAATGGAAACTCTGGCCAGAAAGGGCCAGCAGCAGGTGCTCTGTCATTTCCCTGAGCCCTGGCACACTCTGCTTTGGGATATGGTGGCAGGGAGGCTGGGGCTGTGGAATTCATGTGGGATAAGCTCTGTAAAGAGGCATAATTTCAACATGTTGCTTCTTTTTCTGACCATCAGGCCCAAAAGTATCAAGAATTTGGACACCTCCCACAATGTACTCCTTACATGGGTTGCTGGTGGCCAAACCCTCCCTGTCCTCCATCAGGGCTCATGAACCTCTGTAGGGAAGCTGTCCCAGAAGCAGTGCAGGTCTCCAGGGGAGTGACTTTGATCATGCCTGCTTCTATCCCTCTTCAACCAAATTATGTCTTTTCTCAGAATACCTCTGGTTTCTGTGTGTTACTCTCTGTTCCTAATATTTTGTTCCAGAAATTGTCTCTGAACTGATACCCTTATTCCTGGGATCCCTGACTGTAGTCCTCACCTCCAGCCCTAGTGTATAGCTGTGGACTCTATTGATCCCACTTATAATACTTTAATGTCATCATGTTCTTGTGATCCCACCATTCTGCAACCTCCGCGCTGGAGAAAGCAAGTGGTTGGATATAAACACTTCATCTCCTCAGTAGCCATATCCAAGGGCAGAAACCCCAAACCTAGAAAAAGCAAAGTTATACACTGTCCCCCATCTTTATAAAAATAAAACAGAGTGAAAGAGTATCCAGATGTTCTTAGCACCTTACCCTTCATCAACGAAAGGTGGTAACATAATGGTAAGAGGGCACACTTTCTAGAGGTTCAGTAAAGCAGTCATAAAGACATGACTTAAGGTAGACCAATAGCCAGCAAATCCTAGGACTCTGCTCAAACCCCTGCAGGATGTCATTGTAGAGCATAAAATCCACAGGGCTGCCTTATCACCAGTGCTCTGCCTGGCACTTGGTCAGCATTTAATGATTGCTCGATGCATGAATGGAGCTTTACCTATCATCCAGTCCAATTCCTCTGTATTTGCTGCTAGATTATTTTGCCAGATCTACCATAACAAAATACCACAAAGTATGTGGCTAAAACACAGAAATTTATTTTTTCACAGTTCTGGAGGCCAGATGTCCAAGATTAAGGTGTCAGCAGGTTTGTTTTTTTTCTGAGACCTCTCTCCTTGACATGAATACGGCTGCCCTTTGCTGTCTCTTCACATGGTCATCCTTCTGTGCTTATACATGCCTAGTGTCTCTCTCTGTATGTCCTAATCTCTTCATTTAACGATACCAGTCAAATTGGATTAGGGCACACCCTAACAGACTCATATTAACCTAATTATTTTTAAGAAGCCCTATCCTCAAATACAGTCAAATTCTCAGACACTGGGGGTTAAATCTTGAATGTATACATTTAAGAACACAGTTCAGTTTATAATAAGTGGTGTCACCAAAATATAGAGGATGGAAGGAACTCCCAATGTTCTAGCGGCAGGTTTTCTGGCTTCTAGAAAAGTACTTCCTAGGTCTTGCAAGGCTTTGATCTTTCCCAAACTTCTTTATCAATATGTCACCCTTATTTACCAAATGTTCCATCTGTAAGTTTTTCTGAGATACCTCCCCATTTTCCTCTTGAGGGTACCTATGCCTTTCCTGGCAATAGGTTTGCTGTCCCCAAGTTTCTGCTTCGGGTTATTTGCGGATGCCACTGGCCTCTCTGAAGAGGGAGCAGATGCTCATACTCCATAGTGAAATGGAAGAGAAATAATGATAGAGCCCATGGAACAAGGATGCCCTCTATTATGTGTTGAATTGTGTCCCCTCCCAAAATTTATATGTTGAAGTCTCAACTCTCAGTACTTCAGAATGTGACCTCATTTGGAAATACAGCTATTGCAAGTGTAGTTAAGATGAAGTCATAACTGGAGTAAGGTGGACACCTGTCAAATATGATTACTGTCCTTATTAAAAGAGAGAAATTTGTACAGATATGCATAGTGAAGATGACGTGAAGAAACACAAGGAGAAGACAGCCATCTACAAGCTAAAAAAGGGTGGGGGGCGCTGGAGCAGATTCTTCCCTCACAGCTCCCAGAAGGAACAAACTCTGCTAACACCTTGATTTCAGATGTCTCACCTCCAGAAATGTGAGACAATAAATTCTCTATTTGTGTGTCCCAAACATTTCCACTTGTCTTGTGTTAGTGAGGTTAGGAGTACAGGCTTTGGTAGTAGAATGCCTCAGATTCTGGGTTCTGACACCCACTCTCTATATGATCCTACACAATTTAGTCTAAATTCTCATCTGTAAAAAAAAAAAGAATATATAATATAATCAATCTTGTCGGGTTATTTTAAAAATTAAATGGGGTAATTTAGTTATAGACCATGTAACTGTAGTTCATATTGCCAGTGTAATTTCTCATCTAGATGATGCCTGTGCCTGTGCTCTTTGTAGGGGCTATGGGGACAAGATAGACATTTGAGAAAGATATATAGCTCCTAAATTCCAGATTCTTTTGGTTGTTAAGCTTTTTCCCAGGATCTAACTTGTGAGATCATCCTGACTTTAAGACAGGCATTTAAGATGGTTTATTAGCCATCCCTGAAGGCCAGAAACCCAAGGCAGTGGGCTTCTCTATAGCTAGGAACTCAAAACAAAATCTTTCAAACCATTGCTGAATATTCAAGTTTGCATGAAGAAATCAGCAGTACATAGACCCCAGTCACCAAGACTCTCTATTCCCTCTCTAGCTCTGGTTTTGAGGTTTTGAGGTGAGTCTGCATGCAGAGTCTTCTCACACTTTCAGACAGCTTGTTTCTCAGAGAAATTGACCTCTTAACTACTTATTCCACTGAGGAGGTCCTTGCCTTAAGATAGCCACCACTCTAGCATAAAGTAGATAGTTGCCAGCCACAGTGCTTTGGTCCTCTCCCTTGCCTAGCTCATCTCAGGCTTAAGCCAACATAAGGAACATGGCTCACAGAAGAGCTATTGGAAATGTAGATTCCTAAGAATGGGGGCAATAGGGAATTGGGACTGACTGGTAGTTACAGGGTTTCTTTTTAGGATGATGGAAGTGTTTTTGAATTAGATTGCAGTGATGACTGTACAACATAATGAATATACTAAAAACCTATGAATTTTAAAATGGGGAATTTTATGTTATATGAAGTATATATATCTCAGTAAAATTATGGCAGAGGGAAGCGACTTACACAGCAGAGAAAGTATATCATTTTAGAGAATACATTAATTATCATAAACTTTTGGTAGAAATAGAAATGTTAAAGGCACTGCTGGTAAGAGTTCAGAAGGAAATAGGGAAACATGTTTTTGAAAACTGGAGAAAAGGGTAACCTTGTTATAAAGTGGCAGATAGCTCACCTTACTGTGTCTTACATTTGTGTAGAAAGCAGAACTTGTAAGGGATGAACTTGATAATCTGAGGAGACTTCCAAGTAAAATGTTAAAGGTGTAGCATGTTTTCTTCTTGCTGCTTATAGTAAAAAAGAAAGAAGACATAAATTGAAGGAAGAATGTTAATCATAAAAAACCCTGGACTTAATGACTTGGGAAATTCTCAGTCTATTCAAAATGTAAAAGATGTTAAGCTAAGAGATCTACTATGACTAAAGCGTGTTCTTTTTTTTAAAATAAATTTATTTTTTATTGGTGTTCAATTTACCAACATACAGAATAACACCCAGTGCTCATCCCGTCAAGTGCCCACCTCAGTGCCCGTCACCCATTCACCCCCACCCCCCGCCCTCCTCTCCTCCCACCACCCCTAGTTCGTTTCCCAGAGTTAGGAGTCTTTATGTTCTGTCTCGTTTTCTGATATTACCTACCCATTTCTTCTCCCTTCCCTTATATTCTCTTTCACTATTATTTATATTCCCCAAATGAATGAGAACATACAATGTTTGTCCTTCTCCGATTGACTTATTTCACTCAGCATAATACCCTCCAGTTCCATCCACGTCGAAGCAAATGCTGGGTATTTGTCGTTTCTAATGGCTGAGTAATATTCCATTGTATACATAGACCACATCTTCTTTATCCATTCATCTTTTGATGGACACCGAGGCTCCTTCCACAGTTTGGCTATTGTGGACATTGCTGCTATAAACATCGGGGTGCAGGTGTCCCGGCATTTCATTGTCTCATTCATTTGGGGAATATAAATAGTAGTGTAAGGGAATATAAAGGAAGGGAGAAGAAATGGGCAGGAAATATCAGAAAGGGAGACAGAACATGAAGACTCCTAATTCTCGGAAACGACCTGGGGGTGGTGGACGGGGAGGAGGGCAGGGGGTGGTTGTGAATGGGTGACGGGCACTTGACGGGATGAGAACTGGGTGTTATTCTGTATGTTGGCAAGTTGAACACCAATAAAAAATAAATTTATTATTAAAAAAAAGAAGAAGAGGCGAAATATATAATGGATTATTACCCAGCCATCAAAAAGAGTGAAATCTTGCCATTTGCAACAATGCGGGTGGAGCTAGTGTGTATTATGCTAAGTGAAATAAGTCAGAGAAAGACCAATACCATATGTTTTCAGTCATATGTGGAATTTAAGAAACAAAACAGATGGACATAGGGGAAGGGGGAAAAAGGACAGGGAAGCAAACCGTAAGAGACTCTTAACTATAGAGAACAATCTGTGGGTTGATGGAGGAGAGGTGGGTAAGAGTTGGGCCGAACGAGTGATAGGTATTAAGGAGGGCACTTGTGTTGAGCAATGGGTGTTATATGTAAGTGATGAATCGCTAAATTCTACTCCTGAAATCAATATCATACTTTATGTTCACTCCTTAGGATTTAAATAAAGGTTTGAAACAGAGAAAAAAATCTCATTTATGCTAGCACCAAAAACAATAAAATACTAACAAATAAATTTAAGCGAAGAGGTGAGAGGTCACTACACTGAAAACTATAAAACACTGACTTAGGAAATTGAAGGAAATAAAAATGATTGGAAAGGCATCCTGTTTCGTGGATGGAAAGAATTAATATTGTTAAAATGCCCATGCTATGCAAAGCTATCTATGGATTCAATGCAATCCATATCAAGATTCTAATGGTTTTTTTTTTTTACAGAAATTGAAACAAATCTTCAAATTCATATGGAACCACAAATGACACCAAATAACCAAAGCAATCCTAAGAACGAAGAACAAACTGGAAGGTATCACATTTCCTGATTTCAAGCTATATCACAAAGCTATAGTAATAAAAAAAAACCCCACACGGTATTGGCATAATAACAGACACATAGATCAATAGAACAGGATTGAGCGCTCAGAAATAAAGCTGAGCATATATGTCAACTATTATTTGATAAGCAAGCCAAGAATCCTCAGAATAGAAAAAAACAAGGAAGAAAGCACCTTGATATGAATCTTGGCCATGATTTCTTGGCTATGACACCTTAAGCACAAGCAGCCAGATAAAAAATAAGCAAGTGGAACTACATCAAACTAAAAAGCTTCTGCACAGAAAAAAAAAAAAGATAAACAACAAAATAAAAAAAAAACTATGGAATGGAAGAAAATTTTGCAAAGTCCATATCATATGTCATATAAAGGGTTACTATCCACAATATATAAAGAACTCATACAACTTGATAACAGCAAGCAATCTGATTAAAAAATGAGTGAAGACCTGAAGACATTTTTCCAAAGAAGATATAGAAATCGCTGAAAGATACATGAAAGGGTACTCAGCGTCAATAATCTTTAAGGAAATGCAAACCAAAACCACAATGAGATACCACTTTACACTGCTGAGAATGGCTATCACCAAAAAGAGAAGAGATAGGGGCTCCTGGGTGGCTCAGTCAGTAAAGTGTCTGCCTTTGGTTCACGTCCTGATTCCAGGACCCTGCTCAGCAGGGAGTCTGCTTCTCCCCTCCCAGCTCATGCTCTCCCTCCAATAAATAAATAAAATATTCTAAAAATAAACACAAGAGATAATAAACACTGGCAATTGTTGGGAAAAGGGAACCCTTGTGCATTTTGGTGATTATATAGACATATATTTATATATATATAAACTATTAGCCATAGAAAAGAAAAAACTTGACCATCTGTGACAAAATGGATGCACTTTGAAGGCATTATGTTAAGGGAAATAAATCAGACAGAGAAAAACAAAGGCATATACTATATGATCTCACTTATATATGGAATCCAAAAACAAAGCAAGTTAAACTCATTAAAAAAGAGAGAGATCAGATTTGTAGTTACCAGAAGCAGCGGATTAGAGGGTCTGGAAATTGGATGAAAGTAATCAAAGGGTACAAACTTCCAGTCATAACATAAAAGAGTAATGAGGATGTAATGTATAACATGATGACTATAGTTAACATTGCTTTATGGTGTATTTGAACATTACTAAGAGAGGAAATCCTAAAACTTCTCATTACAAGAAAAAATTTTTTTTGCTTTTTAAAATATCTATGTGAGAGGATGGATGTTAAGTAAACTCACTGTCATCATTTTACAATATATCTCATTGGGTAGCCATGTGATCGTGGCTCTAGGAGAGTTTATTTTTTTTTTATTTTTTTTTTAATTTTTATTTATTTATGATAGTCACACAGAGAGAGAGAGAGAGAGAGGGGCAGAGACACAGGCAGAGGGAGAAGCAGGCTCCATGCACCGGGAGCCCGACGTGGGATTCGATCTCGGGTCTCCAGGATCGCGTCCTGGGCCAAAGGCAGGCGCCAAACCGCTGCGCCACCCAGGGATCCCTCTAGGAGAGTTTAAAACAGTCAGTACTTAAACTTTGAAAACCCAATCTTGCAAAGGGAAGCTGTTGGAGATATCGTGGGGGGAGAGAGAGAGGGAGAGAGAGAGAGAGAGAGAGAGAGAGAGAGAGAGAGAACACCCCATTCTTGCTCCTGACTCCATGTGTGACTCTGGAAAAGCATAGCGCTCTGTGGGCCTATTTTGACCCACTTGGTCTTGGTGAATTATCCTTTAACGTGCTGCTGGAATTGGTTTGCAAGTATTTTACTGATATTTTCTTGCATCTATGTTCATCAAGGATATTGGCCTATAGTTTTCTTTTCTAGTAGTGTCCTTTTCTAGTTTTGATATAAAGGTAATGCTAGCCTCGTAAAATGAAATTGGGAGTGTTCTTGCCTCTCCAATTTGTTGGAAGAGTTTGAGAAGGATTGACATTAATTTTTTTATCAATGTTTGGTAAAGTTCACCAGTGATGCCATCTGGTCCTGTACTTTTCTTCATTGGGAGGGTTTTTTGTTTTTGTTTTTGTTTTTGTTTTTAAATGGTCATCCAATCTTCTTATGCGTAATTGGTCTGTTCAGGTTTTTTTCTTTTTTTCGTCTTGATTCCATCTTAGTAGGTTGTATGTTTCCAAGAATTTTTCCATTTCTTTTGGGGTTGTCCATTTTGTTGGTGTATAGTTATTCATTCTTTATTTATTTTTTCTTAATTAGGGAGTTGGCTCATGCTATTGTGGAACCTGACAAGCCCCAGATCTGCAAGATAGGCTGGCAGGTGGTTGAGAACCTAGGGAAGAGCTGCAGTTCAATTTTGAAGGTGGTTTCCCGGAAGAATGCCCCCTTCCTTCAGGGAGGTCAGTCTTTTCCTCTATTCAGGCCTTCAACTGATTGGATGCGACCCACCCACACAATGAAGAGTAATCAGCTTTGCTCCAAGTCTACTGATTTAAATATTAATCTGATCAAAAACAATCATCGTAGCAATACCCAGAATAATGTTTGGGCAAATATCTGGGTACCACGGTCTACGTAAGTTCACACAGAAAATTAACCATCACAGCTGGGATCCTGTTACAACTGCAAAATTTCAGACCCTGCCGCAGACACTCCTCTCTCCAACCCCCAGAAATCATGCCATCCTACCATTACATTATTGCCTTTCTTTGATGCTGGTTAGGGTGCTAAGAACAGCCAGATACCGTTTCTCCCTGCTTTATTTTATTTCGGTGGGGATGTGAGACAGTGTCTAATCTTGTATGATCTAGGTCCAAGGCTTCTGCCCTTGGTTATGGTCACTGAAGGGGTGATGTGTTCACATCCAGTGACTGACTTTCTCCAGCACAGGGGTTACAGGGTGGTAGAATCATAGGGAGCAGTGCTTGAAGAGAAATTCTCTGATCGTTAAAGAAATGGTACCATTAAGGCCTTATGAGCAGGCAAGTAAGATAAATAGAATCCATATTTAGGAAGCTAAGCAGCAGTTATACACTAGAGCTAGGGGTGGAGTTTCGAGGCAGGGATCCCAGAGATAAACATATCAGATCAAAGCAAGATCTGGGACAAAGTGTTGAGAGCAGAGAGTAACACAATGGAGTCAGAGGGATTTTTAGGAAAGGCACAGAATTCAGTTGGAGATAGAAAAAGTCATCATCAAGGCCACTCCTCTTGGAGTTCCTGCAGCTGCTTCTGGGGTTCTTTCCCCCCAGAGGCTCCTGGGCCCTGATGGGGTATAGGAAGGGGTCCACCACCCATCCCCAGCAGCAGCCTTTGTGAGAAGGGCATCTCGTTGGAGGTGTCCATAAACTTGATGCCTTTGTACCATGGGACCAAGGGAATTGGGAGAATTGGCAGGAGAGTGAGTGACTGGAAGACCATGGCATCTGAGCTAGCTAGGGAAGGAGGTCAAGGATGTGGAAACTTAATGATGTAGATGTAATGATGTAGAGAGAGGAAGTAAAGGGGCCAAGCAATGAGTTCCGTGGTCCCTGCCCATGAGAGGAGAACTCAGACAGCTCAGAGAGCCTAATTTGAGCCAAACACTGCAATTGCTTGCTAACATGTGGACTGTCTCTATTCCTCATGATGCGGCTGGGAAGTGTGCACTGTGGGTTCTATTCTCTAGGTGAGGAGGCTGAAGACTTGTCTTTGATCATGGAGGCACTACATGGAATAGCATAGATTACTCCCTATTTTTCCCTTAGGTCGTATTTCCAAGAAATTCACACATCCCTATACAGATTCCTCGTGTAAATGTACATAGAGAACTAAAAAGTGGCAAGTGGTAAGAGATAACGTATGTGAGACCTGCCAATAGAGGCATAATTTGTAAACTGGTGGTACCTCACTTATGCCATCATTTATAGGATGGTAACTTGAAATTTGGTACTACTATTATTGTAATTTCAAAAATAATGCCTGCTTGTGGTCTAAACACATGGACATGGAGCACCCTTGTCAGCTCTCTGACAAATGCACTGGGCAAACAGGCTGACTCTTCCTCACTTTCGGTGCTAAAGTGAGATCCCTCCCACAGTGCACCTTCAGAGCTGGGGAGGAGGCAGTACAGGGGGTGGATGAAAAGACAAATGTAAGCATGGTGAGAGGTGTGAACAGGCCCATTTCCCGTTCACCTGTGTGCAAATCATAAAATTGTTGACAGTATGCCTTTGAATGCATTCAAACGATTAGGAATAAGAAGTGAAATATGTGAGTCCTCGTCTTCCTTCCTTCCACAACCCTCACTAGCTGGTAGGCAGCCCTTGCAAAGCCCCTGTTGTTTTAGGTCACATGCCTGCTTCTGCAGGCCTCCAGGTAGAGCATCTGACTGAGTGACACTCTTTCCAAAGGCTAATCCCTGGAAGCAGCGTGTGTCCTTTCTCATCAGAATTTTTTGACACACTACCTATGGAATTAGTACCTGCCAGGGACTGCCAGGGTGAATAATGTGGGGGAGAGGGCAGGGTCTTTCAGTCTTGGACTCATTAGCTCATGTTGGGACAGAGGAAGAGAGATGCAGGACACACAACATACGACGTGCAGCATCATTCTTTATTATGAAACTAAACAGCAATCATGAGTGGGGAAAATACACGGAACAACTGATCCTCCCGGTGGTATGTCACCTGGCCTGGAATATAACTTTGGCTTCTTGGTCAGCCAGGCCTCTTTTCCCAGTCATGGGCATGGGCATAGGCCGGAGAAAAGAGGAACAATGATGATGTGGACATCCAAGGCTTCTTTTAGGTGATTTGTTTGAAGGCCTCCTCTGGGATCTTGCTTTCCTTCTGGAGGGAAGGAATTGAGACATCAGAAGAGCCAGAATCCAGAGTTTCATCCCCAGGCCACCCAGCCTCCACCTTCTTGGCCTTCCTGAGGCCCAGAAACACCCATCTGTAGCCTGCTTAATGATTCCCAGACCTCACCTGGAGCACAGTGAAGACCTGACCAGCGCTGGTGTAGTTCCACTCATTGTCCTGAAGGCACCTGGAATGGGAGAACAGGTGATCTCCATTAGTACCACAGTACAGACACGCTGACCTTGCAGCTCTAAATCTGTGCCACTCTTTTGCCGGGGTGCATGTACCAGTGTGAACATTATGTGTAATGATGAAGAAAGACCTAGTGAAAATGTCTATCACTGCCCACTAGAATTTATGCCCACTAGAATTCAAAACAGAAAAATAGAGCTCTCCAAAAGAACAAGGGAACTTAATGTATATTGATAAAGAAAGACATTCAAGAAAATACATGGAAATTTAAAAAGTATAAGTTTCCAATCATTTTTTGAGATATAATACACATAACTATGTTATCATTTTTATGCACATTACATTTTAAAGTGTACAATTCAGTGTTTCCTTAGTTTAGTCATAAGATTGTGCAACCATCACCATTATCTAATTCCCAAATAATTTTATCACCTTACAAAGAAACTCCTTAAACATTAGCAATGACTCCCTATTCCTCCTCTTTCCCCAGACCCTGGAAACCACTAATTTGCTTTTGGTCCCTGTGGATTTGACTATGCTGGGCATTTCATATAAATTGAATCATACAATATGTGACCTTTCGGGGCTGGCTTCTTTCAGTTAGCATAACGTTTTCAAGGTTCATCCATGTCATGGCATATATCAGCACTGTATTCTTTTTTTTATGACTGAATAATGTTCTACCATGTGGACGTACCAGATTTGTTTATCCATTCATCAGCTAAAGGACATTTGGGTTGTTTCCACTTTTTGGCTGTTACAAATAATGCTGCTATGAACATTCCTGTACACGTCTTAGACTGAACATATGCTTTCATTCCTCATGGTAGATACTTGGGTGTGGAATGACTGGGTCATATGGTAACTCCATGTTTAACATTTTGGGGAGCTGCCAAAATGTTTTCCCCAACCCCTGCTCCATTTTATATTCTCAACAATAATACATGAGAACTCCAGTTGTTCCACATCTGCACCAACACTTGTTATCATTCATTTTATTTTATTTTATTTTTTTTTTATTTTTTTTTTATTGGTGTTCAATTTACTAACATACAGAATAACACCCAGTGCCCGTCACCCATTCACTCCCACCCCCCGCCCTCCTCCCCTTCCACCACCCCTAGTTCGTTTCCCAGAGTTAGCAGTCTTTATGTTCTGTCTCCCTTTCTGATATTTCCCACACATTTCTTCTCCCTTCCCTTATTTTCCCTTTCACTATTATTTATATTCCCCAAATGAATGAGAACATATAATGTTTGTCCTTCTCCGACTGACTTACTTCACTCATTTTATTGATTAAAGCCAGCCTAGTGGGTGTGAAGCAGTAACTCATTGTGTGGTTTCAATCTGCATTAAATCCTTAACGACTAATGGTGCTAAGAAGTTTTTCATGTGCTCGTTGGCCCCTTGTATATCTTCTTTGGAGAAATGTCTATTCAGGCCCTTTCTCCACGTTTTAAATTGGGCTGTTTGCCCTTTTACTGCTGAGCTGCAAGAGTTCTTCATATATACCTGTCAGATACGTGATTTGCAAATATTTTCTCCCATTCCTTTGGCGGGATTTTTTACTCTTCTGATAGTGTCCATTGGTGCACAACAGCTTTTAATTCTGATGAAGCCCAATTTATCTATTTTTTTCTTTGGTTGCTTGTGCTTTTGGTGTCATATATAAGAAACACTTGCCTAATTAATGGAGAATTACACCGATGTTTTCCTTCATGATTTTTATAGTTTTAGCTCTTACCTTTAGATCTTTGATCCGTTATAGTCTATGTTTGTACACGATATGAATCAGGGGTCAAAATTCATTGTTTTGCATGTGGATATCCAGTTGTCCCATCACCATCTGCTGAAAAGACTATTTTTTTCCCAACAGATTTTTTTCATCACTCTCATTCACAATCAATTGACCATAAATGTGAGGGTTTATTTGTGGACTCTCATCTCCACTCCATTGATTCATGCACTGTCCATATGCCAGGACCACATAGTCCTGATTACTGTACTTTTGCAGCAAGCTTTGAAATTAGGAAGTGTGAGTCCTCTAACTTTGTTCTTTTCTTTCAAGCTTGTTTTGGCTCACTTACATATGAAGTTTAGGATAACCTTGTCAATTTTTGTAGAGAAGGATTTTTGACAGGGATTATGTTGAATCTGTAGATTGGACTAGATATTACTATCATCTCAACAATATTAAGCCATTTAGCAATATTCCAACCCATGGAAATGAGATGTCTTTCCATGGGGTGTCTGTATTTATTTATTTATTTATTTATTTATTTATTTATTTTTTCAGCAATGTTTTATGGATTTCAGAGTATAAGATTTATGCTTCTTTTGTTACATTTGTTTTCAAATATTTTATTACTTTGATGCTATTGTAAGTGGGCTTATTCTCTTCATTTCATTGTTGGACTACTCATTCCAAGTACATAGACATACAAATGCGTTTCATATATTGGTTTTTATCCTGCAACCCTACTGAGTTTGTTTATTAGTTCTAGTAGCTTTTTGGTGGATTCTTTTGGATTTTCTATATGTAAGTCAATGTCATTGACCATTATAGTATGTTTTAAATCCTTCACGTATATAATGCTATGAAACCTTTTCCATCAGCCCTTTTCCTTTCCATTCCTTTCCTTTCCTTTCCTTTCCTTTCCTTTCCTTTCCTTTCCTTTCCTTTCCTTTCCTTTCAGAAGCAAACTGTCCAAAATGTTATTTTTCCAAATTTCCTGTGAGTTTCTTTGATTCAACCCCCAGCTTCCACCCAAGTCACTGTAGTAACTCATCCTTCTTCCCATGCACATCCACCACTTACTTCTGAGACCACTCAAGTTTCATCCCAGACTGAGTGGAGAAAGCATGGACCATTTCCTGCTGCTCCTGGGAGAGGGTAGGCATGGAGCTGAAGGTCTCTTGGTTGGAGAATGCACTCTGAGTCTCACCAGGGGTGGCATCTCTCACGAACAGCTCATCATTCACAATGCATAGACTGGAGGGAAAATGGGCCCTCAGACAAGTGGACGAATGTACAATCCCACATCTCCAACAATGATGCTGCTCCCACTGCCACTCAGCAACTAGGTTCCTTCCATATGCCTACTGTGCCTGCCCCCACACATCGATTCCTTGGCTGGTACCTCCAGCCCTCCCACAGAGCCCACCTTTGCAGGGACTGTCTACCAGCCTCACTAGGTGTGTACTCAACCTGCAAACCAGGGAAGATTCTACATTCACATTTATCCCTTACAATAGCCCAAAGGAATGGACAGTCTAATCCCCATTTTCCAAGGAAGACAATGAGTCACAGAGAGGTCATGTGACTTAACCAAGATGGCACATACCTAGTGAGTGCTATGGTCAAGAAGAGAACCCAGTCCTCTAACCACCAGACTAGACTGCTCCTTGGATCTACCTGTTGGCTTTCCACAATACTGAAAAAAACAAGATGTCTACTCCACCATGCTCCCACAACCCTGAGCCCAGGCTGGGATGAGCATTTCCACCTACAACATAGCGCTCACCTGGAATTGCTGGCAGGGGTAACGATGAAGGTCCGGGTGAAGGCACGAACAGAACCCTGAAACTTTCCTTCCACTTCAACAACAAACAACAATACCCCCTGAGAGTTGCACATGCTTCACATTCCCACGCCGTGTTCCCCACTCAGAGTCTGAATTGATACTCATGCTGAAGAGGACAATTGTTCACTGGGAGTCAGGGTGTCTGGTATGGGGATGGCAACAGTGGGAACAATCTGCTCCCAAGTGACAGGGCCTCTACTATGTGACAGGTGCTGTGACAACCACTTCACAAGTTTGTTCAATTCATTTTTCACAGCTGCCCAAGAGGGGGACATTATTAGCTCCATTTTGTAAATGAAGAAGCTTAGAGGTTAAGTAATCACCCCAAGTAGTTCTCAGAGTAAGGATCTGGAATGGCAGGCATGAAACTGCACAGACTGTGTCCCTAATGTCCAAGCTGTGTGGGACAGACAGGCATAGACCCAGGTCAGACCAGGATGGTTTGGGGGCAGAGTGGAGGCAGGAGAACACAGAGGGAATAGGAAGAGAAGGAAAGGGATCAGGGAAACTTGGAGAGTTCTGAGAGGGAGCCCAGCCAGTGGCGATGGAGCAGTGGGGCATCTGGGGAGGGGTTCCATGCACACTGACCTTCCTTGAACACCCCATTGACAGAGAAGCAGAGCATCTTCTCCTGAAAGGGAAGAGCACAGGTGCTAAGTCACTTAAACTTCCCATCCACCTGTGGCTTTCTGGGGCTGCCCTTGGGAGGGAGTGGGTGCTCACCGTCTGGAACCACATGTCCACCACGAGGGAGCTGAGGTCGTGCTGCGTTTTGGGCAGCACACAGAGGGAGCACACGATGTCACAGTTTGTATGCTTCAGCAGCTGAACACACTGGGCTATGGGGAGGGGTGTGGAAAAGCAAGCGAGGGTCGGGGTGGCCACACCCTGGGCCCTATAATTATCCCTTCACACCCCCTTTCCCTGCCCAGTCTTCCCCATCACACACGCACAGAGGTCCTTGAGCTTCTTCATATTCCTGCTTTCCTTGGAGTACTCACACAAGCTGCTTCTAGCAGAGAAAGAGGAACAGAAGGTGGTGGTCTGGCCAGTATGAATGTTTCTAAGGGCTTCCCTGTGGCTCCCCAGGAGACACAGGGCCCAAGGGCAGAGTCTGAGCTTTGGTACTCACGGGGCTGGGTCCTCAGGGTTGAAAGAAATGGCCAGGGAGAAGCAGGCCTCATCATGGTAGGCACCGAGGAGACCCTGACGGTCTCCAGAGTCGTAGATCAAGTAGTACCTGTGGGGGAGTAAAGAGGATAGTCTATCTCTGTGGTCTGGACCCCAAATGAGATTTCAAGACCCAGTCAGCAGTCCTGAGCTTGGGTGGCCTCACCCATACTGGCCCTCCCCTTCTTAGATTCCCAGGGGTACTTACTGCTGCAGGAATTGCAAGACTAGACTCTTCAGTGTCTCAGATCCTTTGTAACTTTCCTGGAATCAAAAGACACTTGAGACTATGTGGCTGATAAAGCCTCCCTTGTAATACTCCAAACATTGATCATTTTCCCTCACCTTGCAGGGCTTTATCAAGCAGGGTGTGTCAGCATCAATGATAACTGGTGGTGGTAACTCCTGGCCATCCTGGAGAAGGGAAGAAGTCAGTAATGGAGACCACAGAGGTGGTCCTGGATGCTTAAAGGAAAAGACAATCCCAAAAGAGGGTGAGAGTCAGAGGTCAGGTATGAAAAAGCACTGGAAATTACATGGACAAGATTACAGTGGATGTTTTCATCATGAGGTCCTGGAAGTCTTTACTACTATATGCAACTTGTGTGTGTGTGTGTGTGTGTGCGTGTGTGTTTGGAAACTTTTCCAGAGAGCATATTGATGTGTTTTTCAGGAGTCCTGGTCCCCTAAAATGGATAAGGATCTGACACAAACATGTAATCTAGGCAAGACCCAAAAGGCTAGAGGGCAGGTGTGGAGGTAATCAATGTTAGTAAGAGATAATAATGAATGTAGGCACTTACCAGGCGTAACAGCTTGGGAAAACAATCCCTGATGGCACTGTCCAAAACCCAAAATAGAAAGAAGTGACTGATAGATCAGAGTTGTGAGGCCTCCCTCCTTCCCTTTCCCTCCCTCCCCTCCCTCTCTTTTCCACTGTGTAGCTCCCACCTAGACTGCCCTGAATCCTTTCTTCAGTGCCATAAGAAGCAACATATGGAGCCCAGGCTCCAGGGTTGCCTTCCCTTCCCTGCCTCCCTTCCTTCCTCCAAGTCCCCAGTGAAGGCTCCCAGAGAGAAGAGGGAATGGACTGGGAGCCCAGGGCTCTGCTACCTCACTAGGGGTCCAGCATTCTGCAGGACCATGACATCCACCCCCAGGGATGGCCCTGGATGCTGGGGCAGGGAGGTGAGTGAGGCAAGACCCAGGAGGCAGGGAGGAAGAGGGAGGGGGATGAAGACAGAAGAGGGAGTGAAGGTAGGAGGGGAGAGGTGGGAGAGACATAGGGGAACCAGAGACAAAGGAGGAAGAGAAAGCAAAGCAAAGGGAAGGGAAAGAAGCTCTACCAGGGTGGTAGGGGTCAGGATGGAAGAGAGAAGGAGGAAAAGGCCCCATGGCTGCAGCCTTTTCCTTCACCCGCCCTGGCTGGCCCTGGCACCCAGATAGGAATGGAAAACATGCAGGTGTTGGGCTGGGGGCCCAGTGTATGCTGGTTGAAACTTTGCCACCTGTGTGAGCTCAGTCTGAGCTGGACATGGGGAACAAGGCAACCACGGGGGGCAGGAGACCTGCCCCAGAAAGAGTAGAGGGTCAAGCTCCAGGTCGGCATAGGGCTGAGGGTCTATGGCCCCCCCTTATGACCACTGCCTTCCCTCCTGATGGCCCCTGTGCACCTGTGCCTGTCTCGGTCGGTTCCTAGCCTGAGGTATTATACCTGTGCTGGGATACCCAGGGCTTCTCTGAAGGACCAGTTAGGTTGATGCAATGTGTGGAGGGAGGGGAGTGGGAAGTGCCTCTGAGAGGCCTGTCCTCCCATCTCCTCAAGCACCTCTGCCCTCTCTGCCTTCCATTCCTGCCTCAGGAAGCCCTCTGCTCACTGGCAGTCATCCACTTCTGGTTCCTTGACTCAGGGAACACTGGTATCTCCCAAGGAGGACCCCACTCCTGGCATTGGGTCAGAGAAATGGATGTCATGATGGCAGCCATTCATAGCCTCGGCCCTCAGCATGGGGCAGGAAAGCCACCATGGCAGCCTGAGATTAGAGGGGAAACCCTTCATGAGCAAAGGAAGGAGGTCCCCTCTCAGAACAAGGGAGGGAAGCCCCATCTCAGCAGGGAGTAGGAAGGCCTGTCTCAGCCTGAGGCTCTGGGCTGGAGGACCCTTCTCAGTCCAGGGCACCAGCATCTGGCTCGAGGCTGGTCACTCCTGGTCCTGGAGAGGAGGAGGAGCCCTGCTTCCTGGAGCACACTCTTGGAGGGCATGCTAAAGAACACTGAATGCAGGGAGGTGGAAACAGACCCCACACCAGGAGAACAGGTGAGCAGGTCAGAGGAAGGAAACTCCTTACACGTGAGGGGCATAGAGAGAGAAGGTGGGGCCTATGGTCCTTCCAGAGGACCAGGGTTGCACATTCCTGAATATGTACATTCCCAGGAACAGCTCAGGCTCCCGGAGCCCAAAGGTCCCCAGGAAGGGCAACAGGGGTTCACACTGACCTTATGTAGGTGGGCTGGTCTGGAAAGGTGTCACACAAGGGGTTCCCTTCTAGCCAAAGCTCTTCAAGCTTCAGCCCTTTCATCTTGCTTAACTCCCACACCAAGTTCAGCTGAGAAATATGGGGAGGAAACTGGAAAGGAGTCCCAGAGAAAGAGAGACACACGGGGCCCCCTGCGCCCCCAGTCCCCGCCTTTCCACACAGGTACCTTCTCCTGCCTCCTGTCATCACTCTGATGAGCACTACCACCCACTATCAAACCCAACTTTGACCTGGCTCCCTCTTCCCACCTCATTTTTGGAGAGGTTCAAGACCTTGATTGTGGGGGCCATCTCTATAATGTCAGACAGGCCATCCAGCCCATACAGTTTGTTGTTGCTCAAGTTCAAGGACAACAGCTATTGGTGAAGAAGAGTTAGAGAGACAGTTACTGTCTAAGGCCTCAGAGACAAATCTGTTCTCCACCCCATGAGTTCCATCCCTTACCATTAATAACAGCACTGGGCCTCAGCCCTATGCCTCACCTCAGGGAAATTCTCTTCAATGATCTGCAGGGTGGCAGCCATGCAGTTTCTTCGGTTCAGGATTATATCTATATCATGGCCCACCAAGTCTTCAGGAAGCCGAGAGGAGGCAATCAGAAGGCTGAGAGAGGCCCATGGCCAGCCCCAACCCCTGCCCACATCACCATCCCTCAGTCTCCCTCCCAGGCAGATCCTTGTGCCCTCACCTGCCCTAGAATTACTGACATCAAGTATACCTGGGTCAAAACGGAGACTCTGGAGATCAAGAGCTTGCTGGGAGACATCATAGCGTTTGTTCATGGTCAGCTGCAGAGAGAGTTGGAGAGAGCCACTGGAAGACTCTGGCGGGGATAGGGAAATTGGGGGCTGGAGGAAGAAGAGGTGCGTCTGAGTGTGCACACACAATGGGCCTTGAGTCTGCATTACCTTTAGCTGCTCCATTTCTTCTGGCTCCAACTTGTACCTCACAGAGTAGGGTACGGTAGAGGGATTGACAAAGATAGATATCTGCAGGAAGGAGAGGTGGCATAAGCACCAAGAACTTTCATTCCAAAGAAGAAGACCAGCCCCTGCCCTGTCCTTCTGCCACAGGACTAGGTAGAGGTAATGCCCTCAACCCATACCTTTCGGTTCTCATCGTCACAAATCTTGTAGCTGATATCCTTCAATGCAGAGGCAGTGCCAACATCCTGGACAAAGAATCGAGCTTGGTTTTTCACATAGTGAAACTGCAGGAGGGGAAGGCAACCATAATTTTGGAGGATAGAGTCTTCCTGCTCAGTGAGCTCCCCCACCCCCACCTCCCTGTGCCCACTCATCGGGCTTCACCATCCTCTCTTACATCCACTGGAATGAAGGGGACACTGCAGTGACTCTGGATTGAATTCATTAGCCATGCCTTGTCGTACTTTCTCCCATAGGGAATCTAAAGGTGAAAAGAAGGGATGGGAGTGAGGAGAGACAACATGGAATTAAAGCTGGAAAACAGACCCAGCAGCATTCTTGTCTGACCTTCTACTGAGCCATAGAGGGCCTCTAAAGAAGAGACCATGGCATTATTTCTCATTTTTGTGCCAAATATGGATTTCCTCAGCCTGCTTTCTCTCCGTTGGAAAGCTCTCCTCCAAATAATTGCCATAAGGTTCTTTAATGTGGTCTTCCTTTTTTTAAATTTTATTTATTTATTCATAAGAGACACAGAGAGAGAGGCAGAGATATAGGCAGAGAGAGAAGCAGGCTCCATGCAGGGAGCCCGACGTGGGACTTGATCCCAGGACTCCAGGATCACGCCCTGGGCCTAAGGCAGACGCTCAACTGCTGAGCCACCCAGGCGTCCTGTGGTCTTCCTTTTTAATAAGATTCCAGGATGGTCTATCTAATATGCAGACCTTGCCAAGACACTCACAGTGATCTTGAACCAGCTCCCTGAGGTTCCATCTTGTGTGTTCTCCCCCACTTCTTTCTTCAGAGTTTTTCTACCTTTCCACACAGTAATATGGATATGGCCTTCATTATGCCGTTTCACTCTCCTCTTGTTGCATCGGGTGCTATAGGGAGTGCTGTGGATGGGAAGTGGAGAGGAGGAGAGTGGCCATTAATGCTAAGAAAGGCTTCTTCTATACACCATCATCTCTCTGTCACCAGGACTACAATTAAGATTGCTTAACCATTATCCCACTTCTAGCATTCTTCAGTTTTCCAGTGAGAGAAGACAACGAAGACCAGGGAGAGTGAAAGAGTCGCAGAGTCCCAGGGGCTGCTACATGCAAACCAGGCTGCCTGTTCACTTACTGTCTTACTTGGGGGTCCTCCTGGACATTCCCCATTGACACAGTTTCATCATCCTCCTGGAGGTGTGAAGGTTGCGGCTCATATCCACCATGTTCATAAAGAGGGTCCCTCTTGCCAAAATTACCTCGGAAAGAACTCCAAACCTTCTTTCTTCCTTGAGATGAACTACCATCATCATTGTTTTCTCAAAAGGGGAACAAAAATACAAGATTGAAAATACATCAGTGGTCTATTCACCATGTACCACGTTCTAGGCTAACACCATTTAGGTGAGCAAAGTGTCAACCTGCCCTAAGGGTCCAATCCTCTAAACCCAAAAAGGAAACTCCTCTGCTTGTCCGGATAGGAGAGCCTTGTTTGACAGATGGCACTATCAGGGAAAGAATCTTGGAGGATAGGGAGGAAACTGTATTGAACCTTTTAAAGAATGAAGCAGGATTGATATATATCAATATCATCTACCTACCTATCTATCTATCTATCTATCTATCTATCTATCTATCTATCATCTATCTATGCATCATCCATGGGTTAGATTGGAAACCAGCCATACACCAGGAAGGCATCTGAATTGTACCTTCTCTCAGACCTGTCTAAAAACCACACCAATCCCAGGGAGGCAATCTCTCTCATGCTTTCCAAATACAATCAGCCACCAAACTGATCCCACCAATGATCAGCAGGCTGTACTTCCTTTGCTGGTGTAGTACAAGCTTTAACGTCAGGTGGGACTGAAGTAACAGCTTCCTAAGTTGGCCCCCCTCCCCCCAGCCTTGCTGTCAACAATACTCAGTTTGAAATATCCAGAGGGAGCTTTCTTTTTTGCCCAGCCTGAAATGCCTTTCAGCTGAGGAGACCACTCTTCCTAACCTCAGCTCCTCTGTAACAAGGGTCTGAATGACAAACTGGGATGAAATGTCAACTACCATTTCCAAATGTGTAGGGATTCTTCTTTTTTCTCTCTATTGCTGGTTTCTAATTTGGGTCCATATTGTGATTTCAATTACTTTAAAATTGGCTGCGGTTTGTTCAATGGTCCAGGAGGTGATCTGGCTTGATGAATATTACATAGCTATCGCGGGGGGGGGGATGTATTCTGCTGTCGTTGGGTGGAGTGCTCTATTTACATCATGTAGATCCAGTTGGTTTATTGTGTTATTCAGATCTCCTATATCCTTGCTGGTTTTGTCTCCAGCAATTTTATCCCTTGCCAAGGAGGGTGGTGTTGATGGCCCCAACTGTAATTATGGACGTGGTTATTTCTCCTTTCAGCTCTATCAGTTTTTGCTTCATGTACTTTGATGCTCTGTTGTTTGGTGCATACACATTTAGGATCATTAATTATGACTCCCCAGTAGATTGATCCTTTGATCATTATGTAATGCCTCTTTCCGTCTCTTATCAATTTTCTTTGCTCTGACATCTGCTTTCTTGGATATTGTAGCCACAGGTATACTTAGACAGTGTCTTGGTGATATTTTGCCTGATATTCACTCCTACGGGTTTCATTGATGTTCACCATCCCCCCTCAAATACTCCCTGCCAACCTATATAATCCACCACGTGGAAAGATTTGGAAGTTTCCTGGCATCTACTGAAATAGGAGTCCCAATTCTCTCTCCCACAGTGGATTCACTGAGGGTATTTTATTTTTACCACATTCAACTGAAACAGTGTACCAGCAGAAAATAATACTAGTGGTTTGGGCCGGCAGTGGGGGGAGTATTAAGGTAACTAGACTGGCAGAAACCAGTTTCCTTTTGGGTTCTAATATTTAAGCCTCTCTCAGTTTGTGTGTTGTACATTTTGTACCTTAATTACTCCATGTTGTCTCAGGGTACACTTATGAGTAAAAATCTGTTCACTGCTGATTGCTCCGTGATGTAGTGAGGACAACCAGGCCTCAGATTAACTCCTCTGAGGAGTCATTGCTTTCACTGTGTGGCCTTGCTGTCAGGACCATCCTGCTACTCACAACCTTTGAGACCTTCCCTGTGTGGCCCTGGAAGTGGAATTAAACATGGATAGAGCATTTGACCCAGAAATGCCAATGGCTCAGTCCTCAAAACTTAAAAGTGGCCTGGAGAGCTCTCTCTGTCATACTCCACATCCAACTGATCAGGAAATTCTCTCACCCCCTCTCTCCAGTACCTCCAGAATCTAACCACTTCTCACAACTGCCATTATTAGCAACCACCCTGGCCAGGACACCAATGTCTATCTCCTGGATTATATATACTGCCTTCCAACTGGTCCCTTTGCTTTCATCCTTGCTCCTTTGCTGTCTGTCTGCAGAGCATAACTCAAATCATTTCACTCCACTGCTCAAAATGATGTAACAATGGTTTGAAGCCCATCAACATGTTAAAAGGCCATGAGTTCATAATAATTCTAAACAACAATAACCACCACAAAGAGGAACCTTATTAGAGGAGAATGCCAGGAAACCACGTGGTCTTCATGAAAATCCACCAATGAAAGGAAAAAACTCAAATATTAAAAGGAGGAATAACAGCCTGAAGTCAACATAAGGTGTACAGTGGCACCAGAGTCATTTTTGAGAACTGACATCACTTCAGAGATAACGCTGGCAAAGGGAAAGTGTTAAAACTGAGCCAGCTAACAGCTACAGCAATCCCCAGACCAACCAGCTACACTGGGTGCCTAAAGAAGGCCAGAGGCCTCTCTCATCAAGGAGATTCAGACAGGAGCCATCTCAAGCATAGGCTCATTTTGGGAATCTCACAAGAGAGTGGGCATGAGATTAAATAGACAGACCACGTGCGCACAGGTGTGTGCACGCACACGTATCTCACTTACTGAAGGTTTGCATCTCAGCACGATCCCTGTCTCACCGTTGTTCTGCCAAAATCGAAAGCAACAACAGGAGTATCGGAAATCAGCTGGCGCCTCTCACCCAGGCTGCCTGAGTTGCCCTTCAGGCTCCACCACACAGTATTAACTGATCAATCCTCCCACAAAGAAATGGTCATGAGTATCCTTTATGACATCATGCGTGTTCACATGGCTACTTCCTGTGTCCTGTCCGTTTGGAATTCTGCCTACATCATTGCTATGCTGCTGAGTACATGGCAATGGCATCCCTGCTATGGTAAGGAAAGAACAGGGTGAGAAGTAAATCAACAGTTGCCCAGCGGCAACCAACATTTGTTAATGTGTTCCTCCAGCTAGTGTGCTGGTTCTCTTTTAATGGGGAACTTTCAGATCTCAAGGACAGATTTCTCTGAGCATACCAGGGATGATGTTTTATGACCAGGAGCCAGTCACTCCTGCTTGGGCGGATCCAGGCGCCTTGGACCAAGTGGAGATACCGGTCTTGGACTAGATGGGAAACCTGTTTGGATCACGGCGTTTGCAGATTAGGAGTCACTTTGAGCTGGCAGTGCCTGGCATATAATGGGGCCTAATTCGTATCTGTTTCAGTGAATGTAGGCAATGTAGACTTGGGATCAACAAAGCCACTTTTGAGAACCTATACATCTCAACCATTTCTACCCACATCTATTTATTCCAGAAAATACACTGGGCTGCCGAACTGTTTCATAACCTGCTTGTAAAACTAGCATGTGTTGAATTTGTCTTTTGCAAATTTAGCATGTTTCACTAGTGTCCAGTTAGAAATAGAGCTAATTACCCCCCTCTTGATTAATGCTAAAACTACTGCTTCTCTGATCTGAGGAAGGGAGGCTATTGCAAACTGGTGATGGAAAAGAGGAGAGGCTTTCCTTAAATCCAGCAGATATAGCTTCCTGGGTGTCTGGTATGTGTAGGAAGAAGGTTCTGGACCTACATGCATGTTTGCGGGTGCTCAGCTTTGTGACAGCAGTATCGTCCTTGTCTCAGGGGAAGGTAAGAGCGTGTGCATGAACGTGTGTGTGTGCATGAGCATGTGTTAATATTATCTGTTATACATTTGAATGATTAGGTTACAGATACATGTATTTTGAATCATGTTGGAAAGTGCATTGCCACGCAAAACTGGACCCTCATGTACATTTTGTTTTCATGTATTATGTATTATATATGGCCAATTTTTGTTTCTTGTTTTTAATATGCCCTTTTTATTTTACTTTATTTTATTTTATTTTACATCTTGGCATTTTAATATTTGAATTAATTTGAGAATTCTCTATACAAGGTTTTCCTAATGGTGGAGGCCAAATTACCCAGGGGAGCACAGCTTGAGATTTAGGGCAGTCCCAAGATTTGAGTCTGTGCTCTACAGCTTCCCAGAAAAAGCACATAGATATTTTAAATTATAAGAGAGAATTTCCTAAGGATATTTACACTAATAGTATACTTCTCCATTAACAGTGCAGAAGAGTCTAATTTCCTACAGCATGCTTAACCATTAAAAAGTCATTCTTATGCTTTGACCCAGACATTGCACTTTTAAAACTTATGATACAAAATATTTTCTGCTGAAATATATACCTATAAGAATATGCCAGTGCTTTTTTCCCTTTTTTACCCCATTTTTATTGAGGTATAATTGACATGCCCTGTGTATGTTTAAGGAATACAGTACAATGATTCCACTTACATAAATGATTACCACGATTACTTTAATTAAAATCCATCATCTCATATAGATGCAAAAATAAAATAAATGAAAAAGACATAAAAGCTTTCTATTTGTGATGAGAACTCTTAGGATTTACTCTCTGAACACCTCCCAAATATGCCATAAAGCAGTATTAACTATGATCATCATGTTGTACCTCACATCCCTAATACTTATTTCTCTTATGACTGGAAGTTCATACTTTTATAAAAGTTTTCATTTTAACTCCAGTTAGTTAACACACAGCATTATATCAGTTTCAGATGTGCAATATATATAGTAGTTCGACAGTTCCATACATCACCCAGTGCTCATCACGACAAGTGCACTCCCCATCACTATTTCACGCCCCGCCCCACCCCACTCACTTCCCCTGTGGTAATCATCAGATGGGTCTCTATAGTTAAGAGTCTGTTTCTCTCTCTCTCTCTCTCTCTCTCTCTCTCTCTCCCCCCATCTCTGTCTTGCTCTCTCTCTCCCTCTCATTATTTTTCCTTTGCTTATTTCTTTTATTCCCTAAATTCCACATATAAGTGAAATCATATGGTATTTGCCTTTCTCTGGTTGACTTTTTTCGCTTAGCAATATACTCTCTAGCTCCATCCATGTTGTTGCAAATGGCAAGACTTTGCTCCTCTTTACAGGCTCTTTGACACAGAAAGACAATGGGACCAGAGAGTGGCTGATTTGACAGAAGGAGAGTAAAAATGATTGTTCCTAGAATCCTAGAATCAAGGATAGATAGGAAAGAAGGGACATGGTTTCCTGACATGTGGAGCAAAAAAGGCCAAGGAATGGACGTATGGGCCAGAAAGATGAGGTGACCGCTGGGAAGAGAATGAAACAGAAGTGGAGAAAGCCTCCGAGGACCTGGATGCATCCTGGCAATATGCACCCCTCTGGAAACCGTCCTTTCTTTCCACGTATATCCTGTGTGTCTTCATCTTCAAGTTGGACACCAGAGAAACAGTTCTCACACAGTCTTAGGAAGGAGAGACAGTATGGGGAACAGTGTGCAACAATGGGTTTCTTGGACAGAGGGCTGGAGTTCGGGTCACGTTGGTCCCAGACACCACATCCAACATTGCCCACTGGACTCTGAGTCCCGTCCCAGTGCTCATTTCAGCCCTAACACAGAGTCACACATTATTGGTTAAGGGCATAGGATTCGAGGTCAGATCAACCAGGGTTTGAATCATGGTCCTAAATTCTGTGGTCCAGGGTAAGTAACTCTGACTTCATGGTGACTCACCTTATCATTTCCCTTACGTTGAGGATAGTGACCGTTTCTACCTCATGAAAAAATTGTGAGAATTGAGCTAATATCTGGCAATACAGGCAAAGCCCTTGGAGAAGTGCCTGTGATCTAATAAGCACTACAAATAAGTTCGTTATTACTCGGTCAGGAACCTTAGTACAATAGCTGAGGTTTAGTAAGGGATGAATGTGTGTTCATCGCATTTGCTGTTACAAGAAGGCAGACAGATGGGCGTGTGGGGGCAGGTTGCAGTGTTAGCTACTCGCGTATTTTATACAGTGGCGATGGTTAAACAAGGCAGCCCTGGTGGGAAATAACCTAATATACCGATTAAGGGAACCAAACTTAAAAGATCACAGACTGAAACAGGCATATGGAAGGAATAAATGGGGAGCTTAAATTCCCATTTCCAAAATTTGGACAAAGAAACCCATTATTGTTCAAGAAATGGTTCAGACTTGAATGGTAGGTTACAAAAAGCAAGATAGAATATTCCTCGCACTACATGATAACAACCTGAAAAGAAAAGAAGTCGGTATATAAAACTGTATATTACAGTACGGTTCCTCAGAAGAAGATATTAACAAATGTTTATGTTTTTTAAGTGCAAATATAAACAAGGAATTCAGGGTAAAAGGACATGTGACTATGTCAACCACTGAGCCACACAGACATCCTGGAAATGGCATTTTCTTTTTGTTACAATTAATTTGTATGTATTAATCTTACACCCAACTAACTTTTTAATCTCTATTATCTTAATTTTCTATAACTTCTCTTAAATCTACTTGAAGGTAACGATACAATAGGGACAGCGTTGTTTGTTTTCACTTGTACACATTATTAATGTATATATGTACGTATTTATTTATTTTTTTTAATTAATTTTTTATTGGTGTTCAATTTACTAACATACAGAATAACCCCCAGTATGTATAGTGACACCTGGATAGTTCAGTGGTTGAGTGTCTGCCTTTGGCTCTGGTAATGATCCAGGGGTCCTGGGATCAGTTCCCACATTGGGATCCCAGCAGGGAGCCTGCTCCTCTTTCTGCCTATGTCTCTGCCTCTCTCCGTGTGTCCCTCATGAATAAATAAAATCTTAAAAAAACTGTGATATCAATAAACTCTGTAAGAGGCAAACTTAGAATTTTTCTATATAATCAAAAATAAGTTATGATCTTAAAATAGATGATATTTCTACAAGATATTTTATATAAGCATTTTGATAACCATAGTACAAAAATCTATAGTAGATGCACAAAAATAGAGAAAGGAATCAAAGCATAGCACTATTAAAAATATATATCACAAGAGAAAATGGCTTGAAAAGAAGAAAGAAACAAAGGAAATACAAAACAGGACAGAGAAAGGGCAACAGTAATTCTTTACTGATCAAGAATTACTTTATATAAAAATGGATTATATCTCCATCAAAAGACATATAGGACCTGAACGGAGTTTTAAATGAGCTAAATATATGCTACCTACAAAAGACTCACTTTAGCTCAAAGGACACAGAGAGGCTGAAAATCAAGGTATAGAAAAAATATTTCATGCAAATGGTAACCAAAAGAAAGCACTATGACCATACCTATATCTTACAAAATAGACTTTTATTAAACAATGTTACAAGCCTCAAAGTAGGGGATCCCTGGGTGACTCAGCAGTTTAGCACCTGCTTTTGGCCCAGGGGGTGATCCTGGAGTCCTGGGATCGAGTCCCATGTCGGGCTCCCTGCATGGAGCCTGCTTCTCCCTTTGCCTGTGTCTCTGCCTCTCGCTTTCAGTCTATGTCTCTCATGAATGAATAAATAAAATCTTTTAAAAAAACAAGCCTCAAAGTAGTTATTACATAATGATAAGCAGGTCAATTCACCAAGAGGACATATGTATGTGTTGTTAAATGGTTAATGATTACTGTAATTAAGCTAATTAGCATTTTCATCACCTCACATAATTACCTTTCTTTTTGTAATAAGACACTTAGATCTACTCTTTTAGCAAATTTCAAAAAACACTAGACTGTTATGAACTACATTTACCATGCTGTACATTAGATTTCCAGAACTTGTTCATCCTGTGTAACCGAAACTTTGTAGCCTTTGACCAACATCTTCTAATTTTCCCACCTCCCAGCCCCTGGTAAACACTGTTCTACCCCAGCTTCTATGAATTAATTTAGCTGTACCTGGTTTTTTATTTCATATTTAGAGGATATCATATAGTACTCATGTTTGTGGGTCTGGCTAAATAAGTGAAAAACACTTGGCATAATGTCCTCCAAGTTCATCCATGTTGTCACAAATGACAGCATTTCCTACTTTTTAAAGGCAAACCACATCCAACAGTATGTTAAAGGAATCATTCATCATGGTCAAGTGGAATTTATTTCTGGGTTGCATAGGTGGTGCAAAATTCTCAAATCAATGTGATACATCACATTAATAAAAAAAAGGATAAGAACCATATGATCCTCTCAATAGATGCAGAAAAAGCTTTGACAAAGTGCAACATCTATTCATGATACAAACCCTCAATAAAGTAGGTTTAGAATGAACATGCCTCAACAAAATGAAGGTATATACCCAAACCATACAATGAATATCCTCCTAAATAGGAAACAACTGAGAACTTTTCCTGTATGGTCAGGAACAAGACAGGGATGTCCACTCTCACCATTGTTATTTAACATAGCACTGGAAGTCCTAGCCACACCAATCAGATGAAAAGAAGAAATAAAAGGCATCCAAATTGGAAGGAAGAATGCAAGCTTTGCTATTTACAGATGACATGATATTCTGTGGGAAAACCTAAAGGACTCTACCAAAAAATTGAGAACTGATACACAAATTCAGTAAAGTCACAGGATACAAAATCAATGTACACGAATCTGTTGCATTTCTATACACCAGTAATGAAGCAGCAGAAAGAGATATTAAGGAATTAATCCCATTTACAATTGCACCAAAACCTATAAGATATCTAGGAATAAACATAACCAAATAGGTGAAAGATCTGTGCTCTAAATACTATAAAACACTGATAAAAGAAATTGAAGATGACAGAAAGAAATGGAAAGACATTCCATGTTCATGGATCAAAAGAATAAATATTATTAAAATGTCTATACTATCCAAAGTAATCTACACATTTAATGCAATCCCAATCAAAACACCAACAGCATTTTTCACAGAACTAGAATAAACAATCCTAAAAGTTGTATGGAATCACAAAAGACCCCAAATAGCCAAAGCAACCTTGAAAAGGAAAAAGCAAAGCTGAAGACATCACAATTCAGATTTCAAGTTGTATAAGAAAGCTGTAGTGATCAAAACAGTATGGTACTGGCACAGAAATAGACGCATAGATTAATAGAACAGAATAGAAAATCCAGAAATGAACGCAGAAATATATGGCCAGTTAATCTTTGTCAAAGCAGGAAAGAACACCCAATTGGAAAAAGACAGTCTCTCCGACAAATGGTATTGGGAAACTGGACAGCAACACGCAATTGATTGAAACTGGATCCCTTTCTTACACCATACAGAAAAATAAACTCAAAAAGGGCTAAAAATCTAAATGTGAGACTGAGACCTGAAACCATAAAAATTGTAGGGGAGAGCACAGGTGGTAACTTTTTTGACATCATTGTAGCAATTTCCTACTAGATATGTGTCTTGAGGCAAGGGAAACAAAAGCAGAAGTAAACTATTGGGATTTCATCAAAATCAAAAGCTTCCGCACAGTGAAGGAAACAACAAAACTAAAAGGCAAGCTTTGGAATGGGAGAAGATATTTTTCAGTGACATATCTGACAAAGGGTTAGTATCCAAAGTATATAAAGAACTTAAGAAACTCAACATCCAAAAAACAAATAATCCAATTTAAAAATGGGCAGAAGACATGAACAGACATTTTTCCAAAGAAGACATTCAGATGATGAACAGACAGATGAAAAGATGGTCAACATCAGTGATTATTAAGGAAATTCAAATCAAAACTACAATAAGATATCACCTCACACCTGTTAGAATGGCTAAAATCAACAGCACAAGAACAACAGGTTTTGGCGGGGATATGGAGAAAGGGGAAACCCTCTTGCACTGTTGGTAGGAATGCAAACTGCTGCAGCCAATGTAGAAGACAGTATGGAGGTTCCTCAAAAGGTTAAACATAGAAGTACCCTTCAATCCAGCAATTGCTCTACTAGGGATTTACCCAAAGAATATAAAAGTACTAATTCAAAGGGATACATGCAAGCTATGTTTATAGCAGCATTATCTACAATAGCCCAAATGTCCATCAACTGATGAACAGATAACAAAAATGTGGTATAGGGGATCCCTGGGTGGCTCAGCAGTTTAGGACGTGACTTCAGCCCAGGGCGTGATCCTGGAGTCCTGGGATCGAGTCCCACGTTGGGCTCCCTGCATGGAGCCTGCTTCTCCCTTTGCCTGTGTCTCTGCCTCTCTCTCTCAGTCTATGTCTCTCATGAATAAAAAATAAAATCTTAAAAAAACCAAAAATGTGGTATAAATATAGAATGGAATATTACTCAGCCATACAAAAGAATGGATTCTTGCCATTTGCAATGGCGTAGATGGAACTAGAGAGTACTATCCTAAGCGAAATAAGCCAGAAAGAGAAAAGCAAATACCATATGATTTCACTCATAAGTGGAATTAAGAAAGAAAACAATCATATAAACAAAAAAAGATGGAGAGGCAAACCAAGAAAGATTCCTACCTACAGAGAATACACTGATAACCATCCAGAAGGAAGGTAGGTGGGTGATGGGTTAAATAGGTGATGGAGATTAAGCATTTCATTGAAATGAGCACCAGGTGTTTTATGGAAGTGTTGAATCACTAAATTCTACAACTGATTCTAGTATCACACTCTATGTTAACTAACTGGAATTTAAATAAAAACTTTTTTTAAAGATTTATTTGTTTTTCAGAGAGGGAGAGAGAGAGCGGGGGGAGGGGCAGGAGAGGAGAATCCTCAAGCAGACTTCCCACTCTGTGTGGAGCCCAACTTGGGGCTCCATACCATGACCCCTGAGATCATGACATGAGCCAGAACCAAAAGTTAGATGCTCAACTGACTGACCCACCCAGGCACCCCAAAATAGAAACTTTTAAAAAAGAATTAATACCAATATTTATCAAACTTTACCAAAATATTAATAATAATAGTAATAATAATAAAAATAAAAATAATAGTAAAAACAGAAAAGAATAGAACTCTTCCAAGCTCATTTTATAAGGCCAGCATTACTTTGATCACAAAACCAGACACAAAGACAAACATTATATGGTCTCATTCATTTGGGGAATATAAAAAATAGTGAAAGGGAATAAAGGGGAAAGGAGAAAAAAATGAGTGGGAAATATCATAAAGGGAGACAGAACATGAGAGACTCCTAACTCTGGGAATCAAACAAGGGGTGGTGGAAAGGGAGGTGGGCAGAGGGTGGGGGTGACTGGGTGACGGGCACTGAGGGGGACACTTGATGGGATGAGCACTGGGTGTTATTCTATATGTTGGCAAATTGAACACCAATAAAAAATAAATTTATAAAAAAAAGACATATCAGAAAGGGAGACAGAACGTAAAGACTGCTAACTCTGGGAAACGAACTAGGGGTGGTAGAAGGGGAGGAGGGCGGGGGGTGGGAGTGAATGGGTGACGGGCACTGGGGGTTATTCTGTATGTTAGTAAATTGAACACCAATAAAAAATAAATTTAAAAAAAAAGACAGACACAGACTTTACCAAAAAGAACTATAGGCCAATATCTCTGATGAACATAAATGGAAAAATCCTCAACAAAATATTAACAAATTGAATATATTAAAGGGATCATACATCATGATCAAATGGGATTTATTCCAGAAGTGCAAGGATGACTAAACATCCATAAATCAGGGGCACCTGGGTGGCTCAGGCTGTTAAGCAACTGACTCTTGGTTTCTGCTCAAGTCATGATCTCAGGGTTGTGAGCTAGAACCCTGTGTTGGGCTCTGGGCTTAGTGTGGAGTCTGCTTAGGATTCACTCTCTCTCCATCTGCCCCTCCCTAAACAAACAAACAAACAAACAAATAAATAAAATCTTTTTAAAAATCCACAAATCACACGATATGATATACAATATTAACAAAATGAAAGATAAACATCAAAATAGATATGAAAAAGCATTTGAGGGATCCCTGGGTGGCGCAGCGGTTTGGCGCCTGCCTTTGGCCCAGGGCGCGATCCTGGAGACCCGGGATCGAATCCCACGTGGGGCTCCCGGTGCATGGAGCCTGCTTCTCCCTCTGCCTGTCTCTGCGCCTCTCTCTCTCTCTCTGTGACTATCATAAATAAATAAAATTTAAAAAAAAAAAAAAGAAGAAAAAGCATTTGACAAAATCCATCATCCATCTATCTAAACTCTCAACAAAGTCATTATACAGGGGATGTACCTTAACATAATAAAGACCATATACGACAAGCCCACAGTTTACATCATAATCAATGGTGAGTAGTTGAAAGCTTTCCTTCAAAGATCAGGAACAAGACAAAAATGACCACTCTTGCTGCTTATATTCAACATAGTATTGAAAGCCCTGGCCAGAACAACTAGACAAGAAAAAGAAATAAAAAGCATCCAAACTGAAAAAGAATAAATAAAAATAATCACTATTTGCAGATTATGTGATATTTTATATTTTAAAAAACCCAGAGATTTCACTAAAAAACTGTTAGGATTAATAAACTAGTAAACTCAATAAAGTTGTAGGACACTAAATCATTATGAAAACCTTATCTCTATATGCTAATAACAAACTATGAGAAAGAGAAATTAAGAAGACAATCCCATTTACAATTGCATCAAATAGACTAAAACATCTAGAAACAAATTTAACCAAGTAGATGGAAGACCAGTACACCAAAAACGATTAAGAAATTGATGAAAGAAGTTGAAGAAGTCACAGATAAATGAAAAGATATTCCATGATCCTGATTTGGAAGAACTAATACTGTTTTAATGTCCATATTATCCAAAGTAATCCACAGACTCAATGAAATCCCTGATAGGGATTTTTTTTCACAGAAATAAAGCAAATAATCCGAAAATTTGTATAAACCATAAAAGTCCGCTAATAGTCAAAGAAATCTTGAGAAAGAAGAAAACTGGAGGCAGCACACGCCCTGATTTCCAAGTATATTACAAAGCTCTAATAATCAAAACGGTATGGTGTTAGCACACATAGATCAGTGCAACAGAATAGACACCCCAGAAATAAACCCATATATGGTTAATTTATGATAAAGGAAACAAGAATATTCAATGGGAAAAGGACAAGATCTTCAATAAATGGCCAGGAACATACAAAAGAATGAAGCTGGAAACCCTCTTATACCATACACAAAAATTAACTGAAAATGGTATATAGAGTGGAATATAAGGCCTAAAACCATAAAACCCTAGAAGAAAGCATAAGCAGTAAACTCCTTGACATCAGTCTTGGTGATGATTTTTTTTTTTTGGATTTGACACCAGAAGCAAAGGCAACAAATGTAAAAATAAACAAGTGGGGCTGTACCAAACAAAAAAGTTTCTATACAGCAAAAGAAACAATCAACAAAATGAAAAGGCAACCTACTGAATGAGAAAAAATGTTTTCAGATCGTATATCTAATAAAGGGTAACATCCAAAATATATAAAGAACTCATATTGACTCAATAGCAAAAACAAACAAACAAAAACCAATCCAATTAAAAAATGAACAGAGAATCCAAATAAACAGTTTTCCAGGGATCCCTGGGTGGCTCAGCGGTTTAACACCTGCCCGCCTGGGGCGTGATCCTGGAGTCCTGGGATCGAGTCCCACATCAGGCTCCTTGCATGGAGCCTGCTTCTCCCTCTGCCTGTGTCTCTGCACCTCCCTCTCATGAATAAATAAATAAAATCTTTAAAAAAAAAACAACTTTCCAAAGAAGACATACAGATTGCTAATAGGTACATGAAAGGATGCTCAAGACCACTAATTATCAGGGAAATGTAAGTCAAAAACATAATGAGATGTCACCTCACACCTGTTAGAATGGTTGTTATCAAAAAGAGAAGATATAACAAGTGTTCGAGAGGATGTGGAGAAAATGGAAACCGTATGCAATGCTAGTGGGAATGGAAATAGGTGCAACCAATTATAGAAAACAGTATGGAGGTCTCCCAATAAATTTAAAATAGAACTACTCTATGATTCAGCATTTCCATTTCTGGGTATTTATCCAAAGAAAATGAAAAACGCTAATTTGAAATGATATGCACCCACATGTTTATTTTAGCATTATTTACAGTAGCCAAGACATTGAAACAACCTGTGTCACTGAGGGATGAATGGATAAAGAAAATGTAGTAGATAGATAGAAAGATAGATAGATATAGAGATATATCTGAGCTTATAGATACAAAGAACAAATTGGTGATTGCCAGAGGCAAGTGATTAGGGGATGGGTAAAATGAGGATTAAAATGTACAAATTTCCAGTTGTAAAACAAGTCATAGAAATATAATGTACAGCATGGTGACTATAGTTAATAATATTGTATTGTATATTTGAAATTTGCTAATAGAATAGGCTTTAAAAGTTCCCATCACAAAAAAAAATTGTAACTATATTTGGTGATGGATGTTAACTAGACTTACTGTGGTAATTATTTCACAATATATACAAATATTGAATCATTACTTTGTATACCTGAAACTAATATAAGGTTATGTGTCAATTATACCTCAATAAAAGAGAGAGAGAGAGAGAGAGAAAGAAAGAGAAGGAAAGGAGGAAGGAAAGGAGAGAAGAAAGGGAAAAGGAAATAAAAACAACATATTTATCTTTGGTCAAACATTTTACATCTTACTCAGAATTTCTTTTTTTAAGATTTTATTTATTTATTCATGAGAAACACACACACAGAGAGAGGGGCAGAGATACAGACAGAGGGAGAAGCAGGTTCCACGCAGGGAGCCTGATGTGGGAATTGATCCTGGGTCTCCAGGATCACGCCCTGAGCCAAAGGCAGCGCTAAACCACTGAGCCACCAGGGCTGCCCATTACTCAGGATTTTTATATGTAGTCTTATCACAATCCTGAGTGATTTCAGTGTCTGTATATAAAATTAATCTCACTAGTGTAATCAGCATCCTTGTAGTATAAGACATCCTTCTTTTTTGTCCTATTTTTTGTCCACCAAAAATTGGCATCCACTCATGAACAAAAGTACCTCCTCTGTGGGAGTTGTGAGATCAAACATATACCAAGGAACCTAGGAGGAGTCTTGCCTACCAGTGCATCAGAAAATAGGCAGATAGACCTCTGTACTGGCTGTGTAACCAACAGAACTGAGTTGAACTGGCTCCAACCTCTCTCAGTCATGAATGGGAAAAATCTGAAGAGTGCTAACTTGGGTAGACACTCATGGATAAGAGAGACATTGTAGAAGTTCAGCCTCCCAATGAGATATTCCAGTACTCTCTGTTGGAGCAAATTATATTTAGAGAGACACTATGGACAGGAAAACAGGAACTTTGCCAGTACTGCCTCTATCCCAAGGTGAGTACAGAGCTGAAATAGTTGGTGGTGACCTCTCTTGCAGGGAAAATGGAGAGCAGTGAGTGAGTGCCTGGTTACTCCAGCTGAATGGGATACTGCCAAAGAAACCTGTTTCTATCCAGCAGCACCAAGTGTATTGAGGCAAGTAGGAGGTGGGAGAAGATGAGAAAAGAGGCAGACAAGAATATCAGAGGACATTAAAGGGACATGGTTCCTGCTTACTGTGTTCAGGACTCCAGCAGGAAAAATCCCATCTAGGGATCTCCCCATCTGGCCCATGGGCACCCTCAATACCCTAAGTGCTAAACCCACAACTCCCCCTACTTTACAACAGGCTCCTTGTGCTCTCTCCTGACTCTGTTGGCAAGAGCAAGCTCCATTAAACTGCAAGTACACTCTGAAAATCAAGCCAGAGCCTGTGAGCAAGAAATCACTAACTTGAGCTGTAGCATGACCCTCTGGAAAAGAAAAAGGAGGTTTCCAGCAGCCCTGTGTGGTGAGTTGTAAGAACCAGAAAAGAGATACAAGCTTCAGTCACAAGAAGTAGTAAGTTGTCTAAAGCTGTATGCACACAGGTTGGAGAAATCCCAGACATAACCAGGACTAACTAAAAATATCTCCTACCTGAGTAAAAAAAGTAACTATATCAGGAGGTGTCTCCTACTTCAACTGTGAAAACAGCAACACAAAACTCCAAGGAATATGTAGAATCAAGAAAACATGTTATCACAATAAAAAAGATCACAGTAATCCTCTAGCAATGGAACTCTAAGACACAGAAAGTTGCAATATAGCTGATAAAAAAATTCAAAGTTGCTGTTTTGAAGAAATGAAGTGAGCTACAAGAAAACACAGAAAGACGACTCAACCAAATCAGGAAAATAATACATAAACAGAGAAATTTAACAAAGAAATAGAAACCATTAAAAGAACCAAATAGAGGGATGCCTGGGTGGTTCAGCGGAATCCAGGAATCAAGGATCAAGTTCCCCATCAGACTCTCATGTGGAGAACCTACTTCTCCCTCTGCCCATGTCTCTGCATCTCTCTCTGTGTCCCTCATGAATAAATAAATAAAATCCTTATAAAAAATAACTAAATAGAAATTATGGAGCTGAAGAATTCAATGAATGAAATGTAAAATGCAATAGGGAATTACCATTCTAGAAGAGTAGAATAGAGCAAACAGAAAATAAAGCAAGGATAGAAACTTTAAAATAACTCAGAGGAATGAGAAAGAGCAAAGAAAGCCTATATGTTCTATGGGAACCACCACACGTATTAATACTGAAATAATTGGAGTTCCAGGAGAAGAGAGGGAGAAGGTAGTAGAAAGTTTATTTAAAGAGATAATAGCTGACAATTTCCCAAACCTAGGAAGAAACTTGGATATCCAAGTTCATGAAACTAATAGGTCACCTCATTATCTCAATGCAAAACGATCTTGGACTTATGTCAGTCTGGATCTGTGACCCTAACAAATAGCAATAGAGAACTTATATATATATATATATATATATATATATATATATATATATATATATATATATAAATTTATTTTTTATTGGTGTTCAATTTGCCAGCATATAGAATAACACCTAGTGCTCATCCCGTCAAGTGCCCACCTCAGTGCCTGTCACCCAGTCAATAGAGAACTTTTATGTGGAATAATAGCAGTCAATTCTTTGAATGTCTTATATCCTCCAAAATTATTTTTTTTGAGAGAGGAAGCAAGGGAGAGGCAGAGGGAGAAGGAGAGAGAGAATCCTAAGCAGGATCCATGCTCAGCTCTGCAGAGCCCAATGCAGGGCTTAATACTGAAATCATGACCTGAAAAGAAATCAAGAGTTAGATGCTTAACCGACTGAGCCACACAGGTGCCCCTCCTCCAAAATTATTTTTAATGATTCCCTGACAAGTCACTTAGTCATTCTTCCAATCTTCTTAAAGCAAAGAATTGGTAAACACTAATCTAGCAAAAAAAAAAAAATTCTAAACGTGTAATTCACATTGTCAACACCACAGGAATAATGTTCCTAATTATCCCTTTGCAGAGTATTCTAGAAGCCTTGACCTTTATTGTGATTTATAAGGGAAATGCAAGGCAAGGAAGGTTAAACAGGCTTACAATGAGCTAGTTTGAGTATTTTCAGCGGTCCCTGGGACATAGAGTTTGTCCCCAGGTTGTTTGTTACCTGTACTTGGGGTAACTGGGGCAGGAGAATAGTAGACCAGAGTGTTAAAAGCCCTGTGAGAACACCTGAAGAAGGTGATTGGGGTTTAGGGCTCTGTATTGGTTGGTTTGCGTAAGAAAGGCATACTCACAGGTGAGTAGTTTGCATTCTCTATGAATTAGCTAGCTTTGGAAGAAAGACCCCAGATGTCAAAAGACCAAAAATACAGAAAATAAAATGGTATTATTAACACATATAAGAAATAGAAAGTTTTCCTGGATGGAGTTAATGGTCTAGTGCCATCTTGACCAATAGAAATACAGTATGAGCCACATCACAAAAAGTAAAAACCAAAGAAAAAGTTAAAAGGAGAAGGTGAATTAAACTTTAAAAATTATTTTGTTTTGTTTTGTTTTTTTTTAATTTTTATTTATTTATGATAGTCACACACACAGAGAGAGAGAGAGAGAGAGAGAGGCAGAGACACAGGCAGAGGGAGAAGCAGGCTCCATGCACCGAGAACCCGACGTGGGATTCGATCCCGGGTCTCCAGGATCGCGCCCTGGGCCAAAGGCAGGCGCCAAACCGCTGCGCCACCCAGGGATCCCTTTTTTTTTTTTAATTGTTATTTATTTATAAAAATTATTTTGAACAAAAAGGTAAATAAATTATCATTTCTACCTGAAAACAATATGAATAAATTGGTAATTAACATTATTCTATGCTAAGTCTTTGAAATGCAGTGTAATATCATTATTTCAATATGTTAGCAAATTAAAATTACTGATTTTGTACATTTTTCTTTTTTGTACTTTTTTCTTATGAAGTCTTTGAAATGCCATGTGTTATTTGAACAAAGAAACAACATACACAATTCACTTATTAGGAACTCTGACAAGTATAAGTCAGGAATGCATTGTGTTATCACCAAATGGAAATAACAGGTTAGGGGATCCCTGGGTGGCTCAGTGGTTTAGCGCCTGCCTTCAGCCCAGGGCATGATCCTGCAGTCCCGGTATCAAGTCCCACATCGGGCTCCCTGCATGGAGCCTCTTCCCTCTGCCTGTGTCTCTGCCTCTCTCTCTCTCTCTCTCTCTCTGAAGAATAAATAAATATGCATCCATTTCTTCTAGATTGCCTGATTTATTGGCATATAGCTGCTCATAATAAGTTTTTAAAATCATTTGTATTTCCTTGGTAGTGATCTCTCCTTTCTCATTCATGATTTTATTAATTTCAGTCTTCTCTCTCTTCTTTTTAATAAGGCTGGCTAATGGTTTATCTATCTTATTAATTCTTTCAAAGAACAAACTCCTGGTTTTGTTGATCTGTTGCACAGTTCTTCTGGTCTCTATTTCGTTGAGTTCTGCTCGAATCTTTATGAACTCTCTTCTGCTGGATGTAGGATCTATTTGCTGTTTTTTCTCTAGCTCCTTTAGGTGTAAGGTTAGCTTTTGTATTTGAGTTCTTTCCAGTTTTTGGATGGATGCTTGTATTGCGACATATTTCCCCCTTAGGACTGCTTTTGCTGCATCCCAAAGATTTTGAACGGTTGTATCTTCATTCTCATTAGTTTCCATGAATCTTTCTAATTCCTCCTTAATTTCCTGGTTGACCCTTTCATCTTTTAGCAAGGTGGTCCTTAACCTCCACGTGTTTGAAGTCCTTCCAAACTTCTTGTTGTGATATAGTTCTAATATCAAGGCATTACGGTCTGAGAATATGCAGAGGAAGATCCCAATCTTTTGGTATCAGTTAAGACCTGATTTTTGACCCAGTATGTGGTCTATCCTGGAGAAAGTTCCATGTGCACTGGAGAAGAATGTGTATTCAGTTGAGTTTGGATGTAAAGTTCTGTAGATATCTGTGAAATCCATCTGGTCCAGTGTATCATTTAAAGCTTTCGTTTCTTTGGAGATGTTGTGTTTAGATGACCTATCGAGTGTAGAAAGCACTAGATTGAAGTCACCAAGTATAAGTGTATTATTATCTAAGTATGTCTTAACTTTGGTTATTAATTGATTGATATATTTGACAGCTCCCACATTCAGGGCATATATATTGATGATTGTTAAGTCCTCTTATTGGATAGATCCTTTAAGTATGATATAGTGTCCCTCTTCATCTCTCACTACAGTTTTTGGGGTAAATTTTAGTTTATCTGGCTACCCCTGCTTTCTTTTGAGGACCATTCGAATGGTAAATGGTTCTTCAACCTTTTATTTTCAGGCTGTAGGTGTCCTTATGTCTAAAGTGAGTCTCTTGTAGACAGCAAATAGATGGGTCCTGCTTTTTTATCCAGTCTGACAACCTGCAACTTTTGATGGGGTCATTAAGCCCATTCACGTTCAGAGTTACTATTGACAGATATGAGTTTAGTGTCATCATGATATCTATTCAGTCCCTGTTTTTGTAGATTGTTCCATTGGACTTCTTCTTAAAGGGGAATTTTGATAGTCCCCCCTTAAAATTTCTTGCAGAGCTGGTTTGGAGGTCACATATTCTTTCAGTTCCTGCCTGTCTTGGAAGCTCTTTATCTCTCCTTCCATTTTGAATGAGAGTTTTGCTGGATAAAGTCTTCTTGGTTGCATGTTCTTCTCATTTAGGACCCTGAATATATCCTGCCAGCCCTTTCTGGCCTGCCAGGTCTCTGTGGAGAGGTCTGCTGTTACCCTAATACTCCTCCCCATAAAATTCAGGGATTTCTTGTCTCTTGCTGCTTTAAGGATCTTCTCTTCATCTTTGGGATTTGCAAGCTTAACTATTAAATGTCGAGGTGTTGAACGGTTTTATTGATTTTAGGAGGTGATCTCTCTATTTCCTGGATCTGAATGCCTGTTTCCCTTCTCAGATTAGGAAGGTTTTCAGCTATGATTTGTTCAAATACATGTTCTGGCCCTCTGGCCATTTCGGCGCCCTCAGGAACCCCAATTAAATGTAGGTTTTTCTTCCTCAGGCTGTCACTTATTTCCCTTAATCTATCCTCATGGTCGTTTAATTGTTTGTCTCTCTTGTCCTCAGTTTCCCTCTTTGCCATCAACTTGTCTTCTATGTCACTCACTCGTTCTTCCACCTCGTTAACCCTCGTCGTTAGGACTTCTAGTTTGGATTGCATCTCATTCAATTGATTTTTAATTTCTGCCTGATTGGATCTAAATTCTGCAGTCATGAAGTCTCTTGAGTCCTTTATGCTTTTTTCTAGAGCCACCAGTAGCTGTATAATAGTGCTTCTAAATTGGCTTCCTGACATTGAATTGTAATCCAGATTTTGTAACTCTGTGCGAGAGAGGACTGTTTCTGATTCTTTCTTTTGAGGTGAGGTTTTCCTTCTAGTCATTTTGCTCAGTGTAGAGTGGCCAAAAGCAAGTTGTATTGGGAAAAGGAGAAAAAGAGAGAAGAGAAAGAAGGAAGGAAAAGAAAAGAAGAAAAAAGGAAGAAAAAAAGAAAAAAGAGAAAGAAAAAGAAAGAAAGGAAAAAAGAGGTGGGGGAAGCAAACAGAAATAAAAAACAAACAAACAAATAAACAAAAAAAACAAGGGGGAGTATCCTCTGATTCTGTATAGTGTAAGTCCCTTGACTTCCCCTGGAACTTTCCAGTGCTGCTGCTTCGGCAATAATTTGTTTTTCCTCTGTCCCTCTAGCTTGTCTTCTGGGGGAGGGGCCTGTTGTGCTGATTTTCAGGTGTGAGCACTTGGGGGAGCTGCTCTGCCCCCTGCCTGGTGCAGGGCTCAGTGAGTGATGTTTAAACTGTTTATCTGGTGAGGCCACTGTGACGCTCAGTGGGGGTTGTTTACCCCGTGAGGCCCCAGGAGGAACAACCACAGTGGCGGCGGCCAGCTCTGGAGCCCTGGATTCAGCTCCGGCAGTAACTACGGAGCTCCCCGTCTGCAGGGGCCTGGATGCTCTGGGGGCGGGGCCGCTGATCTGCTCAGCTTGGGGCAGGAGTGTCCTTGCTGTCCTGGGCCCTCCTGGCCTCTGCCTGTCCCGGGGGGGAGGCCAGATCCTGGGCTGTGTCCCCAGTGCCCTGTGCTGCTGGACCTGCATTGTTGGAATCGCGCTCCCAGCCAGGCAGCCCCATCTCCGTGGAGACACCGCCCGAGCCCTCCGAGCTGCTCCGGGTCCCGCGGGGCGCGCTGCAGCCCTTGAGGGAGCTCCGCCTCAGGTGTGGCGCACTCTCCCCGGGGCACAGGTGCTCTGTTAGTGCCCCTGGGAGCCTGAGGGCATCCCCGCCCTCCTGGGGTCCTGCTCTAACACCCTGCCAGTGGCTTTCCGTCTGGGAAGATTCGTGAAGCTCCTGCTTCTCCGGGACAGGGCTTTCCTGTCCTGGGGGCACTCGCCCCAGCCTTAGCCTGGCTCCTCGTGGGGCGCTTCCCCCTTGGATGCCTTTTGTTTCTTTATTTCTTTTTTCCCCCGTCTTCCTAACTTGATAGAAGCATGAACTCTTCTCACTGTAGCATTCCAGCTGTTCTCTCTTTAAATCTCAGGCCGAATTCGTAGGTTTTCAGGATGATTTGAAGGTCATCTAGGTAATTTGGTGGGGACAGGTGACTTGGGGACCCTACTCTTCCGCCATCTTGCCCCTCCTCCAAGAAAAAATAATTTTAAAAAATTTTAGTGAGTCCTTGAAATGCATCTTATTTCAACATGAAAATAACATCAACATATCACTGTTACCTTTACATTCTTTCTAAGTCTTTAAAATGCAGTCTGTCTTCATTTAAACAAGGAAAAACTATACACAAAGTAGTAATTATTTTCCATTCATCTTTAGTTACAAAGTCATTGAAATTAAATGTTATCACTGCAACATAGAAGTGACAAGAATAAAAAATTTTACATTCTTTATCCTTAAAAAGTCGTTGAAATACAATGTTTTATCATTTTGACATGTAAATATATAACAAAGCATTAACAATTTCCTTACCACAGCTTTTTTTATTATTTGTTTTTATTGAAGTTCCATTTGCCAACATAGAGCATAACACCCAGTGCTCATCCCATCAAGTACCCTCCTCAGTGCCCATCACCCAGTTACCCCAAACCACCACCCACCTCCCCTTCTGCAACCCTCTGTTTCCCACAGTTAGGAGTCTCTTTTCCCACTCAGTTCCCATCCTTTCCCTTATAATACCTTTCAGTATTTTTTTTTGCAAGGAATTCCTTTCAGTATTTAACATTCCCTGTATGAGTGAAACCATAGGTTGAATTCCTTCTCCAATTGACTCACTTCATTTAGCATAATAACTCCAGTTCCATCCCATCAAAGAAAATGGTGGGTATTTGTCCTTTCTAATGGCTGAGTAATATTCCATTGTATATATAGACCACATCTTCTTTATCCATTCACCTGTCAAAGGACATCATGGCTTATTCCACAGTTTGGCTATTGTGGACATTGCTGCTATAAACATTGCGGTGCAGGTGTCCCAGTGTTTCACATCATCTGTATATTTGGGGTAAATATGCAGTAGTCCAATTGCTGGGTTTAGGGTTACACTATTTTTAACTCTTTGAGGAACCCCCACACTGTTTGCAAGAGTGGCTGCACCAGTTTGCATTCCCACCAACAGTGTCAGATGGTTCCCCCTTCTCCACATCCTCTCCAATATGTGTTGTTTCCTGTCTTGTTAATTTTCACCATTCTCACTGGTGTGAGGTGGTATCTCATTGTGGTTTTGATTTGTATTTCCTTGATGGCAAGTGATGCGGAGCATTTTCTCATGTGCTTTTTGGACATGTGCATGTCTTTGGTGATATTTCTGTTCATGTCTTCTGCCCATTCATGATTGGATTTTTTGTTTCTTGGGTGTTGAGTATAATAAGTTCTTAACAGATATTCAATACTAACCCTTTATCTGATAAATCATTTGTAAATATCTTCTTCCATTCTGTAGGTTATCTTTTAGTTTTGTTGGCTATTTCTTTTGCTGTGCAAAAGCATTTTATCCTGATTAGGTCCCAATAGTTCATTTTTGCTTTTGTTTCTCTTGCCTTCATAGATGGATCTTCAAGAAGTTGCTGTGGCCAAGTAGAAACAGGGTGTTCTGGGCAGCCCAGTTGGCTCAGCGGTTTAGTGATGCCTTCAGCCCAGGGCGAGATCGTGGAGGCCCTGGATCGTGTCCCATGTCAGGCTTCATGGATGGAGCCTGCTCCTCCCTCTGCCTGTGTCTCTGCCTCTCTCTCTCTGTGTCTCATGAATAAATAAATAAAATCTTTAAAAACAAAACAACAAAAAAGGGGTGTTGCCTGGGTTCTCCTCTAGGATTTTGATTGATTCTTGTCTCACATTGAGATCTTTCATCCATTTTGAGTTTATCTTTGTGTATGGTGTAAGAGAATGATCCAGTTTCATTCTTCTGGATGTGGGTATCCAATTTTCTCAACACCATTTATTGAAGATACTCCATTTTCCAGTGGATATTATTTCCTGCTTTGCTGAATATTAGTTGACCATAGAGTTGAGGGTCCACTTCTGGATACTCTATTCTGTTCCATTGATCTATGTGTCTGTTTTTGTGCCAGTACCACACTGTCTTGATTATCACAGCTTTGTAATACAGCTTGAAATCTGGCATTGTGATGCCCCCAGGTCTGGTTTTCTTTTTCAACATTCCTCTGGCTATTTGAGGTCTTTTCTATTTCCATACAAATCTTAAGATTATTTGTTCCAACTCTGTGAAGAAAGTCCATGATATTTTGACAGAGATTGCACTGAACGTGTAAATTGCCTGGGTAGCATAGACATTTTCACAATATTTATTCTTCCAATCGATAGGCATTAATATTTTTCCATCTCTTTGTGTCTTCCTCAATTTCTTTCAAAGCGTTCTGTAGTTTTTAGGGTATAGATCCTTTACTTCTTTGTTTAGCTATATTCTTAGGTATCTTATGCTTTTGGAGCAATTGTAAATGGAATTGACTCCTTAATTTCTCTTTCTTCAGTCTCATTGTTAGTGTAGAGAAATGCCACTGATTTCTAGGCATCGATTTTATATCCTTCCACATTGCTGAATTGCTGTATGAGTTCTAGCAATCTTGGGGTGGAGGCTTTTGGGTTTTCTACGTACAGTATCATGTCATCTGCAAAGACGGAGAGTTTGACTTCTTTTTTGCCAATTTGAATGCCTTTTATTTCTTTTTGTTGTCTGATTGCTGAGGCTAGGACTTCTAGTACTATGTTGAATAGCAGTGGTAAGAGTGGACATCCCTGTCTTCTTCCTGATCTTAGGGGAAAGGGTCTCAGTTTTTCCCCATTGAGAATAATATTCGCTGTTGACTTTTCAGATATGGTTTTTAAGATATTGAGGAATGTTCCCTCTATCCCTACACTCTGAAGAGTTTTGATCAGGAATGGATGCTATATTTTGTGAAATGCTTTCTCTGCATCTATTGAAAGGATTATATGGTTCTTTTTTTTCATCTTGATGTCATCTATCACGTTGATTGTTTTATGAGTGTTGAACCACCCTGGCATCCCGGGGATAAATCCTACTTGGTCATGGTGAATACTCTTCTTAATATACTGTTGGATCCTATTGGCTAGTATCTTGTTGAGAATTTTTGCATTCGTGTTCATCAAGGATATTGGTTTCAAATTCTCCTTTTTGGTGGGGGTCATTGTCTGGTTTTGGAATTGAGGTAATGCTGGCCTCCAAAAATGAGTTTGGAAATAGTCTGTCCCTTTCTATCCTTTGGAACAACTTTAGTAGAATGGGTATTATTTCTTCTTTAAACTTTTTTTTTATAATATTCTCATTTCTTTCTCAACATTTTTTAAAATATTTTATTTATTTATTCATGAGAGACATACACACAGAGAGAGAGACAGAGACACATGCAGAGGGAGAAGCAGGCTCCACGCAGGGAACCCGATGTGGGACTCAATCCCAGGTCTCCAGGATCAGGCCCTGGGCTGAAGGCAGTGCTAAACCGCTGAGCAACCCGGGCTGCCCTCTTCTTTAAACTTTTGGTAGAATTCCCCTGCAAAGCCATCTGGCCCTGGACTTTTGTGTCTTGGGAGGTTTTTGATGACTGCCTCAATTTCCTCACCAGTTATTGGCCTGTTCAGGTTTTCTATTTCTTCCTTTTCCAGTTTTGTGGTTTTCCAGAAATGCATCCATTTCTTCTAGGTTGCCTAATTTGTTGGCATATAGCTGCTCATGTTACGTTTTTAAAATCATTTCCTTGGTATTGGTTGTGACCTTTCCTCTTTCATTCCTGGTTTTATTGAGTCTTTTTTATTTTTAATAAGGCTGGCTAGGTGTTTATCTATGTTATTAATTCTTTCAAAGAACCAACTACTGGTTTCGTTGATCTGTTCTACAGTTATTCTGGTCTCTATTTTATTGAGTTCCGCTCGAATCTTTATTATTTGTCTTCTGCTTGTTGTAGATTTTACTTCTTTTTCTTTCTCCAATTCCTTTGGGTGCAAGATTAGCTTATATATTTGAGGTTTTTTTCAATTTTTTGAAGGAGGCTTGCATTGAGATGTATTTCCCTCTTAGGATTGTTTTTGCTGTATACCAAAGATTTTGAATGGTTGTATCTTCATTTTCATTAGTTTCCATGAATCTTTTTAATTCTCTAATTTCTTGGTTGACCCATTCATCCTTTAGTAGGATGCTCTTTAACCTCCACGTGTTTAAGTTTCTTCCAAATTTCTTCTTATCATTGACTTCTAGTTTCAAAGCATTGTGGTCTGAAAATATGCAGGGGACAATCCCAATCTTTTGATACAGGTTGAGACGTGATTTGTGACCCAGTATGTGGTCTATTCTGGAGAAAGTTCCATGTGCACTTGAGAAGAATGTGTACTCAGTTGCGTTCAGATGGAAAGTTCTGTATGTATCTGTGAAATCCATCTGGTCCAGTGTACCATTGAAGGTCCTTGTTTCTTTGGTGATGTTCTGCTTAGAAGATCTACCATTGGGATCCCTGAGTGGCTCAGCAGTTTAGCGCCTGCCTTTGGCCCAGGGTGTGATCCTGGAGACACCGGATCAAGACCTGCGTCAGGCTTCCTGCGTGGAGCCTTCTTCTCCCTCTGCCTGTCTCTGCCTCTCTCTCTCTCTCTCTCTGTGTGTGTCTTTCATAAATAAATAAATAAAAATCTTTTTAAATATATGGGAACCCTCTTGCACTGTTGGTGGGAATGTGAACTGGTGCAGCCACTCTGGAAAACTGTGTGGAGGTTCCTCAGAGTTAAAAATAGATCTGCCCTGTGACCCAGCAATTGCACTGCTGGGGATTTATCCCAAAGATACAGATGCAATGAAATGCCGGGACACCCGCACCCAGATGTTTCTAACAGCAATATCCACAATAGCCAAACTGTGGAAGGAGCCTCGGTGTCCATTGAAAGATGAATGGATAAAAAAGATGTGGTTTATGTATACAATGGAATATTACTCAGCCATTAGAAACGACAAATACCCACCATTTGCTTCAACGTGGATGGAACTGGAGGGTATTATGCTGAGTGAAATAAGTCAATCAGAGAAGGACAAACATTATATGGTCTCATTCATTTGGGGAATATAAATAATAGTGAAAGGGAATAAAGGGGAAAGGAGAAAAAATAAGTGGGAAATATCAGAAAGGGAGACAGAACAAGAAAGACTCCTAACTCTGGGATATGAACTAAGGGTGGTGGAAGGGGAAGAGGGCGGGGGGTGGGGGTGACTGGGTGGCGGGTACTGAGGTGGGCACTTGATGGGATGAGCACTGGGTGTTATTCTGTATTTTGGCAAATTGAACACCAATAAAAATAAACTTATTATTAAAAAAAAGAAAGAGAAATGAAAACTTATATCCCCCTTAAAGGGGAAACAAAAAAGAAGTTCAAGGATCCCAATGCTCTCAAGAGGCCTCCCTCATTCTTTTTCTTGTTTTGTTCTGAGTATCGCCCAAAAATCAAAGGAGAGTATCCGGGCCTATCCATTGGTGATGTTGCAAAGAACCTGGGAGAGATGTGGAATAACACTGCTGCAGATGAGAAGCAGCCTTATGAAAAGAAGGCTGCTAAGCTGAAGGAAAAATATGAAAAGGATATTGCTGCATACCGAGCTAAAGGAAAGCCTGATATGGCAAAAAAGGGAGTTGTCAAGGCTGAAAAGAGCAAGAAAAAGAAGGAAGAGGGGGAAGCAGAGGAAGATGAGGATGAGGAGGAGGAAGAAGATGAGGAAGAAAATGATGATGATGAATAAGTTGGTTCTAGCGCAGTTTTTTTTCTTGTCTATAAAGCATTTAACCCCCCTGTACACAACTCACTTTTAAAGAAAAAAATTGAAATGTAAGGGTGTGTAAGATTTGTTTTTAAACTTTACAGTGTCTTTTTTTTTTTTTTTGTATAGTTAACACACTACCGAATGCGTCTTTAGATATCCCTGTCATGGTGGTATTTTCAATAGCTACTAACCTTGCCTGGTACAGGATGGGGGTTGTAAATTGGCATGGAAATTTAAAGTAGGTTCTTGTTGGTGCACAGCACAAATTAGTTATATATGGAGATGGTAGTTTTTCATCTTCAGTTGTCTCTGATGCAGCCTCTATGAAATAACTGTTGTTCTGTTAACTGAATTCCACTCTGTAATTGAAAAAAAAAAGTTGCAGCTGTTTTGTTGACATTCTGAATGCTTCTAAGTAAATACAATTTTTTATTAGAAATAAAATGAAATGAGTTTCTTGGAGACAGCATATAGATGGGTCTTCCTTTTTAATAGTCTGAAACTCTGTGTCTTTTGTTGGGATCATTTAGCCCATTCACGTTCAGAGTAACTATTGAAAGATATTAATTTAGCGCCATCATAATACCTAATCAGTCCCTGTTTTTGTGGATTGTTTCTTTGGGCTCCTTCTTTCTTTTACAGGGTCCCCCTTAATATTTCTTGCAGAGCTGGTTTGGTGGTCACATATTCTTTCAGTTTCTGCCTATCCTGGAAGATCTTTATCTCTTTTTCTATTCTGAATGACAGCCTTGCTGGATAAAGCATTCTTGGCTGCACGTTCTTCTCATTTAGGACCCTGAATATATCATGCCAGCCCTTTCTGGCCTGTCAGATCTCTGTGGAGAGGTCTGCTGTTAATCTGATATTTCTCCCCATATAAGTTAAGAACCTCTTGTCTTGAACTGCTTTAAGAATTTTCTCTTTATCTTTGAAACTTGCAATTTTCACTATTACATGTTGAGGTTTTGAATGGTTTTTATTGATTTTTTGGGGGGGGTTCCTCTCTATCTCTTGGATCTTAATGCCTGTTTCCTTCCCCAGATTAGGGAAGTTCTCAGCTATGATTTGTTGAAATATACTTTGTGGTCCTCTCTGTCTCTCTCTCAGCCTCTTCTGAAATCCCAATTAGATGTATATTCTTCCTTCTCAAGCTATCATTTATTTCCCTATGCCTTTCCTCAGGAGCTCTTGTTTTTTTTTTTTCCTCAGCTTTCTTCCTTACCATCAACTTGTCTTCTATGTCACTCACTCTCTCTTCCACCTATCTAACCCTAGCAGTTAGGACATCCAGTTTGTATGGCATCTCATTTAATCTATTTTTAATTTCAGCCTGATTAGATCTCAATTCTGCAGTAACAAAGTCTCTAGAGTCCTTTATGCCTTTTTCCAGAGCCACCAGTAGCTTTATAATTGTACTTGTGAATTGAATTTCTGACATCATATTGAAATTCAAATTCTGTAAGTCTGTGGTAGAGAGTACTGTTTCCATTTCTTTCTTTTGTATTGAATTATTCCTTCTAGTCATTTTGTCCAGTGCAGAGTGATTGTATGTGCAGGCTGAGTAAAAAATATCAACCACAATCTAAGTAAATTACACCCTAGATGATTCCAAAGAGGTCATAGACCAGAAAATACAAGAAAAAGAAGAACAAACAAAATAAAACAAACGGACCACTAATGTGAAAAACACATTTTAAAACAAGTAGTAAAACATAAGAGGTCAAAAACAAAAATCAAAGAAGAAGAAAAAAGGAAAAAGAAGAAAAGAAAAAAAGTAAAGAGGGAAAAGAGGAAATAGAGGGTGGATGGTAGTGGTGAGGAAGTGGTAGTGCAGAGAGAATGTAGTCTACCTGAAGGATCATAGAGGATGTTCCCCTTGGTTCTGAGTGTATTTTGTTCTGTATGTTATAAGATGCTCAATCCCAAATTTATATAAACCAGCAATACTTATATAAAGCCCCAACACTGACCACCAAAACAAACGAGATAAAAGAGGGGTGCAGAATGGGAAGGAAGAGAGAATATAATCTCACAGAATGAACCAGCATGGTATTACACTTGATTTTGGGTGTATGATGGTCATGTTTTAGAAGGTATTAACTTCCACCATTGTAAAACAAAATGAGGCAGAAAAAAAATCTCGTATATCTACCAAAATTAAATTGAATACATTGAAGGGAATCCAGAAGTGAAAAATATATCTAAGACATGTAATTGTAGAAATACGAAGGTCAAAAAGGGAAAAACTTAAAAATGAAGAGGTGGTAAAGTATTGTAGTTAAGGTGGGAAAAGAGAGAAAATATTGGAAATTTTTAGTCTGATATAAAAATGAATTGTAATGGAAAAAGGAAGAAAAAGGGACCCTCTAGTTCTATATACTATTTTCTCTCAGTCCTGGTGCTTTCCAGCGCTGCTTGGTCAATAACTTGCTTTTCCCGTTTTTCCAGCTGGTCTTCTGGGGGAGGGTCTGCTGTGCTGATTCTCAGCTGTGTGTGCCTGGAGGAGATGCCCCACTCCTTGCCAGTGCCAGTGTGGGCTCAGTGGAAGCTGTTTACCCTGTGAAGCCTTTGATCCCTGGTGGCCCCGCCCCTCCCAGGCACAAGGTGAAACAAGGAGGAAAAACAACAATGGTGGCGGCCAGACTTCCAGCTCTGGAATCAAGCTCCCCTCGAGTAATTAACTGCAGTCTTCCAGTACACGCTGGCCTAGACGCTCCTGGGGCAGGCGCAGGTGCACTCATCGGCGCAGCTTGCAGGGCGCCCAGCAGCAGGAGAGTTCTCGCTTTCCTGTGCCCTCCCCACTTTCGCCTGTTCCAGGGCAATGCAGGACCGCTGGCTTTCTCCACTTGGGCACCCCAGGATCCATGGCCCTGGGCCATTAGACCCCCACTCCCGGGGACCACCTCTCTCAAAGGGAATGGGGTACAGCCACCTCCAGCTGGAGCCGGCCTGCCTCACCTACTGGCTCCTCCCAAATACCCCAAAGGGCTGTGGCGCTCCAATCCTTTACTGATATGGAACCATGGTTTGTGATGCACTTTCCCCCAGTAACTCTTCCTCTTATAGTGACTCCGGGAATCTTGAGGCTTCACTGCCCCTCCTGCAATTCTGCCTGATTTCCCTGCTAAACACTTTTCCATCAGGGAAGACTCCAGCACAGATTCTTAAAGTTCCTGCTTCTCCAGGGCTGGGTTTTCCTGCCCGGAGGCTTTTGCCACTCAGCTTTAGCCTGGCTCCTTGCAGTTACCCTCCCCCACTTTATTCTTTTTTATTTTTTTTTCACTCTCCTACCTTAGAAGCGAAAACTTTTCTCTCTGTAGCGTTTCAGCTGTTCTCTCTTTAAGTCTCAGGCTGAATTCATAGATGTTCAAGATGTTTTGAAAGTTATCTAGGTAAGTTTGTGGCACCAGGTAAGTTGAGAACCCCTACTCTTCCACCATCTAGCCCCTCCCTCCCTTCTCTTACGGAGTCTTTGAAACACAGTGCTATGATTTCAAAATGTAAACAATATAAAAGTTAATTCACATTTGTCTTTATGACCTCTGACATGCCATTTCAATATATAATGAATGTAAGTTAACTATTATGTAAGTTATATAAAGATATTGTTATTCTAAATATAGATATATAAAGATTAAATATATCTAAATATAGTTATTCTAAATATAAATATCAAATATATCTAAATATATATTTTAAGATAGTTATATATCTATATTTATAAAAACATCTATATTATATATAGACATAAAGATAAATATGTAAACTATTAAGATATAGTTATTTTATATCTTTTGTTTCTTACCAAGTCTTGGATATACACTGTGCATTTAATACTTAGAGTACATCACATTTCAGAGTAGCCAAATTTCTAGTGCTCAGTAACCACATAATGGTGTTTACCATAATGAACAGTGCAATTCTAGTAGAAGAGCAGAAAGAGAAAATGTTGGGCTGGTGAGATTGGGGATCTCAAAACAGTTGACCCCAGGCCAGCAACCTCTCAATAAGGCCGCCTTGCCACCCTACTCTAACTCAGCACACAAAGACCTGTAACCCTTGCCCTAACTAGAATGCCACCCTACCCCCATCTTCCCCACTGAAAACTCTTTATAGACGCCCCCCTGCAGTTTGCCTGGGGACAACTTCCCCTGCCCATGATTTTCCACTTTTTCCCTCCCCTGCGGGCCGTGGAACCTCGCCCAAGATCGCGTCCAATTAAAAGCCTGTTTCAACCAACTTTTGCCTGGCCTCTCTATTCCATTTCACTACCGATTGGATTAAACCTGATAGAAAATACATATGGAATTATGTGTATCATGAAGGAAATGTACATGGTACATTAGGAGAGCAGCAGCAGAGTAAATCTATTTAGATAAGAAAAAACCTCTGAGGAGGAAACATTTAAGCCATGATCTGGGGGTTATACAGCAGCATAATGAGTTCAACATGGATTGAGCAGAGTATATAAGAGAAAAAGTGAAAAAAAATCTGGAGTTAGGGGGTAAATAATTTTCCAAAATGCCCTAAAAAAGAGTGAAGAAACTGACAAGTCATAGGAATATCTATACTTTGAATGGTTTGAGATCAGGGACTTTATAATTCACAGCACCTGGAACAGTACCTAAATCATAAGAAGTACTTGGTGAATGTCTGTGAAATAAGGAATAATAGAGCCAGGGGTCTGAGACCTGGGAAAGCAGGTAGCAACATGCTAATCAAAACATCAGCAGGAAAAGGCACAGCATAGGAACTATAGTCAATGATACTGTAATAGGGTTGTATGGTGACAGATGGTAGCTACACTTGTGGTGAGCATGGCATAACATACAGAGAAATTGAAATTACTATGCTATACACCCGAAATGAATGTAATATTGTGTATCAACTATACTCAAAAACAAACAGCAACAAAACCACCAGTAGGTAGTGGGCATGGTTTGTTTCCTTTTACCCACACAGGATTTCTAATAAGTAACCTTAGGCATTTATAAATGTAAGAAGCTTACAGGACACTAAAGGGTAAAATTATTGGCTTTAATAATTACCACATCCAGGAAGAGTTTCAATTGATCTGACTTGTGTCACATTTCCATAAGTGGATAGGTGAACCAATCAGTGTGAGCAGAAAAATAATGGTACCATCACTGGGTTAACCTATGTCATATACCCAACACCGTGGTTAGTAACCAGAAAAGGATGTGGAGCAAAAGATCCACAGGACCTTTCAAATTCTTCTATTTCCTTTTCAGAGATTTTCTTTTATAGATATCAGTTACATATACAATCTCCCTAAACTGCTTCCTCAAACAGTAGAATTTATCTATGTGTCTAACAAATTTGACCTTCAGACAAAACACTGAATGTTTTAATGATCACACATGAGTGTTGAAACAACTCCCTGTACTATGGAAACCACTCAGTACAAGTGGTCCAATTCATGTCACCTCGCCGTACCACCTGCAGCATTTCTGTCAACTGGGTCTGCACTTCAGCAAGTTTCTGTTGGTCCAAACTTCTGGGAAAATTCCAGTGTTCATAGCAATGGACAGGAACAGGATAAATAACATGCTTCAGCTCCATCAAGGATATTAAACATTGCAGAAGGCCCATGAGCAGAGGCATTGTAATGGGTTTGAAGGCAAAGCTAAGGACACGGAGATGGGTACAGTGGCTCAGGGCTGGGAGGACGGCAGAGAGAGTAGAATCAGTTATCAGGAAATTATTTATCTCCAGATACTCCAGGGTGCCTAAGACCTTCTCTAGCAGAATCTGGAAGGGCTCATAAACTTCTGAGAATATCTGGTTGTTACTGAGATTCAACAGCCTAGGTCAGTAGCCTAAGAACTCTGGGACAGGACAGTGATATCTTTGTTAGACGGGCCACAGAAAGATAGACACAATGCATCCAACTGAGGTGGCAGGATTCTGTAGAGAGGAAAAAGCAAGCTTATTTAAGAAAAATGAGCATTGGACAGGACAGCAAGACATGAATTATAGGTACATAAGGCACCAGAATAAACCAATTTGTACATATTTTGCAACAATGGTCAACAATGCATTCTTTGCAATCAGACTTAATAGGCTTGTGACCCTGAGAAAGTTACTCCTATATTCTGAGAGAGAGGTTTTTAATCTTTAAAATGTGCACAACAGTAATTATTATATATGGTTGTGGGAAAGATTAATTGAAAAATGTTGTATGCACTTAAATATAACACAATCAATAATGGATCTTATTCACTTACTTGGTGAAGATAGGTCTAGGAAAGCACCCAACCGAGGGTTCCCTTTGATTAGCTCCCAGAAAACAAGTTCTCCATTCAAGGTCTAAGCCTTGAAGAAAATACAGGTGCAAAATGGTCTGCAGTGTTAACTATTGTGGTTAGTCAACGGGGATGTGCATCAGTGTTTCAACTGAATGCCTCCCTTCCTCTTTAGAAAGCTGTAAACTCCAATAGAAGAAGAATGGAGTCTTTTTCACCAATGTATTTACAAACTTATCATACTGTCTGTGCATGGTCAACTGAATGAATAAACGAATGAATGAGCACAGCTTTCTTTTCAAATAATGTCTGTCTCCTCACAACGAGATACCTCTCACTAGGCTCACCAGTTTCTAACTCCTGCCACTGCTCATGCTGATGTGAAAGGAGAAATAGGTTACAAGGAACCTAAGATATCCACATATGGCCTCTTCTCCTAACAATGGGGTGTTCTGGGAACCCAGGTTCCTCCCAACCCCTTCACCTGAGCAGTTTGTGCAGTTGTTCTGTAAGGTAGAATAAAACCAAGCTGAGCTCCTGGAGGTTGTCAAGTTGCCCAAGCTGAGTGAGAAAAGTTTTGAAGTCCTCCTCCTTACAATATTCAAAGGAGATGTTAGACAAACTAAGGCTGTTCAGATGGATCATCTGAGCCAAAAGGGTGGTGACTTCACTCAGATAAGCCTGATTCAATTCCAGGTGATCAATGCATCCCAGATCCAGGAACTGCAGGACACTTTTGTGGGCAGACATTTTATCAATATGCAAATCTCTGCAGCAGAGGTGCAAAGACCCAAAGCTCTGCTCAACTTTACTTCTGAAGGAAATAAAGAAATTGCTTTGTTTTCAAGGAACCATTGAAAGAAAGGTCTAATAATAATTCCATGGGTTTCTGGGTTGACAGAGGCTCAGACTCTGAATTAACAATTCCAAGGCACTTGACATTATGCTGGGATTCTTCTATTTTAAGGATAGAGTATTGAGAATAAACACAAGACTGAAAACAGGATGGAAATGTGGTACTGGTCTTGGAGCATGCTGTCCTACAGTCTGGGTCCTGCCTCAAATCTAGGATCCTCAGTTTTGGCCCCCTGTAAAGAGAGGAGGAGACAGAACATATATGAGAAGTAGCTACTTTTAATATAACCCAGCAAGATCAATGATGGGAAGCAGAAACAGAACTCTTTACCCCTGGTTTTCACACCATATACCATTCACCAAGAAGTTCTTTTATACAAGTTTAGTATCTTTCTCTCTTTACCCGTACTTTCTTCACTTCTGGTCCTCCACAATCTCAACACCCACATACTTTTATGTAATCACACTCAGGAGATAGATCTATCTACCTCAATGACCTTTATTCTATAATTGATCCTGTAAGACATTGGAGTCCCAAAAGTAACCCCAAATGCTGGAGCAATAGTCCCGCAGAGATCTTCAGCATTCACCATTGGCTACTCTTGAGTGACTGTTAGGTATCTCCCTGCCCCAGGCCCTAGCATAACCTTCTGCTGACTCACTATGTTTCTATTGGACGTAGTCTTACCAAGCAGAAAGTTCTGGTCAGAGAGGATCTGCAAACCATCAATCATGGCTTCCAAGATTTCATAGTATGACTCTTGTACATTTAAGGTCCCAATATAGAGACAGTGAAAGGGCCAAACCCTCACCATTGCTTTTAGTATCTTCTTGTGCTCTCCCAAGAAGGCATCAATGAACAAAGAGGTCTCTTGGGAGTTCTTCCAGGGCATCAATAGCTGCAGACTCATTACTCAGAAGACTTTTTGCAGCAAGCTCTAGCAATGTGGGTATGGCCTTTTGATCCATCTTCATGAATGTGCTTCAGGGTGAGGAATATTTAGAAATCCTGAAAAGATATCTACAGTCTTATTTGCCTCCAAGATTAGCTATGAACAAAATTATTATTGAATAAATATATGGTGAATCAGGCAGCCAACTCAGTGACCTCTACCATAGAAACAGAATAAAAATAGACTTCTATGTGTGTCTAAGTATATATGTGCATGCATTCACATATATATATATATATATATATATATATATATACTCTCACACACACATATATATATACATAAGATAAAAGGCCATTAGAAATCAGAGGTAAGTTAGCAGAACACAATCTTAACCACCTAGGTACCTTCTTCCCAATATTTCCTTCCAAAAGGATATAAGCCAATATGAAGAAAAATGTAAATGTGCCACAGCCTTAATATTACTTTAAAATGGAAAATGCCAGGGGCACCTGGGTGGCTCAGTCAATTAAGTGTCCAACTCTTGATTTTAGTTCAGGTCATGATAGGGTCATGAGCTCAAGCCCTGTGTTGGGCATGGAGCCTGCTTAAGATACTCTCTCTCCCTCTGCCCCTCCTCCACTCATGCTGTCTCTCTTGCTCTCTCTCAAAAAAAATTTTTTAATGGAAAATGCCAAACTTTCAAAATCATTTTAAGTAAAAAAAGAACAAACAACAACAACAAAAAAAAAACATAAAATCCCAGCATACAATTTGTTATATTCCCATCACTAGCTATTGTGGCAAGCAAAGACAGACCAAGAAAAGCTGCAAGAGACAAAGAGGAAGAAAGATGGTGAGGAGTTTAAAGTTGATCTAAAACTATAGCAGAATGACTAAGCACAGAAGGTGTCCTGGAAGATGAGAGCAGGGAATCTAGGGTAGGGACTCCAAAATAAGCACTTAAAGGGGCAGGAATGATTTAAAGGTTCAGTCTTTGAAATACATAATTTCTAGGAAAGAATAAAGGCAAAAAGGAAGGGAGAAGCACCCTTTAGCAATTGGGTATGACAGGGAAAATAAACAAGAGAAAGAGGAAGGATCTTGCAAGACAGAAAAGAACCACAAAATCAGAGCACTCACAACTGCCTCCATTACCAAAACAAACATACAAAGTAAATAAAGGATCTGGGCTTTGCTATAATGACAGAAAAGGACATCATTAAACTAAGACTAGGGATCCCTGGGTGGCGCAGGGGTTTGGCGCCTGCCTTTGGCCCAGGGCGCGATCCTGGAGACCCGGGATCGAATCCCACGTCGGGCTCCGGGTGCATGGAGCCTGCTTCTCCCTCTGCCTATGTCTCTGCCTCTCTCTCTCTATGTGTGACTATTATAAATAAAAAATTTAAAAAAAAATAAAAAAATAAACTAAGACTCTTGTAAAACTACTAAATATCATACAAATGAACAAAAGGAAAGGGAATTCCATATAAAAGCGTTGCAAAAAAGATGAAGAAACAAACTTCCCACATATTAAACAACCATGAATCAGAAGGAGACTGTGAGTCAACACTCCAAACAGAATTAAATACTCAAGCAAGCATTTGAGGATATGAAACCTACCTTGAGTCAGAATGTTTTCAAAAATCTATAAACAGAAATGTACTAAAAAAAAGTAATGTATAGGGAGTATAGTCAACAATATTCTAATAACATTGTATGGTGACATATCATAATTATACTTCTTGTGGTGAGCATTGTTTAATGTATAGAAATGTAAAATCATTGCTTTATACCTGAAACTAATATAACATTGTATATCATCTATGCTTCAATAACAAAAATTTGTTTTTAAGAATCTGGGGTACAGATTTTATATCCAGTTGGAGTGCCCTTCAAATATCACAGCCTATTAAAAAAAAACCAGTTTTTCAACATACAGGAACTTAGGAAATTGTGTACCCCACAGTCCTTCCTCAGGAATCTACTAGAGCAGGGGCTTGAAATTATGATCCGATTATGCCAAATAAAGTCCACTTCTTCATTTTGTAAATAAAGTTTTACTGGAAAAGAGCCATTACTAATCATTTACGTATTATTTATAGATGCTTTAGTACTACAATGGAAAAGCTGTTATAACAGAGACACTGTGGACTACAAGCTTAAAATATTTACTAAATGTCTCTTTACAGAATTTTTGTTAAGTAATCTTCTAAAAGATGAACTGAGAATGTGATCCTACATGTGATAACAGGGAAAATATTGCCAAAATAACCGATTTTAACATCTAATACTAAAATCAAGGTGAAGGAAAAGAGGGAAGACTAATGTACAAATGCTTCATGTTGTGAAAAGCAAAACAGAAATCATGCAACTAAAAATGAGAGTAAGGAGAGAAACAAAAGAAAATAGATTAAACTTTTGACCATAATGCAGTAGGTGAGTATTAAATGATATTAGCGGGGGTGGGGGGTGGGGAGGAAGAATGGACAAGATAGTAAGCTGTTAAGAAAACAGGTTGTTAAGGATAATTTTTTAAAGCATTAAACCTGACAAAGAATGTATCTTAATGATAAAAACCAGATTCACAATAAAGATACAACACTTAAGAACACTTACCAAATAACATAGCAACCACTGTTATAAAGCAAAAAGGAAAGGAGATTTAGATTTTATTTTATTTTTAAGGTTTTATTTATTTATTCATGAGAGAGAGAGAGAGGCAGAGACACAGGCAGAGGGACAAGCAGGCTCCATGCAGGGAGCCTGATGTGGGACTCAATCCCGGGTCTCCAGGATCACGCCCCGGGCTGACGGCGGCGCTAAACCACTGAGCCACCAGGCTGCCCGAGACTTAGATTTAAAAAAAAAAAACACAGTAATAATAGGATATTTAAGAAATCAGTCTCAGTACAAGACAGATCAAGTGGTATAGGAATACAGACGAAGAAAATCTAAACAACATAATCAATAAGGTAAGCCATATATATTATATATGGTGTGTGACACACACACACACAAAGTGAAAGAGAATACAGAATATATTTTCTTGTCAAAAATTGATAATTATTTCACAGAAACATCATTAATTTCCATAAAGTAGAAATATCATAATCTAATCACAATGCAACAAAAGTTAAACTTACTAAAAAAAATGGAAAACAGAGGATGGCTCTGTCAGTTAAGCATCTGCCTTCAGCTCAGGTCATGATCTCAGGGTCCTGGGACTGAGCCTTGCATTAGGCTCCCTGTTCAGTGGAGGGCCTGCTTCTCCCTCTCCCTCTCCCTCTGCCTGATGCTCCCCATGCTTGTGCTCTCTATCGAATACATAAATAAAATCTTTTTAAAAATGGAGAACAGGTTTTTCTACCTGAAAAAGTTTTTAAAGCATCTATTTTAAAAATGTTTTTTTAAATTTTATTTATTTATGATAGGCACACAGTGAGAGAGAGAGAGAGAGGCAGAGACATAGGCAGAGGGAGAAGCAGGCTCCATGCACCAGGAGCCTGACGTGGGATTCGATCCTGGGTCTCCAGAATCGCGCCCTGGGCCAAAGGCAGGCGCTAAACCACTGCGTCACCCAGGGATCCCTATTTTAAAAATGTTAAGTTAAAAAGGAGATACAAAGCTTGGTAGGAGGAAGATGGCATTGGAGTAGTAGGACCCTAGGCTTGCCTCATCCCATGAACACAACTGGATAACTATCAAATCATCCTGAATACTCCAGAGGTTGGCCAAAAGACTGACAGAACAAACACCACAACTAAAGGAAGAGAAAAGGGCACATCAAAGAAAGTAGCAAGTGTGGTGACACAGTTTAGGGAAGAAATGGATCATGGGTTCAGCAGAGTAGAGGAAGAGGAAGACATGGTCACAGAGAAGGGCAAGAGAGAGAGGAGCACGCAGGGAAAGAGAATAGTGGAATATTTCCCCAAAGCCATAGGCTTGGAGAATCAGAGGGTTTGAATCATAAGTCTTGCAACCAGAGGGGCTTAAAGCCAGGAGTTTCAAAAGTCAGTGGGTTTGGCTAAGATAGAGCCTTCAGGGCACTGCACTGCTCCTGGAGAGAAGGCAGGCAAACCTAAGGGCAGACAGCATGGAAACAGCAATCTGAAGAGTGTCTGAGGCACACAGTGAGGAGATGATTCACTCTTCTCAGAGTGTATCCCTGAATGGTAGCATTCAGAGACATCATTTCCCTCCTCTACTGCTTGGCATAAACACAGAGCCACCTGTCAGAAGCAGCGCACTGTTGACACTGGCTACCTAACTTGCTTACATTAAGCTCCACCAACTGCATTCCCATGTAACTACCCATCTCAGTCATGCTTGCCTCAGTCCCAGTGTGGTAGGGACCCTACCCCCAGAAGTCCAGCACAAATCCCTGCCCAAACCACATCTCCTGACCAGAGTATTCTGCAGGGCCTCAGTTCTGGTGGAGGAGGTGTCCAGTCTCATTTCATAAGCAGACCAGAGGACACCTACTTAAAACTTCCCACATTCAGGCCAGGGACCAAACATTGCCCACAGGAGGCAAGGAGAGACTCTGTAGATGACTAGCCTGAATGACAGAGCAGCCAAAACACAATAGTAGAGCACATGCAGCACACACCAGAGACATCCATGAAGCACCAGGCACTGGGCAGTACATGACTCTTCTTCAAAGGCTGTTCCTTTTATTAATTTTATTTTATTTTTTACATAGGCCATTCATTTTAGAAGTACAAGACATAACTGGCTTTTCTAACACACAAAAGGAGGTGGAGAAATTCATCCCAAATAAAGAACAAGATGCTGTCATGGCCAGAGATCTAACCAACAAAGATATAAGTAACATGCTATAGGGAGAATTTAAAGCAACAATCATAAGGGTACTCATTGGGATTGAGAAAAGAATGGAAGACTTAGGGTGGCCCTTACTGCAGAGATAAAGGAATTAAAAAACAGAAATGAAACATAAAATAACTGAGATTTAAAACAAATTTGATGCAATGAACAAAAGCATGGAAGAAGCAGAGGAACAAATAAATGATATAGAAGAGAAAATAATAGAAAATAATGAAGCTGGAAAAAAAGATTATGGAACACAAGAACAGACTTAGAGAACTCAGTGACTCAATCAAAAGTAATAACATTTGTATTATTGGAGTCCTAGAAGAAAAAGAGAGAGAGAAAACTTCCTTAATCTGGGGAAGTAGGGGATCCCTGGGTGGCGCAGCGGTTTGGCACCTGCCTTTGGCCCACCGCGCGATCCTGGAGACCCAGGATCGAATCCCACGTCAGGCTTCCGGTGCAGGAGCCTGCTTCTCTGCTCTCTGCCTGTGTCTCTGCCTCTCTCTCTCTCTCTCTCTCTCTGTGTGTGTGTGTGACTATCATAAATAAATAGAAATTTTAAAAAAAAGAAAAAAAATCTGGGGAAGTAAAAAGGTATCAAATCCAGGAGGTATAGAGAACTCCCATCAAAATCAGCGAAAGCAGGCCAACACCAAGACGTATTTTAATTAAATTTGCAAATTACTGTGATAAAGAAAAAAATCTTAAAAGCAGCATGACAAAAGAAGTCCGTAAGTTACAAGAGAAAACTCATAAGGCTAGCTGTGGATTTTCCAATAGAAATCTGGCAAGCCAGAAGAGAGAGGCATGATATATTCGACATGCTGAATAGGAAAAATCTGAGGCCAAGAATATTTTATCCAGCAAGGCTATGATTGAGAACAGAGGAGAGATAGAGTTTCCCAGACAAAAACTAAAGTTCATGATCACTAAACCAGCCCTCCAAGAAATATAAAGGGTATTCTTTGAGTGGAAAAGAGAGGCCAAAAGTAACAAAGCCAAGAAAGGATCAGAGGAAATTTTCAGGAACAATGACAAAACAAGTAATAAAATGGCACTAAATACATATCAATCAATAATTATATTGAATGTAAATGGAACAACCACTCCAATCTAAAGACGTAGGATGTGAGACTGGATTAAAAAAAAAAAAAACAAGGCCCACCAATATGCTGCCTATCAGAGACTCATTTTAGACCTAAAGACTCCTGCAGATTGAAAATGGGGGGATGGAGAAATAGCTATCATGCAATTGGACATCAAAAGAAAACTTGAGTAGCAATACTTATATTGGGTAAACTAGACTTTAAAACAAAGACTACAACAAAAGCTATAAAGGAGAAATTAAATTTAAAAAAAGAGATATAAAGGAGAAAATCCAATAAGATATAACAATTATAAATATTCATGCACCTAACATGGGAGCCCCCAAATATATAAGACGATTAATAACAAACATAAAGGAACCAATCAATAATAATACAATAATAGCAGGGGACTTCAACATCCCCACTTACATCAATGGACAGATCATTTTAACAGAAAATCAACGAGGAAGCAATGGCTTTGAATGACACACTAGACCAGATGGACTCAAAGAATTATTCAGAACTTTCCATTCTAAAACGGCAGAATACATATTCTTTTCAAGTGCATATGGAAGATTCTCTAGAATATATCACATACTAAGACACAAAACAGGCCTGAACAACTACAAAAGTACTGAAGTCATACTATGCACCTCTTCTGACCACATGCTACAAAATGTGAAGTCAACTACAATAAAACCCTGGAAAGACCACAAATATATAGAGGTTAAAGAACATGCTACTAAGAAATGAATGGGTCAACCAGGAAATAAAAGAAATTTAAAAAATCGATGGAAACAAATGAAAATGAAAATACAATGGTCCAAAGCCTTTGGAACACAGCAGATATGGTCCTAAGAAGGAAATATAAAGCAACACAGGACTACCTAAAGAAGAAAAATCTCAAATAAACAACCTAACCTAATCCCTAAAGGAGCTAGAAAAAGCACAATAAATGCAGCCTAAGCCAGCAGAAAGAAGGAAATAATAAAGATTAGAACAGAAATAAATGAGATGGAATCTAAAAAAACAATAGGACAGATCGATGAAAGTAGGAGTTGTTTTTTGAAAAAAATAATGCAATTGATAAACTTTAGATTTGTCACCAAGAGAATGAATCCAAATAAATAAAGTCACAAATAAGAGAGGAGAAATAACAACCAACACCACAGAAACACAAACAATTATAAGAAAATATTATGAAAAACTATATGCCAATAAACTGGACAACCTATAAAAAATGGATAAATTCCTAGAAAATTATAGATTACTAAAACTAAAACAAGAAGAAATAGAAAACTTCAAAAGACTAATAACTAGCAAAGAAATTGAATCAGTAACCAAAAACTCCCTATGAACAAAAGTCCAAGAACACATGGAGAGTTCTACCTAACATTTAAAGAAGCATTACTACTATTTACCTCAAACAATTAAAACAAAAACAAAAACAAAAAACAGAAAAAGAAGGAAAATTTCCAAATTCATTCTATGAGGCCAGCATTACCCCGATATCAAAATCAGATAAAGACTCCACTAAAAAAGAGAACTACAGGCCAATAACCCTGATGCACACAGATGCAAAATTTCTCAAGAAAATATTAGCAAACCTAATTCAGCAATACATTAAAAACAATCATTAACGATGATCAAGTGAGATTTATTCCTGAGTTGTAAGGGTGGGTCAATATTTACAAATTAGTCAATGTAATACATCACATTAATAAAACAAAAGATAAGAACTGTATGATCATTTCAATAGATGCAGGAAAAGCATTTGACAAAGTGAAACCTCCATTCATGATAAAATTCAACAAAGTAGGTTTAGAGGGAACATACTTCAACACAATAAAGGCCATATATGAAAAACCCATAGCTGATATCATCATAAATAGGAAAAACTGAGAGCTTTTCCTGTATGGTCAGGAACAAGGCAGGGATGTCCACTCTCACCACTTTTATTTAACATAGTACTGGAAGTCTTAGCCACAACAATCAGACAACAAAAAGAAATAAAAGGCATCCAAATTGGCAACTAAAACTTTGATTTTTTCCAGGTAACATGATACTATATATACAAAACCTGAAAGACTGCACCAAAAGACTTCTTGACCTGAAAAATGAATTCAGCAAAAACGCAGAATACAAATTCAATGTACAGAAATTTGTTGTGTTGCTATACACCAGTAATGAAGCAGCAGAAAGACAAATTAAGGAATCAATCCCATTTAAAATTGCACCAAAAACTGTGAGATACCTAAAAATAAACCTAACAAAAGAGGGAAAAGACCAGCACTTTGAAAAATATAAAATGCTAATGAAAGAAATTGAAAATGATATAAAGAAATGGAAAGACATTCCATGCTTTTGGATCAGAAGAACAAATATTTTGAAAATGTCCACACTACTCAAAGCAATCAACTCATTTAATGCAATCTCTATCAAAGTGCCAACAGCTTTTTTCACAGAGCTAGAACAAATAATCCTAAAATTTGTATGGAACCCCAAAAGACCCCAAATTTTGCACCTGAAACTAATTTTACACTGTATGTTAACTAACTGGAATTTAAATAAAAACTTTAAGAAAGGAGATACAAATAAAGTTACATAAATTTTTATAAAGAAATACAATAAAAAACTACATATCACAATCTATGAGATACATTTAAAGCAGTGATCAGAGGCATATTTGGAGTACTAAATATTTTTATGATTAATAATGAAAATAAATGAATTAAAATATGTTTTCAAAAAACTACAAAACAGGAAACAACTGAATAAACAAAAAAAGCACAAGGGAAGAAATAATATTAGCTTTAGCAGAAATTAATGAAATGCAAAATTTAAAAAATCAAAATTCTGCTTTTTAAAATAGAGAAACTACAGCTGATAAAGCAAGAGAGGGCACAAATATACAGAATAATAAATGACAAAGGAAAAATAACCATTGAAATAGAAAAGGGAAATAAAATACATTGTTTTGCAAACGTTTATGCAAATAAATTGAAAGTCTACATGAAACAGATAATTTCCTAGAGAAACGCAGATGATCAAAGTTCTGATGTTAGTGTTATAAAGCTTAAATTAGCCAATTTTCAAAGAAGAAATAGAGAAAGTTATTAAGAATTTACTCCTAGGAGATGTCTGGGTGGTTCAGTCAGTTAAGCAATGGACTTTGGATTTCTGCTCAGGTCATCATCTGTGTTGTGAGATCAAGTCCCGCTTAAGAGTCTCTTTCTCTCCCGTGGCCAGAGGCCCTAGGAATATTACCTTTGAGCCTGGGGACAACTCTGTGGAGGCCCTCCCCATTCACTGGATTCTCTGGAGAACCACTGGAGGTGGCAGATGGGGTCTCAAGCTGGAGAGGGTTCAAGGCTATTTGGACAAGGTGACCCCAGGGGAGTAGAAGACCGTGGAGGAGAAAGGGAGCAGTGTTAAGTGGGGGCAAAGGCAAGGTGGGGCTGGGGCTGGAGAGAGGGTAGGAGAGAGGTAGGTGGGGTGATTTCTCTGGCTGGGCCCAGTTTTAACAGGGGTGATCAACCCCACACAAGCTCTCCTCTCAGCCTTTCATTGATTCCTGGTGAACCCCAGGTGGGTGGGGGGCACACTAGGTCTCCCTCAGACTCTGGACCCAGCTAACACCAACCCCCCTGCCAGGGCTCCCAAACAAAGAGCTTTCCCCTCCAGCTCCTCACCCCAAACTGGTCCCTAACACTAAATCCAGCTTTGCCTCCTTGCAACCAGCACCCAGCTCCCTCACTGTGAAGCTGAGTGTTGGGATCCAGGCTGACATACGCTCAAGACCCACTTTCATTATCAGAAAGGGAGACAGAACATAAAGACTCCTAACTCTGGGAAACGAACTAGGGGTGGTGGAAGGGGAGGAGGGCGGGGGGTGGGGGTGAGCGGGTGACAGGCACTGAGGGGGACACTTGACGGGATGAGCACTGGGTGTTATTCTGTATGTTGGTAAATTGAACACCAATAAAAATTATTTTATTAAAAAATAAGACCCATTTTCATGCTGTCAAAGTTAACGTTACAACCTCCATCCCACCCCAGCACTGTTCCTTCACCCCACAATATGGGACTTTGCCAGTGTCCACCTGCATCTTTTCTTTCTTTAGAGATTTCCAAGGGAGGACAAGAAGGGGGGAGGGGAGGGAAACTTTTTGATAACAGTTGTGGTTTTATTGTGTCCAACGCATCAATAAATGAATTCAAGCCTGAAAAAAAAAAGTCTCTCTCTCTCCCTCTCCTTCTGCCACTCCTCCCCACACTGCTCTCTCCAAAAAAAAAAAAAAGTATTACCCCTAAGAAGCACCACTCAAATGGTAGTACAGGTGAATTCTAGTAACCTCAAAAATCAGATAGTACCAATTTTCTACAAATTATTCAAGAGCATTTAAAAGGAATAAACATTCCTTAACCCCTTTTATGAAGCAAGTATAACATTGACAATTAAGGTGTAGATACAAAAAGAAGAAAATATTGGTAAACATCCAATAATACATTTAGAAACCAATAAACTGTTACCAAGTGGGATTTATTTATTTCATTAATACAAGATTTGTTCTATATTAGGGATTTCATTTATATCATTCACCATACTAATATAGTTAAGGACAAATACCATGTGATTATCACCATAGACACTAAACAAACCCATGGGAAAAAAAATTCAACACCCATTCATGTTTTAAAAAAGGGGGAAAAAAAACCTCAAGAAAATAGGAATCTGGGCAGACTGGGTGGGGTGGCTCAGCGGTTTAGTGCCGCCTTCCGCCCAGGGCCTAATCCTGGAGACCCGGGATTGAGTCCCACATCAGGCTCCCTGCATGGAGCCTGCTTCTCCCTCTGCCTGTGCCTCTGCCTCTCTCTCTCTATCTCATGAATAAATAAATAAGTAAAAATCTTTAAAAAATAGGAATCAGGCAATGTCTGATGAATTCTTAATGCTAATATTTTATTTTATTTTATTTTATTTTTTTAATTTATTTTTTATTGGTGTTCAATTTACTAACATACAGAATAACCCCCAGTGCCCGTCACCCATTCACTCCCACTCCCTGCCCTCCTCCCCTTCTACCACCCCTAGTTCGTTTCCCAGAGTTAGGAGTCTTTACGTTCTGCCTCTCTTTCTGATATTTCCCACACATTTCTTCTTCCTTCCCTTCTATTCCCTTTCACTATTATTTATATTCCCCAAATGAATGAGAACATATAATGTTTGTCCTCCGATTGACTTACTTCACTCAGCATAATACCCTCCAGTTCCATCTACATTGAAGCAAAAGGTGGGTATTTGTCATTTCTAATAGCTGAGTAATATTCCATTGTATACATAAACCACATCTTCTTTATCCACTCATCTTTTGATGGACACTGAGGCTCCTTCCACAGTTTGGCTATTGTGGCCATTGCTGCTATAAACATCGGGGTGCAGGTGTCCCGGCGTTTCATTGCATCTGTATCTTTGGGGTAAATCCCCAACAGTGCAATTGCTGGTCGTAGGGCAGGTCTATTTTTAACTCTTTGAGGAACCTCCACACAGTTTTCCAGAGTGGCTGCACCAGTTCACATTCCCACCAACAGTGTAAGAGGGTTCCCTTTTCTCCGCATCCTCTCCAACATTTGTTGTTTCCTGCCTTGTTAATTTGCCCCATTCTCACTGGTGTGAGGTGGTATCTCATTGTGGTTTTGATTTGTATTTCCCTGATGGCAAGTGATGCAGAGCATTTTCTCATATGCATGTTGGCCATGTCTGTGTCTTCCTCTGTGAGATTTCTGTTCATGTCTTTTGCCCATTTCATGATTGGATTGCTTGTTTCTTTGGTGTTGAGTTTAATAAGTTCTTTATAGATCTTGGAAACTAGCCCTTTATCTAAAAGACAGCCTACAGAATGGGAGAAGATATTTGCAAATGACATATCAGATAAAGGGCTAGTTTCCAAGATCTATAATATTTTATTAATAGGGTACCACTAGAGGTTTTCCATTAAGGTCAAGAAGAACACTACTTCATTTCTATTCAATCCTGTACTATATATTAGTTGACTAGAGAAATCAATTAGATCTATAAGTATGGATAACAAGAAGGAAAGCCATTTTAATATGGAGATAATATAGTATATCTATACAAACAAAAAGTCCCATAGAGACAATGACAAATTAATGTAAGCAATAAAAGAAATCAATAAGGTAAAAAGTTAACATTCAAAAATCAAGTCTTTATACATACAAACATACATACGTACCCCACATAAACCAGTTGGAGGACACATTTGTAGAAAACATCTTATCTGCAATAGCAACAAAAAAGATTAAATGCATAGGAATAAACTTAATAAGAACATCTATATAAGGACTTTTTTTAGGTTTTTATTTAAATTCCAGTTAGTTAACATATAGTGTAATATTGGTTTGAGGTGTACAATATAGTGACTCAACACTTCCTTACAACATCTTACGCTCATCATAAGTGCATTCTTTATTTCCAATTATCTATTTAACCCCTCCCCCGCACATCTCTCCTAACTCTCAGTTTGTTCCCTATAGGTAAGAATCTGTTTCTCAGTTTGTCTCCTTCTCTCTCACTTTTTTGTATAAAACATTCCTGAGGGACACAGAGGAAACCTGAATAAATGAAAAGGTGTTCGCTGTCCTTTGACAGAATAACTCAACAGTTTTAAAAATGTCAATTCTCCCTAAGCTAATGTATAATTTTAATACAATCTCAAAAATATCAGCAAACACTTTTATGCAGTTAGACAAGTTGATAATGAAATTCATATACTTAAAAAATGCAAGAATAACCAGGATATAAGTGAAAGAGAAAACCTGTGAGAGGGGGGTAATGATACCAGCCATTGAAGTATACTATAAAGCCCATGTAATGATAACATTGTGGGACTGGTACATGAATAGACAACAGCCTCATAGAATAGAAAAGAAAACCTCAAAATATGCCCAAGAACATGTGGAAATATTAATATATAATAAAAGGGCATGTAAAATCACTGGGGCAAAGAGACATTTAATAAATGCTGCTGGAGGGATCCCTGGGTGGCGCAGCGGTTTGGCGCCTGCCTTTGGCCCAGGGCGCGATCCTGGAGACCCGGGATGGAATCCCACGTCGGGCTCCCGGTGCATGGAGCCTGCTTCCCCCTCTACCTATGTCTCTGCCTCTCTCTCTCTCTCTGTGTGACTATCATAAATAAATAAAAAAAATTTTTTAAATAAAAAATAAAAAAAATAAATGCTGCTGGAACAACTGAGACATTTTGGGAAAAATGAAAAGATCTGTATCACATATTATACACAAAAATAAACAATAAAATCAGCCAGGATGCGGGAGGAACCCAACTTGAAATACAAACAACAGAGTAACTATATCACAATTACAACAGATTAACTATATTAACTATATTACAAGTGATTAACTTCACTCATGAGATGAAGAACATAGCTAAACTAAGAAACCTGGGAAAACAGTATTTTGATTGCATCCTCCAAGGATAAAGACAAAAAGAACTGGTCATAAACACATATTAGCAAATCTGTTTCTAACAAGTGTATTGTTTCACATTTTTCCAACTACTTTATACATACACCAGAAATGAACAAACAAGTAAATATTGTAGATAATGAAAGCTAGGTCAGAGAAAGAAGTTATAAATAAAGCTAGAATGGATTGAAATCAGAATTATCAGTCTGAGCTCCTAAATTTTATATATCTATAATATAGGTAGACACAGAAATGAATATAGCTATATCTGTAAGTATGGGCATATATGTATATATAAAATATTTCCTACCTTTGTCGATGGAGAGGGCCTAGCATCAATGAAACCCCAGTAGCAATTAACACAGATTGAAGTATTAGTTTCTAAATGTCATTCTTCAAGAAAGGAAATGTGGCTCCTTAAAGAAATAGCTGGATTCCAGGACTGTGGTGAGGGAAAAAAAAACACAAGGTGAATATGAAAGTCTTATTATGCCATTAAGGAAAGAAGTACATAAAAATGGATAGGGTTGGGACGCCTGGGTGGTTCAGGGGTTGAGCACCTGCCTTCTATCCAGGGTGTGATCCTGGAGTCTCGGGATCAAGTTCCACATCAGGCTTCCTGCATGGAGCCTGCTTCTCCCTCTGCCTATGTCTCTGCCTCTCTCTCTCTCTCTCTCTCTCTCTGTATCTCATGAATAAATAAATAAATAATCTTAAAAAAAAGGATAGGGTCATTTTGAAAGAACACAGAACCAACCAAAAGGAGTTCCCAATGACCAAAGCTGGAATGATGTGAGGAATAAAATAAACAGTCATATAATTTGATTATAACTCATGTGCAACATAGTTATTCATGAGTCAATATTTATATAAATTATTTGAATCAATAATTTGAAATACATTTTATAAAATAATCTTTATAAATTACTTTAAAACTTATAAAATAAATAAATGAAGGAGAAAAAACAGCTTTTCAGGAGAATTCCAATAAATAGAAGTAGTAGAAATGAGGAAATTGAAAGTCATCAATAGGTAATAATTGTTGTAGGCAAGATCCCCAGATGGATTCTAAAAGTAGTGAGTAAAGGTCTGAGAAGAAAGAGAATATCTTGGTATGCCTGGATGGCTCAGCAGTTGAGTGTCTGCCTTCAGCTCAGGGTGTGATCCTGGAGTCCTAGGATCAAGTCCCACATCGGGCTCCCTGCATGGAGCCTGCTTCTCCCTCTGCCTATGTCTCTGCCTCTCTCTCTGCGTGTCTCTCATGAATAAATAAATAAGATCTTTTTAAAAAAAAGAATAAAGAGAATATCTTTATACTCAAAGTATTTACTATACAGTATTTATTACTTACAAATGGAAAAAAACACCATTACAATGGAGCAACACAATTGCCACCACCTTAATCAAGTGATCAAGATGAATATGATTAGTAATATAACATAAGGACATCACGTGCCCCATGACATAATGGATGGAAAGGGAACAAAATTACTTATGCAGTATAGTGTGTAAGACTTAAAATTAAATCTCAATCATATGTATGCCTTGACATCTGGAGAAAACCCAGAAGGCCTCAAATGGCCTAACCACATGTTCTCCTCCCTATTGTGCTCCCACAAATAAGACCCCCTTAGCAAAGAACCCTCCTTATCATGGGAACTAAGGTACAGTGCCTGCTTATCCCTGAATAATGGGGTTTTAGTTCCCCACCAGAATTATTCAAACAAACCAATCATAACTTTCCATGTGAACCAAGAGTCACTCCATCCCTCCTGCTATTACAAAACTGCCTCCCCACAGCCCCAATTGTTCACTCTCTTCCAGAGTGTAACCTGCGAGGCTCTACCCGACATCTAGTGTCCTCGTCCCCAACACTATGAGTAAATGTTACTGATAACCTTCATGAATCCCATCTGTCCAGTGTCGTGTCATGTGCTCAGCAAGTCCCACAACAATAGAGTAGAAATCTCTCCATCATCAGTGGGGTGAAGGGGAAGAGAATAAAGAGATATTCTTGCCAAAAATGTATAACTTCAATCTAATCATCATAAGAAAACATGAGACAAATCCAAATTGACAGATATTCTGTAAAATACCAGTACCTTCAAAATGTGAGGGCTGTGAAAGACTCAGAGACTGACAAACTGTCAGCCTTAAGGAGACTAAGGAGAAATGACAGCCGAATGCAATGTGGTATCCTGAATGGATCCTGGAATAGATAAAGGACCGATCATTGGGACAACTGGTGAAATGCAAATAAAGTATGTGGATTTGTTAATAGTACTGCATCAGTGTTAATTTCATAGTTTTTATATAATTTTTCTAATTTAACATTAGGGAAAGCTCAGTGAAAACTTTATGTGCTATTTTTTACAACATTTCTGTAAGTCTAAAATTATTTCAAAATTAAAAATTATAAAGATAAAATCAAGGGCTAAAAGAAGGGTTATTCTGTAAATGACACTGTTTAACAACAATCTAACCAACTGAAATATAGTTAGGAGGATAATTAGAAAGATAGACAAATGCTCATATCACATCATCCATTAAAAATGAATTCAAACTGCTTTAGAGGGTCCATTATAAGAAATAAAACTGCAGTCATCTCCAAGATGTAGATGAATATCTATTTGCTTTTTAGATAAAAAAGCATTTTTAAATATAAAATAAATGAAATGCAAGTCAGAAATATATATAATTCACTATTTACAATTTAAAGCCATTAGAATATCAAAACTAGGTGCATTAAAAAAAAAAACTAAGTGCAAGCAAAACTAAGATGCAAAGGAGAATTACAATTTTTTTGAAGAAGAGGGAAAAAAAAGAGAAACGCTTCCAGGGGGGTTTAAAGAGAGAACATGAAATGATTAGCCACACAACTAAAGTGAATCATACGTTAGGATGAGGGATGCACAGAGGATTGAGAGGAAAGTGGAAAACTGAGTAATCCAACTGGATTTTTTGTTTTAATTCCCTCAACCTTAACGGTGGGTAAATTAGGTGAATATAGGTTAATTTATAGAAAGGCTACTGCCGGGCAGCCCGGGTGGCTCAGTGGCTTAGCGCCAGTTTCAGTCCCAGGTGTGGTCCTGGAGACCCAGGATCGAGTCCCACGTCAGGCTCCCCGCATGGAATGGAGCCTGCTTCTCCCTTTGCCTGTGTCTGTGCCTCTGTGTGTGTGTGTCTCTCTCATGAATAAATAAATATACTTTTTTTTAAAAAAGGCTTTCTCTTTTAAAAAAGAAAGAATACTGCTATAATTTACCTAATTACAAGAATTGGAAAAAACTTGGGTGCGATCCAAGACCTCAGCAGCAGGAGCCTTTTACTTCCTCTCGAGAACGTGCCAGAAACAAGACCCAGTCTTGGTAACGATCGGCATTTTAATGGTTCCTTCCCAAAGTTAAACTAGCTGGAAGAGGACTTCAATTGGCAGAGCTTAGTTCACATGACCCCTGTGACTCAATTAGTTGTACTGGAAAGCGGGGCTAGACTTCTGACCCGCCCTGAGAAATGGAGTTCAGTTCAGTTCCACAAAGTGAAAGGGTCACGATTACACATGCTCACTCCACCTGCTTGCATCTGTCTCCTTGGGTGGAAAGCACGGCACAATGTGTTCGCACCTGTTCAGAGTTTCTATCAGGCCAGGTCTCAAACCCAGGAAACTAATGTCTGAATTTACTGGGTACACAGAAGGGGATGTTAACTTTAAAATGGCAGTTTTTAAAAAATAAATTTATTTTTAATTGGTGTTCAATTTGTCAACATACAGAATAACACCCAGTGCTCATCCCGTCAAGTGCCCCCCTCAGTGCCCGCCACTCAGTCACCTCCACCCCCCACCCACCTCCCTTTCTACCACCCCTAGTTCGTTTCCCAGAGTTAGGAGTCTTTCATGTTCTGTCTCCCTTTCTGATATTTCCCACTTATTTTTTCTCCTTTCCCCTTTATTCCCTTTCACTATTTTTTATATTCCCCAAATGAATGAGACCATATAATGTTTGTCCTTCTCGGATTTAAAATGGCAGTTTGAGGGGCAGCCCCGGTGGCGCAGCGGTTTAGCACCGCCTGCAGTCCAGGGTGTGATCCTGGAGACCCCGGATCGAGTCGCATGTTGGGCTCCCTGCTTCTCCCTCTGCCCGTGTCTCTGCCTCTCTCTGAATGAATAAATAAATAAATATTTTTAAAAATGGCAACTTGATGACAAAAAGCTGTCAAATATTAGTGTCTCAGGTGTTCTGATATATTAACGAGTCAGATTCTCACCAAAAATGGGGAAAATATGTTCTGACCTCTGTGCAGTGACATCTGACAAAAGCGGAACAAAAGAGAAAACTTCAACTCAATAAAAGTCCTATCAATTACAAGAATAGCTAATATTTTTTAAGTTTGCTTCACCCCACACTCCTAATTCCACTTCTTCCCTATTTGTTTCTTTTTCTTTCCCACATTATTTACCACCTTTTGGAATACAATATATTTTACTCATATGTTTTTTTTAAGTTGTCCATCTCCTGTGGTGCAACAATATGAATTACAGGAGAGCATTAATGTATCCTAAATGCCTATAGTAGTTCAAGGATCAATGGATACTTAAATATTTGTTGAATGAATAAGTAACTTTTTCTCCAGCCACACTAGCCTCTTTTTTTATTCTCTAACACTAACTCACTAGGCATGTTTCCATGACTTTCTATGTGCTTTCCTGTAATCGCCTGCCTTCAGATATCCCTATAACCACCTTCCTTACTTAATTCATATTTCTGATCACCTTGTCACACAAATCTTACTCTTCTTCATAACACTTAGCATGTGATCATAGTTTCATTTTTTTTACTTTGCTTTAGTTTTTTGCTTTGTTTTTCTTTTTTTTTCTTTAACAATTCTTTATTTTATCCTAATTTCAGGTAAAGAAGTAGACAGGCCAGGACTGTTATAATTTTGCAGTACAGTGTCATCTTTCAGTATATGGGATAATGGCACCAGGTACCTTAAGATTGGATCTCTGGCTTTATGGCTTTAGCACCTAGTAGCTTCATGACCTTGGATAGATATATTAACTCTTCCAAAATTTTATTATCCATCCTTAAAGTGAGAATAGCAAGTAATGTGACTTCCTAAGGCTATTGGTGGGTGTTAGTGTTCATTCAGATAACACATAATAATTACCAATGACTTTAAGTTATCAGAATTGAGTGTGAGGAGATCTGCAGTTCTTCTCAGTTTCTATTTCTTAAAGCTATTTTGTGATTTCCAAGAAGTCACCTTAAATCACAATGTGCTTTAGATTGTGCTTCTGTCAAAAGGAATAAGCCCTGACAATACTATTTACCATAAGTGGTTTAAGATATAAATCTTTAATTCATCATGAACTCCGTATCACTTTTTTAATGGGTGATAGTTGAAGTGCTTAGAGTGTCCAGAAAAAAAATCCTAAAAATATCCCACACAGGGATAATGAGCAAGCCTGTTATTCCTCCCTCAAAAGATGGAACATTTGCCCAGCCTAATGTCAAATACTGCATAGAGAATCCTGAACAGAAAACAATTGAGAAGTCATATTGGAGTTCCACTTGGATTGAGGGGAACTCCCCAGGGTCTTGATGTATCAGAACAGCAGAGACTTTTCAAAAGCAGAATTTTAAGGGAATTTTTTTCTTTTTTCTCTCATATCCCCTAAACAAATCTTGAAGCTTCTCTTTCATATTTTTAATTTGCTAAGGATATAATTTCTCATATATTGTACATTTTATTTGTGCTTTAAAAAGGCACCTTTTAAAAAATCTTGGTACCACAAATATAGTTTAGTCAATTTATGGAAAATGTTCAGTACACTACTCAGTTGGAAAATTAGTCTGATTATAATTACTTTTGATAAGAAAAAGTATGATTTAATTTTTTAGTTTCAGTAGCTGTATAAATGGCTCTGTATGGTATCTTTCTTCTGAATCCTAAATCGAATACTGGTAGGTGGATAGTAAGATACTTGACACAAGAAATTCACTTTGCTGCCTCAAAACTATCATTCAGGATCTATGCAATTTCAATAATCCATATACTAGATATTTCTTCCCCTGGATGGATGCAGCATAGATTCAGAATGAATTAGATAAGTGTCTTTTGTAAAAAAATATATTTTAAAGATATTTTTAACATTTTATTTTGAGATGATTGTAGATCCACATGTAGTTGTTTTTTTAATAGAACATGCTTCCTTTTTATTTTTATTTTTTTAATTTTATCTATTTATTCATGAGAGACAGAGAGAGAGAGAGAGGCAGAGACACCAGCAGAGGGAGAAGCAGACTCCATGCAGGGAGCCTGATGTGGGACTCCATCTGTGGCCTCCAGGATCATGCTCTGGGCTGAAGGGGGCACTAAACCGCTGAGCAACCTGGGCTGCCCAAGATCCACATAATGCTTAGAGAAATAATGCTTAGAAATCCAATGTACAATTTATCCAATTTTCCCCATGATAATATATTACAAAATTATAGTATAATATCAGAACCAAGATACTGAAATTGATAATATCCATTGCTCTTATTTAGATTGTTCCAGTTTTGGGACACCTGGGTGGCTCAGCCGTTTCGCATCTGCTTTTGGCTCAGGGCCTGATCCTGGGTCCCGGGATTGAGTCCCACATCGGCCTCCCTGTGAGGAGCTTGCTTCTCCCTCTGCCTGTGCTTCTGTCTCTCTCTGTCTTTCATGAATAAATAAAAATTAAAAAAATAGATTGTTCCAGTTTTACTTAGAGTGTGTATACTTATTTCTGTGCAGTTTTATCAGACATGTAGGTCCATGTATCCAGCACAATAGACAAGACTCTAAATAATTCCAAAACTACAGTGATCTCCCTAGTGTTATCATTTTACAATCACACCTATCTTCCTTCTAGAATAATTACCCATACCTAACCACATCTACTAAACTAAACTACTAAACTATCTTCATTTCTAAATTTTTGTCATTTCAAAAATCTTCTATAAATGGAATCATAAAATATGTAAGTTTTAGGATTGGCTTTTTTTCCCCCCGGCATCATAATTCCATGCCAATCCATCAAAGTGTTTGCAGGTGTCAAGAGCTTATTACTTTTTGAGTAGTATTACATGATATGGATATACCACGGTTTGTTTCACTAATTCAAGGACATTTGAGTTTTTCAAGTCAGTCATTGACTTACAAATAAAGTTACCGTGAACAATTGTATAGAAGTTTCTTTATGAAATTAAGCTTTTAATTCTCTGGTCTAAATGCCCGCAAGTGAGATTTCTGGCTTATATATGTTAAGGTCATGTTTAATTTTAAAGAAATCTCCATGCTATTTTACAGAGTGGATAAACCTATTTTACATTCCCACCAGAAATGTATAGGCTTCCCTCCACATCCTTGCCAGCATTTGGTGTTATCATTTCTTTTATTTTAGTTATTCTAATATGTATGTAGTGATATTCTCATTGAAGTCTTAATTTCCATCTTTCTAATGACTAATGATGTTGAAGATATTATACACTGTGCTTATTTGCTGTCTATATATATGCTTTGGTGAAATTTTTGCTATCTTTTGCCCATTTTCTGCTTGGATTCTTTGGTTGTTGATTGTTGAGTTTTATGAGTTAATTTCATTTTCTAGATAGTCTTTTGTTGGATACATGGCTTTCAAATTGTAGCTTGTACTTTCATTCCTTCATAGAATCTCTCACAGAGAAAAGTTTTTAATTTAGATGAGGTATGATTTATTGATTTTTAAAAATGGGTTCTTTGATGTCAAATTGTAGAACTTTGCCTAGGCCTAGATCCAGATTTTCTCCTATGACATTTCCTGAAATTATTATAGTTTTACATTTTACATTTAAGTCTGTGACATATTAAGTTTTAGTTCTATATTCTTTTCTACTGATATATGTGTCTATACCTCTGCCAATGCCACATTATCCTGATAGTGATAGTTATATAGTAAGATTAACATCACATGAAATGATTCTTTTTACTTTATTATTCTTTATCAATTATGTTTTAGCTATTCTATATACATTTTAGAATAAGGTTCTCTACATCTGTATTGTATGGATAGAATTTTCTGTGATTTGTCCTGCATAACCGGCCATCCTGACCTACATGTACACAGGCAAGCTAAAGAATGTTGTTTGTGAGACTAGTGCTGCATAAATTACTTTGGGAGCCTGATTAGTTGACATTAGCTGGCCTCCAGGTCAGAATTGGCTCTTCCGGTCTGGACGTCAAGAGTTGTAAATCTTGCCTTACATCCCCTCTTGCTGCAGTCTGGGCTGGCCCCACGGAATGGAATCTGGGAGGGGAGGCAGGCACACAAGCCCAGGCTCCTTGAATATGTTAAGACATGATAATGTAGGAAGGCAGCTCGCTTCAAACTGCACATAGGCAACAAATGTGTAACTTCAGACCTCATCATTTGCCCTATAAATACATGGGGATGGTCATTTAGAGGTCTCACCTGAGGGGAGGATGAATGAGCGAGGTTAGATGTTGTAAGTACCTTATTTGATGTGACTCTGTCTTATTCTCCTTTACTGCTTACTGTTGCTCTCATTGATGAATAGATTTCCCTTTGCTTCTATTTTCAATAGGTTTTTATTTTATAATATCGATAAAGTGTTTTTTCCTCTTTAAAACTGAAAGCATAGGAGGAGGGTCAAGATGGCGGAAGAGTAGGGTCCCCAAATCACCTGTCCCCACCAAATTACCTAGATAACCTCAAATCATCCTGAAAATCTACGAATTCGGCCTGAGATTTAAAGAGAGAACAGCTGGAATGCTACAGTGAGAAGAGTTCATGCTTCTATCAAGGTAGGAAGACGGGGGAAAAAGAAATAAAGAAACAAAAGGAATCCAAGGAGGAGGGGCCCCGCGAGGAGCCGGGCTAAGGCTGGGGCGAGTGTCCCAAGGACAGGAGAGCCCCGTCCTGGAGAAGCAGGAGCTGCACCAATCTTTCCGGGCGGAATGGCGCCCGCAGGGAGTTAGAGCAGGACCCCAGGAGGGGCGGGGATGCCCTCAGGCTCCCTGGTACACTAACAGAGCAACTGCGCGCCCAGGAGAGTGCGCCGAGCTCCCTAAGGGCTGCAGCCCGCCCGGCGGGACCGGGAGCAGCTCAGAGGGGCTCGGCGGCCGCTCCGGGGAGGGGGCTGTGCGGCCTGGGAGCAGCTCGGAGGGGCTCGGGCAGAGGAAGAGGCTCCGTGCGGAGGGGGGCTGCGCGGCTCCGGGAACAGCTCGGGGGGCTCGGGCGGTGGCTCCACGGAGAGGCGGCTGCGCGGCCGGGAGCACGAATCCCAACAGCGCAGGCCCGGGGACGCTGGGCGCCCGGACACAGCCCAGGATAAGGCCTCCCCCCAACCCCGGACAGGCAGAGGCCGGGAGGGCCCAGGACAGCAAGGACGCTCCTGCGCCGAGCTGAGAAGATCAGCGGCCCCACCCCGGAGCCTCCAGGCCCTGCAGACGGAGACCTCCGGAGTTCCTGCGGGACCTGAAGCCAGGTTTCCAGAGCTGATGCAGCCACTGGGGTTGTTCCTCCTGGGGACTCACGGGGTAAACAACTCCCACTGAGCCCTGCACCAGGCAGGGGGCAGAGGAGCTCCCCCAAGTGCTAACACCTGAAAATGAGCACAACAGGCCGCTCCCCCAGAAGACCAGCTAGACGGACAAGTTCCAGGGGAAGTCAAGGGACTTAAAGTATACAGAATCAGAAGATACTCCCCAGTGTTTTTTTTTTCTTTTTGATTTCTGATTGCTTCCCCCACCCTTTTTTCACATTCTTTCTTTTTCTTTCTCTTTTTCTTCTCTTTTTTTCCTTTTCTTCTTCTTTTTTTCTTTTTTCTTTTTCTCTTTTCTTTCCTTCTTTCTCTCCTCTCTTTTTCTCCTTTTCCCAATACAACTTGTTTTTGGCCACTCTGCACTAAGCAAAATGACTAGAAGGAAAACCTCACCTCAAAAGAAAGAATCAGAAACAGTCCTCTCTCGCACAGAGTTACAAAATCTGGATTACAATTCAATGTCAGAAAGCCAATTCAGAAGCACTATTATACAGCTACTGGTAGCTCTAGAAAAAAGCGTAAAGGACTCAAGAGACTTCATGACTGCAGAATTTAGATCCAATCAGGCAGAAATTAAAAGTCAATTGAATGAGATGCAATCCAAATTAGAAGTCCTAACGACGAGGGTTAACGAGGTGGAAGAACGAGTGAGTGACCTAGAAGACAAGTTGATGGCAAAGGGGAAACTGAGGAAAAAGGAGACAGAATTAAAAGACCAAGAAGACAGATTAAGGGAAATAAACAACAGCCTGAGGAAGAAAAACCTACATTTAATTGGGGTTCCCAAGGGCGCCAAAAGGGACAGAGGGCCAGAATATGTATTTGAACAAATCATAGCTGAAAACTTTCCTAATCTGGGAAGGGAAACAGGCATTCAGATCCAGGAAATAGAGAGATCCCCCCTTAAAATCAATAAAAACCGTTCAACACCTCGACATTTAATAGTGAATCTTTCAAATTCCAAAGATAAAGAGAAGATCCTTAAAGCAGCAAGAGACAAGAAATCCCTGACTTTTATGGGGAGGAGTATTAGGGTAACAGCAGACCTCTCCACAGAGACCTGGCAGGCCAGAAAGGGCTGGCAGGATATATTCAGGGTCCTAAATGAGAAGAACATGGAACCAAGAATACTTTATCCAGCAACGCTCTCATTCAAAATGGAGGGAGAGATAAAGAGCTTCCAAGACAGGCAGCAACTAAAAGAATATGTGACCTCCAAACCAGCTCTGCAAGAAATTTTAAGGGGGACTCTTAAATTCCCCTTTAAGAAGAAGTTCAGTGGAACAATCCACAAAAATAAGGACTGAATAGATAACATGATGACACTAAACTCATATCTGTCAATAGTAACTCTGAACGTGAATGTGCTTAATGACCCCATCAAAAGGCGCAGGGTTTCAGAATGGATAAAAAAGCAGGACCCATCTATTTTCTGTCTACCAGAGACTCATTTTAGACAGAAGGACAACTACAGCCTGAAAATATAAGGTTGGAGAACCATTTACCATTCAAATGGTCCTCAAAAGAAAGCAGGGGTAGCCATCCTTATATCAGATAAACTAAAATTTACCCCGAATACTGTAGTGAGAGATGAAGAGGGACACTATCTCATACTTAAAGGATCTATCCAACAAGAGGACTTAACAATCCTCAATATATATGCCCCAAATGTGGGAGCTGCCAAACATTTAAACCAATTAATAACCAAAGTGAAGAAATACTTAGATAATAATACACTTATACTTGGTGACTTCAATCTAGCTCTTTCTACCCTTGATAGGTCTTCTAAGCACAACATCTCCAAAGAAACGAGAGCTTTAAATGATACACTGGATCAGATGGATTTCACAGATAGCTACAGAACTTTACATCCAAACTCAACTGAATACACATTCTTCTCAAGTGCACAAGGAACTTTCTCCAGAATAGACCACATACACGGTCACAAATCGGGTCTGAACCGATACCAAAAGATTGGGATCGTCCCCTGCATATTATCAGATCATAATGCCTTGAAATTAGAACTAAATCACAACAAGAAGTTTGGAAGGACCTCAAACACTTGGAGGTTAAGGACCATCCTGCTAAAAGATGAAAGGGTCAACCAGGAAATTAAGGAAGAATTAAAAAGATTCATGGAAACTAATGAGAATGAAGATACAACCGTTCAAAATCTTTGGGATGCAGCAAAAGCAGTCCTAAGGGGGAAATACAACGCCATACAAGAATCCATTCAAAAACTGGAAAGAACTCAAATACAAAAGCTAACCTTACACATAAAGGAGCTAGAGAAAAAACAGCAGATGGACCCTACACCCAGCAGAAGAAGAGAGTTAATTAAGATTCAAGCAGAACTCAACGAAATCGAGACTAGAAGAATTGTGGAACAGATCAACAAAACCAGGAGTTGGTTCTTTGAAATAATTAATAAGATAGATAAACCATTAGCCAGCCTTATTAAAAAGAAGAGAGAGAAGACTCAAATTTATAAAATCATGAATGAGAAAGGAGAGATCACAACGAACACCAAGGAAATACAAACAATTTTAAAAACATATTATGAACAGCTATAAGCCAATAAATTAGGCAATCTAGAAGAAATGGACGCATTCCTGGAAAGCCACAAACTACCAAAACTGGAACAGGAAGATATAGAAAACCTGAACAGGCCAATAACCAGGGAGGGAATTGAAGCAGTCATCAAAAACCTCCCAAGACACAAGAGTCCAGGGCCAGATGGCCTCCCAGGGGAATTCTATCAAACGTTTAAAGAAGAAATCATACCTATTCTACTAAAGCTGTTTTAAAAGATAGAAAGAGATGGAGTACTTCCAAATTCGTTCTATGAGGCCAGCATCACCTTAATTCCAAAACCAGACAAAGACCCCACCAAAAAGGAGAATTATAGACCGATACACCTGATGAACATGGATGCAAAAATTCTCAACAAGATACTAGCCAATAGGATCCACAGTACATTCAGAAAATTATTCACCATGACCAAGTAGGATTTATCCCCGGGACACAAGGCTGGTTCAACACTCGTAAAACAATCAATGTGATTCATCATATCAGCAAGAGAAAAACCAAGAACTATATGGTCCTGTCATTAAATGCAGAGAAAGCATTTGACAAAATACAGCATCCATTCCTGATCAAAACTCTTCAGAGTGTAGGGATAGAGGGAACATTCCTCGACATCTTAAAAGCCATCTACGAAAAGCCCACAGCAAATATCATTCTCAATGGGGAAGCACTGGGAGCCTTTCCCCTAAGATCAGGAACAAGACAGGGATGTCCACTCTCACCACTGCTATTCAACATAGTACTGGACGTCCTAGCCTCAGCAATCAGACAACAAAAAGACATTAAAGGCATTCAAATTGGCATAAAAGAAGTCAAACTCTCCCTCTTCACCGATGACATGATATCTACTTAGAAAACCCAAAAGCCTCCACCACAAGATTGCTAGAACTCATACAGCAATTTGGTAGCGTGGCAGGATACAAAATCAACGCCCAGAAATCAGTGACACTTCTATACACTAACAATGAGACTGAAGAAAGAGAAATTAAGGAGTCAATCCTATTTACAATTGCACCCAAAAGCATAAGATACCTAGGAATCAACCTAACCAAAGTGGTCAAGGATCTATACCCTAAAAACTATAGAACACTTCTGAAAGAAATTGAGGAAGACACAAAGAGATGGAAAAATATTCCATGCTCATGGATTGGCAGAATTTATATTGTGAAAATGTCAATGTTACCCAGGGCAATTTACACGTTTAATGCAATCCCTATCAAAATACCATGGACTTTCTTCAGAGAGTTAGAACAAATTATTTTGAGATTTGTGTGGAATCAGAAAAGACCCCTAATAGCCAGAGGAATTTTAAAAAAGAAAACCATATCTGGGGGCCTCAAAATGCCAGATTTCAGGTTGTACTACAAAGCTGTGGTCATCAAGACAGTGTGGTACTGGCACAAAAACGGACACATAGATCAATGGAACAGAATAGAGAACCCAGAAGTGGACTCTGAACTTTATGGGCAACTAATATTCGATAAAGGAGGAAAGACTCTCCATTGGAAGAAAGACAGTCTCTTCAATAAATGGTGCTGGGAAAATTGGACATCCACATGCAGAAGAAAGAAACTAAACACTCTCTTTCACCATACACAAAGATAAATTCAAAATGGATGAAAGACCTAAATGTGAGACAAGATTCCATCAAAATCCTAGAGGAGAACACAGGCCACACCCTTTTTGAACTCAGCCACAGTAACTTCTTGCAAGATACCTCCACGAAGGCAAAAGAAACAAAAGCAAAAATGAACTATTGGGACTTCATCTAGATAAGAAGCTTTTGCACAGCTAAGGATACAGTCAACAAAACTAAAAGACAACCTACAGAATGGGAGAAGATATTTGCAAATGACGTATCAGATAAAGGGTAGTTTCCAAGATGTATAACGAACTTCTTAAACTCAACACCAAAGAAAAAAACAATCCAATCATGAAATGGGCAAAAGACATGAACAGAAATCTCACAGAGGAAGACATAGACATGGCCAACATGTACATGAGAAAATGCTCTGCATCACTTGCCATCAGGGAAATACAAATCAAAACCACAATGAGATACCACCTCACACCAGTGAGAATGGGGCAAATTAACAAGGCAGGAAACAACAAATGTTGGAGAGGATGCGGAGAAAGGGGAACCCTCTTACACTGTTGGTGGGAATGTGAACTGGTGCAGCCACTCTGGAAAACTGTGTCGAGTTTCCTCAAAGAGTTAAAAATAGACCTACGCTACGACCCAGCAATTGCACTGTTGGGGATTTACCCCAAAGATACAGATGCAATGAAACGCCGGGACACCTGCACCCCGATGTTTATAGCAGCAATGCCTGCTAAACAATAGCCAAACTGTGGAAGTGCCTCGGTGTCCATCGAAAGATGAATGGATAAAGAAGATGTGGTTTATGTTTACAATGGAATATTACTCAGCCATTAGAAACGACAAATACCCACCATTTGCTTCGACGTGGATGGAACTGGAGGGTATTATGCTGAGTGAAATAAGTCAATCGGAGAAGGACAAACATTATATGGTCTCATTCATTTGGGGAATATAAATAATAGTGAAAAGGAATAAAAGGGAAGGGAGAAGAAATGGGTAGGAAATATCAGAAAGGGAGACAGAACATGAAGACTCCTAGCTCTGGGAAACAAACTAGGTGTGGTGGAAGGGGAGGAGGGGGTATGGGGGTGAATGGGTGACGGGCACTGAGGGGGAACTTGACGGGATGAGCACTGGGTGTTATTCTGTATGTTGGCAAATTGAACACCAATAAAAAATAAATTTATTATTAAAAATGAAGATGCAGCTGTCTGTTGAACGGGGAGGAGCAGAGAGCTGGTGTCCTAATTTTGGTAAGATTCAAGACTGAAAGCCTCTGAAAACTTCAAAATATATTTTTTAAAAAAAGCATTGCATTTCCTTTGTTTAATGAATGGGTGTTCCTCAGTGAATGAGAGAATGAAAAGACTATTTGAATATTGCAGAGACCTCCTATGCTAATTATTAAAGTGACCAAGTATCCATTATCAGTCATCTTTTTACAATAATATTTTTCCTGCCAATTTTTTTGGAATATGTCGTTGTGTCTGAATTTACACTGTGTTGTGGAGCTGAAGCTGCAAGCTCTTGTGTGTCTATAAATATCTTTCCTCCTAAGTCTATGAGGGCATAATATTTTTCTATGCCTGGAAGAATTTAATAAATTTGATTATTTTTTTAAAATTAGTTCATGCTCTAATCTTCTTGGACTATTGCATCTGAAAAAATATTTAAATACAATAATTCCCAGAGAAAAATAACTGATTATCTGCTACTTTAAAATGTGCTGGCCTTTCAGGAAAACTGACAAAAAGAAAATGTTTCTCAAAGAAACATTATCTTGGAATCATTTTTAATAATAATGCATATTTATGTGAATTCTTAAGCTAATAAGACTAGTTTGATAATTGTAGTTTATGCACAGATACATTTTTTCACTGATTATAATGTGGAATATAATAAAAGTACATATTTTGTTTTCTTAAAGATTTGGTTTTGTTTTCTCATGGAGTTTAGTTTATCTAAACTTCCTAAATACCTATAATAGTTTTACCAATTATACAAATTAATATTACAACCTCATAATCCTATAGAGTAAAGCTATCTCTCAAAAATGAAGGCAACAGGGACGCTTGGGTGGCTCAGTGGTTGAGCATCTGCTTTCAGCTCTGGTCGTGATCCCAGAGTCCCAGGATGGAGTCCCTCATTGAGTCCCTCATAGGGTTTCCTGCAGAAAGTCTGCTTCTCCTCTGCCTGTCTCTGCCTCTATCTCTGTATCTCTCATGCATAAATAAATAAAATCTTTTTTAAAAATGAAGGCAACATAAAAGCACTTACAGATAAACAAAATGGAGAAAATTTATTTTTAGCATACCATTCTTACAAGAAATATTAAAAGATATTCTTCAGGCTGCAAGCAGGTGATGCCAAATGATATTTCAAATGCATAGAAAAATAGCTGGAGAATATTATGATAAGCAAAATAAGTTAGAGAAAGACAAATACCATATGATTTCACTCATATGTGGAATTTAAGAAACAAAAGAAATGAGCGTAGGGAAAAAAATAAGAGAGGCAAACCAAGAAACCGACTCTTAACAATAGGGAACAAACTGATAGTTACATAGGAAAGTTGGGGGGGTATGGGTTAAATAAGTAATGAGCAATAAGGAGTGCATTTGTGATGAGCGTAAAGTATTGTATGGAAATGTTGAATCACTATATTGTACACCTGAAACTAATACTATACTGTATATTAACTGAAATTTAAATAAAAACTTAAAGAGCAATGGTAAAGGTAATTATGTTACTATAAAAGATAATACAAATGCATATTTCCCCCTTTCTCTTTTAACTGACTTAAAAGCAATTGTATTAAATAATATGTATATTATATATATATATATATATATAATTGGACCTATAACATATAAAAATGTAATATACTTGTAACGTGCTTACCAATAGTACAAAAGAGTTGGGTGGAACTGAAGCTGTATTGGACTAAAGAAATGACTAAAGATGGTGAAGTGTTAAATATAATAATGTGTGGGTGGATTTGTAATACTAACAGATGTAATATGTACAAAAATAACATGACAAAAATGTTAGGAGAAAGGGAATAGAGAGATATAGGAGTAATGTTTCTATATATTATTGGAACTAAGCTAATACAAATATGCATCTGATAAATTAAAATGTATTTGGTAAGCCCTACAGCAACCACTGTATGTATATGTATGTATATATATAAAGAAAATAAAGAAATGTTAATGCTTTATTAGAAAATACTTAATGCAAAATAAATACAAGATACAGGATAATCAGTTATTTTTCTTTGGAAATTATTGTATTTAATACAAAAGAAAGGAGTAATGAATAAATACAAGAACAAAAAAGACATGAGATGCAAAATAGTAAAAGTAATTTATTTTTTATAATTAATTACATGCAATATAAGCACATTAAACCCACCAATTAAGAGACATTGACAAAATGGATAATTATGACAGAATGGATAATTATGATAACTATATACTGCATACAAGCTCACATTAGATTCAAAGACAGTTATAAACATATACAATTAAATTCCAGAGTATGAAAATATATGAAGTGAACACTGAACTGAAGGGAGAAAAAAGTATACAATAATGTTGAAGACTTTAATATCCCGTTTTCAAGAATAAAACAACAGGGCAGTGGCTGGGTCACAGGCTTCAGCCAGTCGCCATGCACGCAGGGCCCGCACCAAAGCACAACCGCCAGATGGGCACTAGCTCAGCAGCTACAGCTGCTGCTGGAAGTACTGCTGCCCACGGAGGGCGGGACCTCCGTGCGTCCCCACTGTGAGCTGTAGGAAGGAGCAGGGCCATCAGCTGGTGGTGCCACCTCCCAGTAGTCTACCTTGGTTTCCCAGAACCCAGCAAGGTTTGAGTTTTATTAATAAATTAATAAAAATGGCAACCCAATTTTAAAAATGGGCAAATAATCTGAATAGACATTTCTCTAAGGAAGATATAAAAAAGGGTAATAAGCATATGAAAATATGATAAGTATTTTTAGTTATTAGAGAAATTCAGATCAAAACCAAAATGAAACAAAACCACTTCAAACCCACTAAGATGGCTGGAATCAAAAAGTCAGATAATACCAAATATTAGCAAGGATATGGAGAAATCAGAACCTTCATACACTCCTGGTGGGAATGTAAAATGGTGCAGCCACTTTGTTAAATATTCTGCAAGTTTCTGAAATCAATAAAAAAGAATTATCATATGACTCAATAATCCTGTTCTAGACATATATAAAAATAAAAACATCCACAAAAAATTATAGATGAGTGTTTATAGCAGCATTATTCATGATAACCAAAAGTTAAAACAATTTAATGCCCATTAACTAACAGATAAAAAATTGAGGTATATCCAAACTATGGAATATTATTCAGAAATAAAAGGAGTGATTTTCTTATATATCCTACAACATGGATCAACATTGAAAACATGATGCTAAGTGAAAGAAGCCAATCACAAAAGATCACAAAAAAAGATCACATATTAAGGTCACCTGGAGGGGCGCTTGGGTGGCTCAATCAGTTATGTGTCAGACTCTCGGTTTCAGCTCAGGTCCTGATCTCAGGTTTGTGGGATTGAGCCCCACATCAGGCTGCATGCTCAGCATGAAGTCTGCTTGGGATTCTCTTCCTTTCCCTCTCTTCCCCCTCTGCCCCTCTTCTCGTGCTCTCTCAAATACATACATACATACATAAATTTTAAAAAATCTTTTTTAAAAAGACCACATATTATATGTTTTCATTTATACAAAATATTCCAAATACGGAAATGTATAGAGAAAAATTAGATTAATAGTTGATTAAAGCTTAGGGGATGATAACTCAAGGGTTGGGGGTTTCTTCTCGATGTGATAAAAATGCTCTAAAATTGACTATGATAGTAGTTGTATATATCTACTAATATGCTAAAAATTGAATTGTACAGATTGGATAAATTGTATGATATGTGAGTCACATCAGTAGAACAGTTAAGTACACAAAACAAAACAAAAAAGACATAAATCTATGCATCTCACAACTTAAATATATTCCAAATAGACAATATTTGTAAGTCTATGTCTATTAAAGAAATTGAATCAATAATTAATAACCTTCCAAAACAGAAATCACCAAGCCCAGGTTGCTTAATTGGTGAATTTTACCAAAACATTTAAGAAAGAAATTATACTAATTCTCTATAATCTCTTCCAGAAGATAAAAGCAGAGGAAGTACTCTCTAACTCATTCTATGAGGCCAACATTACCTTAATACCAAAACCAGACAAAGACAGTACAAGAGAAGAAATCTAGAGGGATAAAAAGTAAGGAATATAGTCAAAAATATAGCAACAATATAAGGAATTTAGTCAATAATATAGTAATAATATATGGTGAAAGATGGTGACTACACTTAATATGGTGAGCATTGAGTAATGTATAGAATTGTCAAATCAATATGTTGTACTCCTGAAACTAACATTGTATAACAAGAGATGAAGAGAGGCATTTATTATATTTCAGTACCTTAAAAATTCAGACCAATATTTCTCATGAAGTAGATTGAAAAATCCTCAAAAAAATATTAGCAGGGAAGCCTGGGTGGCTCAGCGGTTGAGCGCCTGCCTTCAGCCGAGGGCATGATCCTGGAGTCCCGGGATTGAATCCCACATCAGGCTCCCTGCATGGAGCCTGCTTCCCCCTCTGCCTATGTCTCTGCCACTCTCTCTCTCTCTCTGTGTCTGTCATGAATAAATAAATGAAATCTTTAAAAAAGTATTAGCAAACTGAATCCAATAATATATAAAAAGAATTATACACCACAATCAAGTGGGATTTGTTACAAGTATGCAAGATTTATTCAACATCTGAAAATCAATTAATGTAATCCCTCATATCAATAGTCTAAAGAAGAGAAATGACATGATCATATTAATAAATCCAGAAAATGTATTTTACAAAATCCAAAACCTATTCATGATAAAAGCTCTCAACAGACTAGGAATGGGAGGAATTTCCTCAACTGGATAAAAGCATCTACGAAAACCCTACATTTAATATCATATCTAATGATGAAAAACTAGAAGCTTTCCTGCTAAAGTAAGAACAAAACAAAGATGTGCCCCTTCACCACTCCTTTTCAAACACTTCCTTCACTGAAGTTCCTGCTAGTGCAATAAGACAAGAGAAGGAAATAAAAGGTATACAGATTGGAAAGAAAGAAATAAAACTGTCTTTGTTCACAGATGATATAATTGTGTGAAAAATCTGAAGCAATAAAATATTCCTGGAACAATTAATAGTAGCAAGGCTGCATGATACAAGATTAATATACAGATCAATTGCTCTGCTATATAGCAGGAATGAACAACTGGAATTTAAAAGTAGAAATAAGGGATCCCTGGGTGGCGCAGCGGTTTGGCGCCTGCCTTCGCCCTAGGGCGCGATCCTGGAGACCCGGGATCGAATCCCACGTCGGGCTCCCAGTGCATGGAGCCTGCTTCTCCCTCTGCCTGTGTCTCTGCCTCTCTCTCTCTCTCTCTCTCTCTCTCTGTGACTATCATAAATAAATAAAAAAAATAAATAAATAAAAGTAGAAATAATACCATTTACATTATCACCTCGAAAATGAAGTAGTTATAAATTTAACAAATTATGTACAAGATCTGTATGAAGAAAGCTCCAAAAATCTGATGAATAAAAATAAAGAACCAAATAGATGAAGATATTCCATATTCGTAGATAGGAAGACTCAATGTTATCAAGATGTCATTTTTTCCAAACTTGATCTATAAACTCAGCATGATCCCAACCAATAGACCAGCAAGTTACTTTGAGCATACCAAAAAACAAATTATAAAATTTATGTAAAGAAGCAAAAGACCACAATAACCAATACAATATTGAAGGAGAAAAACAAATTTGGAGTACTGGCACTATCTGACTTCAAGACTTATAATTTATGGTAATCAAGACAATGTGGTATCAAAGGAACAGAATAAAGAGCCCAGAACTAGACTGACATAAAGTCAACTGATCTTTGACAAAGGAGCAAGGGCAATATAATAAAACAAGGATAGTGTTTTCAACACGCCATACTGACACAAATGGACAGCCACATGCAAAAAAAAATGAATCTAGACACAATCTTCACAAATATTAAATAAAAATTAATCACAAACCTAAATGTAAAATGTAAAACTGTAAAACACCTAGAATATAACATAAGAAAAAATATAGATGACTTTGGATTTGGCAATGACCTTTTAGATATAACACTAAAGGCACAACCCATGAAAAAAAATCGGTAAATTAGACTTCATTGAAGTTAAAAACTATTGCCCTTTGAAAGACACTGTCAAGAGAATGAGAAGATAAGCCATTGACTTGGGAAAATATTTGCCAAAGACATATCTGATGAAGGACTGTTATCCAAAATATATAGAGTTCTTACAACTCAACAACAACAACAACAACAACAACCAATTTGATTAAAAGTGATAGGCTATCTGAACACTTAACCAGAAAAAGATCTGCAGAGGGATAATAAGCTTATGAGAAGATTCTCAACATGCTATGTCATTAAGGATTGCAATTTAAAACAACTGTAACCTACTATTACATGCCTTTTTGAATGGCAAAAATCCAAAACACTGGCAACACCAAATGCTGTCAAGGATGGGAAGCAAGGGATCCCTGGGTGGTGCAGCGGTTTGGCGCCTGCCTTTGGCCCAGGGCGCCATCCTGGAGACACGGGATCGAGTCCCACGTCGGGCTCCCGGTGCATGGAGCCTGCTTCTCCCTCTGCCTGTGTCTCTGCCTCATTCTCTCTCTCTCTCTCTCTGTGACTATCACAAATAAATAAAAATTAAAAAAAAAAGGATGGGAAGCAATAGGAATGCTCATTTATTGCTGGTGGGGATGCAAAATGATAGATACTTTGAATGTTATCTCGGAAATTTCTTTCAAAAGTAAAGATACTCTTACCATATCATCCAGCAATAGTGTTCTTTGGTATTTATCCAAAAGAACTGAAACTTTATGTCTACAAAGACCTACAAACATATGTTTATAGAAGCTTTATTCATAATTGCCAAAATTTGTTTTTCTTTTTTTAATAATAAATTTATTTTTTATTGGTGTTCAATTTACCAACATACAGAATAACACCCAGTGCTCATCCCGTCAAGTGCCCCCCTCAGTGCCCGTCACCCATTTACCCCCACCCCCCGCCCTCCTCCCCTTCCATCACCCCTAGTTCATTTCCCAGAGTTAGGAGTCTTTATGTTCTGGAAGCAATCAAGATGTCCTTCATTAGGTAAATGGATAAACTGTAATGCATCTATAGAATGAAATATTATGTATGAAAGTCAAAAGAAGCAAAACTGTTAATATATGATTGTTTTCATATATAAACCCAATATATTGTTTTCATATATAAGCCCAATATATTTAATTATATAGATCACTAAGTTTTCTGGTTGTAAGACTTACATGTACAAAACAATTACAATAAATACAAAATACAATTTTCACTGTGAATATACTGTTAACAGTAGCAAAACAAATTTTTAAAGTAATTTGAAATATACTGAGTTAGCTCACTTGGGAATGATCCCAACTCTCTTATTTGCTTTCTCACAATATAAAGCCTCAAAAGCTAAAGACAAGAAAGAAGACCTGTGTGTGTGTGTATGTGTGTGTGTGTGTGCACACTCCCAAATAGGATGCTGGTTGTATCAATCATATACACCATCCTGAGACTTGGAGATGTAACTGAATGACATGGGAAACACATATAGCTCAACAACATCGTCAGCATTGTATGATGGGAGAGCTCTCTACTTTTTATAGAGCAACCATAGCATAGTGCCTAGAATTTAGTCTCTGTCATACATGTCAAGTAGTAGGCAGGCAACAGTGGTGTTCCACTATAATAGTCCTATAGCATTAGTCAGCTTCCCCGGGCTGTACAGCATCTAAGCCTACTTTTCTGGTCTTCACAGATGTTTTGTGAGATATGTAATATATTATATTAAGCATGTATCTTTTTAAATAAAATAACTAGAATAATTCTAGCAGAGACAAGTGGGAACCTTGATTAATTGAGCACTTGGCACTAAAATTAGGTTACAAGCAAAAGGCCCTGAAGGGAGATCTGGGATAGTTAACTGACCTAGGTGTATCTGAAGATAGTAAGGATCCAATTGACACTACAGGATGTAATATTAGTATTCCATGGCATGCAATGGTAAAACATTTGCCCAAGTTAATATTTGTGGTCACTTGAATTAAAATTCCTTTTAAGTTAATGTGAGAGTGGCCAAAACAACTGCTTTTAGGGACTCCTTTCCCCACAGCATTGAGAAACATATTGGTGAGGAGTGCATCTTTATCTTTGAAGTGTTCTGAAGTGGCTGAGTTGTGTAAGCCACAGGTGAGATGATAGATCCTGCCTTTGACATGGCCACCCTCATTTCAGTGGAGATTTATGGATATAGAACAGTTCCATCAAGTGAAAACATTTCCCCATGCCACTTTGTACTCACAATCTCTGTCCACTCTTAGCCCTTGGAACCACTCATCAGTTTTCTATCCCTATAGTTTTCCCTTTACCAGAATGTCTTATAAGTGGAATCATATTATGGCTATACATCAGCTTGGGTAGAATGGACTACATTTTCTAGGATTCACTTACCTGTATGTCTAAGGTTAGAGTGAGTCACAAGATAAATTATTATGGAATATTTTGAAGATGGAAGTGAAGACACTTCATACTTTTTAAAATTTTAATTTCCATAAATTAATTTCAGGTGTACAATTATAGTGATTCAACAGTTCTATACATCATCATTTTGTAGTGCACAGACATTGCTAATTGGCTATCTCGGTAATGTGAGACATCACTCAAACCTGCAACTGCTCTAGATTTCCTCTGGATCCTCCTTGCTTTTCTGACTCTTGGGTATGGCATGTGTATTAGATGATGAGGGGCTCCAGATTCTGCATAACACCCATGCCATTAACTATAGAGGCCCTGAAAACATAATCTGTCCTCAAGGGCTCCAGGTTATGGTTATGCATTATGGCTTTTCTTGTTCTCCCCCAGTTTTCTCCTAAACTTCTCTTTCTGATTACCTGCACTTTGGTGATCAAGTTTCAGCATTAGATGTGAAGAAGATGGCCTTACAGTTGTGTGAGGTCAAATATCTGTAATGATGAGCTGATTGTGAGGGATACCAACCCTGGATAGACACGGATTAACTTCTTCAAGCCAGCATCCACACCCTTCTCTAGCTCCATGCTCAACTTTGTGCTTTGAACAGGTGAACAGTAATTTCCTAAATTCCATGGACCTTGTTCTATTAGTTATATTGAGATTCACAAGACTTTTTTCTCCAATACACACTGTGCCTCAGTATTCATTCTGGGCATATTTCATGGCAAATTTAAAGACATATTTTGTCATGTACATTAGGAAATGACACTGTGTAGTCAGAGTATTGACAGTTAAGTCCTAACATATATTGTCTATCCTTAAACCACTCCAGATGCCTTCATTATAACCACTAGGATTACATCAGAGCTACATGAGTTCTTCCTCTGCCCAAAATTTTATTTGGGAATTAAAGCCAAGAAAGCAGAGGTTGTGTGGTTTGAGGATGGAACTCAGGGTTCCTGGCACTGATGATTTCCCAACTTTCTCCCTTCACTTCCTATAGGCTGTGGTTAAGGTCCCAGAAGAGGCTTTCATGAAGTGATCCATGTTCCTGAAAACAAAACTCTAAAAAGAGCCACTGGACTTGTCATTATCATCCTAATCTTTCTTTCTATTTTTCTGGCCTGGAATGAAGTGAAATGGACAGCTCGTCTAGGATGCTAAAGCTTATCTTAATGGGCTGACACTTGTCCACCCAAAGGGCCAATTGTTTTGTGTATTCGTCCTACCCAGAATCCCTATTCTTTTTCAAAATAAAGAATGATGTTTTTGTTCTGTAAGTCGCATTATATGTTGTATGTTGTATATCCTTGATTACTCTTTCTGATCATGAACCAACAGGGCCAGGATCAAAAGGCCCTGCCTCCTCACTTAAACCTGAGCAGTCCCTAACACTCACATAACTTCATTATTATCCTAGAGAGTTGTAAATAAGACCTGATGAGTGAGGACATATGTTGTTTCTAGGGAAGAGCCTTAGAGACAGTGTAACTAAATCAGATGCCATGGCTGGAGGCTGGCAGAAACACGGTTGTTATCTAACAAGACTTTTGTAAAGGGTATTCATTGACTAATGGAGGCAGTGGAAGTGAGGAAGGCAGCTCCCACATTGTTACTTCACACACATTATTTGAATTATTTCTCAAAAAGCATATAGTAAATACTTCTAAGATATACAAAAGTAGGAATTGCATGGTTGCCTTGTCATATGTCTTACAAATCTTTCATCAGTCTTTTATCATGAATACCTACCAGTAGATCACTAAGCCAATAAGATACTATACGCCTTATCTATGTACACTAGAAATCTTGATGCAAAGCCACATGAATAAAGGACATCAGTTGAAGTAACTACATAGAAAAAAATAAAAGTCAGCTTTTATTATATTTTTGGTTTGTAACTCCTCCTTTTTCTCTATATGGTTTAAAATACAAATACATAAAACAATAATTATAAACCTATGTTAATGGATACAAAATGTATAAAGGTGTATTTGTGACAATAACCACATACAGAGAAAGGGATAGAACTGTATAGAAGCAAAATTTACATAAATCATTGAAACTAAGTTGGTATTAATTCAAGCTAGATTGTTATAAATTGAAGTTACAAATTGTAATCCTCATAGTAACCTCTTTAAAAATATATGTATATATGTATGTATATATATATATATATATATATGCAAAAGAATGAAACTAGACCATTTTCTTACACCATTCTAAAAAATAAATTCAAAAAGAATTAAAGATCTAAATGTGAGACATGAAACCATAAAAATCCCAGAGGAGAACATGGACAGTAACTTCTTTGACATCAGTCATAGCAACTTTTTTCTGGATATGTCTCCTGAGTCACAGGAAATAAAAGCAAAAATAAACTGTTAGGACTTCATCAAAATAATCTCAGCAATTGAATATCTGCCTTCGGCTCAGGGCATGATCCTGGGGTCCTGGGATCGAATCCCACATAGGGCTCCCTATGTGGAGCCTGCCTCTCCCTCTGCCTGTATCTCTGTCTCTCTCTGTGTCTCTCATGAATAAATAAATAAAATCTAAAAATAAAAAAATAAAAAGCTTCTGCACAGTGAAGGAAGCAACCAAACCAACAAAATTAAAATACAACCTTCAGAATAGGAGACGATATTTGCAAATGACATATTTTAGTTTCTAAAATATATAAGGAAATTTAAAAACTCCACTCCCCTCAACCTAATCTAATTAAAATGGGCAGAAGACATGAATAGACATTTCTCCAAAGAAGAAACAGAGATGGCCAACAGACACATGAAAAGATGCTTAACATCACTTACTGTCAAGAAAATGTAAATCAAAACAACATTAAGATATCACCTCACATCTGTCAGAAAGACTAAAATCAATAATACAAGAAACAACAAATATTGGAAAGGATGTGGAGAAAGGGGAACCCTCTCGCACTGTTGTGGGAATGCAAACTGGAACAGTCACTCTGAAAAACTGTGAAGGCTACTCAAAAAGTTAAAAATAGTACTACCCTGAGGCACCTGGGTGGTTCAGTGTTTGAGCATCTGCCTTTGGCTCAGGTCATGATCCTGGGGTCCTGGGATTGAATCCCGCATCAGGCTACCCTCAGGGATCCTGCATCTCCCTCTGCCTATGTCTCTGCCACTCTCTGTGTGTCTCTCATGAGTAAAGAAACAAAATCTTAAAAAAAGGAACTACCCTATGATCCAGCAATTGCACTACTAGATATTTACCCAAAGAATACAAACATACTAATTCAAAGGGATACATGCATACCAATGTTTCTAACAGCATTATCTATAATAGCCAAATTACAAAAAAAGCCCAAATGTCAGTTAACTGATAAACGGATAAGGAAGAGGTGATAGATATACAAAATGGAATATTGCTCAGTCATGAAAAAGAATGAACTCTTGCCATTTGCAATGACATGGTTGGAGTTAGAGCGTATTATGTCAAGTAAAGTAAGTCAGTTAGAAAAAGACAAATGCCATGTGGTTTCATTTTACAAAAGGACAAATCCAGCAAGAAGATATAATAATAGGAACGACTGGGTGGCTCAGCAGTTGAGCATCTGCCTTCGGCTCAGGGTGTGATCCCAGGTCCAGGGATCAAGTCCTGCATTGAGTTCCTGCAGGGAGCCTAATTTTCCCTCTGCCTATGTCTCTGTCTCTCATGAGTAAGTAAAATCTTTTTTTTAAGTAGATATAATAAACATATATATACCTACAACAGAGCCCCAAAATATAAAAAGGGAAAGCTGATTATTAAAGGAATAGTTTAAAAATAATAGAGTATTCAATACTTCACTTCCATTAATGGATAGCACAAGCACACAGAAGATTGATAAGGAAACAGAGGATGTGAACAACACCATAAGCCAAGTATGCCAAACAGGCATACATAGCATACTCTAACCCAAACACACCAGAATACATATTCTTCTCAAGTATACATGGAACATCACCAAGGATAGACCATATATTAGGATATAAACAAGTCCCAATACATTTAAAAAGATTAAAATCATACTAAAATATCTTTTCCAATAGTAATGGATAAAACTATAAATCAATAACAGAAGGAAACCTGAAAAATTTGCAAACATGAAGAAATTCAGATGCATTCACAAACAGCCAATGGAACAAAGAAGAAATCACAAGTGCAATTAGAAAATACTTTGAAGAAAATGAAAACAAGAACACAACATAGAAAATTTATAGGATGCAGCTAAAGCAGTGCTCAGAGGGAAAATAATAGCTAAAAATATATACATTTAAAAAGAAGAGAACTTTCAGGGAGTTGTAGAGGGACCCTGCACTTGCCTCATCCCTCAAACACAGCTAGATCAACATCAAACCATTTTGAACAACTAGGAAATTGATCTGAGGATTAAGAAAACAATGTGCACAATGAGAGGGAGAAAATATGGCATATATGAGCTTCAAAGCCATGAATTGGGGGATACAAAAGCTGCCATGCTGGGAAGGGGAGAGGGACTTTTTTGCAGAGTGAAATCAGAGAGAATGAGAGAGAGATCAGCACATAGGCTTTGCACAATACACCGTGGTGGGGATCCTCTGGTCACACTGGAACACATCACTCCCCTTCCTGGGGTACATTGGAAGAGGGTATTTTGCCTCTCCAAGGACAAAAGGCCCTCCAGGCATCATTGAGTAGCTATTCAACAGTAAGAGACAGATGCACTCCCAGAGAGCAAATAACATGGCCACAGCTTTTTGCTGTGCTTCAGCTTAGACTCCATCTATGCAGGCATGCAATTGCTCTTCTGGGACAGTATGGTGCCAGGTGCAGCTCTGCAAGGCTCTCACCTTGCTGGGCCCTTTAGATTTGGAGTTTTGAATCCCAGTCCCAATGAGAGCTAAAACACAGAACTGTGGTGCCAAGAATTTAGAATGCCTGGGCTCAAGACAGGTTGAGGGTAGGGATCGGATGAAAGCCTGGGACATAGGAGAGGAGATAGTTCAGTTTTCTGTGAGAGCTTCTTGAACAGGGTTCCCCTTCCCAGGGATGAGAGAGCAGGGTGACACCATCTTCCACCACCACCCCACCCCTGCCCACCCACCAGGACTTCAGAGAGAAACACAGAACCTCCAGGGGAGGCTAGAGTCACTTAAACCAAACCCCACTACAGGGCAGGTCTAATTGTAAGCCAGCACAGTGGACCTCTCTCTCAGAAGACCAACACAGAGCCCCCATCTCCTCCCACCATGTAACCACGTCTACTAATCATAGAGTGCTCAAAAATGTGAGCTTCAGTTCTGGTGGAAATTCGACCAAGCTTTCTTTTTATTTTTTAATTAATTTATTTTTAATTTTTAATTTTCATATTGCTTTATTCTATGCAATCGAGTTTATAAATTTTTGTTCATTTATTGGTTTCTCTGTTTCTTTTTATTGATTTTTGTGGGTTTTTTTTGTTGTTTTTGATTTGTTTTTGTATATTCTTTTATTGGAGTTCGATTTGCCAAGATACAGTATAACACCCAGTGCTCATCCCGTCAAGTGCCCCCCTCAGTGTCTGTCACCCAGTCACCCCATTGCACCACCCACCTCCCCTTCCACTACCCCTTGTTCATTTCCCAGAGTTAGGAGTCTCATGATTTGTCACCCTCTCTGATATTTCCCACTCATTTCTCAATTTTGTACATGTAATTGAAGTCCCAAATGAGTTGACCTTAAAATGTTGATATTATCTGGGTGGATTTGATTTAATCATGCATGCCATTGAAAAGTAGACTATTTTCTCCAGGTGGTTGCAGAAGTGGAAGTTAGAGAAATTCTAAGTGTAAGACGGATTTAAAGTAAGAGTGGTTCTCTCTTGCTGGGATTAAGGGTACCATGTGAAAGAATATCAGAACAACCTCTAGTTGCTAAGAGCCATCCTTGGCATAGCTAGTAAGAAAAGCAGGACCTGGGGATCCCTGGGTGGCTCAGCAGTTTGGCGCGTGCCTTTGGACCGGGGTGTGATCCTGGAGTCCTGGGATCGAGTCCCACGTTGGGCTCCCAGCATGGAGCCTGTCTCTCTCTCTTTCTCTCTCTCTCTCTTGAATAAATAAATAAATAAATTTTAAAAAGCAGGACCCTATTCTTACATTCCCAAGGAACTGATTTCTGCCAGTAACAAAAATGTGCTTGAAAGTAGTTTTTTTCCCCCTCTCGGTGTGCTACTAGATGAGGACACAGCAAGCGATCACCTGATTTCAGTCTTGTTATTGTCTGAGAAGAGAACCTAGCCATGCTGTGCCTGATTTCTGACCCCTGTAAACTCTAAGATAGTATATTTTGTTGTATATGCCTCTAAGTTTGTGGAAATCTGTTACAGAGCAATAGGAAACTAATACAGGTTTTTACTGTATTTACTGACATGGAAATATGTCTAAATATACTGCTAGGTTAAAAAAAAGCAAGTCTAAGAAAAGTATATATGGTTCAATTAAAATATGTGTATATATAATGTTATTTTAAATAACATTTTAATAAAGCAAACAGCTTCTCTAATGTGTCTAAGATTAGAAAAGCCATTTGAATCATCTTTATTTCTACTGAAGAAGGGAGATTTGTCTTAAACTATTCTTACTAATATTATCAAGAAAAACAGTTTTAGTAACATTTCAGTACAAAGCTTTGTTTAACAAACCTTACTAAGCTTAACAGAGCAATGTGTTACATCAGCTGATATAATTTTTAAAACAATAATTTTTCCATTAATCATTACTGCATGACTCATGCTACACTATAATGTTTCAAATATTTTTAAACATTTTAAATAACAAAAAGAGAAATAATCTTATGACCATGAAATCTTTACAATTTTTAGCATTAGAAAAACTTTGTACTCATTTTTTTAAAAAAGTAGTTGAATGGTGAACAAAACTTTCTTGTTCAGAGTAAATGGGAAAAATGTAGTAACTCTAAAACATCATTCTTCTTCAAACTTTAATTTGCTGTTAAGCATAATTTTGTACCATCCTTAAAGGAGAAACTCACATTTATGATGTAATTCTTCCCAGATTTATTTTTTTAAGACTTTATTTATTTATTCATGAGACACACACACACACACACACAGAGTCAGAGACACAGGCAGAGAGAGAAGCAGACTCCATGTAGGGAGCCCGATGTGGGACTTGATCCTGGGTCTCCAGGATCATGACCTGGGCTAAAGGCAGACACCAAACCGCTGAGCCACTCAGGGATCCCTTCTTCCCAGATTTAATAAAGTTTTCCTTTACATAGGTATATCATAGAAAATGATTTCCAATGGTATACATCAAATTGGATTAACTCTTATTTTTGGAAAACAATTACTAAAATTAAAAAAATATTTTTAAAAAGAACAGACAAAACAGAAGAAACGGAAATTATAGATCAATGAGGGATGCGTGTGTGTACCAATTTCAAGGTTTACCAAAATTGTTTGCTTTTACATAAAACTTAGATGTATTCAGTTTGAAACTTTTCCTGTCAACTTAAATTTTTGTTAAGTGCACTCTCTTTAGAAGCTAAGTAACAGGGGCAGCCCAGGTGGCTCAGCGGTTTAGCGCCGTCTTCAGTCTAGGGCGTGATCCTGGAGACTTGGAATCGAGTCCGGTGTTGGGCTCCCTGCATGGAGCCTGCTTCTCCCTCTTCCTGTGTCTCTGCCTCTCTCTGTGTCTCTCATGAATAAATTAATAAAATCTGTAAAAAGAAAAAAAAGAAGAAGCTAAGTAACATCCTAAATATTAAAGAACAATTTTAAGTATTATTTCATCCTTACTTGAGCTAAGTTACATAAATACATACAGAATAAACTTCCTGAAAGATATATAGCAAACTCATTCACTTTCTACATTACATATATCTCTATTACTACATTTTTAAAAACACAATCATTAAAGACAATGAAGATATTTAGGAATAGATGCTGAACAAAGCTAAGAATTAAAGAAAATAAATCAAATTAAAGAAATATTTTTTTAAAATTCATTAAAGGGTTCCCAAAGTTACCTGATCTTATAAATTATCTGCGGTACTTCCTAAAGCACAAACTGTCATGTCCTATTCCAGATGTTCTAAATTAAAACCTCCAGAAGACAAACTTGTATATCTAGGCATCATTTACATATCTCGGATGCCACCCAAGAAAGGGTAGTTTTGAGAAATCCTGGTCGATCAGGCTTATAAAAAACAATCCTAAAAATGATAAACAGAACAAATATAAAATTTTACTGTTCTAGTGAAGGAAGAGCAAAGGAGTCATGACAAGGATGTTTCCTGAATCTCTGCTTGTAACAGAAAAAAGGGAAAAAATCTAAATGTGCAACAAGAAAGCACAAAAATGAACAATACAATTATACAGTAGAATACTGTACTGATGTAAAAAAAGACCCAAATATATCTATACATCAACATAGATGAATTTCAAAAACAGGAGATTTGAAATAAAATCAGGTTATGTGTTTGTATATATATGCATATATGTATGTATTTATACGCATATACAAATGCATTTAAAATACATAAAAATTACTCTATGTGCTTGTATGTATATAAATATGTTTATATATTTTTTCTTTTTTTATATATTTTTTTATATATTTTTTCAAACTATATATAGTATAAAGCATGGATGTATGCTTTATTCTCTCAACCTTGTTTTGTATGATTCAAAATTTCATATGATTGATTACAGCCTGTAAGGGTGTGAACAGATAATACTTTTGAGAGTAATTTGAATATATACATTATTGAAACAATATCAGTGACTGTAAATATATGGAAATAATCCCAATATGAATCAATTATGGATTGGTTAAATAAATTAAGATAATTTAAGCACTCTTGAAACACCAAAAATGGGTAGAGTGTTTTAATTGTAACTAACCTGAAAATAATTTTGGTATACTGTTACATTAAAATAGAAACATAAATAAATTATATGAATGTAATGGTTTGTAGAGAACATTAATAAGACCATATACTAAAATATTTATCTTTATATATTATGAGTTTATATATATTTCGAATTTTATATAAGGAAACTCCAAAGACAAAAAGTAAACTTTTTTTCAGAAAATTTTATATGAAACTAATCGAACTAAGTAATTTTATTTTATTTTTTATTTATTTATGATAGGCACACAGTGAGAGAGAGAGAGAGGCAGAGACACAGGCGGAGGGAGAAGCAGGCTCCATGCACCGGGAGCCCGACATGGGATTCGATCCCGAGTCTCCAGGATCACACCCTGGGCCAAAGGCAGGCGCCAAACCGCTGCGCCACCCAGGGATCCCAGAACTAAGTAATTTTAAATGATCATTTAATCTTCAACTGACACAAATGCTTCAGAAAAAAATGTGTCCTACATGAAGAGAAAATAATAAAGCAAATGTAGCAAAATGTTAACAAGTGGGGAATATAGTTAAGGTCTTTTGGGGCTTCTTTGTGCTATTTTTAATATCATTCTAATATCATTCTGTAACTTTGAAATTATTTCATAATAATGTTCTTTTTTTTTAAAAAAAAAAAAAGGACCACTTGGATAATAATGGAAAGTTTTTTGTTTAGTTTTGGTTTTTTGCCTATGACAAGATTCCCAAACCTACCTGATGTTAAGAACTGTGGGACATCTGGGTGGCTTAGTCAGTTGAGTACCTGATTTCAGCTCAGGTCCTTGTATTGGGGTCATGAAATTGAGCCCTACTTCAGGTTCCATGATCAGTGGGGAGTCTGTGTAGGAGTCTCTCTCTCTCTCCCTCTGCTCCTCCCCTCTCTCCCAGCATGCTCGCACACTCTCTTTCTCCTCTCTCTGTCTCAGATAAATAAATCTTTTTAAAAAAAATAATTATATAACAAATATAAATACAGGTTCCCAGATCTGGCTCCAATTTATTGAAGTAGAATATTCAGAGAAGAGTCTGGGAATCTTCATCTCAGGTATATGTTATGATGTAGCAGGTTTAGAAAACATTACCTGGTGACCATGACAACAATTTTATTTTTTTGAATATAGTTGACACACAATATTACTTTAATTTCAGGTGTACAATATAGTGATCCAACTTCTCTATATGTTATGCTATGCTCATCACAAGTCAAATAAAATAAGTGAAAAAAGAAAAACAAAAATCAAAATTTTAAAAATACAATAAACCAGGTAATACTCAGTGTTTGTGGACTCATAAGGAAACAGAATGTTCATACATTGCAGATGCCAAATTGAGATAATATTTTTCGAGACTGATTTCTATGACAACGGAAAGCATCCATAGTCATCTCAAGGACAGTCCTAGGAATTTAATTTAATAAATATCAGTATTTTAAAAACTATGTATAAAGAAGTTCAGTCAACATTGTTTCTCATAGTGAAATCTACAAATAGCCCAAAAGTACATAAATATTGGAATGGATGTGTCTGTATTATCTTCATTTGAAAGGAAAATATTTGGACTGACTTGGAGTAAAATGTGAATAGTACATTTCTTTTTAAATTTTTTTTTTTATTTATTTATGATAGTCACAGGGAGAGAGAGAAAAAGGCAGAGACACAGGCAGAGGGAGAAGCAGGCTCCATGGACCGGGAGCCCGACGTGGGATTCGATCCCGGGTCTCCAGGATCGCGCCATGGGCCAAAGGCAGGTGCCAAACTGCTGCGCCACCCAGGGATCCCGAATAGTACATTTCTTGAGGCTGGAATAAATCTTATATTGTCCTTCTACTTTGTCTGTATTTAATTTTACTAATTTTACCGAGGACTTTTTATGGTATCTTGGGAGCTTGCTCAACCCAGGCTTAGGACAACCTTGAACTGTCAGAGATGTTAACATTCCTCAGGGTAATATCTACCAATAAATAACCCAGGCCTGTGGATAAACACTCCAGTTTCCCATCACTAAATGGGATAATTCTGAGGGGCGTTCTACATGCTTTAGACTTAGAGGGTCCCCAGCAGGATTGAGCCAGTTGCCTTTGGCCATGTCTGACTCTGGTGCTATACATTTTTTAATTAATTAAATTATTTATTTGAGTGAGACAGAAATCGTGACAGAGAGAGAGCAAAAACAGGGAGGAGAGAGAGAAGCAAGCTCCCCACTGAGCAGGGAGCTCCACACCTGGCTCAATCCCAGGACCCTGAAATCACGACCTGAGCTGAAGACAGACGCTTAATCAACTGAGCCACCCAGGCGCCCCTGGTGCTATATTTTTAATGAACGTTTTCATCCTAGGATTATATACAAAATAACATTTGTTATATACTATTTTCAATGGTTTCACGTCCTTTAATCTAGATATTTCATGTCTGTATTTAACAGGAAAAAGACACTTCAATATTTTTTCTGAATAGCTGACCAATGATCTCAGCACCATTCCTTCAGTAATCTAACCTCTCTCTGCTAATTCCAAGTATTTCAATCAGATTTCTAATATTTCTCCATATTTGGGATTGATAATGGCCTTCTCTACTATTTATTTGTTCTATATTTATTCTGCCATAATATTGTTTTTTTTTAATTTTTATTTATTTATGATAGTCACACAGAGAGAGAGTGAGGCAGAGACACAGGCAGAGGGAGAAGCAGGCTCCATGCACCGGAAGCCCGACGTAGGATTCGATCCCGGGTCTCCAGGATCGCGCCCTGGGCCAAAGGCAGGCGCTAAACCACTGCGCCACCCAGGGATCCCTATTCTGCCATACTATTGTGTTAATATTATAGCTTCACAATACTCTGTATCTGTCAGCATAACTTTCCCAAATTATTATTCTGGATCGTTGGAAGACCTCAGTGCTGTTCTATTTTAGAGGCCATGGTAGAGTTTTGTAAAGTGAATTTGCAGTAATATAATTTAGGAGAGACCGTAAGTTTGTCACAGGCTCTCCAGATAGGAAAATCCACCAGCAAGACTCAGAGCCTCACCTCCTGGGAAGACCTCACAGAGACCCTTCACAAAGGCAACCATCAGCTTAGGTTTTTAATTTAAAGTCCTTAAAAGGGAGGTGATGTCTGAAGGGTCTGTACTATTAGGGTGATTCTGCAGGAGAAGGAGGTTATCAAGACTTTACAACTCGAATCCTACTTTTCAACTGAAAATAATTGTATTGTCTAATTATAACAACCAAAAATGGAATGCATGCTAATGGGAAACAAAAAAATTAATCATCCTTTCCCTTAAAAAAATAAAATAAACGGAAATAAAGTAAAAAAAAATTATGTCACTTTCTGTGTATTTTCCAGACTTCCTTCCATTGCTGTTAAGGGTAATTTTGGGTTTTATTTGCTGGGGAGTTGGACAGGAGAGAAGTGGGCAATTAAAGGTTTAAAAAAGAATTATTTCAAAGCTGCAGCAGAAATCAGGGGAAAGGCAAATATAAACTACAAAATATCATGATGCATTTGGTTTTAAAGACTTCTAAACAGGAAAAAAACATAGAGATGGGTTGTAGTGGGGAGAAGGCAGGGATGAAGAAAAAGGTGGCCCCGCCCACACTCCCGCCCCCACCCTCTTGCCGCAATGCAGGTGGGAACCATAATTGGGTATCTGAGCTCAGAGTGACGTGGCCCTTACGAGACCTGGAGCTGACGCGTGGGTTAGCGTCTCCTCCTAGTTGCAGTCTGGTTGTCCTTTGTGGCTGTGCGCCGGCACGCTATTGCCTTGAAGGCAGGCGAGCCTGTAGCACCGGGAAGGAGGAAGTCGTAGAAGCTGACCCTGATCGGTTGCAGGTTAGTGGGCGCTGACTGGGGTGGCAGAGGGCTAAGACCGGAGCGGGATTGGATTCTCTCGACCTTTTTACCCAATACCCATTTATATGGTGCAAGAAATGGACGGCTTGGTGGGAGGAGATCGAGAGGGGCCAAGAGTTGGAAATGGGTACCAGTTAGGATGTCCTAGGAGTGCAGATCTCTTGGGCGATCCGGCGTCTGGAAGGGAAGAGCCAGGGCAGGGGACAGCGAGGAAAAAGCCTGATTGTTGCAGGGCGACGGGACGGGGTTGCAACCATTGACCCTGGGGATGACGGACTCCGCCACGGGTCTAGGCCTCGGTTCCGGAATCGGTTCTCCACCTCCGTCCATTTTGGAGCGGGAAATGGTGGGCTGCGGCAAACGGGGGGGAGGGGGTGGAGATGATGGTTGCTGCAGAGGATATGGACAGGGATTAGGTCCGGGAAACACTTCCCTTCTGCGGAGGAGGCAATCGAGAGGAAGCTTTCTGACTCAGGGATCTGGTCGGGAGCAAGAAAGGTGTAAGCCTGGGCGCTGCCTGCGGACCCTGGGGTAAGCAAGACAAAGCGCTTAGACATCAGCGGGTCCAGGTTTGCAATACCCACGCTACCTCTTCGCTCTTCGTCCATTTTGATTCATAAAATGGTGGGCAGTGAAAGGAGGGTGAGTTCCAGAAAGTCTAATGGGCCCCAACTACATTGAAATTTTTTATAAATAAACCAGGTCACCATCCAGCAAGCTGTTTTGACTCCCCTGCCCAGCAAGTTGTCCATTTGCATTCAAGAAATGCTAATCAGGTGACGGGAGGGCTGAGGCGGAGGTAAAGGGGCCTAAAGAAGAGGTGAAACTGGTTGGAAATAATAATCTTTGATTACAATGCCTATTTCTGGAGGGCGGAGTAGTGCATTGCAGGACAGGAGAAGAAACCGTGATACAGGATGGAGGAAAAAGAGAAGGTGGCAACCTTTGATTAACGGATTCCTAAATCAGCAACAGAGCAGGTGCCCCCCAATACTGGTCCTTTAATCAAGTGAACAGTCCTGGCCATCGTCGCATTTTTGTCTGCAGGTCTCTGGGTCCGTTGGTGCAGCAGATTTCAAAGCAAAGAGAAAACGACTACTTCTGAGCCTGCAGGTAAGTGGCTGCTTGGGGTCCTCTGGTTTAGGGTTTATCGGGGATCATGACAGAATCTGGGAAACTCACTGCCCTTCCAGCCGGAGTTAAGTGCAAGAGGTGCAAGGAGTGGCCTAAGGAAAAATTGATGGGGAAAATGGTGAGCTTTGGAGCTGGGCTGGGTCTGGGGCGTCCCCTAGAGGGTGCACGAAGTTTCTCAGATGAGAGAAAACCTTTTCTGACAGAGCTCTGACTCCTGTTGTTACAAAGTATTACATCCTTTTTCTTGCTTTTTATCTCCTAGGAAGAGTAAGCAGGAAAAAAATCTCAACATGGAAAATGTCCCCCAGGAAAGCAAAGGAGAGGAGCAGGCTCCAATGCAGAATGAAGAAGCCCACCCTTTGGAAGGTGGTGAAGGCCAGGAGCCTGGAGAAAATATTAGAGCCGATTGGGCCCCGCCTGCCCATGATGTGAGAGAGGATATGCCCAATAGGCTTGTCAATAACCTTGACATGATAGATGGAGATGCAGATGATATGGAACGGTTCATGGAGGAGATGAGAGAGCTAAGGAGGAAAATTAGGGAGCTTCAGTTGAGGTACAGTTTGCGCATTCTTATAGGGGATCCCCCTCACCATGACCATCATGATGAGTTTTGCCTTATGCCTTGAATGCTGAGGTTAGTAATAATAAACTCCCTGCCTCCCAAAGTTGCATTTTCTTTATGTACCCTTTACTGTGAATCTGTGATGTTCTGTAATTTTTCTGATTGGAGAATTCATTTGACTTAGTCTGAAAGTTTTTCTGTCAGCGGGGGAGTTTCACCAACTTGCATGGAAAGATGTTTAGTACATAGTGTGAAGGTAATAAAGCAGTTTAAAAACCAGTCTATAAATACACTATCTCATTTAAAAGCATGCATAATATATGTGTGTGTATCAGAATGTTTCTTCTTTAACTTTTCTTGATTACTTATTTTTTCTCATTTTTCCAAAATGAATACATATGTATTATACATGTCAGGCAAAAAGTAAGAGGCAAAGAACTTGCCAATTGACTTATAAAGGGAATGGAGACAATCATTAAATGCTTCAGACACAATTTAAAGACACATGAATCTTCTATTACCTCTTATAATATAATCTCTTACTTGGAAGCACGAACCTGGTCATTATTACAGATATGTTTCTTTATAGTCAGCCTATTAATCTATGAATGAAGATAACATGCACACTCTCTAGGTGCTCTTCATATTTAGAGAAGGGCCCAAAAAGTATGTCTATCATCAAGTCTAAATGCCAAGTGGGTGACACCTTTTTTTTTAAGATTGTATTTGTTTGAGAGAGAGTACAAATGGGGAGGGGCAGAGGGACAAGTAAGTAGACTCCCTGCTGAACAGGGAGCCCAGCATGGGGCTCCACCCCTGGAGCCTTAGCTGGTCAGACACCTGACTGAGCCACCTAGGCACCCCTGGGTGACACCTTTCTATACTTAGGCTTCTGTGTCTCCCTTCTCTAGATAATGCCTTGACTGCTAAGCACTCTTTCCCCTTCTCCCTTCCTTTTGGCTCCCTGTGCTGGTCCCCACCACTACTGATGTGCTAGAGTACTAAAGGTGACAAAGACCTACTGATTTCTCTTGAACCATCAATGATCTGAATTCCCATTTTGCCCTTTCAGAAATGTGGAGAATGCCCTTCCTGCTTTGTAGTTATTCTTAATCCAAGCGAGTACTCCCCCAGTGCTGCTTAGGGATCCAAATAGACCTTTTGTTTTTTCTCAGACTTTCTTCTTTATCCCCTTCCCCTAATAAAATCTGAGTGACATTCATTATAGTGTATTCAAAATTAAACTCTCTTTTCCATCCTCTGATGAATATGGCCTGTTTCCTTGGCTTTCCATTTTCTGTGGAGACCCTGCTACAGGTTTCACTCTGCACATACACAGGTGTGGGAGTGGCTTTATGTTTATACCATTCTAACCCCAGAATCCCCAGTAGTCTACTCACACTAACCTACATGAATCCAAAGGAGTTTCCCTCTGCCTTTGCTTTGATTTTTGCTGTACCCAATAAACCTATAATTACAGAACAATGGGAAACTGGCTGAGACTAGAGACCTAGTAAGTGGACCCTTGTCTTAGAGTATTTTCAATCACCCAGTCATCACTGGTCCCAAGTAGACTGTGCCTTTCTCATAGTAAATATATTATCCAATTTGTCCTGATACCCTCGATGCCTAGCATAGGAACTGGTAAGTTGTAGGGCACAACAATTATAGCTGAGTCAAGAGTCCTGCAATCTGGGCAATCTGGTTTGCCTCTGATCATTTATGGACAAGTAACTTCTTTTCCCTACAGAATGTAGTTTGCAATTGAAAAAACAATAGAGAAAGCATTATACAACAATTTCAACACATGGATTTAGTGTAATGTTTCATATGTCAGTGTTTATCAATGTGCTATATAGACTAACTGCATCATAATCACCTGAGGAACTGGGTAAAAATTCAGGCAACTAGGTTTTACTCCACATCACTAGATCTTACAAGTTCATCAGACATCTCTGGACTTAGATAAATTAAAGTGGAGACCCTCAGCTTTAGTTCAAGTTTGGGTACTCCCCTCCTCATATATATATGTGAAAGTATTTTTAAGTGCCTTAATTAACCTGTATATATCAGACTTTATTTTCCCATTAGACTGTGCCCTTTTTAAAGAGACAACTGTCGGGATCCCTGGGTGGCGCAGCGGTTTGGCGCCTGCCTTTGGCCCAGGGCGCGATCCTGGAGACCCGGGATCGAATCCCACGTCAGGCTCCCGGTGCATGGAGCCTGCTTCTCCCTCTGCCTGTGTCTCTGCCTCATTCTCTCTCTCTCTCTCTGTGACTATCACAAATAAATAAAAATTAAAAAAAAAAAACAAAAAAAAACTCTTTAAAAAAAAATAAAGAGACAACGGTCTTATTTTTATGTTCTCTTTAATGCATAGATTCTCAACCTTGGCAGCAGATTTGAATTACCTGAGATTTTAAAGTGGAGCTCAGGATCCATTCCCAACCAGTTGAATCAGACTCATTGGAAATGAGACCAAGGGATTGTTACATTAGAAAAACTCTCACAGTGATTCTGATGTACATGTAGAGTTAATCAACTGAGTATAATTTGTGACTAAAGTATCTATGGCTTATTTTCTCTGCACTACCTCTAATTGACTATGTGACCCTAAGCAATTAATTTCACTTATCTAGAATATAGATGTTGTGAAATACATTATCAAAGTGGAGGAATTCTACCCCAAAATCAACACATGAGATCCTTTTAAAATAGTATATGTGAGTGTACCTCCAAGTTTGCTAGTGTACCAAATGCTTCAGAATCACATGTGGAGCTTGTTTAAAATACAGAATCCTGGCCCTTCATGCAAGACCATTTTTTAGTAATGGTGCCTAGATAACTGCAATGTTAACAAACTCCCAGGTGATTTTGTTGAACACTAGAGTTTGACGGTTACCTGTGCTGTATACATTTTTATCTCAAGTGTTTTAAGGACAAACCAATAAAATAACTAAAAGGATATAGATAAATGTTAGTCTGAATTCAGGGAAAAGAGCATAAAGGAGAAGGCCTTCCTGAACATTAGAGAAATAGAGGATGAAACCATAAAGGGAAAGACTGATATATACTACATAAAAATACTAAATCTTATGCAAAATAAAACACTACTATAAATAAAAGCTAAAGGGGGACAGCCTGGGTGGCTCAGCGGTTTAGCACTGCCTTCAGCCCAGGGCCTGATCCTGGAGACCTGGGATCAAGTCCCACGTCAGGCTCCCTGCATGGAGCCTGCTTCTCCCTCTGCCTGTGTCTCTGCCTCTGTGTGTGTGTGTGTGTGTCTCATGAATAAATAAATAAAATCTTAAAGAAAAAGCTAAAGGGGAGGGTTCACATGTAAAAAGATGATTTCCTCAACTGAAGACTATGTAAAGCTTTTCTCTCATTCCAATGTGGGTAATAAATGAGTAAAAATCTCATTTCTCTTGCCAATTTAAAACCTTGGTTGTGAGAGTCGATGCTAGCCAATTTTTTAAAAAGATTTTATTTATTTATTCATGAGAGACACAGGGAGAGGGAGAGAGAGAGAGGCAGAGAGAGAAACAGGCTCCATGCAGGAAGCCTGATGTGGGAGGATCACACCCTGGGCTGGAGGCGGCGCTAAACCACTGAGCCACCTGATGCTAGCCATTTTGAATTGATCCCATAACTAAGCAGTGTTTGTCTGCTTGTCTCAGGGGAAAGGTGGGAAGGTGAAAATAAGCATGAATACTCATTTGCCACAGAGCCTACCATTCACTATTAGTACTGGTTTCCTGTGGGTGCTGTAAACAAACAAACAAAACTACCAAAATACAAATGTATTCTCTCAGAAGTCTGGAGGCCAGAAGTCATAAATTAATGTGCGGGCAGGGTGATGCTCCCACTGGAAGATTTTCAGAAGAATCCATTCATTACAGTGCAAGTGTTATCAACACGACAATAATCAAAATAGTGTGATATTGACATAATGATAGACATATAGGACAATGGGATAAAATAGACATCTCAGAAATAAACACACACTTGCATAGTCAAAAGAAAGATTGTCAACAAGTGTGCCAAGAACATTCAATGGGAAAAGGATATACTTTTCAACAACTGGTGGTGGGAACATTTTATAGTCATATGCAAAAGAATAAAGTTGGACCCTTAATTTACATTATATACAAAAATTATCTCAAAATGTGTCAAAAACCTAAACCTAGGAGCTAAAACCATAACTCTTAGAAGAAGAAGGCATGGGGAAAGTCTATACCACTATTGTATTTGGAAGCACTTAAATTCTTTCAGAAGCTCAAAGCTAAAGAGGAGTTTTGCCTCAGGATGAATCATACTTCCAGTGTCACTCAGACTTAATTTAGATAGATGAGACTTGGGGATGATGCTGGAATATGTTAAGACTTTGTGGGCTTCTGGAATGGGATAAATGTGTTTTATATTTTATGAGAAGGACATGAATATTGGGGGCCAGAGGGTGGATGTTATGTACTGAATTGTGACGACCCCCCCTCAAATTCATAGGTTGAAGCTTTAACCCTCAATGTGACTGTATATGGAGAGGGTCTTTAAGGGGGTAAATAGGGTTAAATAACATATTGAGGGTGGGGCTGTAATCAAATATGTCTTCCTGAGAAAAGGAAGAGACACCAAGAGTGTGTGTTCAAAAGAAAAGGGCTATATAAAGATATAGCAAGAAGACAGCCATCTGCAAAAGAAAGGAAGAGGCCTCAAGAGAAACCAAAACTGCTGACAACTTGATCTTGGAATTTTAACCTCCAGAACTATGAGAAATTAATTTACATTAAGTCACCCAATCTGTGATATTTTGTTATGGCTGAATCAGAAGACCAGCACAGGATACAACACAAACTGGTGATTGACAGGGACTGGGTAAAGAGAGTAAAGGGGGGAAACTACTTGAGTAGGTAGTTTCACTTTGGGGTGATAGAAATGTTTTGGAAATAAATAGAAGTGGTGATTACACAACATTGTGAATGCACTAAATATCACTGAATTGTTTACTTTAAGATGGTTCATTTTTTATTGTAGGAAAATAAACAAAATGCAGTATCTACAGTTTAATTCTTGTTAAGTGCACAATTCAGTAGCATTAAGTACATTCACATTGTTATGGAATGATCACCACTATCCATTTCCAGCAATTTTTCATCATTTCAAACTGAAACTCTGTACCCATTAAATAATAACATCCCATTCTCCATCCCCCACTGCCCCTGGTAACCAATATTCTACTTTATGTCTGTATAAATTTAACTCTTGTAGGTCTCCTATGTAAGAGGAATAATACAGAATTTGTCTTTTTGTGTCTGGTTTATTTAGCTTAGCATAATATTTTCAAGGTTCAACTGTGTTATAGTGTGTAGCAGAATTTTATTTCTTATTAAGGCTGAATCATATTTTATTGAATGTATAAACCACATATCATTTGTCCATTTATTTCTCAATAGACACAGGGGTTGCTTCTCCCTTAGGACTATTGTGAATAATGTTGCTGTGAGCATGAGAGTACAAATATCTACTTAAGCCTCTGCTCTGCTCTCATTTATTTTGTGGATATACCCAGAAGTGGATTGCTGGAACATATGATAAGGATGTGTTTTGGGTGTTGTTGTTTTTTTTTAGTAAAAACCATGTTGGAACCACTTTACTTTTCCATCACCAGTGTACAAGTGTTCCAGTTTTCCCCACATCTTCACTAACACACTGTTTTATGAGTTTTCTAAATAATAGCCATCCAAATGGGTGTGAAGTTGTATCTCACAGTTGTTTAGATTAGCATTTCTCTAATAATAGTGATGCTGAGCATCTTTTTACATGCTTTGGCCATTTGCATATCTTCTACAAAGAAATGTCTATTCAAGTTCTTGACCCATATTTTTGTTGGGTTATAGGAGTCATTTATATAGTCTCCTTTAATAGACATATGATTTGCAAATATTTTCCCTAATCCTATAGGTTGCTTTTTAGCTCTCTTGATAGTATTCTTTGATGCACAAAACATATTTTGATGAATTCCAATTGTGTTAGTTTGGCTTACTATAACAAAATGTAATAGACTTAAACAACAAATATTTTATTCTTGCAGTTCTGGAGACTGAGATGTCCGATATCAAGGTTCTGGAAAATTTAATGCCCAGAGAGAGCTCTCTTTCTGGTTTGTAGATGGCTACCTTCTTGCTATATCCTTACATGGTGGAAAGAGAGAGAAGTCTGGGTTCCAGGATGGCTCAGCAGTTTAGCACCGCCTTCAGCCCAGAGCCTGATCCTGGAGACCCTGGATTGTGTCCCATGTCAGGCTCCCTTCATGGAGCCTGCTTCTCCCTCTGCCTGTGTCTCTGCCTCTCTCTCTCTCTCTCTCTCTCTCTCTCTCTCCTCTCTGTGTCTCTCATGAATAAATAAATGAAATCTTTGAGAGAGAGAGAGAGAAGTCTGGTCTCTTCCTCTTTTTATATGAACAGTGATCCTATCATAGAGGCTTCACTCTCATGACCTCATTTAAATCTAATTGCATCGCAAAGATCCTATCCCCAAATACCATCACATTGGGGATTAGGGCTTCAACATATAAATCTTGGGAAGACACAAATATTCGATCCATAGTAGTCCACCCTTGGTCCCCCAATATTCATGTCCTTTTCATATGCAAAATACATTCATGCCTTCCCAACAGCCTTAAAAGTTTTAACTCATTCCAGCATAAACTCTAAAGTCAAAAGTCCAAAACCTTTTCTAAATATTATCTAAGTGAGATATGGGTGAGAATCTGGGTGTAATTCATCCTGAAGCAAAATTACTTTCCAACTATGAACCCTATGAAACCAAATAAGTTATGTACTTCTAGAATACAATGGTGGGGCAGGCATAAGATAGACATTTCCATTCTAAAGGAAGAAACAGGAAAGAAGAAAGGGGCAATGTGTCCCAAGCAAGTCCAAAATCTAGCAAGGCAAATATCAGCTCTGATAGATGAGGAACAAATCCCCAGTGGCTGCCAGGTGGAAGCTGTGCTCCTTGGTTTTGGACAGTGCAGCCATCCATGGCTTTGGTCAGAAACTGTTTAACCTATAGACACTGAGATGGTGGCCTTGATAATCCCTGAATCATCTTGATGGCCATTCTTCCCTTTCCATGAATAGTGCAAATTCACAGCAGAATAGGTTTATTATCATGTCCTGTAGAATCTTAAGAAATTTAAAAGCTCCCTCATTCTACTCCATCTTTGTCCTCTTCAGTTGGAATTGGCAGTGTTTCTGCTGCAGTGGCTGATTAGGTCTGTGGTTCACAACCATACTAATCTTATCAAATAATTGTTCCACCATACTCTTCGAACTTCCTTTCTTTCTTTTTCTTTTTCTTTCTTTTTTTTTTTTTGCAATTTGGGTGGGCCACAGGTATTCCAAATATTTAAGCTCTGGTTCTTTTAGCTTAACAATCCCTTCCTTCTTCAATCACTTCTCTCTTTTCACATTGTATGATAAGCAGTCAAGAGGTAGCAAGATGCTCCTCCAACACTTTTCCCAGAAATATCTTCAGCTAAAAATTCATTTTTGTTGCTTGCAATTCCTACCTTCTACAAAACGCCAGAATATGAACAAAATTCAGCCAAGTTATTTGTCACCTCATAATAAGGATTGCCTTTTCTACATTGTCCAATAATATGTTCTTCATTCTGAGACTTCACAGAATGGCCTTTACCATCCACATTATTACCGACATTCTATGTATGATTATTTATGTATTATTCTCTAAGAAGATGAACACTTTATTTCCAGCACTCTTCTTTCCTTTCTGAGCCCTCACCACAATCAAGTTTAACAATCCTTTCAAGGCAACATTGGCTCTTTCTAGCATGCTTCAATATGTGAATTTTGGTGGGACACAGTCACTCCACAGCACCAATTTATTTTATTTTTCTCTTGTTGCCTACACTTTGGGTATCATATTGAAGAAATCATTGCCATATCCAGTGACATGAAATTTTCCCTACCTTTTTCTTCCAGGATTTTCAGTTTTAGTTCATATGTTGAAATTTTTGATCCATTTGAGTTAACTTTTTATAAGTGGTATAAGGTAAGTGCCCAACTTCATTTCTTTGGTTATGGATCGCCAGTTTTCCCAGTACTATGTATTGAAAAGACAGTCTTCTCCTTCCCCATTGAATAGAAAATAATTGGAATGAGAAATCCATTAAAGTATCTCAATGACGGACTTGAGCAGTCTGAAGAAGGAATTAGTAAACTTAAAAATAGGTAAATAAAAACTTCAAGTCTGAAAAATGAAACAAATTAAAATTAATGAGAGTATATATGAGTTAGGGACAGATAGGGTGAGGCAGGGAAAGATAAGGGAAAGGCCCAGAGCCAGGCTCCAATAATCTCTGGGCTTCCATAAATCCCAAGGACACTGAGATGCAACAAAAACAGAGATAAGGCAACAGAAACAGAGATAAGGCAGTAAATCTGGCCCCCGACTCCAAAATGCTAGGGAGTATCTTTCTTTGATGTCTATCAAGTAGTTACTGAGACTCAAAACAGTCATATGTCATTCACTCAAGACAGCACAATAAATCTCAAGGCCATCAACTCCCTAGTCAGGTTTTCTATAAAAGGCCAGCCAAAAAAACCTTCAGTGGCAATCCTGTCAGGTCCCCTCCTCACTTTTGGGAGCTTGCTCTGTATCTTTGCTTGATAAACTTCTATCACTTTACTCACCCTCCTTTGTCCACAAGATTCATTCTTCGACTCTGTGAGACAAGAACCAAGCTCTCATACATCATATAGAGATACTGAACATCGGGACACCATCAAGTATATCAACACAGACATAAGATGAATCACAGAAAGAGAAGAGAAAAAGAAAGCAACAAGGAAATACATTTGAAAATACAATAACCAAAACTTCTCAAATTTGATGAAAAACAATCATCTATAGCAGTCTTATAATAAGAAATCATGAAGATCAGAAAATAGTAGGAATTCATCTTCAGAATGCAGGAAAAAAATGAGTATTAACCAAGATTTCTTAATCAACAAATTTTCCTTTAAAAATTAAGTATTAATTAAGACATTCTCAGATAACAAATACTGAGATAATTTTTAAACAGTTTCACTGTTCTATAAGAAATATTAAGGTTGGAATCAAAGGACACTAGACGGTAACTTGAATCCACACTAAGAAATAAAGACCACTGGCAAGGTAAGTTAATGGGTAAATATGAAAGACAAAATGGTTGACTAAATAATGGCCTCTGAAAAGATATTCATATTGAAACCCTGTAACCTATAAATATTACCTTATATGGCAAAAACAGACTTTGATTGTGTGATTTTGTTAAGGATCTCAAGATGGAGAGATTATACTGGATTTTCTGGGTGGGGTCCAAATACAATTACAAGTGCTCTTATAAGGGAAAGACAGAAGGAAATTTTATATTGAAGAGGAAAAAAGTAATGTGATGATGCAAGCAGAAACATTTGAATATGCTACATTGATAACTTTGGAGATGGATGAAGTGGACATAATCAAGAAATGCAGCTCTAGAAGCTGGAAACGGCAGGAAATGGGTGAGCCCCTAAACTTTCCAGAGGCAGTATTGCCCTTGGTTAAACCTCATAAAATCATTTCAAATTTATGAACTCCAGCATTGTTAGAAAATAAACTTCTGTTGTTTAAGCCCTGAAGTTTGTGTTACTTTGTTACAGCAGCAATAAAATATTATTTTTTGTATATTTTTTGTATTGAACTTCGACTTGCCAACATATAGTATAACATTCAAGGCTCATCCCATCAAGTGCTCCCCTCAGTGCCTGTCACCCAGTCACCCCATACCCCTGCCCAATTCCCCTTCCACTACCCCCTGTTTGTTTCCCAGAGTTAGGAGTCCCTCATGCTTTGTCACCCTCTCCAATTTCCCCACTCAATATCCCTCCTTTCCCCTCTTATCCCTTTCACTATTTTTATATTCCCCATATGAGTGAAACCATATGATGATTGTCCTTCTCCGATTGACATACTTCACTCAGCATAATACTCTCCAGTTCCATCCACGTCGAAGCAAATGGTGGGTATTCATCATTTCTAAAAGCTGAGTAATATTCAATTGTATATATATACCACATCTTCTTTATCCATTCTTCTTGTGATGGACACCGAGGCTCCTTCCACAGTTTGGCTATTGTGAACACTGCTGCTATAAACATTGGGGTGCCGGTGTCCTGCGTTTCACTGCATCTGTATCTTTGGGGTAAATCCCCAGCAGTGCAATTGCTGGGGGTAGGGTAGCTCTATTTTTAACTCTATGAGGAAACTTCACACAGTATTCCAGAGTGGCTGTACCAGTTCACATTCCCACCAACAGTGCAAGAGGGTTCCTTCCCCTTTCTCCATATCCTCTCCAACATTTGTCGTTTCCTGTCTTTAATTTTCGCCACTCCCACTGGTGTGAGGTGGTATCTCTGTGGTTTTGATTTGCATTTCCCTGATGGCAAGTGATGCAAAGCATTTTCTCAGGTGCTTGTTGGCCATGTCTATGTCTTCTTTGGTGAAATTTCTGTTCATGCCTTTTGCCCATTTCATGATTGGATTGTTTTTTCTTTGCTGCTGAGTTTAATAAGTTCTTTATAGATCTTGCATACTAGCCCTTTATCTGATAGGTCATTTGCAAATATCTTCTCCCATTCTGTAGGTTGTCTTTTACTTTTGTTGACTGTTTCTTTTGCTGTGCAGAAGCTTTTGATCTTGATGAAGTCCCAATACTTCATTTTTGCTTTTGTTTCTTCCCTTCATAGATGTATCCTGCAAGAAGTTGCTGTGGCCAAGTTCACAAAGGGTGTTGTCCAGGTTCTCCTCTAGGATTTGATGGATTCTTGTCTCACATTTAGATCTTCCATCCATTTTGAGTTTATCTTTGTGTATGGTATAAGAGAATGGTCTACTTTCATTCTTCTGCATGTGGCTGTGCAATGTTCCCAGCACCATTTATTGAAGATACTTTTTTTTCCCCAGTGGATAGTCTTTCTTGCTTTGTCAAATATTAATTAACCATAGAGTTGAGGGCCCATTTCTGGGTTCTCTATTCTGTTCCATTGATCTATGTGTCTGTTTTTATGTCAGTACCACACTGTCTTGATGATCACAGCTTTGTAGTACAACCTGAAATACGGTATTGTGAGGCCCCTGGCTCTGGTTTTCTTTTTCAATATTCCTCTGGCTATTCAGGGTCTTTTTTGATTCCACACAAATGTTAAGATGATTTGTTCCAACTCTCTAAAGAAAGTCCATGGTATTTTGATAGGGATTGCATTGAATGTGTAAATTGCCCTGGGTAGCATTGACATTGTCATAATATTAATTCTTCCAATACATGACCATGGAATATTTTTCCATCTCTTTGTGTCTTCCTCATTTTCTTTCAGAAGTGTTCTATAGTTTTTAGGGTATAGATCCTTTACATCTTTGGTTAGATTTATTACTGGGTATCTTATGCTTTTGGGTGCAATTGTAAATAAGATTGGCTCCTTAATTTCTCTTTCTTCAGTCTCATTGTTACTGTATATAAATGCCAATGATTTCTGGCCATTGATTTTATATCCTGCCACATTGCAGAATTGCTGTATGAGTTCTAGCAATCTTGGGGAGTAGTCTTTTGGGTTTCTATGTACAGTATCATGTCATCTCTGAAGAGGAAGAATTTGACTTCTTCTTTGCCAATTTGAATGCCTTTTATTTCTTTTTGTTGCCTGATTGCTGAGGCTAGGACTTCCAGTACTATGTTGAATAGCAGGGGTGAGAGTGGACATCTCTGTCGTGTTCCTGATCTTAGGTGAAAGGTTCTCAGTTTTCCCCCATTGAGAATGATATTTGCTGTGGTCTTTTCATAGATGGCTTTTAAGATGCTGAGGAATGTTCCCTCTATCCTTACACTCTGAAGAGTTTTGATCAGGAATGGATGCTGTATTTTGTCAAATGCTTTCTCTGTATCTATAGAGCGGATCGTATGATTCTTGTTTTTTCTCTTGTTGATTGATATATCACGTTGTTTTATGAATGTTGAACCAGCCTTGCATCCTGGGGATAAATCCCACTTGATAATGGTGAATACCAAAGAAAAAAGAGCTTTAAATGATACACGGGACCAGATGGATTTCACAGATATTTACAAAACTTTACATCTGAATGCAACTGGATACATATTCTTCTGAAGTGCACATGGAACTTTCTCCAGAATAGACCACATACTGGGTCATAAATCAGGTCTCAACTGATGCCAAAAGATTGGGATTTTCCCCTGCATGTTTTCAGACCATAATGCTTTGAAACTAGAACTAAATCAAAAGAAGAAATTTGGAAGAAACTTAAACACTTGGAGGTTAAAGAGCCTCCTGCTAAAAGATGAATGGATCAACCAGGAAATTAGAGAAGAATTAAAAAGATTCATGAAAACTAATGAAAATGAAGACACAACCATTCAAAATCTTTGAGATACAGCAAAAGCAGTCCTAAGAGGGAAATACATCGCAATATAAGCATCCCTCAAAAAATTGGAAAAACTCAAATACACAAGCTAAACTTGCACCCAAAGGAACTGGATAAATAACAGCAAATAAAACCTACACCAAGCAGAAGAAGACAGATAATAAGGATTCGAGCAGAACTCAATGAAATAGAGACCAGAAGAACTGTAGAACAGATCAACAAAACCAGGAGTTGGTTCTTTGAAAGAATTAATAAGATAGATTACCATTAGCTAGCCTTATTAAGAAGAGAAAATACTGAATACTCAATACTTAATACTTAATACTCAAATTAATAAAATCATAGATGAAAGAGGAGATATCATAACCAATACCAAGGAAATACAAAGGATTTTAAAAACGTATTATGATCAGCTATATGCCAATACATTAGGCAATTTAGAAGAAATGGATGTTTTTCTGGAAAGTAATAAAAATATTAATATAGACAATATAAATGTATGTTTGTGACTCTTCCCTATTTGATTTAAAAGAAAACTGCATAAAACAATAATTATAAAACAGTATTTATGGGTATACAATAGCTTAAATGTGTAGTTTCTATGACATTAATAGCACAAAGGAGGAAGGAGGGAATGGAGATAGAACAAACTTTTTAATAGTATTGAAATTAAGTTAAGAATTGAGAAAATGTGATTGTTTTAAGATGTTAATTTTAATCCATAGGGCAACCACTAAGAAAATAATTTCTTAAATCTTCTAAAAACAACAGAGAATTAAAATGGCATACTAAAAATGTATTTTAGGGAATACCTGGGTGGCTCAGCAATTGAGTGTCTGCCTTCGGCTCAGGGCATAGTTCTGGAGTTCTGGGATGAAATGCCACATCTGGCTCCCTGCAGGGAGCCTGCTTCTCCCTCTGCCTATGGCTCTGCCTCTTATCTGTGTCTCTCATGAATAAATAAATAAATAAATAAATAAATAAATAAATAAATAAATCTTTTAAAAATAATAAAATAAAATAAAATAAATAAAAATGTACTTTAAAAAGAATGCAATAGTGGAGAAATAAAGGAGCAAAAAAGACAGACATATAGAAAACAAATAGCAAGATGGCAGGTGTAAATCATAACTTACCCATGATTCCATTAAATGCAAATTGATTAAACACTCCACTCAAAGGGCAGAAATTGGCAAAATGAGGCAAAAAAATGCATAATCCAACTTCATACTATCTACAAGAAAAACACTTTAGATTCAAAGAAATAAATAGAATGAAAGTAAAAGGAATAAAATATATATACCATGTAAAAGGCAATGAAAAGAGAAGTGGCTATTTTAACATCAGGCAAAATAGCCTTTAAGACAAAAAATGCTATTGGAGAACAAGAAAGATATTTCATAATAACAAATTCAATCTATCAGGAATATATTAAAGCATATATAAGACATATATAAACATATATAAACGTCAAAATACATGAAGCAAAAACTGCCAGAAAAGAAAAAAAGGGAAAACAGACAATTTGATGATAGTAACTGGGGACTTCAAATGACATTTTAAAAACTGGATGGAGCAAGTAGGAAGAATATCAGTAAGAAAACAAGACAGTTGAATAAAACTACAAACCAACTAGCATAACAGACATCTCTAAAATACACCTAACAACATCAAAATACACATTCTTGTCAAGCATCTGTGGAACTTTCTATTAGATAGACCACATAGGAGGCCATAATAAAATACCACATAAATTTAAAAGGATTGAAATCATACAAATACAATTCTCTGAGAATAATAATAGAATTAAGTTAGCAATCAAAAACATACGGAAACCTGTAAAACCTACTAACATGTAGAAATTGAATAGTATATTTACATTTAGTCAGAACAAATCATGAGAGAAATCAGAAACTACTTTGAGATGAATAAAAATGAAAACACAACATACTGCAACTTATGGGATATAGGTAGAAGGGAAGAAACTTAGAGGGAAACTTACAGATGTTTATTTTTTATATTTTATTTAGACATTCATGAGAGACACAGAGAGACAGAGGCAGAGACAGAGGCAGAGGGAGAAGCAGGCTCCATGCAGGGAGCCCAATGTGGGACTCTATCCCAGGACCTCAGGATCATGACCTGAGCTGAAGGCAGACGCTCAACCGCTAAGCCACCCAGGTGTCCTAGGAAATGGTTATATTAAAAATATGAAAATCTCAAATCAATAATTTAAACTCTTACCTTAAATCACTAGAAAAAATCAGCTTAAAACCAAAGAAGTCATAAGGAAGGAAACAGTAAAGAGTAGAGCCAAAATAAATGAAATAAAGAATATTAAAACAATAGAGAACATCACTAAAACCAAAAGTTGCTTTGAAAATAGAAGAAAAAAACTGACTAGATCAGTTATAGCTAGACCTACCAAGAAAAAAAGGATAAGGATTCAAATTATTAAAGTCAGAATGAAAGAAGGGACATGACTCTTAACTCTAAAAGTTTACAAAGAATTATACAGTAATACTATGAACAGCTGTATGATAATAAGTAAGACAAGAAAGATCAAAGGGAAAAATTCCAATAAAGACACAAACTACCAACACTGACAAATAGGAATAGAAAGAAAAGTAACCTTACTGAAAATGGCAATGGAATTATGAGCCTTGACTCCAAAAGCAACAAACAAGCTGGGAAAAAGTATCAGAATCAACTTTTGTAGAACTATGGAGTCTAGTAAAATAAAAAGTGTAACAACCAGGAGGAAATTTGGTGAAAAAGGAGGTTGCTGCTTTGCGGTAAGAAATTTTAAATCATCTGCCTATCACCTGCCATGGTCAGCAATCTGTCCATGACAGCTTGTTATCCTGATTTACATTGCTAGTGCCAGAGGGAAGAATAGACATCCTATTTTTTTAGAATTGTGGTTGTGGGTCTTAGTCTACCTGGCAGTTCCCTTAAAGATGAGCACAAAAACTTCCCTTTGTCATATGAGACAGAGCATTCCTTGGATTGGAACTGGGGCAGCTTCCTGGGTGACTTTTGCCAAAAACATTTAAAGTCATGGGTATTGCCCACAACAGCCTGGGGCAAAGAACATTTGGGATAAGCAATAGACAGATTGATAAGTCTTAGTATGAGTAGTTGGGGAAAAGAACTACATGAAGGAACAAGCAAGCACTTTTAAAAACTCACATATCCCAAGGAATCAAATAGTATATGTCCATACCTAAGATTCAACTCATGTTCAGAAAAGGCCAGAGAAGACCCTAAACATTCACCTTGGGCTGGCCTTAAGGTTCTGCAGAAGCAGAAAGTAAAGCATTAAAAATACTTCAACTCAGAGCTTATCTGCAAAGATAGGGAAATTCTTTTCCTTCTGTTAGCTCTACACATTTAAAATAACTTTGTCCAAATACCAGTTGATTACTTAGCTAATCAGGCACAGACTTCAGTGGACACACATGATAAAGAATACAGAATTTACAAAAATATTTTTATTTATCTTAAAGATTTTATTTATTTATTCATGAGAGACACAGAAGGAGGGTCAGAGACATAGGCAGAGGGAGAAGCAGGCTCCTTGCAAGGGGCCCGATGTGAGATTCAATCCTGGACCCCGGGATCACACTCTGAGCCAAAGGTAGACACTCAACTGCTGAGTCATCCAGATGTCCCCAAAAATATTTTTAAAAGTCACTAAACAAAGAAACAATCCACAACAAAGAAACAAACCCTGGAAAGTGGGAGGATCTAATTTACAGAGTTGACATTTTCCAATATACAAAACATCCAGATTCCAATACAAATTGTAAGGCAGTCTACGGCCATACCACCCTGAACGCGCCCGATCTCATCTGATCTCGGAAGCTAAGCAGGGTCGGGCCTGGTTAGTACTTGGATGGGAGACAAATTGTAAGGCATATGAAGAAACAAGAAAGTATGATCTATTTGTAGGAAAGAAAAATTATTAGACTGAATATAAGAAGGTTCATGTGTTGAACAAACTAGGTAAAATTTTGAATCAACTGTCTGAAATATGCTCCAAGGAAAAACGGAAAAGAGCTAAAAAGCTAAAGGAAACCTTGGACAAAGAACTAAGGAAATGAGGAAAAAATGCCCTAGCAAATATAAACTATTAGCAGAGAAATAGAATATATAGATAAAAATTATTAAAAGGAAACCAAATAGAAATTCTGGAGCTGAAAATAACTGAAATGAAAAGCTCACTAGAGAGGCTTGGCAGCATATTTGAGCTGGTAGAAGAAAGAATCAGTTAGCCTGAAGATAGATCAGTTGAGATTATCCAGTTTGAGAAGCAAAAAAGTAAAAAGGATGAAGAATTAACAAAGAACCAGGAGACACAATGAAGCATACTTAACAAATGTGTGATAAGAATCCCAGAAAGAAAAGCAAAACAGGAATAAAGAATTTTTGAACAAATAAAAGCTAAAAATTACTCATTAGGGGACACCCAATCTATGTATCCAAGAAGTTCAGTTAACTCCAATCAGGATAAACATGATCCAAATCATGACACATTATAGTCACATTGTCAAAACAAAATATATGGTATTACACTGTAGCAACTATAGTTTTGGCAATTTTCTAGTTTTTGAGTTCAGTGGTGGTGTCACAGTATGAAAGAGGGAAGGAGGGGTCCCTGGGTGGCGCAGCGGTTTGGCGCCTGCCTTTGGCCCAGGGCGCGATCCTGGAGACCCGGGATCGAATCCCACATCAGGCTCCCGGTGCATGGAGCCTGCTTCTCCCTCTGCCTATGTCTCTGCCTCTCTCTCTCTCTCTGTGTGACTATCATAAATAATAGGAAAAAAAAAATGAAAGAGGGAAGGGAAAAAATAAAGGGAAGGAAAGGAAAGAGGGACAAAGGGTTAATGGTAAGACTAAGTTGTAGACCAAGAATTATGATAAATTTGTTCATCAGTTATCCATTAAAAATAATTTATTTATTTTGTTTTAAAAATATTTTATTTATTTGAGAGAGTGAACAAAAGACAAAGTACCAGCTAGGTAAGGGGAAGAGGGAGAAGTAGACTCCCCGCTGAGCAGTGATCCTCCCCACCACCCCACCACCCCGCATGGGGAGCTCCATCCTAGGACTCTAGGATCATGACCCCAACTCAAGGCAAACACTTAACCCACTGAGCCACTCAAGTGTCCCTTAAAAAACATTTTAATGCTTTCTTTTTTTAGCCATCTGATATTCTGCATGAGAACAGGTCAAATATTGGAGTGCAAGTTTCAAGTGTGAAGAAAAGTAAACAGAGAAGGTGAGAAGGAAGTTGCTGAAAGAAGGTTGGGGTATATGGATTTTGAGTTGCTTCAAGGGCATTCAAGTAGTGGTATCCAATAGACAGTTGACAAAGAGGGTCTGGGGCTAAGGGGAAGAAATAGCCTGGAGATGGAGATTTGAGAATTATCGGTGTTTAGAGGGAAATGAACAGAAGGCACTCAGGGAGAGCGAACTTGAGGATTGAGGAGAGAGGAGGCCCAGGAACACAGCTACTCAAGGTGGCAGCGCCGCTTCCTGGCCGGCACTACTACCTGGGCTCTGGAGTCAGAACGGGTCTTGAAAGCTGCTTGTGGTACACAGTTGCTGAGCACTCCCGGCAAAGTCGGGTACCCTCCCTGTGATCAGCAGTCGCACCTGGCAATGACGTGCATCTCAGAGGGATGCTGTACGAGGACCTGCGATGCGCCAGGTAAAGCACTTGCAGTTGGGAAGACTCCCCGCTCCTGCTGTCTGTGACTCCCCCTTGGCCATCCCCTCCCCCACCGTCTTTTTCTGACTGGTCCCTTGGGGATGGGGCTGAGGAGGCGGGGCGGGGGGGGGGGACAGAGCTCGGGTGACGCGGGGCTCACGTGACTGGCCGGGCGCCGACGTGGGCCGCAGCCCGGGCGCCCGCCCGCTCGCCCGCCTACCCTGCGGTCCCGTCCCTGCGCTGTCGGTTTCCGTCACCCGCACGGAACCAGCTACCTGAGCTGCCCGGGCGGCTGACGAGGGGCGAGCGGGCTTCGGCGAGCCCGAGGAGGCGCAGGTCTGCCCGGGGCCCCGCAGGTCAGTGTGAAGGTGGGCGCTGCGGGCAACCCTGAGCAAGGGTGGAGGTGGATGGGAGTAGGAACCGGGAGCAGCACGGAGCAGGAAGGGGTCCGGGAGGTTGGTGAGGATGGGGGGCGCAGCGCAGATGTGGGCAGGTGGGGAGGAGCACCCCATAGCAGGCCCTGCTGCTGCCTCCTCCATGCCCCTCCTCTGCGCCCTTCATCCGTTTTTGGACCTGAAATTGAGGGGGGGGGGCGCCCCGCAGTGCGACAGTGAAATGTAGACATATTCTAGAAATAACCCCTTCTCACACTCTGTACCTAAAAGGAAATACTGACCTCAGTGGAAAGGGGGTGGGCTGGGCGGCTTGCTTGCAGAGGAGGGGGACACAGCGACCCAAACAGTTCTGAAAGCATCCTGGTCTGGACCTGAGGCATGAAAAGTAATGGCGGCTGGGATGCGGGGGAGGTAGGAGAGGGAAATGTTGCATGAGGAGAGCCCAGATTCAGGGAAGAAACCTCAGTCGGTTGAGTGCACAGGCCCTGCCCCTGTCTTCCGTCTGTCTGCAGGTCTGTGTGTCTGTCCCCAGCACTCTGCAAGGCTAGAAAAGGAAGAGGAACCTGTCCAGAATCCCTGCAGGTGAGTGAAAGGGGGAAGAGGCTCTGAGCAGGGATGTTAGTGGGGAGAGTGTAGAGGGCAGAATTTTAGGCCCCCACTTATCATCCCCCCACCACAAATATTGCATACACTTGCCAGGGAAATGGTTGGGAGGAATGGTGGGGTAAATGGTGTGCAGAAGACACTTGGAGGGTTGGGATTCAGAAAAGGGACCCAAGCCTTTGTGCATCCACTGAATGCCCAGCCCCTATCTCCTGTCTGTTTGCAGTTCTTAGTATTTGTTCCCAATTCTCTACAACACTAGAAAAGGAAGCGTTACCTGTCTTGAATTCCTGCAGGTCAGTGAAATAAGAGGGTCTCTGGGCAGGAACCCAGAGCAGTGGGGAGGGAGTGTGGAGGGTACAGCATGGGCAGAATTTGGAGTCTCATTACCTGCAAGGCTAGAAAAGTAGGAGGAACCTGTCCAGAATCCCTGCAGGTGAGCAAAAGGGAGGAAGGGCACTGGACAGGAACGGTGTGGGGAGGGTGTAGAGGGCACACCGAATGCAGAATTTGAGGTCCCCACTGCCCATCCTCCATACCACGCTGAAGGATAGTACAGAAGGTGGTAGGGCCTGCCAGGGAAATGGTTGGCTCTCACATGTTGGAGGAATTGTAGGGTAAAAGGTGGGTAGAAAACACACTTGGAGGGCTTGGCCAGGTCAAGAGAACCCAGCCAAGGGGAAGGATGCCAGTACTATCAGCACCTGCATTCCACCTCCAAGCCCTCAGTCTCCCTTGTCTCCTTTGTCTTCTCTTCCCTCTCCTACCCCACCACACCCCACCCCCTAAGACAAGGAAAAGAAGGGGAAATCTCAACATGGAAAAACTCTACAATGAAAATGAAAGAAAGCTGGAAATCAAGGGACAGCCAGAAGATGAAGTAGAGCCTGAAGATGAAGGAAAATCAGATGAGGAAGAAAAGCTGGAAGAGGAAGGGAAGCCAGGGCATGAGGGAAAGCTCCAGAATCAGGGACAGCCAGATGATGAGGGAAAGCAAGAAAAGCAGGGCAAGTCTGAAAATGAGGGAAAACCACACGGTGAGGGCAAGCCAGGATCCCAGGCAAAGCCTGAGGGTGAGCCACGGGCTGCCGAAAAGCGCCCAGCTGAAGATTATGTGCCGAGGAAAGCAAAAAGAAAAACGGACAGGGGGACGGACGACTCCAAGGACTATCAGGAGGACTTACAGGAAAGGCACTTGGGAAGTGAGGAGATGATGAGAGAATGTGAAGATATTTCAAGGGCTCAGGAAGAGTTAAGGAAAAAACAGAAAATGGGTGGTTTTCATTGGATGCAAAGAGATGCACAGGATCCATTTGCCCCAAGGGGGCAACGAGGTGTCAGGGGGGTGAGGGGCGGAGGTAGAGGCCAAAGGGGTTTACATGATATCCCATATCTTTAATGCCTTTGGTCTTTAATTCTAACTTCTCTAATGAGAATATTGCTGACCCTGCTTTCCCTGGCAGGCATTTGCCAGGCTATGTGCTTTATAACCTTAAGCTGAAATTTTGTTTTAGGTGTCACTCTTATTACCAGAAGCCTTTTGATCCAACTATTATGCTCTCTGCCTTTCAGTAGGTAATTTTTATCCATGTGCATGGAAGAGGTGTTCATGGTACATTGCAAAATAACAATAAAATAAAACCATTTTTAGAACCTCATATGCAGTACCAGCCCATTTTTGTAAAAATATGTTTGCATAATGCATTTGTGCACTGACAGAACTCTGAAAGTATGTTATACTAAAAAGTAAGCAATTATTTTTCCCATATAGTAGCCAAAAATAGCTCTCACCCATACTCAAAAATGAGTTCAATCACCTCATGGTAGGTACTTTTGTGCCATTCCTCTGCAGGTGTGCCCATCCCCATGTCTTCCCCAGTTGTATCCATGCCAGTGAGCACTGCTGCTCCTTCTGAGTCCTGTACTGTCCTATGGCTCTCACCATGGTGTGATTCTTTTTTTTTGGTTACTCATCTCTTTTCCCTAAAGGATCTATTAATTATGTCTGTCATAATTTAAAAATAACTAAAATCAGAAAACAATATATGGCAAATGATTGAACTGTTCAGTGAGTTTAAGAAGGCAGTGAAGACACTTAAAAAAATTCCTGTTGTCAGAATGTACAATAATAGGTAAAACTCACATTTTCTGGGACTAATAAAGGAATCAACCTGACAGTTATAACAGACCCACTGTTATAAGGGTCAATGTTGTCATCTGTGAAATGGGGATATTACTTGTCTCATGGGCCTGCTAAGTGGATCAAATGAGGTACTGAGTATGTGAAGTGTGTTGTAACCCAGCCTCTTATGTATTAACCAGATACTTATGTGTGTGTGGAGAGGGTGGTGGTGGTGGCTCCCACAACATTGCCATGCAGCAGCACATAGCTGGATGGAATCAGACACGGAGCAAGCCTGAAGGAGGTCCCACCTATGCCCACTAACAAGTCTAGGCAGCTAGAAGATGAATGCCATTGTCTCCTGGATACTTCTATATCTGCTGGGCACTGTGCCCTTTCTCCTGAGTTCTGTACCCATTACTGATAGAGTCTCATGAGCTGGAGGCCTTAAGGTGCCAAAGCCCTATCAATTTCTCTAGAGCCAATGTCCACCCACCCTTGACACTTATAGAAGTGTGAATAAATCTCTTTCCCCACTTGAGTTACAGTTATTCAGTTATCTGTGAGTATCCCACTAGTGCTACTTGGTATTCTAATCTCTTTTATTTTTTAGCAAAATGATCATATATGTGTATTTTTTTTGTTTATGGGTTTTTGCATACATGAATATCCTCATCAAATTCAGATATTGCAGCCTAGGCCAGGAAAAAAATCTGTATAATAAAAGCTGTGCTAGGGCCCTTGGGTGGCTCAGTTAGTTAAGGGTCTGACTTCAGCTCAAGTAATGATCTCAGGGTCCTGGAATAGAGCCCCATGTTGGGCTCTATACTCAGCAGAGAGTCTGCTCATCCCTCTGCTCTTCCTCCTGGCATAGGTGCTCTCTCTCTCTCTCAAATAAATAAAAATCTTTTTTAAAAAGTGTGCTATTCTTACAGGTTAATATCTGCAAACTCTCTTTCCTAGGTTGAGTTCTTTCCAAGGAAACTTGTCAGGCCCCACTTTAGCAATTGATCAAACCCTTAAACATATTTGATTTTTAGATCTTTATTTGTGAACATGTGGTACATGGACCAGCTTATCAGTATCACGTGAGAGTCGTTTATAAATGCAGAATCTCAGGCCCTACCTCAGACTTACTGAGTTAGAATCATTTTAACAAGATTCCCAGGTTATTCCTATGCACAATGAAGTTTGAGAACCACTGACCGGGCAGCCCTGGTGGCGCAGCGGTTTAGTGCCGCCTGCGGCCCAGCGAGTGATCCTGGAGACCCTGGATCAAGTCCCATGTCAGGCTCTCTGCATAGTGCCTGCTTCTCTCTCTCTGCCTGTGTCTCTGCCTCTCTGTGTGTGTGTGTCAATAAAATAAATAAAGTCTTTAAAGATTTTTAAATAAAGAGAGAACCACTGACTTAGATGGAGACTCTTAAGGCTCTCTCTACCCCAACTTCCCATAAAATATGTGCCTGAAAGGATAAATATATGCACCATATAAGAAATACATCACAGATAATTAAATAGACCTATGTTTGTCAAACTGTAGTTTGCCCTCCCTGCATTGCTAGGTCTTGAAATTAATTCAGTGGGTCAAGATTTGAAGATTGTTAAGGAGGTAGGATAAGGGCAAATAGAAAATATCAAATTGCATTGCAGGTATGGTGAATATTAAATGAAAATTGTATTTCTTATGTGTGTAATATGAGTTGTGATAAAAATATATTTCTAACTGTAGACTATAGTTTTAAAAGAACTGAGAAACACTCTATTGAATTATTTGCATCTCAAAACACAACCAGTCCATTTCATATTTGTATCCCTAGTGCCCAACACAGTACCTGACAAACAGTAGGTATTTAATAAAAGGATAAATAATAATGACTAATTCAGGAACCCTACTCTTTCCCCCAAGCTTAGCCCCTATCTACATAATTAACTTTGAACAAATAATTTTAATTGTCTAAGAGGGTTTACCAGCCCAAGGAGAGATCCTGGGCTGGAAAGAGTAGAACTTCTCAACCCCAGGAAGACAGTCTCTGTAAAGTGAAACTAAATAACTGTGGTATCTGTGCTATAAAGCTACCCAGTGGAGGACTCTGTATGCCACAGGAGCACAGTGTCATAAAGGAACACTATGCCTGCCAGGGTGGGAGGCCAGGGTAAGGAGCTGCCCTGGAAGGGTAACAGTTGAGCTACCTGTAGTTCTTTCTGGCATGACCTTTCTCCAGTTAGCCTGTGGGAATCAGGGCCTTAGATTTTAGAGACAACATATATCATATTGGTTTTGAGCTTGGACTTCATATGGTTTCCAATTTTAAGTGGTACCCAGAGCTATAGTGCAAGTTTCTCGGACACTTCAGCCTCATAACCCTGCAAACCCAATTGTATTATATTCTTGCTATACAGAGTCTATGAAACCTTAAAAATACCCAATAATAGAATTAAAAAACACACTCCTTTACTTTTTGAGCAAACCATGCCCTCTTCCTTTAGCAATTAGTCTCCATTCGAGAAGCAGCTCAGTTGGGCTTGCTACCAGACCCTGGTAGAGACTTAACACCTGGTATTAATTTTCTGTATGAATGAGACACGCATTATGAACTTGTTTCTGTTTATTCTGTTGAATAACAAAGTTTTGTGTGAGCACCAACAAATGGACTAAAAGACTGGACTTGGGCATATCAAAATGGCACAATGGCCTCATGGGAGTTCCTCATAACCTGTTAGAAGAAGGTTAAAATGATGATCCAGCTTGTGGATGTATCTTCTTGGTGCATTGACAGAAAATGTAAATGGATGTCTTCTGCACTATAACCCCACTCAGGGATGACTCAGAAAAACAGTGGGAAAGAAACATGCTACCATTGGGTGGAATGCTATATGGTTCACATGGTTGTTGTCTTTGTATGTAACTCTTCATGGCTGTAGGTATGCATCTGTTATGACCCATCTGCAGTGATGAAAAGATTAATTAGGGACTTTGGAAAGAATTAATTGGAAAATTAATAATCGCAGATATTTATATCCCATGATATAATAATTTGCTATTGCACAACAAATTACCACACACTTAGGTTAACAAAACATTCATTTATTAGTTCACATATTAGTAGGCAAGAGATCTTGCACAGTATGATTATGATTTCTGCTCAGGGTCTCACAAGGCTGACATCCAGGTGTTTTCAGAATTCAGTTCTTTGCAGCTATAGGATGGTGGTACTGCCTTTTTTTTGCTGGCTATCAGCTGAGCTGTTTTCAGCTTATAAAAGCTTCAATTCTTTACCACAAGGCTCACTCCATTTTCAAGCCAGCAACAGTGCATTAACTCTTTCTCATGCTTCTAATCTCTGACTTCTTTGTATCTGACTCTAGACCCCTATTTAAAGGAATTATGTAGGGCGGCACCGGTGGTGCAGCAGTTTAGCGCCGCCTGCAACCCAGGGTGTGATCCTGGAGACCCTAGATCGAGTCCCACGTCAGGCTCTTTGTGTGATGCCTGCTTCTGTCTATGCCTCTCTCTGTCTCTATAAATAAGTAAAATCTTTTTAAAAAGTAAAGGGATGATGTAGGGTGCCTGGGAATTAATCTGACTCCTTATTTTGCCTCAGGTCATGATCTTAGGGTTGTGAGATCGAGTCCCGCATTGGCCTCTGCACTGGGCATGGAGTCTGCTTAAAATTCTGTCTCTCCCTCTCTAAAAAAAAGTGGGGGGTGGGTGATGTGATTAGGTCAGGACCACCCAGATAATTTTCTTATGTTAAAGTCAACTGATTTGAGGCTCTAATTATATCTGCAGTTGGTTTCACAGAAACACATGGATTAGTGCTTGATTAAATAACTGGAAGAAGGTGTGTATGCAATGCCAGCTGGCAATTTGGTAGGCAATCCTAAAATAATGCCTACCACAGTTCACCTTCTGATTCCTGAAGATTCATTTCCTTCTCAAATGCAAAAACTATTGAACTTCTCCCAAGGTTCACAAGAATCTCATCCCATTACAGCATTAGTTCAGAAGTCAAAAATCTCATCATCTAAACCACCTAAACCAGATTTGTATGAGGATCCTAGGCATAATCTGCTACATAGAGTTTCTGAATATATTACTCTCCATCTTAAACTCCATAGGCCCATACACTAAGTGGTCATGGTGACTGAGTTGGATACTATGACTGGGCTCCACAACATAGCCTTCCTAATTACCAAGGCTGACCCGGCTACTGCCACTGCCAGGTGTCCAAAACTCCCACAGCAGAGGACAATGCTGACCTGTATATTTGGCACCATTTCCTGGTGCAACCAACTAACTTCCAAGTGGTAAACTGATTACATTGGAGCCCTTCTTTCACAGAGGAGTCAGAATATTTTTTCTTATAGTAATAGATATGCATATCTGATAAGAAGTTGCCTTTATTGTCCATAACACCTCTGTCAACATAAACATGTCTTAGCTACCTGAGTAGTGCCACACACAAAATCACCAAAATCATTCAACCAAGGACTTAAATTTGCTGTAAAAGATAAAAAGAAATGGGCTCAATATCACAGAATTTACTAATCTCTGACTTACTTTATTGTGAAGATTCAGTAACAATTCTTTTGTAAATGTTTGGTAAAAATTCAGCAGTGAAGCCATCTGGCCCTGGGCTTTTAATTGTGGGTATTTTTTTTTTTTACTACTAATTGAATCTCTTTACCTGTTATAAGTCTATTCATTAATATATTTCTTCATTTCAATGGAAGTGTAAATGACATACAATATTATATTAGTTTCAAGGATATAACACACTGACTTGACATTTCCATACATTGCAAAATGATCACCACATTAAATCTACTTACCATCTGTCACCATACAAAGTTAATACAATATTATTGACTATATTCCCCATGGCTTATTTATTTTATAACTGGAAGTTTTTACTTATTGATCCCTTTCAACCATTCCCCCCAATCTTCCTTCCCTCTGTCAACCACCAATCTTTTCTCTGTATCTATGAGTCTGGGTTTTGTTTTGCTTTTAGATTCGACATATCAGTAAAACCATGTGGTAATTGTCTTTCCTTGTTTGACTTATTTCATTTAGCATAATACCCTCAAGTTTCATCCATGTTGTCATAAATGGCTACCTAGTATTTTTTTGACTGACTAGTATTCTACTTTTTTTAGCTGACTGGCATTCTATTATATATGTATAATGTATGTGTGTGTATAGTACATTATATATTTCATAACTTCTTTATCCATTCATCCATTGATGGACACTTAGGTTGTTTCTGTAACTTGGCTATTGCAAATAACTCTGCAATGAACATAGGGGTATATGTTCAAACACTTTGAATTAGTGCTTTTGTTTTCTTTGGATAGATACCCAGTAATGGGGTTTCTGGATCATATGGTAATTCTATTTTTAATTTTTTGAGGAAACTCCATTCAATTTTCCATAGTAGCTGCACCACTTTACAACAATCCCACCAACAATGCACAAGGGTTCCTTTTTCTCCACATTCTCACCAACACTTGTTATTTCTTGACTTTTTGATAACAATTCTTTTGATTTAGAAGTGATATCTCCTTTGATTTACATTTCTCTGATGAATAGTGATGCTAAGCATCTTTTTATATGCCTATAGGCCATCTGTATGTCTTCTTTGGAAAAATGCCTATTCAAATCCTCTGTATATTTTTTAATGAAATTCTTTATTGTTGTTGTTGAGTTATATGAGCTTTAATACATTTTGGATATTAATCCCTTATTGGATGTAGGATTTGAAAATATCTTCTCCCATTCAGTATGTTTCTTTTTAGTTGTGTTGAGTTTCCTCCACCGTGAAAAGCTTTTTAGTTTGATATAGTTCTCTTTATTTATTTTTGCTTCTAATTCCCTTGCCTTTGTTGCTAGATCCAAAAACATGTTGCTAAAGCTTATGCCAAGGAGCTAACCAACTATGTTTTCTTCTAGGAGTTTTATGGTTTTAGGTCTGGGTAATTAATATATTTTGAGTTGATTTTTGAATAAGTAAGATAGTGATAGTTTCATTCTTTTGCAGTTACCTGTGTAATTTACCCAATACCATTTATTGAAAACATTGTACTTTCACCACTGCATATTCATAGTTCCTTAGTCATAAATTAATTGACCATATACTTATGGATTTATTTTTGGGCTATTCTATTCCATTAATCTATGTGTTTGTTTTTATGCCAATAACATACTGTTTTGATTAATATAGTTTGTAGTATAGTTTGAAATCAGGAAGTAGGATGCCTCCACTTTTGTTCTTTCTCAAGATTGTTTGACTATCCAGAGCCTTTTGTGTTTCCATATACATTTTAGAATTATTTGTACCAGATATGTGGAAAATGTCATTAGAATTTTGGTAGAGATTGCATTGAATTTGTAGATTGCTTTGTGTAGTATGGACATTTTAACAATATTAATTCTTCTAATCTATGATCACAGAATATCTTTCCACTTATTTGTGTTCTCTTCAATTTCTTTCATCAATGTCTTAGATTTTTTAGTTTATAGATCTTTAACCCTCTTGGTTAAATTTATTTGTAGGTACTTTATTCTTTTTGTTTTTTTTTAAGAGTTTTATTCCAAGCTACATTTATTTGCATAACATGAGATCATTTAAGGCTTTGCTTTTTTAAATTTTTTAAATTTTTATTTATTTTTTATTGGAGTTCAATTTGCCAACATATAGCATAACACCCAGTGCTCATCCTGCCAAGTGCCCCCCTCAGTGCCCATCACCCAGTCACCCCAATCCCCCGCCCACCTCCCCTACCACAGGCTTTGTTTGTTTTTAACTCTTTTTTTGTTGGAATATATTTTTTTAAGATTTTATTTATTTATTAATGAGAGACACACAGAGAGAGAGAGAGGCAGAGACACAGGCAGAGGGAGAAACAGGCCCCATGCAGGGAGCCCGACGCAGGACTCGATCTCAGGTCGCCAGGATCATGCCCTGGACTGAAGGTGGCACTAAACCGCTGAGCCATCTGGGCTGCCCTACTTTATTCTTTTTGATGTGATTGTAAATCAGATTGTTTTCTTAATTCTCTCAAAATTCTTTGTGTACAGAAATGCAACAGATTTATGAATATTAATTTTGTATCCTGCAACTTTACTGAATTCATGTATTAGTTCTAACACTTTTTGGCAGATTTTTTAGGTTTTCTATATATAATATCATGTCATCAGCAAATAGTGACAGTTTTACTTCTTTTCCAAATTGTATGTCTTTTATTTCTTTTTCTTGCCTAATTGCTATGGCTAGAACTTCTAATACTATGTTGAATAAAAGTGGGGAGAGTGGATATCCATGTCTCATTCCTGATATTAGAGGAAAAGCTTTCAGCTTTTCATCATTGAGTATGATATTAGCTGTGGGTTTGTCATATATGGCCTTTATTATATTTAGGTCTATTCCCTCTATAGCCACTTTGTTAAATGTATTTTTTTTTATCAAAAATGAATATTGAATGTGGTCAAATGCTTTTTCTGCATCTATTGAGAGGATTGTGTGATTTTTATCTTTTATCTTGTTAATATGTGGTATCACATTGATTTCTGCATGTTGAACCATCTTTGCATCCCTGGAATAAATCTCACTTGATCATGATGTATGATTCTTTTAATGTATTGTTGAATTTGTTCTGTTAATATTTTGTTGAGGATTGTTACATTTATTTTCATTGGGGATATTGTCCTGTAATTTTGTTCTTTGTGGTATCCTTGTCTGGTTTTGGTATCAGGAAAATTCTTGCCTTGGAAAATCAGTTTGGAAGCATTCTCTCTTCAATTTTTCAGAAGATTTTGAGAAGGATAAGTATTAATATTCTTTGAGTGTTTGGGAGAATTCACAAGTGAAGCTGTCTGGTTCTGGACTTCTGTTTGTTGGGAGGTTTTCAATTACTGATTCAATCTTCTTACTAGTAATTGGTCTGTTTAGGACTTGTATTTCACCATGATTTAGTCTTGGAATAATATATTTCCAGGAATTTATCCATTTCTTCTAAGTTGTCCAATTTGCTGGCATATAATTGTTCATGATAGTCTCATGACCCTTTTTATTTCTGTGGAATTAGTTGTAATTTTTCCTCTTTCATTTCTGGTCTTATTTATTTGATTCCTCACTCTTTTTTCTAGGTGAGTACAGATTTGTTAAATTTCTATCTTTTCAAAGAACCAGGTCTTAGGGCAGCCTGGGTGGCTCAGTGGTTTAGTGCTGCCTTCAGCCCAGGGCATGATCCTGGAGACTTGGGATTGAGTCCCACATCAGGCTCCCTGCATGGAGCCTGCTTCTCCCTCTGACTGTGTCTCTGCCTCTCTCTCTCTCCCTGTCATTCATGAATAAATAAATAAAATATTTTTTAAAAAAGAACCAGGTCTTAGTTTTACTGATCTTTTCTATTGCCTTTTTAGTCTCTGTTTCATTAATTTTCATTCTGATTTTTATATATTTTCTTCATTCTACTAACTTTGACCTTCATTTGTTCTTTTGAGTTCTGTTATGTGTAGAGTTTATTTGAGCTTTCTCTTGTTTCTTGAGGTAGTCCTTTATTTCTTATGAAATTCCTTCTTAGAATTACTTTATCCCATAGATTTTGATATGTCATATTTCTATTTTCATTTGTGTGTAGGTATTTTTTATTTCTTCTTTGTTTTCTTTGATGAGCCATCAGTTGTTCAGTAGCATGTTGTTTTATTTCCACATTTTTATGATTTTTCCAGTTCTCTGCCTGTTATTCATTTCTAGTTTCATACCACTCTGACCACTAAATATGGTTGATATAATTTCAATCTTGAATTTATTGGGACTTATTCTGTGACCTATCATGTGATCTTTCCTTGAGAATGTTCCATGTGCACCTGAGAAAATATGTATTCTGTCACTTTTGGATGGAATGTTCTGTATATGTCTATTAAGTCCATGTAATGTAATGTGTCATTCATAGCCGATGTTTCCATATTGTCTTTGTCTGCATGATCTGTACATTTATGTAAGTTGAGTGCTAATGTTTCTTGATATTACTGTAGCACCATCAATTTCCCCATTTAGTTCTATTAATATTTGCTTTATACATTTAGGTGCTCCAATGTTGGGTGCATAGATATTTAATAGATATTTACAATTGTTGTATTTTCTTTGTTGGATTGATCCCTTTACCATTATGTAATGCCCTTCTTTGTCTTTTGTTACACTTTTTATGTCTTTAAATTTTTTTAAATTTTATTTAAATTCAATTAACCAACATATAGAACATCATTAGTTTCAGATGTAGAGTTCAGGAACTCATCAGTTGCATATAACACCCAATGCTCATCACATCATGTCCCCTCCTTAGCAATGTCCACAATAGCCAAAATATGGGAAGAGTGCAGATGTTCATTGACAGATGAATGGATAAAAAAGAAATATATATATTTGAATATTAGCCATCAAAAAGAATGAAATCTTGCCATTTGCGACTATGTGGATGGGATTAGAGGGTATTATGCTAAGTGCCGTTAGTCAGAGAAAGACAAATATCAGATGATTTCACTCATTTGTGAAATTTAAGAAACAAAACAGATGAACATAGGGGAAGGGAGGGAAAAATAAAATAAAATGAAATCAGAGAGGGAGACAAACCATAAGAGACTCTTAACTATAGGAAACAAACTGAGGATTGAAGGAGGGGAGGTAGGTGAGAGGATAGGGTAACTGGGTGATGGGCATTAAGGAAGGCATTTATTTTTTATTTTTTAATTTATTCATGATAGACATAGAGAGAGAGAGAGAGAGAGGCAGAGACACAGGAAGAGGGAGAAGCAGGCTCCATGCTGGGAGCCCGACGCGGGACTCTATCCTGGGACTCCAGGATTGCACCCCCGCCAAAGCAGGCACTAAACCGCTGAGCCACCTAGGGATCCCCCCTAAGGAAGGCATTTGATGGAATGAGCACTGAGTGTTATATTCAACTGATAAATCACTAAACTCTAACTCTGAAACTAATAATACACTATATGTTAATTAATTGATTTTAAATTAAAACAAAAAACAAAATATAATAGAAAATTGCAAGGGAAAAAACCCAACCAGCTTTGGGTTTCACTGATTTTTTGAATTGTTTTTTTCTATTTTCTATTTCATTAATCTAATCTTTATTATGGCCTTCCTTTTGCTTACTTAAGGTTTAATTTGATCTTCTTTTTGCTGTGCCCTTGGTGGAAGGATGGGTTATTGATTTGAGGTCTTTTTCAGTTGGACCCCACAATTTTGGTATGTCGTGATTTCCCTTTTGATTTCTTTTTTGAGCTATTGGTTATTTAGGAGTGTGGTGTTTAATTTTCATATATTTGTGAATTTCCCAATGTTTTTCCTGCTATAGACTTTTAATTTCACTCCATTATGGTTGGATAACTTATTTTGCATTATTTTCATCCTTTAAATATATTGAGATTTTTTTTATAGTGTAGAATATCACCTATCCTGGAGAAAGTTCCTTGTGCACTTAAAAAGAATGTATATATACTCTGTTGTTTTGGGATGGAGTGTCCTATAGATATCTGCTGGGCATGGTTGCTTCACAGTGTGGTTCAAGTCTTATATTTCCTTGCTGATCTTCTGCCTAGTTTTCCTATCTATTATTGAAAATGCAGTATTAAAGTCTCAAAGTATTATTTTTGAACTGCCTTTTTTTATTAATTTCTGTCAGTTTCATTTCATGCATTTTGGTGATTATTAAGTGAATACATGTTAATAAATTATTATATCTTACTGATGGGTTGACCTTTTAATCTTTATAAAATGTCTCTCTTTACCTCGTTACAATCTTTGCATTAGCATCACCTTTGTCCTACATGAGTATAGGCAGGCACTCCCACCTTTCTTGCGGTTGCTGTTTGGATGATATACTTTTCTCTTTTTATTTTTGATCTATTTGTATCTTTCAATCTAAAGTATGTGTTCCTGTAAACAACATATAAATCATATTTTTTATCCAATTTGACAATATGTGCGTTTGATTGGATTGTTTAATGCATTCATATTTAATGTCATTGTTTCATTGTTGATATAGATGGATTTAATTCTGTCATTTTACTTTTTATTTTATTTTCTTTTTTTCATAGTTAAAATTTTTTTCTATTTTCTTTTTTTTTGTTTATTTTTTATTGGTGTTCAATTTAATAACATACAGAATAACCCCCAGTGCCCGTCACCCATTCACTCCCACCCCCCGCCTCCTCCCCTTCTACCAGCCCTAGTTCGTTTCCCAGAGTTAGGAGTCTTTACGTTCTGTCTCCTTTTCTGATATTTCCCACACATTTCTTCTCCCTTCCCTTACATTCCCTTTCACTATTATTTATATTCCCCAAATAAATGAGAACATATAATGTTTGTCCTTCTCCGGTTGACTTACTTCACTCAGCATAATACCCTCCAGTTCCATCCACGTTGAAGCAAATGGTGGGTATTTGTCATTTCTAATAGCTGAGTAATATTCCATTGTATACATAAACCACATCTTCTTTATCCACTCATCTTTCGACGGAGACCAAGGCTCCTTCCACAGCTTGGCTATTGTGGACATTGCTGCTATAAACATCGGGGTGCAGGTGTCCCGGCGTTTCATTGCATCTGTATCTTTGGGGTAAATCCCCAACAGTGCAATTGCTGGGTCGTAGGGCAGGTCTATTTTTAACTCTTTGAGGAACCTCCACACAGTTTTCCAGAGTGGCTGCACCAGTTACATTCCCACCAACAATGTAAGAGGGTTCTCTTTTCTCCGCATCCTCTCCAACATTTGTGGTTTCCTGCCTTGTTAATTTTCCCAACTCTCACAGGTATGAGGTGGTATCTCATTGTGGTTTTGATTTGTATTTCCCTGATGGCGAGTGATGCAGAGCATTTTCTCATGTGCATGTTGGCCATGTCTATGTCTTCCTCTGTGAGATTTCTGTTCATGTCTTTTGCCCATTTCATGATTGGATTGTTTGTTTCTTTGGTGTTGAGTTTAATAAGTTCTTTATAGATCTTAGAAACTAGCCCTTTATCTGATATGTCATTTGCAAATATCTATTCCCATTTTGTAGGTTGTCTTTTAGTTTTGTGGACTGTATCCTTTGCTGTGCAAAAGCTTCTTATCTTGATGAAGTCCCAATAGTTCATTTTTGCTTGTGTTTCTTTTGCCTTCGTGGATGTATCTTGCAAGAAGTTACTGTGGCCGAGTTCAAAAAGGGTGTTGCCTGTGTTCTCCTCTAGGATTTTGATGGAATCTTGTCTCACATTTAGATATTTCATCCATTTTGAGTTTATCATTGTGTATAGTGAAAGAGAGTGGTCTAGTTTCATTCTTCTGCATGTGGATGTCCAATTTTCCCAGCACCATTTATTGAAGAGACTGTCTTTCTTCCAATGGATAGTCTTTCCTCCTTTATCGAATATTAGTTGACCATAAAGTTCAGGGTCCACTTCTGGGTTCTCTATTCTGTTCCATTGATCTATGTGTCTGGTTTTGTGCCAGTACCACACTGTCTTGATGACCACAGCTTTGTAGTACAGCCTGAAATCTGGCATTGTGATGCCCCAGATATGGTTTTCTTTTTAAAATTCCCCTGGCTATTCGGGGTCTTTTCTGATTCCACACAAATCTTAAAATTATTTGTTCTAACTCTCTGAAGAAAGTCCATGGTATTTTGATAGGGATTGCATTAAACGTGTAAATTGCCCTGGGTAACATTGACATTTTCACAGTATTAATTCTTCCAATCCATGATCATGGAATATTTTTCCATCTCTTTGTGTCTTCCTCAATTTCTTTCAGAAGTGTTCTATAGTTTTTAGGGTATAGATCCTTTACCTCTTTGGTTAGGTTTATTCCTAGGTATCTTAAGCTTTTGGGTGCAATTGTAAATGGGATTGACTCCTTAATTTCTCTTTCTTCAGTCTCATTCTTAGGGTATAGAAATGCCACTGATTTCTGGGCATTGATTTTGTATCCTGCCATGCTACCAAATTGCTGTATGAGTTCTAGCAATCTTGGGGTGGAGACTTTTGGGTTTTCTGTGTAGAGTATCATGTCATCGGTGAAGAGGGAGAGGTTGACTTCTTCTTTGTCAACTTGAATGCCTTTAATGTCTTTTTGTTGTCTGATTGCTGAGGCTAGGACTTCCAGTACTATGTTGAATAGCAGTGGTGAGAGTGGACATCCCTGTCTTGTTCCTGATCTTAGGGGAAAAGCTCCCAGTGCTTCCCCATTGAGAATGATATTTGCTGTGGGCTTTTCATAGATGGCTTTTAAGATGTTGAGAAATGTTCCCTCTATCCCTACACTCTGAAGAGTTTTGATCAGAAATGGATGCTGTATTTTGTCAAATGCTTTCTCTGCATCCAATGAGAGGATGATATGGTTCTTGGTTTTTCTCTTGCTGATATGATGAATCACATTGATTGTTTTACGGGTGTTGAACCAGCTTTGTGTCCCAGAGATAAATCCTACTTGGTCATGGTGAATAATTTTCTTAATGTATTGTTGGATCCTTTTGGCCAGTATCTTGTTGAGAATTTTTGCATCCCTGTTCATCAGGGATATTGGTCTATAATTCTCCTTTTTGGTGGGTTCTTGGTCTGGTTTTGGAATTAAGGTGATGCTGGCCTCATAGAATGAATTTGGAAGTACTCCATTTCTTTCTATCTTTCCAAACAGCTTTAGGAGAATAGGTATGGTTTCTTCTTTAAACGTTTGATAGAATTCCCCTGGGAAGCCATCTGGCCCTGGACTCTTGTGTCTTGGGAGGTTTTTGATGACTGCTTCAATTTCCTCCCTGGTTATTGGCCTGGTCAGGTTTTCTATTTCTTCCTGTTCCAGTTTTGGTAGTTTGTGGCTTTCCAACAATGCGTCCATTTCTTCTAGATTGCCTAATTTATTGGCGTATAGCTGTTCATAATATGTTTTTAAAATCGTTTGTATTTCCTTGGTGTTGGTAGTGATCTCTCCTTTCTCATTCATGATTTTATTAATTTGAGTCTTCTCTCTCTTCTTTTTAATAAGGCTGGCTAATGGTTTATCTATCTTATTAATTCTTTCAAAGAACCAACTCCTGGTTCTGTTGATCTGTTCCACAGTTCTTCTGGTCTCGATTTCGTTGAGTTCTGGTCGAATTTTAATTAACTCTCTTCTTCTGCTGGGTGTAGGATCTATCTGCTGTTTTTTCTCTAGCTCCTTTAGGAATAGGGTTAGCTTTTGTATTTCAGTTCTTTCCAGTTTTTGAATGGATGCTTGTATTGTGATATATTTCCCGCTTAGGACTGCTTTTGCTGCATCCCAAAGATTTTGAACGGTTGTATCTTCATTCTCATTAGTTTCCATGAATCTTTTTAATTCTTCCTTAATTTCCTGGTTGACGCTTTCATCTTTTAGCAGGATGGTCCTAAACCTCCACGTGTTTGAGGTCCTTCCAAACTTCTTGTTGTGATTTAGTTCTAATTTCAAGGCATTATGGTCTGAGACTATGCAGGGGACGATCCCAATCTTTTGGTATCGGTTCAGACCCGATTTGTGATCCAGTATGTGGTCTATACTGGAGAAAGTTCCATGCGCACTTGAGAAGAATGTGTATTCAGTTGAGTTTGGATGTAAAGTTCTGTAGATATCTGTGAAATCCATCTGGTCCAGTGTATTAATTAAAGCTCTCGTTTCTTTGGAGATGTTTTGCTTAGAAGACCTATCAAGGGTAGAAAGAGCTAGATTGAAGTCACCAAGTATAAGTGTATTATTATCTAAGTATTTCTTCACTTTGGTTATTAATTGATTGATATACTTGGCAGCTCCCACATTCGGGGCATATATATTGAGGATTGTTAAATCCTCTTGTTGGATAGATGCTTTAAGTATGAGATAGTGTCCCTCTTCATCTCTCACTACAGTCTTCGGGGTAAATTTTAGTTTATCTGATATAAGGATGGCTACTCCTGCTTTCTTTTGAGGACCATTTGAATGGTAAATGGTTCTCCAACCTTTTATTTTCAGGCTGTAGGTGTCCTTCTGTCTAAAATGAGTCTCTTGTAGACAGAAAATAGATGGGTCCTGTTTTTTTATCCAGTCTGAAACCCTGTGCCTTTTGATGGGGTCATTAAGCCCGTTCACATTCAGAGTTACTATTGAGAGATATGAGTTTAGGATCACCATGATATCTATTCAGTCCTTGTTTTTGTGTATTGTTCCACTGAACTTCTTCTTAAAGGGGAATTTTAAGAGTTCCCCTTAAAATTTCTTGCAAAGCTGGTTTGGAGGTCACATATTCTTTCAGTTGCTGCCTGTCTTGGAAGCTCTTTATCTCTCCTTCCATTTTGAATGAGAGCGTTGCTGGATAAAGTATTCTTGGTTGCATGTTCTTCTCATTTAGGATCCTGAATATATCCTGCCAGCCCTTTCTGGCCTGCCAGGTCTCAGTGGAGAGGTCTGCTGTTACCCTAATACTCCTCCCCATAAAAGTCAGGGATTTCTTATCTCTTGTTGCTTTAAGGATCTTCTCTTTATCTTTGGAATTTGAAGCTTCACTATTAAATGTCGAGGTGTTGAATGGTTTTTATTGATTTTAGGGGGGGATCTCTCTATTTCCTGGATCTGAATTCCTGTTTCCCTTCCCAGATTAGGAAAGTGTTCAGCTAGGATTTGTTCAAATACATATTCTGGCACTCTGGCCCTTTCTGCGCCCTCGGGAACCCCAATTAAATGTAGGTCTTTCTTCCTCAGGCTGTCGTTTATTTCCCTTAATCTGTCTTCATGGTCTTTTAATTGTTTGTCTCTTTTTTCCTCAGTTTCCCTCTTTGCCATCAACTTGTCTTCTATGTCACTCACTCATTCTTCCACCTCGTTAACCCTCGTCGTTACGACTTCTAGTTTGGATTGCATCTCATTCAATTGATTTTTAATTTCTGCCTGATTAGCTCTAAATTCTGCAGTCATGAAGTCTCTTGAGTCCTTTATGCTTTTTTCTATAGCCACCAGTAGCTGTATAATAGTGCTTCTGAATTGGCTTTCTGACATTGAATTGTAATCCAGATTTTGTAACTCTGTGGGAGAGAGGACTGTTTCTGATTCTTTCTTTTGAGGTGAGGTTTTCCTTCTAGTCATTTTGCTCAGTGCAGAGTGGCCAAAAACAAGTTGTATTAGGAAAAGGAGAAAAAGAGAGAGAGAGAAGGAAAGAAAAAAGAAAGAAAGAAAAAGGAAGAATAAAAGGAAAAAAAGAGAAGAAAAAGAGAAAGAAAAAAGAAAGAAAGGTGAAAACAAAGGGTGGGGTAAGCAATCAGAAATCAAAAAGAAAAAAAAAAAACCACGGGGGAGTATCTTCTAATTCTGTTTACTTTAAGTCCCTTGACTTCCCCTGGAACTTGTCCGTCTAGCTGGTCTTCTGGGGGAGGGGCCTGTTGTGCTCTTTTCAGGTGTTAGCACTTGGGGGAGCTGCTCTGCCCCCTGCCTGGTGCAGGGCTCAGTGCAGGTTGTTTACCCCGTGAGTCCCCAGGAGGAACAACCCCAGTGGCTGCAGCAGCTCTGGAAACCTGGATTCAGCTCCCGCAGGAACTCTTGAGCTCTCCCTCTGCAGGGCCTGGAGCCTCCGGGGCGGGGCCGCTGATCTGCTCAGCTCGGGGCAGGAGCGTCCTTGCTGTCCTGGGCCCTCCCGGCCTCTGCCTGTCCCGGGGGAGGCCGGATCCTGGGCTGTGTCCGGGCGCCCAGTGCTCCGGGGCCTGCGCTGTTGGATTCGCTCTCCCGGCGGCGCAGCCCCCTCCGCGGAGCCGCTGCCGGAGCCCCTCGGAGCTGCTCCCAGGGCCGCGCAGCCCCCTCTGCGGAGCCGCCCCCGATCCCCTCCAAGCTGCTCCGGGTCCCGCGGTGGGCACTGCAGCCCTTAGGGAGCTCGGCGCACTCTCCTTGGCGCTCAGTTGCTCTGTTAGTGTCCCAGGGAGCCCGAGGGCATCCTCGCCCTCCTGGGGTCCTGCTCCAACTCCCTGCGAGCGCCTTTCAGCCCGGGAAGGTTGGTGCAGCTCCTGCTTCTCCGGGACGGGGTTCTCCTGTCCTGGGGACACTCGCCCCGGCCTCAGCCCGGCTCCTCGCGGGGCCCCTCCCCCTTGGAGGCCTTTTGTTTCTTTATTTCTTTTTCCCCGTCTTCCTACCTTGATAGAAGCACGAACTCTTCTCACTGTAGCATTCCAGGTGTTCTCTCTTTAAATCTGAGGCCGAATTCATAGATTTTCAGGATAATTTGAAGGTCTTCTAGGTAATTTGGTTGGGACAGGTGATTTGGGGACCCTACTCTTCCGCCATCTTGCCCCTCCCCTACTTTTTATTTTCTATGATCATGTCTTTTCCGCTATTCCTCTTTCACTGCTTGATTTTGCATTATGTGGTTATTTTTAAATCTAGTATACTTTAATACTTTTTACAATATTTTTTACTTATGTTTTTAGTGGTTGCTCCAAAGTTTACCATATACATCTTAACATATCATAATCAGATTCAGATTCACACGTTTAATTCCAAAGATATATAAAAATGTTATTACTATATAGCTCTGTTTCTTTATCGCCCTTTTTGTGCTATTATCATTATATTTTATATTTATTAATGTTTCAAAGCCAACAACACATTTTTATATTTATTACCTTATCATATGTAGCTCTTTCCTCAGCCCCTAACAACTTTACTCCCATCCACCTCCTTTGTTCTCTTATTAACAAATATGTTACACATATGGTAAATTATTATATGTTATAATCTCAATAATCCCTTTCCTCTTTTCTGGAGCTACTCTTACACATAATGCTGGTGTGCCCAATGGCGTGCCACATTTCTCCGAGACTCTGTTTATTCTCTTCATGTTTGTTTGTCTCTGTTGTTCAGTTTGCATAATCTCTATTGATCTATCTTCAAATTTTCCAATTCTTTTTCTGCCAGTTCCAATTTACTGTTGAATCCCTCTGGTGAAAAATTTTTACTTCAGTTGTTTTACTTTTCACCTCTAGAATTTCATTTAGTTCTTTTTACAATTTCTATCTTTTTATTGATTTTCCACTTTGGATATGACATTGTCATTACACTTTTCCCATACATTTTTAATCATGCTTTCCTTTAGTTCTGTGGAAACATATATGTATATATTTCATAGATAGATATTTAGATATATTTACATCTATATATCTTTGAAATATTTTTCTATTAGATCTGATATCTGGTCACTCTCCCAGTTTCTGTTGCCTGCTTTCTTTCCCAATGCATAAGTTATACTTTTTTGTTTCTTTGCAGGTCACATAATTTTTGCTAGAAATTGGATGTTTTATATAATATATTGTAGCACCTCTTGATACACCCCCTCCCACCATGATTTGTTACTTTCATCTACTTATTTATTTGTTTAGTGATGGCTGGACTATTTTGGTAAAATCTACCCCCAAAAAAACTCACATAGTGTTAAGCCCCTGATGGTTCAAATTTGAGTATGAACACAGACATACTGGAATCACAGTGGTATTGGTATAGTTTTCCTTCACTGTTTCCCCCAAACAAATCTAGCTGTTAAATTCCACCAATTCTTAGCCGATTGCTCTACTGTTCTCAATAGTGCCCTGGGCATAAATTTCCCTGCAAACTAATCCAATCAAACTGGGGCTCCTTCAGATTGATACTTTCTGAGGACTGTGTTTGATACTTGTTCTGACCCTGGGAGAGCTCCTTTAGCTGTCTTATTTTTCAGTTTTCTCCTGAAAATCAGCCAGCTCACAGTCTAGGCTCTATGTTTCTTAGACCCATGAGTATTCTTCCACTTTATTTTCACCTCAACCCTCACTCTACCTGAGAATGCCCTCAGGGTTAAGATTCTTTGTGCTCTGTTGTAGGTGAAGTCAGTTCCTTTGGGAAGAGATAAGGAGAAATTTTATGGCTTGCTTATCCCACTGGCAAAATCTCTGAACGAGAGTTTTGGAACTGGGGATGGGGCAATGGATAGCTTCTTTCTGAACATCACACCTGTTGTATGATCTGAGCCCTCAGTGGAAGGGGACAGCAGCCCGAAGTCCTCTCAGCTTGCCTTTCCTGGCATAGTACCACTGCCTCATAACATGGAGCAAGCACAATTGTGGCCCCAAATATTCAAGGCATGCTATGCTCACTCTATTCCACAAGTGGGAGTTGGGCAGAAGAAGAGAGCTCCCCACTCTCAGCTGAAATCATCCAGGATTTAGTCTCAGCAGCAGGCAGTTGGGATAAGTATAAGGAATGCTGAAGTCCTGCCCCTCTTGTGAAGAAGGCCCTCTGGCTGGGATGTGGAGGAGGGAGCCATGTGTTTTTTGCTGTAGCAGTGTGGAATGAGGAATCCTCCTCATTGAGCTTGGAAAGTGGAGAAGGAACTGTCTTGGTTCAAATATTTCAGGCTCTCACCTTACTAAATTTTTGTAGATTTTCTTGAACAGATGTTTCTTTGTGTGCTGTTTGTCCTTAGGACTATTTCCAAAAGCCTTTAATGGTTGTTGGTTATTTATATATAATTTTCATCACTTTCACTGGGTATCAGGTCAGTGGGGCTTTTCAGGCTATCATGACAGAAGTCAGTCTTCCATCATTTCTTCATAGTGTTTCTTCTCCATTCTCTTCCTCCTCTTCTTCTGAACTTTGATTACACATACAGATCTTTTCCCCACCATGTCCCATTAGTCTCTCATAGTCTTTTTTGTATTGTCTATCTTGTTGCCTCTCTGTTTCTTAACCAGTTCAGAGTCTTTAGCTAATAACTCCAAGAAGGTCTTGATATTTCCTTTTCCCTAATGCAGTCACCCTCAAATATATCTGCAGGTCCCATTGGGAAAGGTTGAAGAGTAGATTTATAGTATATAACAGTGGCTGCAGGGTCTTACCTTAAAGATACTCTGCATTCCCCTCAGTTGGGTAAGAAGTTGAGAAACCCCATCACAGCAACTCAAATTGGGCTTTCCAGCAGATCTAGAATTTTTTCTGCCTGAACATGTTGAGAAGCATCCTATAGACTGCCTAATTATTTCATTTTTTGGAATGCTCTGAATATCCATCACCACAGATCCCTGTGGTTCAAACATCCTCTGATTATTATTTCATTCCTGTGGCTTACTGTGGTAGTTGTATTCACCTTGTCTTATATGATTAAGGACTGTCACCTGACCTCCACCACTCTGGGATCCCTCTGTTCACATTAAGTAGCCAATTCCACCAAAGCATTCTCTACCATTGTCTCTAGCCTATAGAGCACAGACACACAGAAATTTTCAAAGATGCTTGGTGACCCTCTCACTACTGCATTTCTTAGAGCACGTCTACACAAATGGCCCTATGTAACATATCAGGGTTCCACTCCTTCCCTATTTGAATACTTACCTTATTGTAAAAGCCATAGCACATAGAACATTTGGTAGTGGAACTCTGTGACACTATGAGTGTCTGGGCTTGGTTCTCAGCTTTATTTATCACAAGATGAGGGACTCCTTCAAACATGTCATGCAGGGTTTCTGGTGTTCTACATGTGTTTTATGTTGCATTTTCATAGCTTTCCATTTCGTCTTTTTCCTATATATCCTCTTCAGGACCATTGGATGAACATAGGTAACTCCACAACTTTTTGGATAATTTAACACAGAATTTAAATGACACATCTCTTCAATTTCCCAAAACTTTGGATTACTATATTTCATTCCATGCCACTACTGGTGTTAATTTGACTGTAATACTGATACATGCCATGTACGAGTGAGCCTCTTCTCTTCTAAGAGCTACTTTCCACTCTCCTTACCCTCATTGTAAAAAGTTTCTTTTTCCCTCCTCAAATGAGCAACCCAATTCCTGTAGTAAAATTGGTATTTACTACTGTATCTGAGAAGTGCATGGCAGAAAACAGGGAGCACATTCACATTAGAAAATGTGAGAGACACCAGTGAGAATGGTGAACATTAACAAGACAGGAAACAACAAATGTTGGACAGGATGTGGAGAGAAAGTGGAACCCTCTTGCACTGTTGGTGGGAATGGGAACTGGTGCAGCCACTCTGGAAAACTGTGGAGGTTCCTCAAAGAGTTAAAAATAGATCTGCCCTACGATCCAGCAATTGCACTGTTGGAGATTTACCCCAAAGATACAGATGCAGTGAAACGCCGGGATACCTGCACCCCAATGTTCGTAGCAGCAATATCCACCATAGCCAAACTGTGGAAGGAGCCTCGGTGTCCATCAAAAGATGAATGGATAAAGAAGATGTGGTCTATGTACACAATGGAATATTACTCAGCCATTAGAAAAGACAAAAACCCACCATTTGCTTCAACGTGGATGTAACTAGAGGGTATTGTGCTGAGTAAAATAAGTCAATCAGAGAAGGACAAACATTATATGGTTTCATTCAATCGGGGAATATAAAAAATAGTGAAAGGTATTATAGAGGAAGGGAGTGAAAGTGAGTAGGAAATATCAGAGATGGTGACAGAACATAAGAAACTCCTAACTCTGGGAAAGGAACAAGGGGTAGCGGAAGGGAAGGTGGGTGGGTGGATGGGGTTACTGGGTGATGGGCACTGAGTTGGGCACCTGACGTGATGAGCACTGGGTGTTATATTACATATTGGCAAATCGAACTCCAATAAAAAATATACAAAAAAATATGTCTTGTGCAAGTTAAATAAATGTTTATGCAATCCAAACTAGAGGTCCTAACGATGAGGGTTAACGAAGTGGAAGAACGAGTGAGTGACATAGAAGACAAGTTGATGGCAAAGAGGGAAACTGAGGAAAAAAGAGACAAACTATTAAAAGATCATGAGGATAGATTAAGGGAAATAAGTGACAGCCTGAGGAAGAAAAACCTACGTTTAATTGGGGTTCCCGAGGGCACCGAAAGGGACAGAGGTCCAGAATATGTATTTGAACAAATCATAGCTGAAAACTTTCCTAATCTGGGAAGGGAAACAGGCATTCAGATCCAGGAAATAGAGAGATCCCCCCCTAAAATCAATAAAAACCGTTCAACACCTCGACATTTAATAGTGAAGCTTGCAAATTCCAAAGATAAAGAGAAGATCCTTAAAACAGCAAGATACAAGAAGTTGCTAACTTATATGGGGAGAAAGATCAGATTAAGAGCAGACCTCTCCACAGAGACCTGGCAGGCCAGAAAGGGCTGGCAGGATATATTCAGGGCTCTAAATGAGAAAAACATGCAGCCAAGAATACTTTATCTAGCAAGGCTCTCATTCAGAATTCAGCTCATAAAGAGCTTCCAAGACAGGCAGGAACTGAAAAGAATATGTGACTTCCAAGCCAGCTCTGCAAGAAATTTTAAGGGGGACTCTTATTGCCAACTTTTTAAAAAAAATGAAATTCATTACTTAATTTTCCATTCAATATGCACTTTCATTTCTTATTGAAAAGTTAAAGAATCATCCCAACAAGTTAAAACATGTAAATTTACACAGTATGATAAATGAAAAAAATCACTGTACGAAGAATTTTTCTGCTCCACAATAGGACAGCTCAGCCTTTACTTCCCACACATTGCACATCCACTTAAACCTGTAATTTACCATATTTTCCTCTGATCTTATTATCTGATGGGCTGGCATTTTCATGCACTTTGGGTGTCCTTGGCATGGATCATGACCCAACTAGCTAATCACATATAACCAATAGAGGTAACAGCATCAAATGTTTTTCTCACTACCACTTAAAACAAAAAGGAGCTAGCTCTACAGTTGCTCCTGCATGAGTTTACTTCATTTTAACAGTGACTACCCCGTATGTTGTGCTTGAAAGGGATATGCTAATTATGTTGAGTTAGGAAAAACAACTTTTCAAGTGTGATTAAATTAAAATTTTTGAGATGAGAGGGTATCCTGGATTATCCAGTTGGGCTATAAATATAATTACAAGTGTCCTTCTATGAGGGAAACAGAGGGAGCTTTGACTACAGAAGGAGGCAATGTGATAACTGAAGATTCTAAGGTTCTGGCTTTGAAGATGGAAGAAGGAGCCAAGATCCAAGGAATGCAATTATAGAAGCTGAAAAAAATCAGGATAAAATGGATTCTCCTCTAGAGCCTCCAGAAGGGGAGCCTCTTCTAGAAACCATGTACAACTTTGATTGTAGCCCAGTAAACCTGAGTTTTGACTTAATGACTTTCACAGGTGGAAAAGAATAAATGTGTATTGTTTTAAGCCTTATTTGTTATAGTAGCCCTAGAAAGCTAATTCAAGTAAACAAGGTCTATTAATCACATTCTGGCTTATTTTAATGTAAATATCAGTAATAATAATAATACGTTGTTTAAAAAAAAGATATTGGACAATTGTTAAACTACATGAGATACCAGGCCAACAGATAACCCTTCAGTCAAGGGAAAACCAGGATATATTTTTATCCTAGAGGTAGTTCATGTAAAGCTACCGGCATAGTGCCTGGCACATAGCAAGAGTTCAACTGAGTGAGTTTTCTTAGTTTCCTAGACAAGAAAAACCATATACATATTTATATATATTTAGACAATTGTAGATTTACATGTAGTTATAAGGAACAACAGAGAGAGTTATCTTATACCCTTGACCATTTTCCTTCAATGGTAACTTGTGTAACTACAGTACAATATCACAAACAGAAAAATAACATTGATATAATCCACTAACTTTATTCACATTTCACCATTTTACATGCACTTAATTGTATGTGAGCATTTATTAGTTATATGAGATTTTATCATATATGCTTTCCCTGATGGGATCTCACTAACATCTATATATATCTGAGAGATATTATCCACCCCCCACTCCCAAAAAATGGCCAGCATGGGGGAAATGATTTACCCAAGCCCCTGTGGTATGCCTGGCCCCCAGTGTTCTATTGCAAAGTTCTTTTGCAAATCCTCTGCTTTCATAATCACATTACACATATTATTCTTGAGAAAATAACATATCATTAAAAAGTGGTATGGAGAATATATTAAACAAAATGGAAGAGGTGATGGTTTTCTTTTTCAAACCCTCAGAACTGATCCAGTGATTATTTTCCTTTTCCCTAAATTACCAGAGAAATCACTCTAGTACACAGAAATGACTATGTACATAGAAGTTATACATGGTAGAAACTTGTACATTTTCCTTCCATTTAACATTTTCACATGATAATTATATAATTATGCTCTTTGGGTTATGTCAAAGGAATATCCTTTAAAGAAAGGATGGATGTGACAAAGAAGGGAAACTAACATCTGTGAAGTACCAAATGTACCATATGCTGTGTATGACACTTGAAATATTTTGCTTTTTAAAAAATATTTTAATTTATTTGGGAGAGAGAGAATGAAAGAGAGCATGATCAGGAGAGAGGCAGAGAAAGAGGGATAAGCAAACTCCCCTCTGAGCATCTAAGCAGGGAGCCTGACAGGGGGGGTCCACATGGGGCTCCACACAGGGCTCAATCTCAGGACCCTGGGTTCATGACCTGAGCCAAAGGCAGAAGCTCAACCAAATGAACCACCCAATACCACTGAAATATTTTGCTTTTTTGTTTTTCACAATAATTGTCTGATATATATAATTATTCCCATTATGCAAATGAGAAAATGAAAACTCAGAAACGTGCAATTTTTTAGAAATCTTGCCATTAGTACAGAGATGACAAAAGACTAATCCTGAGCTACTAGTCTCCTCAAATAACACACTACATCCTTTATACTCTATGTATCAGTGAAAGATATTATCCTCAATGCCTTAAGAGCCCCTACAAGAAGTAGCAAAATGAAGAAAATTTGTAAATAGTGCACAAAGAAATGCATATGGTCAATGATTACAAGAAAAATTCCCACTAACAATTTAAGGAATGCAAATAAAAGCATTGAACTTACCTTTTATCACCTATTGCCTGACAAAAATTAAGTATAGAAAGAACTCAGTAAAATGGAGGAAAAATGCATGGAAGAAAAAATTTTAACCTGGCTCTGTGTGTATGTGTGGAGAGAGAGAGAGGGAGAGGGAGAGACTCAATTTCAATACAAATCATGGAAATGGAAACACACTTATCAGTTAGAAATGAATATTTAAACTTATTAATTGTTCTGATTCATTAAATATTCTGATGACACCAAATATAGAGGTGGGATAAAGAAATGAGACTTCTCATACACTTTTTAAGAGATTTTGAATTATTGAAACCAGGTTCAGGGAATATGTATGTAAGCATGTAATGTAGGGAAATTTTCTCATATGTACAAAAGTAGGCTGGTAATAAAATATTCACTGAAGTATCTCCTGAAATAGAAAACAAAAAGAAATTTAAAAAAAGCAGTCCTTCCTATCATATATATATATATACACATATTCCCTGCCCTCCTAATACTGAATGGCTAGGTTTAATCTAATTCTTGGACTTCATCACTTTTCTATTTTCTATTACCTGATAAATAATTTCAACTAGTTCATGGAGTATATACAATTATGATTCCCCAAGTACAGATCTCACCCCTGAAATCTAGGACTACATTATTTGAATTGCTCTGCAATTTACTCTTTTCCCTTTAAAACGTGTTTTAGAGAACTTTTCATTAGCTAATATGTTTCATAATTTATATAAATATTATTTTTACTTCATTAAATTTATTTAAATATTCTACCTTATAAAAATTTAGATTGTTTCTAATTTTCTTTTCGTCTACAGCACACAGTTATGGTACATTGCTCACCTTCCTTTGTAAATAGGTCAAGTCCATATGTAGCAAGCAATTTTGGTGTCTCCTATCACATTTCCTTGGCACACATCCATAGCTGTTCCTCACAGTTCCCTGTGAGCTCACACTGATGGCAGCACTGTCCTACCTTAAGCAGGCCTCCTTCATTTACTTTCCAGCTTCAAATTCTTCTCATTAGCTTCAAGCAGTCATCTTATCTCCCACACAAATGCATCCCTGACTTGGATGGGAATTGATGCATGGAGAAACAACTCAACCAATAGAACATGGAGTGATGAATAAAACTTCCAGCCTGTCAATCTTTGTGCAAACATTTCTAGGAGTCATTTTGTATACTTCTCAGAGGTCCCAGCCAATCCTAGTCCCCATTACTAAACTATAGCTATAATGTCAATAATGAACCCATATATTGGCTTTATGTCTTATTTGACTCCATTCTGGCTCCTGCTTCACTGTTGCTTTCTAGGATCACCTCCCAAATAAACAACCAGCATCTAAGTTATGCTTTTGGGAGAATTCAAACTAAAATACTATGGAATGGAATGTGAACAAGAGTAATGTTTGCCACTTCTATACCTGACCACTAAGAGCCTCCCAAGCAAAACACCATTTCCTTGCTCTCTGCCAACAGAGAATTCATCATAGGACTCTGAGACTCAAGGGAATATCAGGGCCACAAGATGGAAAGCCTTGGGTCCTCATATCCCCACTTACAGGAAAGGTACCCTTGACAACTATTTGACAAGTAACACCAGTGTTGGACTGTTTTATGAGAGAAGAATAAATTTCTATTACATTAAGCCAAAGAAAAATTAGAATTATATGCTATGCTATTAACCTATCTGACAAACACAATTAGGTACCATCTTTTTCTCTCAGTGTCAGCTTCAGACGTTAAAAGTCATTTTTCAGTGTTTTTTTTTAAATGAAAATATAAGCATCTAGACAAAGAGACCAATATGTCTCTGATTTGTCTTGAGTTCAAAGACCTGGAGACAGAAATTCTCTACTTTCTTGGGTGATTCAGAAGATCATAAAAGCTGCTCAACATCATGGCTATGAACACAGATCCTAATCTAGTTACCCATGTTGAGAAGACAGGCTGGTCTTTGACTCAACTGGTGAGCTCAGTGAGAGATAGTACCAGGATAGCAAGTCATGCTTGCTCCTGGACAGCTTGGTATATATTATTTATAGGAAAATCTTGGACCCATCCCATAGTCACCAGTGGAGTCCTCAGACCAGCCACATCACATTAGGTTTTAAACTGCCTGCTGCCTTCCTGAGAGGCAAAAAGCTAAGAATTATTATAATTTCTTTGACATACAAGTACCCATTTTATTTACTAACTGGATATATATTGAGCTAAAAACCCATAGTATTCCAATAGAGATGTCTCATTAACTCTATAGTGGAAGTAAGAGGGTAAGAAGGGACATGAATATATAGGAAAATTCAAGGATTAAATCTGAGAACAGAGAACTCTTCCACATTAACTTTTAAACTTGCTCAACTTTCAGAGCATTGAAGATATTTTTAAACCCTCTTTGGACCTCTCATCCCCATTCAGCCACATCATCTCTCTCTCTCTCAATGCCTGTCTCCCATTATCACTGTATTTATCTTTTTCTCTCCCTCTTTAAATTTTCTGAAACTATTTTCTGTATTCCCTGTTAACATTCTTTCTTCCAACCGACTCATTATCCCATTGCACTATGGCTTCTGTCTCCACGATTGTAATGAAAATGGTCCCACCATGGTCACAAAGCACTTTTTTTTCCACAGGTCCACCAATTTTGTATGAATATACTAACATACTGAGTGCTACTTTTAATGAGTTCCTAAAATATTCGTGTTCGTGCAGGCAATTATGTCACTTAACAACAAATCTTTGATATTTTTTCATACTATTGAGCATGATGTAGATACAAACACAGCCTGTACTGCTCCCTCACTATGCAGTCCTCGGCTAAGTTCTGATTCTCCCTGCCCCTCAGCTTTTCATCTATAAAATTAGGATTAACATCATGTCAACCTTATAATGTAACTGTAAGCATAATATGACTTACTACACAAAAGACACAGGGCATTTAATAAACTTCAGTCATTTTAATATATTTTTCTGTATCTTTATCAGGCATCAGTTTACCTACTATCCTTGTGGTATAGACTGATGTTTCTTCACATTCAATGACTTTGCTATATGTTATAATTGAAACAAGCAGGTTGCAAAACTAAATGTAAACTGTGATCTTATATTTGTACATAAACCTATAAATGCGTGCTTACATGCATAAATATATAAATACCTGCATAAGGAAACTACTGGGAGAATATAATGAAGATAAAAACATTGATTAAATTGTGACTCCCCAAAGATGGATATCCTGATTAGATGTGTTATCCATGAAATTAAAAACAAATGAATCTAATATTCAATTCAAAAGTCTGATAACTACAGCATAACTAAAAGAATGGAGAAGAAAATAATCACTAAAGAATAGAAATGAATGAATTAGAAAAAAACTACAGCAAAATATACACAGATGATCTGTAGCAAAAAAAAATCTATACAGAGAAGTACACTAAAAAATAAATTTGGAATTTTAAAATTTGTTCAAGTAAGGTATAGAAAAGCAGAGAAAAGAAAATAAAGAAATAAAAAGATAAGGGAACAAACAGAAAACAAAAAATAAAGTTACATTCAATCCATTACATACTGATAATTGCATTAAATATAAATTATCTAAAAAAATATATATATAAATTATCTAAATATACCAAAGATAAGACAGACCAGCAAAGTAGATTATAAAGAAAAAAAAAACTGATCCAACTCAATGCTGTCTATAAGAGACTCACTTCAAATGCAATAATATCAGTTGTTTGAAAGTGAAAGGATATAAAAGGATACAGTAGGTAAGTTTTATTTAAAGAAAGTAGGAGTGGGTATAATTGCATTATATAAAATAGACTTCAGAGGAAAGAAAATTACCAAACATAGAGGAGGATATTACAATAATGGTAGAGTCAATCTACTAAGAAGATATAGCAATCTTTTTTTTAAGATGTATCAAACTTAAGTTTGTATGTATCAAACAATAGAACTGCAAATAATAGACATATAAATCTTCATGATTTAGATAGAACTGAAATAAAAACTCAATTTAGAGCCGGGCTGAGGCCGGGGCGAGTGTCCCCAGGACAGGAGAGCCCCGTCCCGGAGACGCAGGAGCTGCACCGACCTTCCCGGGAGGAAAGGGGCTCCTGGGGAGTTGGAGCAGGACCCAGGAGGGCGAGGATGCCCTCGGGTTCCCCGGGACAGTAACAGAGCAACTGCGCGCCCAGGAGAGTGCGCCGAGCTCCCTAAGGGCTGCAGCGCGCACGGCGGGACCCGGCGGGACCCGGAGCAGCTCGGAGGGCTCGGGCAGAGGAAGAGGCTCTGTGCGGAGGGGGCTGCGCGGTTCCAGGAGCAGCTCGGAGGGGCTCGGGCGGCAGCTCCGCGGAGGGGGCTGCGCGGCCCGGGAGCGCGAATCCAACAGCGCAGGCCCCGGAGCACAGGGCGCCGGGACACAGCCCAGGATCCCGCCTCCCCCGGGACAGGCAGAGGCCGAGAGGGCCCAGGACAGCAAGGACGCTCCTGCCCCAGCTGAGCAGATCAGCAGCCCTGCCCCGGAGCCTCCAGGCCCTGCAGACGGAGTTCCTGCCGGAGCTGAATCCAGGTTTCCAGAGCTGCCCCGCCACTGGGGCTGTTCCTCCTGCGGCCTCACGGGGTCAACAACCCCCACCGAGCCCTGCACCAGGCAGGGGCACAGCAGCTCCTCCAAGTGCTAACACCTGAAAATCAGCACAACAGGCCCCTCCCCCAGAAGACCAGCTAGACAGACAAGTTCCAGGGGAAGCCAAGGGACTTAAAGAACACAGAATCAGAAGATACTCCCAGGTGGTTCTTTTTTTGTTTGTTTGTTTTTGTTTTTGTTTTTGTTTTGTTTTGCTTTTTGATTTGTTTCCTTCCCCCACCCCCTTTTTTTCTCCTTTCTTTTTCTTTCTCTTTTTCTTCTTTTTTTTTTGTTTTTTTTTTTCTTTTTCTTCCCTTTTTTTTTTCTCTTTCTCTTTTCTTTCCTTCTTTCTCTCCTCTCTTTTTCTCTTTTTCCCAATACAACTTGCTTTTGGCCACTCTGCACTGAGCAAAATGACTAGAAGGAAAACCTCACCTCAAAAGAAAGAATCAGAAACAGTCCTCTCTCCCACAGAATTACAAAATCTGGATTACAATTCAATGTCAGAAAGCCAATTCAGAAGCACTATTATACAGCTACTGGTGGCTCTAGAAAAAAGTATAAAGGACTCAAGAGACTTCATGACTGCAGAATTTAGAGCTAATCAGGCAGAAATTAAAAATCAATTGAATGAGATGCAATCCAAACTAGAAGTCGTAACGACGAGGGTTAACGAGGTGGAAGAACGAGTGAGTGACATAGAAGACAAGTTGATAGCAAAGAGGGAAACTGAGGAAAAAAGAGACAAACAATTAAAAGACCATGAAGATAGATTAAGGGAAATAAACGACAGCCTGAGGAAGAAAAACCTACGTTTAATTGGGGTTCCCGAGGGCGCCGAAAGGGACAGAGGGCCAGAATATGTATTTGAACAAATTCTAGCTGAAAACTTTCCTAATCTGGGAAGGGAAACAGGCATTCAGATCCAGGAAATAGAGAGATCCCCCCCTAAAATCAATAAAAACCGTTCAACACCTCGACATTTAATTGTGAAGCTTGCAAATTCCAAAGATAAAGAGAAGATCCTTAAAGCAGCAAGAGACAAGAAATCCCTGACTTTTATGGGGAGGAGTATTAGGGTAACAGCAGACCTCTCCACAGAGACCTGGCAGGCCAGAAAGGGCTGGCAGGATATATTCAGGGTCCTAAATGAGAAAAACATGCAACCAAGAATACTTTATCCAGCAAGGCTCTCATTCAAAATGGAAGGAGAGATAAAGAGCTTCCAAGACAGGCAGCAACTAAAAGAATATGTGACCTCCAAACCAGCTCTGCAAGAAATCTTAAGGGGGCCTCTTAAAATTCCCCTTTAAGAAGAAGTTCAGTGGAACAGTCCACAAAAACAAGGACTGAATAGATATCATGATGACACGAAACTCATATCTGTCAATAGTAACTGAACCTGAACGGGCTTAATGACCCCATCAAAAGGCGCAGGGTTTCAGACTGGATAAAAAGCAGGACCCATCTATTTGCTGTCTACAAGAGACTCATTTTAGACAGAAGGACACCTACAGCCTGAAAATAAAAGGTTGGAGAACCATTTACCATTCAAATGGTCCTCAAAAGAAAGCAGGGGTAGCCATCCTTATATCAGATAAACTAAAATTTACCCCAAAGACTGTAGTGAGAGATGAAGAGGGACACTATATCATACTTAAAGGATCTATTCAACAAGAGGACTTAACAATCCTCAATATATATGCTCCGAATGTGGGAGCAGCCAAATATATAAATCAATTATTAACCAAAGTGAAGAAATACTTAGATAATAATACACTTATACTTGGTGACTTCAATCTAGCTCTTTCTATACTTGATAGGTCTTCTAAGCAAAACATCTCCAAAGAAACGAGAGCTTTAAATGATACACTGGACCAGATGGATTTCACAGATATCTACAGAACTTTACATCCAAACTCAACTGAATACACATTCTTCTCAAGCGCACATGGAACTTTCTCCAGAATAGACCACATATTGGGTCACAAATCGGGTCTGAACCGATACCAAAAGATTGGGATCGTCCCCTGCATATTCTCGGACCATAATGCCTTGAAATTAGAACTAAATCACAACAAGAAGTTTGGAAGGACCTCAAACACATGGAGGTTAAGGACCATCCTGCTAAAAGATAAAAGGGTCAACCAGGAAATTAAGGAAGAATTAAAAAGATTCATGGAAACTAATGAGAATGAAGATACAACCGTTCAAAATCTTTGGGATGCAGCAAAAGCAGTCCTAAGGGGGAAATACATCGCAATACAAGCATCCATTCAAAAACTGGAAAGAACTCAAATACAAAAGCTAACCTTACACATAAAGGAGCTAGAGAAAAAACAGCAAATAGATCCTACACCCAAGAGAAGAAGGGAGTTAATAAAGATTCGAGCAGAACTCAACGAAATCGAGACCAGAAGAACTGTGGAACAGATCAACAGAACCAGGAGTTGGTTCTTTGAAAGAATTAATAAGATAGATAAACCATTAGCCAGCCTTATTAAAAAGAAGAGAGAGAAGACTCAAATTAATAAAATCATGAATGAGAAAGGAGAGATCACTACCAACACCAAGGAAATACAAACGATTTTAAAAACATATTATGAACAGCTATACGCCAATAAATTAGGCAATCTAGAAGAAATGGACGCATTCCTGGAAAGCCACAAACTACCAAAACTGGAACAGGAAGAAATAGAAAACCTGAACAGGCCAATAACCAGGGAGGAAATTGAAGCAGTAATCAAAAACCTCCCAAGACACAAGAGTCCAGGGCCAGATGGCTTCCCAGGAGAATTTTATCAAACGTTTAAAGAAGAAATCATACCTATTCTCCTAAAGATGTTTGGAAAGATAGAAAGAGATGGAGTACTTCCAAATTCGTTCTATGAGGCCAGCATAACCTTAATTCCAAAGCCAGACAAAGACCCCGCCAAAAAGGAGAATTACAGACCAATATCCCTGATGAACATGGATGCAAAAATTCTCAACAAGATACTGGCCAATAGGATCCAACAGTACATTAAGAAAATTATTCACCATGACCAAGTAGGATTTATCCCTGGGACACAAGGCTGGTTCAACACCCGTAAAACAATCAATGTGATTCATCATATCAGCAAGAGAAAAACCAAGAACCATATGATCCTCTCATTGGATGCAGAGAAAGCATTTGACAAAATACAGCATCCATTCCTGATCAAAACTCTTCAGAGTGTAGGGATAGAGGGAACATTCCTCGACATCTTAAAAGCCATCTATGAAAAGCCCACAGCAAATATCATTCTCAATGGGGAAGCACTGGGAGCCTTTCCCCTAAGATCAGGAACAAGACAGGGATGTCCACTCTCACCACTGCTATTCAACATAGTACTGGAAGTCCTAGCCTCAGCAATCAGACAACAAAAAGACATTAAAGGCATTCAAATTGGCAAAGAAGAAGTCAAACTCTCCCTCTTCGCCGATGACATGATACTCTACACAGAAAACCCAAAAGTCTCCACCCCAAGATTGCTAGAACTCATACAGCAATTCGGTAGCGTGGCAGGATACAAAATCAATGCCCAGAAGTCAGTGGCATTTCTATACACTAACAATGAGACTGAAGAAAGAGAAATTAAGGAGTCAATCCCATTTACAATTGCACCCAAAAGCATAAGATACCTAGGAATAAACCTCACCAAAGAGGTAAAGGATCTATACCCTCAAAACTATAGAACACTTCTGAAAGAAATTGAGGAAGACACAAAGAGATGGAAAAATATTCCATGCTCATGGATTGGCAGAATTAATATTGTGAAAATGTCAATGTTACCCAGGGCAATATACACGTTTAATGCAATCCCTATCAAAATACCATGGACTTTCTTCAGAGAGTTAGAACAAATTATTTTAAGATTTGTGTGGAATCAGAAAAGACCCCGAATAGCCAGGGGAATTTTGAAAAAGAAAACCATATCTGGGGGCATCACAATGCCAGATTTCAGGTTGTACTACAAAGCTGTGGTCATCAAGACAGTGTGGTACTGGCACAAAAACAGACACATAGATCAGTGGAACAGAATAGAGAATCCAGAAGTGGACCCTGAACTTTATGGGCAACTAATATTCGATAAAGGAGGAAAGACTATCCATTGGAAGAAAGACAGTCTCTTCAATAAATGGTGCTGGGAAAATTGGACATCCACATGCAGAAGAATGAAACTAGACCACTCTCTTTCACCATACACAAAGATAAACTCAAAATGGATGAAAGATCTAAATGTGAGACAAGATTCCATCAAAATCCTAGAGAAGAACACAGGCAACACCCTTTTTGAACTCGGCCATAGTAACTTCTTGCAAGATACATCCACGAAGGCAAAAGAAACAAAAGCAAAAATGAACTATTGGGACTTCATCAAGATAAGAAGCTTTTGCACAGCAAAGGATACAGTCAACAAAACTCAAAGACAACCTACAGAATGGGAGAAGATATTTGCAAATGACATATCAGATAAAGGGCTAGTTTCCAAGATCTATAAAGAACTTCTTAAACTCAACACCAAAGAAACAAACAATCCAATCATGAAATGGGCAAAAGACATGAAGAGAAATCTCACAGAGGAAGACATAGACATGGCCAACATGCACATGAGAAAATGCTCTGCATCACTTGCCATCAGGGAAATACAAATCAAAACTACAATGAGATACCACCTCACACCAGTGAGAATGGGGAAAATTAACAAGGCAGGAAACAACAAATGTTGGAGAGGATGCGGAGAAAAGGGAACCCTCTTACACTGTTGGTGGGAATGTGAACTGGTGCAGCCACTCTGGAAAGCTGTGTGGAGTTTCCTCAAAGAGTTACAAATAGACCTGCCCTACGACCCAGCAATTGCACTGTTGGGGATTTACCCCAAAGATACAAATGCAATGAAATGCCGGGACACCTGCCTCCGATGTTTCTAGCAGCAATGGCCACGATAGCCAAACTGTGGAAGGAGCCTCGGTGTCCAACGAAAATGAATGGATAAAGAAGATGTGGTTTATGTATACAATGGAATATTACTCAGCTATTAGAAATGACAAATACCCACCATTTGCTTCAACGTGGATGGAACTGGAGGGTATTATGCTGAGTGAAGTAAGTCAGTCAGAGAAGGACAAACATTATATGTTCTCATTCATTTGGGGAATATAAATAATAGTGAAAGGGAAAATAAGGGAAGGGAGAAGAAATGTGTGGGAAATATCAGATAGGGAGACAGAACGTAAAGACTGCTAACTCTGGGAAACGAACTAGGGGTGGTAGAAGGGGAGGAGGGCGGGGGGTGGGAGTGAATGGGTGACGGGCACTGGGTGTTATTCTGTATGTTAGTAAATTGTACACCAATAAAAAAGAAACTCAATTTATTCAGACTTCAGAACTTCGCTCAAGTTGGTACAACATCTAGACCTCATTTAATTGGTGTGTGTAGGGATCTCTGGGTGGCGCAGCAGTTTAGCGCCTGCCTTTGGCCCAGGGCGCAATCCTGGAGACCCGGGATCAAATCCCACGTCGGGTTCCCGGTGCCTGGAGCCTGCTTCTCCCTCTGCCTATGTCTCTGCCTCTCTCTCTCTGTGTGTGACTATCATAAATAAAAAAATAATTGGTGTGTGTATGGCATTTATATTTACATTAATTGTTAAAATATTTGGATTTTAGTCTAACATTTTATTGTTTGTGGTTTTTTGTTTCCTCTGATTTTCACTCCCCCCCTTCTTTACTTTTTTTTTAATTGGAGTTCAATTTACCAACATATAGCATAACACTCAGTGCTCATCCCGCCAAGTTCCCCCCTTAGTGTCCATCACCCAGTCACCCAACTCCCGCCCACTTCCCCTTCCACTACCCCTTGTTCATTTCCCAGAGTTAGGTGTCTCTCATGTTTTGTCACTATCACTGATATTTTCACTCATTTTCTCTCCTTTACCTTTATTCCCTTTCACTAATTTTTATATTCCCCAAATGAATGAGGCCATATAATGTTTGTCCTTCTCCGATTGACTTATTTCACTCAGCATAATACCCTCCAGTTCCATCCACATTTAAGCAAATGGTGGATATTTGTCGTTTCTAATGGCTGAGTAATATTCCATTGTATACACAGACCACATCTTCTTTATCCATTCATCTTTTGATGGACACCGAGGCTCCTTCCACAGTTTGGCTATTGTGGACATTGCTGCTACAAACATTGGAGAGCAGGTGTCCCGGCGTTTCACTGCATCTGTATCTTTGGGATAAATGCCCAGCAGTGCAATTGCTGGGTCGTAGGGCAGATCTATTTTTAACGCTTTGAGGAACCTCCACATAGCTTTCCAGAGTGGCTGTACCAGTTCACATTCCCATGAACACTGCAAGAGGGTTCCCCTTTCTCCACATCCTGTCCAACATTTGTTGTACCTGATGGCAAGTGATGCAGAGCATTTTCTCATGTGCTTGTTGGCCATATCTATGTCTTCCTCTGTGAGATTTCTGTTCATGTCTTTTGCCCATTTCATGATTGGATTGTTTGTTTCTTTGATGTTAAGTTGAATAAGTTCTTTATAGATCTCGGATACTAGCCCTTTATCTGATACGTCATTTGCAAATATCTTCTCCCATTCTGTAGGATGTCTTTTAGTTTTGTTGAATGTTTCTTTTGCTGGGCAGAACCTTCTTATCTTGATGAAGTCCCAAAAATTCATTTTTGCTTTTGTTTCTCTTGCCTTCATGGATGTATCTTGCAAGAAGTTACTGTCGACAAGTTCAGAAAGGGTGTTGCCTGTGTTCTCCTCTAGGATTTTGATGGAATCTTGTCTCACATTTAGAGCTTTCATCCATTTTGAGTTTATCTTTGTGTATGGTGAAAGAGAGTGGTCTAGTTTCATTCTTCTGCATGTGGATGTCCAATTTTCCCAGCACCACTTATTGAAGAGACTGCCCGTTTTGCAGTGGATAGTATTTCCTGCTTTGTCGAATATTAGTTGACCATAAAGTTGAGAGTCCACTTCTGGATTCTCTATTCTGTTCCATTGATCTATGTGTCTGTTTTTGTGCCAGTACCACACTGTCTTGATGACCACAGCTTTGTAGTACAACCTGAAATCTGGTATTGTGATGCCCCCAGCTATGGTTTTCTTTTTCAATATTCCCCTGGCTATTCGCAGTCTTTTCTGATTCCACACAAATCTTAAGATAATTTGTTCCAACTCTCTGAAGAAAGTCCATGATATTTTGATAGGGATTGCATTAAATGTGTAGATTTCCCTGGGTAGCATGGACATTTTCACAATATTAATTCTTCCAAACCATTAGATAGAGATGAGAATCAGCACAGCAGGCCCCTCCCCCAGAAGACCAACTTGAAGGACAAGGAGAAAGCAAGTTATTGACTAAGCAGCACTGGAAAGTTCCAGGGGAAGTCGAGAGATTTACAGTATATAGAATCAGAGGATACTCCCCCGTGTTTGTTGTTTTCTGTTTGTTTCTCCCCTTTTTTCTCTCTTTTTGCTTCCTTTTTCAGTACAACTTCTTTTTGGCCACTCTGCACTGAGCAAAATGACTAGAAGGAAAACCTCACCTTAAAAGAAAGAATCAGAAACAGTCCTCTCTCCCACAGAGTTACAAAATTTGGATTACAATTCAATGTCAGGAAGCTAATTCAGAAGCACTATTATAAAGCTACTGGTGGCTCTAGAAAAAAGCATAAAGGACTCAAGAGACTTCATGACTGCAGAAGTTAGATCTAATCAGGCAGAAATTAAAAATAAATCGAATGAGATGCAATCCAAACTAGAAGTCTTAACGACGAGGGTTAACGAGGTGGAAGAATGAGTGAGTGACATAGAAGACAAGTTGATGGCAATGAGGGAAACTGAGGAAAAAATAGACAAACGATCATGAGGATAGGTTAAGGGTAAATGAAATGGTAAATTTCTGGGTAAATATAATAGACAATTCATGTCCTCTTGTGTTCATTAAAATTTTTTAAATGTTAAAAGCAAAAAATATAACATTTTCTAATGACATTTCAGTGAATGTAGACAAAATGAATAAGAGAACTCTAATACTAATAGGGTAGGGTGAAGGGACATAAAACATGGTAGGGTTGCTACATGTTATTAGAAATGGTAAAATACTGGTTTTAAATAGAATGTGAAAAGTCAAATAGGTACTTTTAGAACAACCACTAAAAATGTTATGCAAAGAGATACAGTCAAAATTGAAATAGAATTTTAAAGTGAATTATCAAGTAATGTTCACATAAGCCAAGAGAAATCAAGAAAGGGGGAAGTGGAAAGATAGAGATGCAGTACTTCCAAACTCGTTCTATGAGGCCAGCATCATCTTAATTCCAAAACCAGACAAAGACCCCACTGAAAAGGAGAATTATAGACCAATATCCCTGATGAACATGGATGCAATAATTCTCAACAAGATACTAGCCAATAGGATGAACAATACATTAAGAAGATTATTCACCATGATCAAGTGGGATTTATCCCAAGATGCAAGGCTGGTTCAACACTTGTAAAGCAATCAATGTAATTGTTTATATCAGCAAGGGAAAAAACAAGAACCATAGGATCCTCTCAATAGATGCCGAGAAAGCATTTGACAAAATACAGCATCCATTCCTGATCAAAACTCTTCAGAGTGTAGGGATAGAGGGAACATTCCTCAGCATCTTAAAAGTCATCTATGAAAAGCCCACAGCAAATATCATTCTCAATGGGGAAACAGCGGGAGCCCTTCCCCTAAGATCAGGAACAAGACAGGGATGTCCACTCTCACCACTGCTATTCAACATAGTACTAGAAGTCCTAGCCTCAGCAAGCAGGCAACAGAAAGGAATAAAAGGCATTCAAATTGGCAAAGAAGAAGTCAAACTCTCCCTCTTTGCAGATGACATGATACTGTACATAGAAACCCAAAGGCCTCCACTCCAAGATTGCTGTAACACACACAGCAATTTGGCAGTGTGGCAGGATACAAAATCAATGCCCAGAAATCAGTGGCATTTCTATACACTAACAATGAGACTGAAGAAAGAGAAATTAAGGAGTCAATCCCATTTACAATTGCACCCAAAAGCATAAGATACCTAGGAATAAACCTCACCAAAGAAGTAAAGGATCTATACCCTAAAAACCATAGAACACTTCTGAAAGAAATTGAAGAAGACACAAAAAGATGGAAAAATATTCCATGCTCATGGATTGGAAGAATTAATATTGTGAAAATGTCCATGCTACCCAGGGAAATCTACACATTTAATGCAATCCCTATCAAAATATCATGGACTTTCTTCAGAGAATTGGAACAAATTATCTTAAGATTTGTGTGGAATCAGAAATGACTGCGAATAGCCAGGGGAATATTGAAAAAGAAAACCATAGCTGGGGGCATCACAATACCAGATTTCAGGTTGTACTACAAAGCTGTGGTCATCAAGACAGTGTGTTGTACTGGCACAAAACCAGACACATAGATCAATGGAACAGAATAGAGAATCCAGAAGTGGACTCTCAACTTTATAGTCAACTAATGTTCGACAAAGCAGGAAAGACTATCCACTGGAAAAAAGATAGCCTCTTCAATAAGTGGTGCTGGGAAAATTGGACATCCACATGCAGAAGAATGAAACTGGACCATTCTCTTACACCATACACAACGATAAACTCAAAATGCATGAAAGATCTAAATGTGAGACAAGATTCCATCAAAATCCTAGAGGAGAACACAGGCAACACCCTTTCTGAACTTGTCGACAGTAACTTCTTGCAAGGTACATCCATGAAGGCAAGAGAAACAAAAGCAAAAATGAACTATTGGGACTTTATCAAGATAAAAAGCTTCTGCCCAGCAAAAGAAACAGTCAACAAAACTAAAAGACAACCTACAAATGGGAGAAGATATTTGCAAATGACGTATCAGATAAAAGACTACTATCAGAGATCTATAAAGAACTTATTCAACTCAACATCAAAGAAACAAACAATCCAAATCATCAAATGTGCAAAAGTCATGAACAGAAATCTCACAGAGGAAGACATAGATATGGCCAACAAGCACATGAGAAAATGCTCTGCATCACTTGCCATCATGGAAATACAAGTCAAAACCACAATGAGATACCACCTCACACCAGTGAGAATGGGGAAAATTAACAAGACAGGAGACAACAAATGCTGGACAGGATGTTGAGAAAGGGGAACCCTCTTGCAGTGCTCATGGGAATGTGAACTGGTACAGCCACTCTGGAAAACTGTCTGGAGGTTCTTCAAAGAGTTAAAAATAGATCTTCCCCAGTTCCCAGCAATTGCACTGCTGGGGATTTACCCCAAAGATACAGATGCAGTGAAACGCCGGGACACCTGCTCTCCAATGTTTGTAGCAGCAATGTCCACAATAGCCAAAGTGTGGAAGGAGCCTCGGTCGGTGTCCATCGAAAGATGAATGGATAAAGAAGATGTGGTTTATGTATACAGTGGAATATTACTCAGCCATTAGAAACGACAAATACCCACCATTTGCTTCAACATGGATGGACCTGGAGGGTATTATGCTGAGTGAAATAAGTCAATTGGAAAATAACAAACATATGGTCTCATTCATTTGGGGAATATAAAAATTAGTGAAAGTGAATAAAGGGAAAGGAGAGAAAATGAGTGAAAATATCAGTGAGGGTGACAAAACACGAGAGACACCTAACTCTGGGAAATGAACAAGGGGTAGTGGAAGGGGAAGTGGGTGGGTGTTGGGTGACTGAATGATGGGCACTGAGGGGGGCACTTGGAGGGATGAGCACTAGGTGTTATTCCATATGTTGGCAAATTGAACTCTAATAAAAAATTTTAAAAAAACTAGAACTGGCCCCAACCCTACCCCTATTGGTCCTCTTTCTCCTACCCTTACCCCTGATCTTATAGTTAACCATCTCCTACCCCTAATCCTACTGCAACCTCAACACCTAATCTTACTCCTACTCTTAATCTCTGAATTTAACCCTAACCTTGCCCCTCCCCTCCCCATACCTGTATATCTAGCCCGGACCCTACCCTAATCCTACTGGCACCACTACCCTTCCTCTTACCCCTACTTTTACCTCTACCCCTACCCCTACACCTAGCCCTAAACCTATCCCAAACCCTAACCCTAAACTACCCATAACCCTAACCTACACCTATCCATACCACTAAACTTACACATATCCCTACACTTAACCCTGCCCTTAACCCTACCCCTAACCCATCAACTAACCCTGCCCTTACCCCACTCTTACCCACAACCATACCCCTACCCCTAACCGTGTCTCTATCCCTAAACCTACCCCTAACTTGCATCCTACCACTACCCCACACCTACTCATACCCCTACCCATAACAGTACTAGTCCTATCTCTAGTCTTACCTCTACCCCAACCATATATATAACCATCCTGCTAACCTCAACCCTACCCATAACTCTACCCCTACACCTACAATAACATTAACCCAAACTCGACCCCTACGCTTACCCCTACCCTTAACACTAACCCTACTCCTATCCTTACTCCAATCCTACTCCTACGCATAACATTACCCCTACTCCTGCACTACCCTTAACACTAATCCTACGCCTAATCTTACCCCTACACATACTCCTAACCCTACACTAACCACTGCACAAAAGCCTACCCTACATCTAACCCTAAATGCTTTTTTTACACCTACCCCTTCCCCTACCCTCTACCCTACCCTACTCATATCCCTACACCCACCTCTACCTACCAGTACCCCTACCCCAACTCCTAGCCCTGATCTTCATTCTACCCCTACTCCTACACCAACTCCTACTCCTACACCTACCCTTACCCCTACCCCTAACACTAATCCTACTCTTAAACCTACTCCTATAACTAACTACCCATAACCCTGACCTCCCCTACCCCAACCCTTAACCCTAACCCTAGCCCTAATGCTCCACCTCACCCTAGCCTACACCTACACTTAACTTTACCAGTAATCCTACACCTAAACCTACAACTAACCCTATCAATATTCCTAACCCTACGCCTACCCTTATCCCTAAAACTAAACCTAATACAAACCCAACCTCTATTACTAACCCTAAACCTAACTCTATACTTACCCCTACCCCTAAAATAAATAAATAAATAAATAAAACGTCGGTCAATGAATAGGATCATTAAGCTTTATTAAAGACACATATGAATTCAAACTGGCAAAATGAAAAAAAAACCCTCAACTTGTATTAAAAACATCTAGTATTTACTGAATTGTTACCATATGCATAGCACTGTCCTCGGAGGGTTTTTTAAAGATTTTATTTATTTATCCATGAGAGATACAGAGTCAGAGACAGAGGCAGAGAGAGAAGCAGGCTCCCCAAAGGGAGCCAGATGTGGGACTAGATCTCAGTACCGTGGGATTATGACCTGAGCCAAAGGCACACACTCAACCACTGAGCCACCCAGGCACCCCTATTCTAAGAGTTTTTGTTTATTATTTCAGTTAATTCTCAAAACAACAAGCCATGAGTAAGAATGATTGTTTTGCCATTTTACAGAAGAGGAAACTGAGGCACTGAGAAACTTTCACTTTCCCAAGGTCACAAAAAGAGTTTGGTATTCCAGTGTATCTGCAGCTGAATGTTTTTTAAAACTATGATTCTTAGCTATTTTTCCTTGTAAAAACCAAAATGTAAGGCAATATTTTTTAAAAAAATTTTTTCTTCTAAGGTCAGTACTGTATGATCTTGGTCTTGGAGATGAGACAATTGAGATGAGACTGTAAAGTGAAGTATAAGTATTCAAACTCACACAGTTTGTAAGTGGCAGAACTTGGAGGCAGGATTCTTGTCTCTAAGTCCATACTCCTAACCAGTATACTTTGGAAAAAGAAACATTTTTTTGAACTATTTCAGCCCATGGTGGTTGAGGTTAGGCCAGAGTCATATCTCTTGGTGTGCAAATTATGTTTTAGGAATCATTCCGTCATGTACTAAAGTTTAAAAAAAAAACAAAAATCGAATAATTATAGAAACAACAGACATTGTGTGGTCATTTCACAACATCTTTATCTGTTATGGACATTTGGGTGTTTTTCAGTTTTTGACTTATTTTTGAATAATTGGGCTATGAACATTCTTTGATGGACATTTTTTTTTCATTTCTTAAGTGTGTACCTAAGAGTGGCATTTCTGAGTCATGTTAAGCTCAGCTCAATAAATACCTCTATGTATTTTTCAAAATATTTGTTCCAGTCAATGTTCCACCCCTAGCAGTGTAATGAAAGTTTCACTTGCTCCACATCCTCACTAACAATTGGTATTATATAACATTTTTCATTTTTGTTCCTCTAGCAAGTGTGTGATGGTATTTCATGTGGTTTTAATTTTAACTTCTCTGAAATGTTAAGTATCTTAACCTAAAGAATGCCTCCCCCTTTTTTTAACCTTCCAATTTATTTGCTTAAAAAACTATACCTTTGTCCTGTGAAGTTTTCATTCTGGATTTTCCTAACTGTATTCCTATTGTGTTGTTTATTATGTTCTACTAGCCCATCCTCTTTCCTTTAAATTGCCAAGTAGATTTACAGGCTTGATCAGATTTAGGTTTTTTGGTAAGAGTACCTCAGATGTGGTGGTGTGAACTGTATGCAGTGTCACCCTGGAAAGCTCACGTTGTCTAATCGTATCTCCTGTGTCATTGAGATTGATCAGTGAGTTCGGATTTTGTCAGCCTGCTCCATCTATTTTCAAATTTTCTGTCTTCTCTTAACTTCTTGCAGCCTCTGAAGACCATTGCCTAGATCTGCATTTCATTAAAGGTTAAAGAAGGGTGATGTTTTAACTCTTCTGTATTTATTAGCTTGAATTCTTCCACAAAGAATCTTCTCTTTATCAACTATGAGGTTACACTGTGATATGGTATACACAGGAAGGGTAGGATGAATGTCTAATTTTTTCGCATTATTTTCACTTTTCCAAATGAGTTCTTCCTTGAGATCCCCTAAAAGCAATCCATGAGTTTGTTTGCTTCGAATATCATAATGAGCTCACAGATGGTTATATATTTTATGTGTTTTAGCACATTACAGTCATTAATCCTTTTGATGTTTACAGTGTTCTCTTTGTCTAGTGGGTGCCCCTTCATGTTGGCATCTGAGTCTTTTTGACATGCTTTCTTGTATAACAGTTTGGTCCAGACTCTCCTCGTACAACCCCTACTCAGACCTAGAGTCAGCCATTTCTCCAAGGAAGCTGGTGCCTTTTAGTTTGAAATGTTTTCAAAAGATTCAGTCTGGGAACTAGAGTTGCTCATTGCTACTGGATTGGTCATATTGTTTCTTGACATTTTCAGTGCGTGGAGCCTGTAAATATGTATTATTATTATTGTTAAGAAAATACACATCACTGGCTTGCATCATGGGCTGCTCCTCAATCTTCTTATAGGTAATAATTCTTGTCAGTTTTTGTTTTAACCTTCCAGATTTTAAAGTATAAGCAAGTGCAGTACGTATATTAGTTTCCTCCCCTATTCATAGGTAAAAGGTGGCACATTTTTCATCAGCACTGTCCAATAGAAATCTCCACAGAAATAAAACTGTTCTATATCTGCACTGTTCAACACTGTAGCCACTAGCAACAGTTGGCTGCTGAGGACCTTAAAAAGTGGGTACAAATCAGGGTGTTCCAGGACTGTCTTGAAAAGAGGGTGCCCTGAAGGGGCACAGCTGAAGCTGAAGCAAAATAGAGGCTGGGAGTTCCTAGGGTACCTCATGGAGTGGGTACCTGACAGGACAGGTATAGCTGAAGTGGACATGGGCTGGTGTGGTCCCTGGGTTCTCTGCATAAAGTATGCCCTTCAGGATATCTAAAGCTGAAATGGATGCAAGCCAAGGTATCCTGTGGTTCTCCACAGTGAGGCACCCTGGAAGGACAGCTGAAGCTGAACTGGGTGCCCTGCCTAGGCTACTGTGTGTGAGGCTGGTGTGGGCTGGGGTGTTCCAAGGTGCTCCATGCAGGGAGTCCCCTGGGAGAGTTGCTGGAACTGATGCAGGCAAGGCTTGTGGATTCCTGGGGCATGCTGCATAGGAGGTACCCTGGCAGAGAGGCTGGATCTGAAGAAGGTGTCAGCTGGGAGGTCCTGGAGCCCTCTGCATCAGGAGTGCCTTAGCAAACTATCTGAAGTCAAAGTGATGTTGATGCAGGCAGCCCGGGTCCAAGGACCCAGAGGGAGTCCTGCAGGACCATCCAACAGGGTCCCTAGCACCATACAGGATAGAAATCAAATGCAAGCCAGCAGGAGGTGAGAGCAGAGTTTATTGAAAGTATAGAAAGAGTACAGGTACAGATGGAGTGTCTGAGAGACTCAGAAAGGAAAGGAGAAAGAGTCTCATCTTTGCTTGTGATCTAGAGTTTTATTGAACATTGTGGTCTGGTGTACATGTCCTCTCAGGCATCCAGGAACTGGTTAGAACAAAGACAATGGGCTGGACATCCTTTATAAATCAATTATTCCTTGGAGCCAGGAGGTCTTGACATCAAGATGTTTAGCACCAGTGATCTGGAATGGGATTATGATGACTTTCCGGTTATTCTTACCTAGTCCTTCCTTAGATGTTATCTATTGTGCAGAGAGACTCCAAAGAAATCATTAACTCATTATTGCTTACAAGGAGGACATACATTGTTTGCACTATAAGACATGTATAAAGTGGCGGGTGGTGGTGCAGGTCCTACCAAGAATAGAAGCAAGAAAAGAATCAAAAAGCAGATTTTTATGGAGTCCTTCAGTTTCCCTATCTCAGTGTGGGCCTGGAGTGTTCCAGGGTGCTTTGTGTCTTTGTCACCTTGGTGCGAAGGCTGAAGCAAGGTGAACACTGACTTGATGTGTCCTTGTGTGCACTGCCCTGTGGCCACCATCGTAGGGACTCCTCGGACTGGTGTGGGATAGGGGCCCAGGGCTCACTGAGGTGGTAGGCCAGTTAAAGCGTCTAGACTCTGTTCCTATTCATGTTATTAAGATAGAGCCTGAGCAAAACCATGTCTGCCAGCCCCTCCAACCTGGAGAGAATGCTAGCAGCTCCCCAACCCCCACCTTTTGGCTGAGCTCTATGACTGACTCATTTATATACTAGTTGTTCTTTTAAATTGTGGCTTTTGTCCTGTGCCCCAGGACATATGGGGCTGGTGTGGGTTAGGGACCCAGGACTTGCTGAAGGGGTAAACCTTCTATGGTATCTGGACCCACTCTGGTTTGCTCTTTCAAGATGGAGAGTGAGTATAAATCATGTCGCTCACTCATCCTTCTGACTCTGAGGGAGTTCTAGCAGCTCCTCCACCATTTGGCAGAATTCTAAGACTAGATTTCTTATAAACTAGTTACCCTTTTAAACTGTCTTTTTTTCTGTGCTCAAGGACAGATGGATCTGTTCCTAGTCTCTTGATACAGTCCCTTCTCACTGCAGTTCCCAGCATCTGGGGTGGGAGTTCCCTTTGTTACTATGTCTCCTCTTTGCTGCTCTCTTGCCATTCTATTGTTGTGCAAAAGCTATTCAGTCAGTCCTTAGTTCTTCCTCAAGAAGAATCACTGTATAAACAGGTATAACTTGATGTGTTTTATGGTAGAGGTGAATTTGAAGTCTTCCTACACCACCATCTTGGAACATGGTAGCTCTGTTTTCAGATCTTGTTTTTGATGTTATTATTAACAACTCTTTGAATGGGGGTAACTGGGTTGCTCAGTTGGTTTAGAGTCCAATTCTTGATTTCAACTCAGGTCATGATCTCAGGGTTGTGAATTTGAGCTCCCTGTTGGGCTACAGGCTGGGCATGAAGCTTGCTCATGCCTCTTTCCCTCTCTCTCTACCCCATTTCCTCTTTCTCAAAAAATAAAAACAAATATAAAAAACCAACCAAAAAACCCAACTCTTTGCCTATACCTAGATCCCAAAGATTTTTCTCCTGTATTTTACTAAAAGTTTTATAATTTTATATTTTGTAACTAAGTTTTTGACTCATTGTAATTTACTTTTGTATAAAGCTTGAAGTTTAGTTAAAGGTTTATCTTTCATTTATTTTTGTCTATGGATGCCTGACTCCTCTAGCACGATTTGTTGAAATGGCTATCTTTCCTGCCTTGAATTGCCTTTGTACCTTTGTGAAAAATAAGTTGGATGTATTTGTTGTATCTATTTCTCTCTTCTGCTCAATTGATCT